>NC_135631.1:11170000-11770000 GCF_053574225.1 Canis aureus | reverse complement strand
TCTCTCTCTCTTTCTTTTCTTGATCTTTCTAGGGGCTTATAGATTTTACTTACTTATTTAAAAGTCTACCTTTGGGATCCCTGGGTGGCTCAGCAGTTTAGTGCCTGCCTTTGGCCCAGGGTGCGATCCTGGAGTCTCAGGATCGAGTCCTGCGTCAGGCTCCCGGCATGGAGCCTGCTTCTCCCTCCTCCTGTGTCTCTGCTTCTCTCTCTCTCTCTCTATGTCTATCATGAATAAATAAATAAATCTTTTTTAAAAAAATAAAAATAAAAGTCTACCTTTTATCTATATTGATTTTATTGTCTATTTTTTCTATCAATTTGATCTCTGCTTTCATCTTTATCTGTTCTTTCCTTCTACTTTCTTTAGATGAAATTTGGTATTGTTTTTCTAGCTTACCAAGATGGAAGTTTAGAAAAGTTTATTTTCCTTGTGTCTTTTTCTCTAATAATTGCAATAAAGGTATACATCTCTCTGTAATCACTACTTTAAAAAAAAGATTTTATTTATTTATTCATGAGAGACACACAGAGAGAGAGAGGCAGAGACACAGGCAGAGGGAAAAGCAGGCAGCATGAAGGGAGCCCAACATGGGACTTGATCCCGGGTCTCCAGGATCACACCCTGGGCCAAAGGCAGCGCTAAAATGCTGACCCACCCAAGCTGCCCTGTAATCACTATTTTTAGATACATCTCAGAAGCTTTTCACAGACCTTAGTTCAAAATATTTTCTGTTATTGTGAATACTTCTTTGACCTATGGACTATTTAGCCATGTGTTGCTTAATTTCTAAACATTTGTAGATTTTCTAGCTATCTTTTTGTATAGATTTTTAATTGAATTTCACTCCAGTAGAGAGCATATTCTGTGTAATTCGAAACACAGAATATGTCCTTTGAAAATTTCTGTTATTTGCTTTATGGTCCATCATATAGTCTATTTTGGTAAATGTTCCATAAGTATTTAAAAAGACTGTTCATTCTGAAGTTACTGACCTTTTACATTTTATATATGCATTTTATATTTTATAAGCCAAGAGTTTTCACTCTGTCTTATATATATTTATATATTTTTTATATATGCATTAATTACGTCAAGCTGGTTAATCATTTTGTTTAACTATTCTGTATTTTTCTACTTGATTGCTTACTTACTCATTTTATCATTTACTGATAAATGTATTAAAATCTGTAACTCTGATTTTGAATTTTTCCATTCTTTTTAAAAAATTTGTTATTTTTGCTTTAAATATTTGAGGCTTTTAAACTAGGAGCATACACATTTTGTAAGTTTCTTCCTTTTTGCATTTAATAATACTTGTTGCCTTTAAATCTACTTTGATAGTAATATAATCACCAGATGTTTGCTAATAGTTTCAGGCAATATCTCTTTTCATTTTTTACTCAGCCTTTGTCCTCATGTATCATGTGTGTATCTAATAAACAACTGATCGTTGGGTCTTGTTTTTGTAGTCCAAATTGACAATTTAAAATTTTAGTTGCACTAGTTTTCCATTTATTTTATTTTATTTTATTTTATTTTATTTTATTTTATTTTATTTTTTTTAGTTTTCCATTTATAATTAATCTACTTACTAATATGGTTGGATTTAGCACTCCCATCGTGTGGTTTGATTTTTATTTATTTTATTTTTTAAAAACTTTTATTTGAATCATCTATTCTTTGTTCCTGAATTCCTCCATTCCTACCGTTCTTGGTTTATCAACTACTTTTATATTTTTCATTTCCATTAGCATATGATATATATATTTTTTTCTTCTGGTGGATCTAAATTGCATCTTTGCATTATTGTAGCCTACCTTAAGATTATACTTTTACTTCTTGAACAAAGCAAGAACTTTACCTCCTCTTGTCTTCTGTGCTTTTATCATTGTCATTCATTTGTGCTCATACATTTACTCTAAGCTCAGGATACATTATTGTTATTGCTCAATTAAGTAATCAATATTGCTTTATGTTCATCTACCTATTGATCTTGTTTTGGTACCATTCATTCCTTCCTGCAGTTCTGTCCTTCCCTCCGGGATTAATTTTGTTCACTCTGAAGGACTTCCTTTTGATATTTTTTGGTACTGGTTTGCTGGTCATGGTTCTGTGTTTTTGTTTGTACAAAAGTATGTTGGGGCAGCCCGGGTGGGCAGCGGTTTAGCGTCGCCTTTAGCTCAGGGCCTGATCTTGGAGACCTGGGATTGAGTCCCACGTTGGGCTCCCTGCATGGAGACTGCTTCTCCCTCTGCCTGTGTCTCTGCCTCTCTCTCTCTCTCTCTCTCTGTGTGTGTCTCTCATGAATGAATAAATAAAATCTTTTTAAAAAGTATGTTTACTTCACCTCTAATTTTATTTTTTTTTATTAGTTAATTTATTTATTTATGATAGTCACATACAGAGAGAGAGAGAGAGAGAGAGACAGAGACATAGGCAGAGGGAGAAGCAGGCTCCATGCACCGGGAGCCCGACGTGGGATTCGATCCCGGGTCTCCAGGATCGCACCCTGGGCCAAAGGCAGGCGCCAAACCACTGTGCCACCCAGGGATCCCACCTCTAATTTTAAAGGAGTTTTTGGTAGGTATAGAATTCTAAATTGGCAACCTTTTCTTTCAGCACCTTAAATGTTATTCTACTGTCCTCTGGCTTCCATAGTTTCTAGTAAAAGTCAGTGGTCAGTTTTTCTGTTACTTATTTTAAGGTAATGGTTCCTTTCACCTCTGACTGCTTTTACAGTTTGTCTTTACTTTTTAGCAGTTTATTATAAGCCTACATGTGATTTACTTTATATTTATCCTGATTCAATCTTGCTGTGCTTTATATAACTGAATATAACTGAATCTGTGGTGTTTGGAAAATTCTCAGGCATTATTTCTCAGATACTGATTGTGCCTTATTACTCTCTCTTCTTTCTGGCACTCCAATGACATGTGTGAGAACTTTTGAATGTGTCTTACATATTTATCTTCCTTTATTCTCTGCTCTGTTCTTCCTACCCCTGTATTTTTTTCTTCACATACTTCAATTTGGATATTTACTATTGAGTTCATTTGAATTCACTGATCTGATCACCTATTGTGTCCAATCTACTATTAAATCCATCCAACAAGTTCTTAAATTCTGATTTTTTTTTCAATTCCAGAGTGGTCATTAGATTTTTTTAAAAAAATATTCTAACACTCTTTTGGAATTCTCTACCATTTTATCCAATTAGTGCATCTTTTTCTCCATTTATTTTCATGTATTAATTATAGTTATTTTTATGTTCTGGCTGCTAACTCCACCATCTGGACCATCAGTGGGTTTCTTATTTTTTGGTGACTTTTTCCTACCTCCATGTCTACCACTTTTTAAATTGTCACTGCCAGACATTGTAAGTAAAGGGGCCATGGAGACTATATAAATTATGTCTTTCAGTAGCAAGGATTTCTTCTTTTCTCTGTTAGGAAAATAGGGGGAGCGGATGATCACCTCAGTCTAGGAATGAGTTATGTAATGAATGGATTGCTATATTAATAGGCTGCAGCCCACTTCTGGTTCATCTCTGTTCTTTAGCTATGATCCTCCAAGATTTTTTATTAAAAGCCTGAAAGCTCTCTGTTGCCTCAGCCCCGAAAATCTGCCTTTTGGGTGTTTTGCACTTAGCTCTTTCATCTCCCACTCCATAAAGGTCCAAAAGTAGTGTGTGGTTCTTACAGGCCCCTCCTCTAGCATGATTTGGTCTATTAAGCACCTAAGCCAAGAGTTTTCACTCTATAGTTTAGCACCTTAGCTTCGTCTGCCTTCCCAGAACACAGCAAATCTCCCATGTGGGAATACTGACCTGGGATTTTGACTTCTTTCAGTTTATAAAACAGTGCACCAGACCCAGGCAACTACCAAAATGGATTATATCTCTTTCCCTCACCAGAGTCCCTCTGCTCGGGCCAAGCCAGATTCTCAGCCTGTGCTCAAAATTGATCATTTCAATCCTACACAAACTCTGACAGCTTTTCTTCTTCTTTTTCAATCTTTACGTATTTCTTCTCTTCTTTCCTTATTGTACTAGTTCAATCTATCTGTATGGTGTTCAGTAGAAGTAACAAGAGTGGGTATCTTGTCTTACTGCTGATTTTGGAGGAAAAACATGTAATCATTCATTAGTATAAAATTAGCTGAAGACTAGATAGATAGATATCCACTCCTTTGTCAGGTGGAAGAAGTTCTCATCCACTACTAATTTGTTGAAAGTTAAGAAAAATCATGAATGGATGTTGAATTCTGTCAAATTCTATTAATAGAATAAACTGGTAACAGGTGAATTATACTGATTGATCTTGAAAGATTAAAACAAATTCACATTCCTGGAGAGAACCTTTCTTGATCATGATGTGTCATCATTTTATGTGTGGCTGAATTACATCTGCTAATATTTTTTCCTTTTAATAGATTTTATTTTTGAAACTTTAAATTTACAGAAAAATTGAAAAGACAGTATAGAGTTCCCATGCCCCTCACCCCATTTTCCCAGTTAATCACATTTCCAATTACTATGATACAATACAGTTAATGAGTAAATATCGATACTTTATTCTTAATGAAGTCTGTAGTTTATGCAGAGTTTAGTTGGTCATCTTTCCCTCATTTCTTTAGGCTGGAAATTTATAGCATTGAATTTGAATTGTTCTCCTTGTCTAATATAAGCAGTTAATAGCATACATTTCTTTCTAAGCACTGTGTTAGCTGCCTTCCACACATCTGGAGTTGTAGTATTTTCACTATTGTTCAGTCCAAAATATTTTCTAATTTTTTCTATGATTTCTTCTTTAGCTAATGAGTTATTTAAGGACAGAGTGCTCAGCTTCTAATTATTTGAGGATTTTCTATGTATCTCATTGTTAATATCCAACTTAATTTTGTTATTTATGGAAAACAGCCTTTTTAAGATTTCAATTTTTTGAAAAATTTTGAGGGTTATTTAATGGACTACCACAGGGACTTTCTTGGTGAATGTTTCATATGCACCAACTGTACTCTGCAGTTGTTTGGTGTGGTCTTCTACAAATGATTAGATCAAAGTACAGTTGACCCTTGAACAATGTGGAGGTGGGTTAATTCCCAATGCAGGTGAAAATCTGCATATAACTTTTGACTCCCCAAAAATGTAACCCCTAATTGACTACTGTTGACCAGAAACCTGATAATAAAAAAATCAATTAATTCATATTTTTCGTTGTATGTATTATATACTGCATTCTCACAATAAAGTAAGCTAGGAGAAAGAAAATGTCAAGAAAATCATAAAGGTTCTTGCTCTCTAGCCAGTCTGATAAGCTCTGAAATGTTTAATTCATTTGCATTTAACATAATTCCTCATATAGTTGAATGTAGGCCTGGCAATTTTGCTGTTCGTTTTCCGTATGTCACATACATCTTTTGTTCCTTTTTTCCTCTGTGATTTTGGATAATCAAACATTTAAAAAACAATCTTTTCTCTATTGACCTTTCAGCTAAACCTCCTTGCATTATTTTTTAGTAACTGCTCTAGGGTTTTCAGTATGTATCCTTAGCTTCTCAAAGATATTTTATCACTTCACACCAGACTTTGTAACGATCTCCCATTTCTTTGTGTTATTTTTTTCCTATATATTACAACTATATACATTATAAACTCTGTAAAACAATATTATGATTTCTTACTTCAATTATATCTTTTAAATTAAATATTATATAAAGTACAATTTATATTATATATAACTATATTTTATATAATATATATAAATTATAATTTTAAATTATAGTAAATATTTAAGTTATATCTTTTTTTTAAGATTTTATTTATTTATTCATGACAGACACACAGAGTGAGAGAGAGGCAGAGACACAGGCAGAGGAAGAAGCAGGCCCCATGCAGGAAGCCTGATGTGGGACTTGATCCCAGGACTCCAGGATCACGCCCTGGGCTGAAGGCAGGAGCTAAACCGCTGAGCCACCCAGGGATCCCAGTTATATCTTTTATATCTTTTGAATTCAGAGAATAACATTTTTTTTCAATAGCTACTTCCATGTTTGACATTTCTAGAGTTCCTTCCTTCCTCTAAATCTGAGTTTCCTTCAGATATAACTTCTCTACAGCCTGAAGAACTTTCTTTATTATTTCTTTTTTTTTTTAAGATTTTATTCATTTATTTGAAGGGGGGGGAGTGTACATGCACAAGTAGGGAGGAGGGGCAGAGGGAGAAGGAGAAGCAGATTCCCTGCTGAGTGGGGACCTCGTTGTGGGGCTCATCCCAGGACCCTGAGATGATGGCATGAGCCAAAGGCAGACACTTAACCGACTGAGCCACCCAGGCACCCCCAAAATCTGGTTTCTGTTAATTATTTTCCCCTGAACTTAGGGTCGTATTTTCCTATTTCTTCATACATGTCCTGTAATTATTTTTATTTTTTTTATTTTTATTTTTTTACTGTGAATGGGATGTTGAGAGAATGCAGAATCTGTTATCTTTCTATGAAGAATGTTGATATTCATTCCAACAATCAGGTCACTCAGCTGGACTCAAACTACACACTGTCTCCTCCCCAAGGGGCAGGAGCTGAAATCTTCATTATTTCTTTTTTTTAAATTTTTATTTATTTATGATAGTCACACAGAGAGAGAGAGAGGCAGAGACACAGGCATAGGGAGAAGCAGGCTCCATGCTCCGGGAGCCCGACGTGGGATTCGATCCCGGGTCTCCAGGATCGTGCCCTGGGCCAAAGGCAGGCGCTAAACCACTGCGCCACCGAGGGATCCCATCTTCATTATTTCTTTCAGACTTTCTATTCTCACTTTTCACCAGTAACCTTGGAATCTCTGGGATCAGCCTAGGATTTTGTAGAGTTTATACCTAGTTTGTTGGTTCCCCCTTTTATGGAGTCATCCTTTCTGGGATTTACCCTCATATTCTTTTTTTAAAAAGATTTTTATTTATTTATTCATGAGACACACACACACACACACACACACACAGAAGCAGAGACACAGGCAGAGGGAGAAGCAGGGAGCCTGATGCGGGACTCAATCCTGAGACCCTGGGATCACAACCCGAGCCAAAGGTAGACACTCAACCACTGAGCCACCCAGGCATCCCTTCACCCTCATATACTATCTGCTTTTGCTGCCCCAAGTTCTATGGTATGACTCCTCACAGTTTCAAGGAGTCTTCTGTGTCAGTTTTTTTTTTTTTAAGATTCTATTTATTTATTCATGAGAGACACACACAGAGAGGCAGAGACATAGGCAGAGGGAGAAGCAGGCTCCCTGTGGGAAGCCCAATGCGAGACTCGATCCCAGGACCCTGGGATCACAACCTGAGCCAAAAGCAGATGCTCAACTGCTGAGCCACCCAGGTGCCCCTTCTGTGTCAGTTTCAGCCACCCGCTGGCTGCATGGACCACGGAGCGCTCTCAGGTGAAAAAAACAAAAAAACAAAAAAACCATTTTTCAAAATGTTTCCTGTCTTTTGATCAGTATCTCTAATTTCTGACTTCTGTTCACTCTCCTGTATCTCAAAATAGCTGTGTTTTTATATTTTGTTCGGGGTGTATAATTACTATCTGAAGGCAGTATCAATGAAATCAGTGTATCAAAGTATCAATGAAATCAATGAAAGTCATTCACTATTCCTGGATGTGGAACCAGTTTACACTATTTTGATAGATGTATTTTTGTAATTTACTTTACTAACTGACATGCAGGTTACCCTTCTTTTCAATACTTTGTTGACTATTGATAATTCATTCCTCCTGATAAACTTTAGGCTTATTTGGTTATGCTTTTAAAAAAAAAATCCCTGAGGGAAATTGAATGGAATTTCATTACATTTGTAGATTTTTTTTAGAGATTTATTTATTTTAGAGAAAGAGCACGCGAGCAGAGGGAGGAACAGAGGGATAGGAAGAGAGTCCTTAAGACTCCTTGCTGAGTGTGGAGCGGGACATGGGGCTCTATCTCAGGACCTCGAGATCATGACCTGAGCCAAAAATCAAGAATCAGATGCTTAACTGACTGAGCCATCCAGGTGCCCCTCCATTTGTAGATTTATACGGACAATTATTGCTTGATATCTTTATAATATTAGGACTTGCTTCCTCTAACAGTAGACATCTCCATTAGTTCTATTTTATGTGGCTCATGAACGTTTTACAGGTTTCTTCCTCCAGATGTTACTCCCCTGAATAATTTTTCACAAACTATTTGATAATTTAAAAAAAAGTTTTTGTGGGGCACCTGGGTGGCCTCCATCAGTTAAGCATCTGACTTTGGCTCAGGCCATGATCTCAGGGGTCCTAGAATTGAGCCCCATGTCAGGCTCCTTATTCAGTGGGGAATCTTCTGCTCCTCCCCCTGTTCATGTTCTGTCCCTCTCTCAAGTAAATTAAATTTAAAAGTTTTTATAAAGAATCTGAGCACAATCTTCCTTCTTTTTTTCCCCAAGCACTAGACATGGGATTGACCATATTGACCTGCTATGGCTGTATCCACTGGGACCCAGTTATAAAGGCAGAAAGCACACTGATTATCAGAGCAAGAGAAGTACATAGGGGATAGTTCAACAGGTCCTGGAGGACCAAAAAGAAAGGACAGAAACTCTGAGGACACACAGAGGTAGTAGCTTTTGGAAACATCTGTCACCCCAGGGCTATGGGAGGAGGGAAAGAGATGTTTTCGGAGGAGGTGTACCCTAGGGACTCAGACCTCTCCGGAGGGGGTGCTTCCATGCCAGTGCTAGCATCTCCAGAGCTCAAAGGAGGTTCTCTGCAGAGCTGTCACTTAGACTTCTGGGCCGAGTGTGCTGGGGTTGGCTGCTAGTTGCATCTCAAGCTCTCAGAGGAGAGTCTCACGCAGCTGAGACTCTGACCCTTAAGAAGGGGCACTGCCCAGCTGGTGCTAGCACCTCCAAGAGGATGCAATGAGACTGGTTCTGAGGCTGCCAAAGGAAGTTGGAAACAGGAACCAACGTCCTCCAGAGCCAGCTGCCACTGCCAAGGTCAACAGCCTTTGCTGGGGTTATATAGACAGGAATGGATGCAAGCAAGAAGGAAGGGATTCAAGTTCCTTCTCTCCTTCTCTTGCCTCAGCTCTCCTGCTAGTTACCCTCAAATGGCAGAGAGCCAGCTGGCAAGTGAGAAAAGAAATGTTCAGATTGAGCCTGGCATCAAGGAGCAGAGCATGGAAGAGTGGGCGTGGAACTGTCTCAAAAGAGGAGACACCATCCTAACATTCATTGTTTCCAGCCCTGGAGTGACAGTCACAGCGCTCATCTGTGGGTGATATTAATTACTCCTCAAGTTGAATCACACTCTCACCTGACTATCCTGCGACCTAAAGACTAAATTGTGAAATCAGCCATCACCAACAATCCTTTCATGAAATCCTAAGGGGAAAAGTGGAGACAGTAAAGAGAAAATTAGCAATATATACAAATATAAACACACACACGTAATAAGCAAGAAGCAAATACACATTATTGCAGCCGTCCTTGCTTCCCTTGCTGTTCACCAGGTCATAGCTGACCTTACAATTCCCTTCTTCTGAGATCCATGTCATGTTCCATATTCTTTAGATGGTTGTGTTGTCCAATTGTGCAACAGTCTGATGTTTCAATGGTCCTGCCTTTTTTTTGCTTAAGGTAGCTTTACGTTGGCTTTTATTATTGGACATGGGGGAGTTAAGAGGTGTCCCCAGAAAGCCATCTCTGGGCTTCAGACCCAGTCCATCCATTCATTGCAGAATCTAAGCAGTCTGATTTGATAACCATGATCCATCACACCAGGCAGTAGAGTAACCTCTTGTCCCTGTTGGTTCAATGGCAGGAGGAACCCGAAATTTCCAGGCTTATCAACTAACTAAATGGGCCCATTGCTGTGTTCCACAGTGGAAGTGTTTTTCCCCTGGGAAAAGAGATTTCCAAATCAGCAGAGTTCAACGTCATGGGGATAAGAAACAGAAATTGTGCAGGTGGTTATTAGGTGTAACAGGGAGAGAGAGAAGCCACTGCCAGCCCGTGTTTTCTGGTGCTGTTCTTATGGATGTGGGAAGGGAAATTCTTGTACTGATTGCCGAGTGAGAGCATATTGCACATCCTCAGACAGAGCCTCAGCTTCCTAGGGTGTTGTCTTTAGAGTAGAAGCACAACGGAGTCTTCTGAAGGCCATTCCACTTTCCAGTTAGGCTGCTGGTTTCCAAGTGATGGAGTTTGTGGTAAGAGTAGTGGTTTCTATGGGCCCAAATCCATTGTCGCTTTTTTGCCCCGTGATGAATATCTTGGTTAGGAGCAACATCGGGTAGAAAATCACGATGGCAAATAATAACATTCCATCTGTCTGAAGATGGCAGAAATCTATACATATGCAGAATATTGATTTAATAAAAAAAATAGTGAGATAATTACCCTGGGAGAGATAGGAGAATGTGTGCATGCATGCGTGCAAAGGGGCAGCTCGGGGCTCGGGGAAGATTGTAAGAAAGAGACATCTTCACCTTCCAGCATTGTAAGTCAAAGTGACGCCTACAATAAAGAGCTCAAGCACTAGAACTATAAGCAGGTTATTTAGAAATACAGACATTAGGGGCGCCTGAGTCTACCTTCGGCTCAGGTCATCATCTCGGGGTCCTGGGATCGAGCCCCACAACAGAGTCCCCGCTCAGCAGGGAATCTGCTTCTCCCTCTGCCTATATCTCTGCCGCTGTCTCTGTGTCTCTCATGAATAAATAAAATGTTTTTTTTTTAAAAGAAATACGGAGATTAAACATGAGAAACAACGAATTGAGCTTGGTTGCATGTGGGGAGCGGACGACATGAGTGGGAAGAGGAGAATGCTGGATTTTGTTGTCTTAAAAAACCACTGGACATTTTAAAAAGTGATGTATTGCTTTGACTAAAATTAGAGCTGTGTAAATATAAGAAGGAATCTTACCCTTAGGTCTGAGTCTGGAGAGTTGTCATTTCCAAGATTCCTGCAGCCTAAAGAGCAGGAGGGTTTCTGTGCGAATCTGGGGAAGAAGCCTCTTCTGGGAGCACTTTACTGCCCTCTGCTGGAAGCCCGAAGTAAGCCTGTGGGAGGGTGCCCCGCTGGCTTAGAGGCGCTGGTTAGGAAGCCTGGGGTGTGTGTGTGTGTGTGTGTGTGTGTGTGTGTGCGCGCGCGCACGCCACCGATGGAGGTGAGGGGGCACTCTGATGGGGACCTTGGTCCTCAGGGTGTGTGGTTTAGGTCCTTGTGCCAGGGCGGCCAGAGCAGCCTGTCCTCCGTTTGGGTGCTGGTGCCCACATTTGAGGAAGAGCCCTTTGGCCCTACCAGCCCACCAGATGTTTGCATCTGTGGGGCTGTGGGTCCCTTTCAGACTCTTTCTCCAACCTGGCCTCATCTGTGATGTGTTTCGAAATTCCCCAAAGTCCAGGGTGTGCACTTGCTTCTTGACCTTATTCTAACTCGCCAGCAATCCACACTTCTTGCCCCACCCCAACGCCGGTAGCTTTTCCAGTGATTTCAGTCAGGGCTGGAGTAGGATCCAGGGAAGTCAGGCCTCCATAAGCACACTTTTCTAGCCACCACACCTGGTCCACTCTTTGGCTCTGGTCTCATCTGTCCTGGGGGAGAATTGTCCCACCAGGGACACGGGATGAGAGATTCTTCAGGCTAAGCTTAGCATTGCCAAGTTGGTATGCACTGCTGGTGCGGGGATGCTTGCACACACCGGGCCTAAACCACCGCAGCAGCCGAGAACTGCAGGCACGGGCCACTGAGTCTTCCTATTTGCTAGAATCCCGATGCGGGGACAGCAGCTACCTCACCTCTATGGAGAACAGATCTCACGTGGTCCATGTGCCCACCTGCTGACCACATGGTGCTTCCAGCTGAGACACGAATGGTCACTTGAGGCAGGCATCCTCACTGGAGCAAAAAGGTCACACCCTTTGCCAGGGCCTAGAACATCATGGACTCAGAGATGCCTGGGTGGCTCAATGGTTGAACATCCACCTTTGGCTCAGGGTGTGATCCTGGAGTCCCAGGATCAAGTCCTGCATCAGGCTCCCCTCAGGGAGCCTGCTTCTCCCTCTGCTCGTGTCTCTGCCTCTCTCTCTCTCTCTCTGTCTCTCATGAATAAATCAATAAAATCTTAAAAAATACATATATCATGGACTCAGAGATTCAAGAATGGAAGCAACCTCATGGACTAAGAGCCCATCCCTCCCTCTACCCCTTCCCTGCCTGGAGGCCCTCAGCTTCTGTCTACATGCCCCCAGTGATAGGAAGCTCACTATCTGATGAAGCAGGCCCTGCTCTTTCTGGAAGGATCTGACTCAAAGTATTTCTTTCTCCCATCCTTCATCTGGCCCATCGTACCCCCTAGATCTCACTCTTGGTTCTGGCCTAGGCTTCCTCCACCCCATGATGGCCTCCAAGTATTTGGGGAGAAGGAGCAAATCCCCTGAGAGGCCCCCCCTCTAGGAAAGTTGGTTAATCAGGTCTCTTTCAGCTGCAAGTGCTAAAGCTCAGCTCTTAGCAGCTTAGGTAGAACCAGAGGACTTGATGGGCATCTCCCCTGGGAGAGCAGAATGCAGCTGGCTCCCAGAGAACGAACAGTGCCATCAGGAAGCTGGTGCTTGCTGGGTCTCCCCTTTCCTTGGCCCACCTGATTTCACTGCCGGGCAGAGTGGGAATGGAACGATGGTCCCAGGCACTGCCAAGGCCACATTCTGCCCACTGCAGAAAGAGCTCGTCTCTCCTGATGGCCCTAGGGCACTGGTCAGGGTTAGCTAGTTTCAGAGGGGATTGAAATTACAGGTGGCTCACGGAGAGTGTCTCTGCACAGGTCAGAGATGAAGAGTCAGAGAGCCAGCCCACTTGAAGGCTGGGGCTGACAGTTTCAGATTTGTAGCCCCGAGTGCCCCGAAGTCTGTGACAGTGAGCCTGGGGTGTCAACGAAGTCACAGGATGAGCCTGGCACCTTCCCGGAGAACTGCTTTACTTCGGTGGAAGTAATTTAAAGCACTATTTTTAGATAAAACAAAAAAGGAAACATCATGGAGCAGAGTACAGAATCTGTATGTAATTTTGAGTCAAAACCCAAGACTTCAAAGAGATGTCACACTTGTGTCAGGTTCCTTGGGCTGGTTGCCAGGCCTGCCAGGTAAACCTGTTCATTCTTGCATTAACATTTCAGGGGGGAGTTAAGAAAGTGCTGGAAGAGAGGCCCTGGGACCCACGGTCTGGGGCCTGGGCCTGGATCTCCCCATAGCTGCAGGGCAGGGCAGAGGGGAGATGGGTCGCTTCAGAGACTACTGCTCCTGCTGGGCCCTGGCTATGCGCAGCTCTGTGCCCCTGCCGGCATCAGCTCAGCCTCCTGTCCAGTTCCCCGGGTGTGCAAACCCATCTGGAGGACATCACAGGCTCTAGAACCCAGACCCAAGGGCAGGAGTCAGAACCCGGGCCAAGCGAGGGATCTGCAGGCCCCGGCAGGACATGCCAACTGAGAAGGGCAGGAAGCAGGTGCCAGCTCCTTCTTGCAGCTTTTCACTGAGCGGCGGGCACATAGGCAGGGCGTTCCCTGAAATATTTAACCCCAGAAGCTCACGGAACCAACTCTTTGGAACAGACCTCAGCCTAGTGCCTGGACAAGGTTTTGGGGGCCCCGTGGGACCAGGGTCGCCCCTCAAGGTTCTGGATCATGGGGAGATTTGGGAGTCCCAGGTGAGAGGCCTGGGAAACTGGGACATGGGGCTGCACACAGGGGGATTGGGACAGCAATTATTTCCCAACTGGCATGGACGTGTTTTGATGTCTTAACAACCGGGACAGCTGTCCTGGCTGAAAACGGGCCTGTAACATGGGTCCAAGAGAGAAAGATGAAGACTCAAGTCCGGCGCCTGTTATGTGCCAGCAACTGCTCTGAGAGCCCCCATGCATGTCATCTGGTTTAATGTTCCGGAGAGCACGCAGATCTAACATATCCACCTCAGAGGGTTAATATGGAAACAGAAGAGGGAGAAGCCAGGTGGCAAAGGTGCCAAGTAGAATCCCATTCACCCTCCTCCCTGTGCCCCACTCCGCTAGGGCTTGGCCATTCTCTCATGGGCAGATGGCGGGAGAGGCCAGCCATCTGCTCCCGGCCACCTCTTTGCCCCTCTTCGTTCTAGTTCATCGGTTCTCCAAGTTGGGTTTTCATTAGAATCGCTCCACGTGGTTGTACACACAAAACCGTGTGTACACGTGGGTACACGCTGGGGGGGGGCGGGGGCGGAATTAAGGGGCTTTCAAGGGTCGTGGTGTCTGTCCTCGTTTCGCCTCACCTGATTCAGACCTTGTACCGCAACAGGCTAGAACACACGACGCTGCGCATTATAATTAGCCCCACTTTGCAGGTGAGAAAGTGGGGTGTGGAGGCGTCATCTGTCCAAGGTCACACAGCTGGTGCAGACCAGGGGTGTGTGACCCCATGACCTTGAGCCTAGCCACCTCTGCATGCCTGGACTTTGAGTTCCATCATTCCTCAACATACTCGTCTGGGTCCACGCAAAGCCGGGGTTGCCTGGCGACTCTGGGGCAGAGCTGACCGAGCGCCACAATTCAAACCGGTGTTGATGTCTGTACATCACACGCTCCACTGAGGCTCCTGGGTCCCCGAGCCCCAGGCGGGTGCCCTCATGGAATGACCTTCAGCCAGCTTAGCCCAGCCAGCCCATCAGCCACCCTCAGTGGCTGTTCCCTCCTGCTCTAGGACAGAAACAGCTCTGTCTTTTGGCTTTAACCATCCTGCTTCATTTCTCCTCCCTGGAAACTCATTCCCAGAACTTGGACTCTGCTCTGGAGAGGCTTCCCTCCTTGCAGTAAAGCTTTCCACTCGGAGCTCACTTTTCCATCTCTTACTGTGGGTTTTTCCCTTCTGCAAGCCCAGCAGGTGCCCAGCTCCAGCTGCCTTGCTTCTCGACTGTAGGATTGCACGCTGGAAGGCAGGTTGCCTATTCTTTTCTGCAAGCGACCCACCTGGGTGCAGTGGTGTGGCAGACAGACTTCCCAAAGATGCCTTCCCATCCCATGTTCTTCCTACAGTATGACCCCGACACCGCCACCATCAAGGGGTAGGGCCTGGGCCCCTCCCTTCAACCTGCGTGGAACTTCGTGACCACCTCACCCAGGAGAATACGGTAGAAGATGCTGTGTGACCTTGTGGGCTATTGATCCTGCCTCGCTGTCTCTGGACAAAGTCTTGGAATCCAGCCACCTTGCGGGGGGGGAGGGGGCGGGGAACTAACACACACACAGAGACCTCACAGAGAGGACACCACAGTGCTCTAGCCCATATACGACGTTGACCACAAGATCCCTGAGTGAAGAAGCTGCCTCTGATGATCCCCGGCTCTGCCATCAGATCTCTCCCAGCCCCTCCCGGCCAAGGCCCCAGGCATTAGGGAGCGGAGACAGGCTGTGACCTGTCCGAATTTCTAACCCCTAGAATCATGAGGGTAAATTAAGTGGCTGTCTGATGCAAACCGTTTTTTTTTTTTTTTTAAGATTTTATTTATTCATGAGAGACACACAGAGGCAGAGACACAGGCAGAGGGGGAAGCAGGCTCCATGCAGGGAGCCCGATGTGGGACTCGATCCCAGGACTCCAGGATCACACCCTGGGCTGAAGGCAGGGGCTAAACCACTGGGCCACCCAGGCATCCCCAGGTTGGGTTTGGTTAAGAAACACAGCAATACAAACTGGAGCAAGTGGATAGTGACAGAGCAACATAGACAAAGTTGCCCCTGCCTGCTAAAGGGTCAGAGGCGGGACACCTGGGTGGCTCAGCAGTTGAGTGCCTGCCTTTGGCCCAGGGCATCATCCTGGAGTCCCAGGAGTGAGTCCTTTGTCGGGCTTCCTACAGGGAGCCTGCTTCTCACTCTGCCTCTGTCTCTGCCTCTCACTCTGTGTGTTTCACGAATTAAAAAAAAAAATCTAAAATAAATAAAGAGTCAGAGGCTGCAGGACTAGAGAGTAGCTGGAAGGCAATCCTGGCACATTGGGGCACCCAAAGTGCTGCCAAGGCCTCCAAGGGGGAATGGCTTCACAGCATGCCAAGGGAGGCTGGGCCGCAGCTGGAGCTGCCAACCTGGGCAGAGACCCCTGTCTCCATGGACCAGGTGCTCCTGGGCCTCCATGACCTCCAGAGGCCCTTCCTCCATCCTAGGGGCTACAGAAACTTCTGTGTCATCCCAGCTGGGGAACATTTACTCCTGGGTTAAGACCAAGAAGAGGAGGAACTCAGAAGAAAATTTGGAAGGAGACTTGAAATGGGTGATTTCTTGTACATCTGTGAGTTCGTGGAGTAAGATCTGGGCTGCCCAGAGGAAATTCTGTTAGAATGTTCTGTCCTGAGCCAACCTGACCTCAAGGTCTCAGAGATGCCCAACCGTGCCCCCAGGAGACACCTCTGTTCAGTTCACTCGGTAGCACTGGACCCTGGCAACAGGCACTTTGCAGGGAGCTCAGAGACGCTGCCCACCAGAGCCGAGGGCCTCTGGGGACAGCGAGGACCTCCCCGCCCCCAGCCCCCCTTCCCCCCTCCCCGCCGCTTCAAGGGGAGATTGGCGCAGAGGCTGGAGCTCCCCTGCGGGAGGGGGAAGGCGGGACCAGACACCGCTACCTTGCCCTGGCAATGCTCACTGTGGCCACTAGATGGCGGACCAGGGCCACCTAGAGGGACCTACCCTGGGAACCGGTTTCCTCCACGGAGCCCCAGGGTCACTATGGCTGGGGGGAGGGGGGCATGGGGTCAGCCACGGCTGTGGGTGCTGATCTGAGCCAACCAAAGGGCTGTGTGTGTTCCAGGATGCCCCGCTCTCCGGTGTCTTTGGCCACATCTTCCCATTTCACCTGCAGCAGGTCCCTGGTCTGGCCCTAGGACCCTACACTCCTGGACCTCTGTTCCCGTTTCTTCCCTGGGCTGTGTTCATGCCACAGCTCACCCCGGGGCGGGGCTGAGGGCTAGGGTGGGGGCGGGGTAGGGTCTGCAGCATTCAAACCTCAGTGTCCCCGGCGCTTGCCCACCTGCCAGCTCAGCGGGAGGGCAGGAGTGTCTTCACCCCCATGTCACTTGGCTGTCATGGCAATCCACGAAGCAGCAGGAAGGGCATGTATCCTCACCCCCATTATCCTCACCCCCATTGTGCGGATGAGGAAACCCATGCCCCCATGCGAAACGACTGGTCTCTGGCCACCCAGCAGAGCCCCATCTGCCCTGCTTCTCGCCCAGCCCACACTCCCATGCTGCCCTCGTCACCCTCTGCTCAATGGGCTGCCTGGCCCTTTCCCACTCGCTCTGCTTGAGAGGCGCCCTTTTTGTGCTTTGTGACCCAAATGATCCAGGTCTCCTGGGAGCCCGCAGCCAACACCTGGACCGGGTGCTTTGCCCTGCGCGGTGCCCCCTGGAGCTGCCCAGATGGCTCATGATGGCTTGAGGGCAAGGCCCAGGAGAAAGAGTCTAGGACACAGAATCAGACAATCTGGAGCACGTTTCACCAAGCTTCAATTCCTCAGCTGTGAAATGTAGGTCAATTTACAGAATTGTAAAGCTGGAAGCAAAGATGTCTCTGAAAGTGCTTGGTGATGGCGGTGATCGTGGTCACCCTCACGGCATCCTTACCGTGTGCCAGGCTCCCAGCTAAGCCCCTGAGTTACGGGGTCTCACTGAGTCCTCACAAAAGCCCTGCAAGGTCGGTGGCATTATTGTTCATGCTTTAATTTTTTTAAGATTTCATTTCTTAATTAGAGAGACAGAGAGCACAAGTGGGGGGAGAGGCAGTGGGAGAGGGAGAAAGAGCCTCCCCGCTGAGCAGGGAGCCTGATGTGGGGCTCGATCCCAGGACCCTGGGATCATGACCTGAGCCAAAGGCAGAGGTTTAACTGACTGAGCCACCCAGGTGCCCCTGTTCACATTTGACACACACGTTTATAACATTTAAAGTGCACAGGCCTGAAGTGTGCATCTCAGAGACGATTTACACCTGTGTAGCCGGCACCGCGACGGAGACCACTGCCAGCACCCTGAAGGCCCCCTCCTTCAGCCACTACCTCACCAAACGTAACCCCGCGGGGGCACCTGGCCAGCTCAGGGGGTGAAGCGGGCGACTCTTGATCTCGAGGTCGTGAGTTCGAGTCCTGTGCTGAGTGTAGCAATGACTAAAAAATAAACAAATGAAAGCAAAGGTGACCCTATAAAGTTGGGGTTATGTCCGCTCATTTCACACAGGAGTAGGGGCACCGGGAGGGGCTGTGCACAGCTGCTGATGGGCAGGACCCAGAGTGGCCTGTCTCTCACCCAAGGCCACAGTGGTCCCCGGAAGCTGGAAGGCAGTGATTTCTTCTTCGTCCTCCACCCCCCTCTCACTTTCCTCCTGTCCCTCCGCCTCCAACTTCTCCTCCATCACTTGGCCCCACAGCCTCTCCTTAAGGGCCACCTACTGTCATTTGATAAATTTACCACCAGATGGAACCAAAGGACTGAGTGGAGACTTGAGGCCGGCCTCTAGGGACCCAGACGGAGGCTGAGGCCTGGTTGGGGGGCAGGTCTGGGCGAGGCAGGGGTCAGTTGCTGGTGATGATGCTGACCCCCGGCCAGCAGAGATGGCTGAGGGGACCCCCACCCCGGCTCCAACCCATTGGCACCCGGACAGACAAAAGGGTGGAGATGCAGCCTGGGGCTCAGGCTGAGATGAACGCAGGGCTGGGAGCAAAGAAACCCAGGTTCTAGAGGGACCCTGCGTCACCGGCTCTCTGAGTCATCCACCTGCCCTGTCGCAGTGGGTGGTGTTCTCTACCAGTGAGGTAAAGTTGGTCCCACCTCTGCCTCTGCATTTACTCTCCCTTCCCCGGCACACTCTCCCGTCCAGCCTGCCCATTCAGCCAGCCAGCTCGAGAAGTTCATTGCCACCAACACCGCCCCCTGCCCGCCCCCGCCACCAGAAGGCTTCCCTGACTGCAGAGCTGTCCCCGCGTGTGTGATGATTCAGTGAGAGGGACTGGGCCCGAGGCTGGTGGTGGTCTTCTCCCAGCGGGGGTGCTTCTCCTTATGCAGGCAAGGGGGAGGGCTGGGAGGCTGGTCTGGCGTCTTCCCTCACCCGTGTCCAGCCAGCGCGCCTCTCCAGCCCCCCGAAAGTCAGCCTCGCAGCCGGCGGGCCAGGAAGAGCCTTCAGAGCTCCTGATTCACACACGGCCCAGGTCACACGGTACCTTGGTGCTCCAGACCGAGGCCCAGCACCCACTTGAGCCCTCAGCTCAGGGCTCCCCAGAAGGCCCCACCAGGGTCTAAGGGCCTGACCGCTTGCCTTCCCTGGCTGAAGTTCCTCGCCAGGCCCCTCCTCTGACAAAGATGCACTTGAAGATGTGGGCGGGAAGGGGAGGGGCTCCTCTTAGCTAGCGAGTCTGCACCTCTGTGCGGGCAGTGGGGGAAGGGGTCCGGGGAAGCTGCCTCCTCAGGCTGAAGTCCTTGGGGCTCCCTTGTACCCCTGTTGGAAGACACCAGGGCTGTTAAGAGCCTAGTATTTGAGTCAGACACTTTTGGATCCAAATTCCTTCTCTACCACTTATCTGAGTGACCTTGGCCAAATCCTTAGACTTCCGAAGCTCCTTCCCTCTCTCCTTCCTTCCCTCCCCCCCTCCCTCCCTCCCTTCCTTCCTTCCTTTCCTCCCCCCCTCCCTCCCTCCCTTCCTTCCTTCCTTTCCTCCCCCCCTCCCTCCCTCCCTTCCTTCCTTCCTTCCTTCCTTCCTCCCTTCCTCCCTCCCTCCTCCCTCCCTCCCTCCCTTCCTCCCTCCCTCCTCCCTTCCCTCCTTCCTTCCAGAAGGCAGACTGCTACATGCGGGCCTCATCTGGCCGTGTCTGGAGTCTTGGCAGTGTGACCACCCTACGTCCCCCTACAAATGGGCCCCGAGAGCTTCCTTGGAGGCTCCAGCAGGGCAGCCCAGCTACTTGTATTCCCTTGACGGAAGCACGGTCCTCCTCTTTTCAGGTACGGTCCCCCTTTTCGACCGAGCGCAGCTTCGGGGGGAGGGACACACGGGGAGCGGTGAGGGGGAAGGGGACACCCTTCACGGCCAGTCAACCCTGCGGATCAGGGGGGCGGCGGACGTCGCGGCCAGACCACGCTCACAAACAGGCGGGGGAAGCCAAGCCGCGGAAGTTCCTTAATCTGAGGAAGGGGACTAAAAGCCGTCGGGACCTCAGGCAGCGGTGCACGCTCCGTGGGAGAGCGCAGGCAAGGCCCCAGAGCACGACCTGCGCTGCAGCAGGCAGCCGGGCCGCCCGGGTCGGGGCGCTGACGATTGGCTGATGGCTATGCAAATAAGCCTATGATGTCACCACACGTAGACGCGAGAAGGGGCGGGCCGTTGCTCAGTGCCGTCTCAGCAGCCAATCAGCAGCAGAGCAGGTGTTGCGCACCTGCGGGGGGTGTGGCCTGGCCCGGGAGGGGGCGGGGCCGCGGCGCTCCAGCTGCAGGTCCGGACGCCTGCGCTCCACGCCTGGCCCTGAGGATGAAGGACGGTTTGGGCAGCTCTGGACAGAGGAGCGTGAGCTTCTCCGCCTGTGACATGGGCACGGCCCCTCTGCTGTCTTCCTCGTGGAGTAGCTGTGAGGATCAGGTGAGCTGAGGGTCAGGACAGGGTTCTGGAAGGTGCCCTGAAAATGCAAGGCACAAAAAGGTTTCCGTTCCCTGGATCCTAAGGGCAGTTAGCCAACCTGTGGAGCTGAGGGTTTGCTCTTTTAATTACTCAAACTTTCAAATTCTATTTTAGCCTTAGGATGAAAATATTTTTAAAAAAATACGACCTAATTCCCGACTTTATTAAACAGAGTGTCTTTTAATATAAGTTGTATTGCTGCTTCTGAAATCTACGGATGCCACTTTGTTATGCTTTCATTTATTTTCTTTTTTTTTTAAAGATTTTATTTATTTATTCATGAGACATACAGAGAGGGAGAGAGAAGCAGAGACACAGGCAGAGGGAGAAGCAGGCTCCATGCAGGGACCCGACGCGGGACTCGATCCCGGGTCTCCGGGATCACGCCCTGGGCCAAAGGCAGGCGCTAAACCGCTGAGCCACCCAGGGATTCCCCGCTTTCATTTATTTTCTTAAAGATTGATTTATCTATTAGTTAGAGAGAGAGCACGAGCAGGGGGTGGGCAGAGGGGCAGAGGCAGAGGGGGGGGGGAGAGTGAATCTCAAGCAGACTCCCTGCTGAGCACAGAGCCCATCACATAGCTTGATCCCAGGACTCTGAAATCATGACCTGAGCTGAAATCAAGAGTGTGCCACTTAACTAACTGAGCCACCCAGGCACCCCTGTTATGCTTTTTTGCTTTTTTATTTTTCCTTTCAAGTTTTGGTATCTTAACATCAGCCAGCATCTCTCACTGCTATCAGCTTGCCTCTTATCAGTTCTTACTTACAGTTTTATATCCTGTAAAACTTCCCACCTCTAATCTGTTGTGCATTTGGGAATCAGACCCTCAACGCTGTCAGAGGTATTTGTAAACTAAAATTAACTAGGTCTTGAGCAATAGGGGCCCACGAGCAAAGTGCACAAGCTTTAAATCAGGCAGTGGCTTCCTTTCTCTTGGTCTTGGCATGAGCCCTGGAGGTGTGTGGCCAGGGCCATTGGTCCTACCCACAAGGTCATGCCCTCCTCAAGGGCTCTTGTGGTCACACCCTCCATTGCCTCACCCCAGCTCCCCTCCTTCACCTGTTCTTCAGAAGCCCCCTGGCTGGATATGCCACCTACCCAGGGTCCCTGTCCTGTCCACCCCTCAGTTCACTGTTGCCCGCTTTCCAGAAGACAAACGTGAACACCTTCCTTCAAGGCTTGAAACCCTTTGTTTTCTCAGAATGAAATCCAACTCCCTGGCTTAGTACAACATTTCTCAAGGGCTCACCTTTGGGGACCCCTCTAGCCCTTCTAACCACTCTTCTGTCCTCATACCCTTTGCTGTAGCTACAAGGAAGTGCTGGAATGGGCTATGTTCCTCTGGCTCCACACCAGTTGTTCTCTCTGCTCTTTCCCCACTTCCTCACCTGGGAAAATTCAGCCCAGGTGTCCTCTCCTCTGGCATTCTCCGTTGGCCTCTTCTATGTTTATCCAAATGCCTCCCCACCATTGCCTCATGGACTGCGGTAGTGGCTTCAGTCACAGACTCTGGAGTCTGACCACCCGGTCAAGTCCCAGCTCTGCTCTTCCATCACCGTGTGACCCTGGGCAAGTCACCTGACTTGGTTTTCCCTGCTGTAAAACAGAACTAAAAGCAGTAGCTAGCTCATTTACATCATCTTGTGTGCAACTCCTCATGCCATGCTTGGCACATAGTAAGCGCCCAAGTAGGGGGAGCTATTTTGCTTATCTGTCCCATAATTATTGGTTTCTAGACTCCTCCACTAACCGCAAGCTTTTCAAGGGCAGGCACGGTCTTCATTCATCTGTATTTTTTCTCCACGATGTCTGGTACAGAAGCAGGCACACAGCGGCTGCTCAATAGCAGCCAAACACATGAATGGAAATCCAGTCCCACATTGGCTGGGAGGGTCCTTCCACAGCACGAGTGAACACCCAGCACTGTGTGAGTGAGTTTCCCTTGCATGTCACTCTTCTCCCTTGAACCAGATGGTAAGTTCTTGGGGATAAGGGAAGCAAGGCCGTCCTTTCCTTTGGCAGCGGTGCCAGTCACTGAGCCTGGTACACCAGGGCCCTGGTGGGGGGGCCTGAAAGGTGACTCTGGGGGTGCTGTCCGCGGTGCTGAAGAGAACTGACAAGTGACTAATTCTTCTGCCTGAGATGGATGCTGGGATTTGCTTCAGGGCAGCCAGGAATGGATTGTTCATCTCCAAATCTCAGCCAGCACATTTTGTTCTGACATTTCCTTGGCACCTTTGCCAATGACGTGATGTTTCCCGTGCGGCTCTTTCCCCTGCCTTCCAAATTCCTTGGAGAACTGTCATGATGTTCCCCACCATCCTCTCCCACAGCTGTAGGCACCTCCAAACTTGGATGCATCACCCAGAGACCCATATTAAAAGAGACTGAAATGTGACTTTTCTTTGATAGCAAAATTTTAGAATTTCAGTGGATGTGCAAGGGAACTGAGGCTTAGCCCGGTGAGGGGGATTTGTTTAAGGTCACATCGTCAAGAAGGGAGAGAACTCAGGATGGACAGGAATCTTCAAATTCACAAGCTTTTGATATGTTATGATGCCAGGATGCTATAGGCAGACATATGGGGTCGCCCACAGGATGGAGGTCAGAGTGTTTCTATTTAGCTGAAGGAGATGTCTTTGGTTTAAGCTGAAGGAAACCAAATCCCCTGGCCCCACCTTCAACCCATTGACCTCCCAACCGCCCTGCAAGGGTGGCATTGCCATTGTCCCCACGTTCCAGATGAGAAGACAGAGGCCCAGAGGGATGAGACCGCCATTGCGAGGCTACACAGCTGCCTCCCTGCCACGGTTGGTGTGAAGATGGTGTGAGGCACGCAGGCAGGAGTGGAGTTCCTGAAGCAGGCCTGGCAGAGGATGTGCTTGGAAATCACACATCTTCTTTCTTCTCCTGAAGGAAAGGATCCTCACATTTCAGAGTGGGAAGGAGCCTCTCTGCTCACGCCACCCAGCGCCTCTGTGATTTCACAGCCTTCAAGCACATTCTCCTGAGAAGATAATGGGAAAGACGATGAAAAGCAAAGCCAGTGAAGTGGCTGCCTGGAAGGCAACAGGCTGCTGCTTAGCAAGTGTGGTGAAAGGATGGGCTGAACAGGAGGCATTAAGGACATCTGAGGATACCTCTTATCTCCATGTGGCCAGGCCTGACCAGGATAATGAAAACCCACTGGACTCCATCCAGGAGTCAAATCCAGTCTCACAATTTAGAGCTCGGGGATCACAGTTTGAGTCACCTGTGATCTAAGAACCTCACTTCCAGATGGGAAACACCTAAGAGTGTCAAGAAGGCATGAATGTGAGGACCCACGTAAAGCATCCTGCACGGTGGCTGGCACATAGTAGGCACTCAATAAATGTCAGTTAATTTGCTTGTCATTTCTTGTCCTTCCAACCTCACCGATATTTATTCATCAAGTATTTATTGAGCACTTACTATGTATGGGGTGCTATTCTGAGTCCTGGTGACCTGTCAGTCAACATGCTAGGTGCCTGCTCTCATGGACTTGACGTTTTACCAGAGAAATCAGAAGAAAAGAAGTAAATAATCAAGAAAATGGTAGCTATCGGTAAGTGCCAGAAAAGAACATTGAGCTTTATTTTGATAGGGAGTGGAAGGTGATACCTCCTATTTAGATAAGAGAGTTGGGGTGGGCCCTTCTGAGGAGATAACAATGAGCAGAGGCCTCAATGAGGATCTGGAGGGGAGAGCATTCTAGGCAGAGGGAACAGCCAGTGCAAAGGTCCTGAGGTGGGTACCAATTTGGTGCCCTGAAAAGGAGGCCAGTATGACACGTGTAGGCAGCAAGAGGTGGGATAGGTGGGCAGGGACCCGAACAGGTAAGACCTCCTGGGCCCCGGTGAGACACGTACATATATTTACCTTCTCCCAGTCTTGACGGTCCTTCAGTTCTTGGAAACTTCTACTTTTCAGAGCCTGTTGTTAGGTTGTAAAATCAGTTCACCCTGGAGGTTGGGGTGGGGGCCTATAATCTTAGTAATGAACCTCTGCCCTAGGTGCTGACCTTAAAATTCAGAACAAGAAAGGTCCTTGGAGATAGTTTACAAGTTGGAAACTTTCATTGCTCCAGGGGATCAACTGAAGCCCAGAGGCAGAAAATGATTTGCCTAAGGTCATACTATAAGTTACAGATGCTACCAGTTAGGATTATATACCTCTACAAGTGACAAGAAAACCCCCAAATCGGTAGCTTAAAAAGCTCATTTCTCTCTCCAGTAAACAGAGAGGTAGGCACTCTAGGCTGGTACAGCAGCTCCACGATCATCAGGGACCTAGGGTGCTCCTAATTTGCTTTACCATTTTCAACCGTAACTTCCACCTCATGACCCAAGGTGGCTGCCCCAGGTGCGGTGATCATGTCTGCATTCCAGAGAAACACAAGAGTTGAAAAAGAACATACCCTGCCCCAAAAAGACATGTCCTCGGTGTTGTGATTATATTGCATTGGCTAGAACTCGGTCATGTGCCCACACCTACCTGCAAAGGAGGCAGGAAATGTAGTCTTTCCACGGGACAGCTATGTGCCCAGCCCCGAGTTCGGGCTGCCACTCATCAGGAAGAAGGGGAGAATAGATAGTGAGGCCAGCGGGCCAGCTCTGCGACAGTGCCACAGGTGAGACTGGAATCCACGTGTCCTGACACCCTGGTGTTCTCCGCACTGCACTTTGCCCCAGGCAGCCCCCACCATGATGAGCACATAGCAGCCAGATATAGGGGAACCTCTGTGGACGGTGGCCTGGAGGAAGTAGGGGAAGGGGAGGGTCAGCAGGGGAGGAGCCATGGCAGAGGGAGCCCCAGCTGTTGGGCCCCCCCATGGCTTTCACTGGGCTGGCAGCTGGCCCAGGGGCCCAGGGCAGGGAGACATTGCTGTCCCCTCCTGTGGAGGAGGCAGCTGGTGACACAGCTCCTGACAGCTCCCCATTGTTCCCAGTGGACGGAGTGGCAGGTTGGTGGGATCCCACTGTGGCAGCAGGTGGCAAGCCAGCCTGCCCTGCCCCCACCCCAAGCATTCCCCCCCCCCCCGCCCCCTAGGCCTGCAGGGGGATGGGGAGCAGGGTTGGCCTGTGGTCCTCACTGGGAGACCCTTTCCTTCTGTCCTCCCTCTCAGCCTCCCTGCCTCTACTTCTCCCCCAAGCCTCCTGCCCCCGCTTCCCTGTTCTCTCTCTGTCATTTGCTTCTTTCTGTTCCCCAGAGTCTTTCTGTCTTCCCCTCCCCCCTTCATTTTTTCCTTCCTTCCTGCATTTCATTTCTTCCCTCCTTTTATCCTTCTTTCCTGTCAGAACTCCTCCCCTATCCACCCTCTTGGCTGCCTACCCTTCACTGCCGGATGCCCCACTCTCTGGGGGCTCCCCGGCTGCTGGGAGAGACTGGGACAGAGTGCATCCAGAAGCAGCTTGGGTGGGAGGTCACCCCGCTGACCTCTCCAGCCCTCCCCCCCATCTCTGTTCACTGAGCTCCCACTACATACTAGCCACTTGGGCAACACTTGAATTTACTGACCTCCCTGCAGATGACTGAGGCTGGTGACTATTATTCCCATTTATAGGTGGGGTAACTGAGGCTCAGCGGCAGGGTTGTTAGAAGCCACCCAGCAAAGGCCGAGAGCCGGAACAAGGCAGGTGGGACCCTCAGTGTTGAGCCCCTGTGGGTCACAGCCCCTGGGCGGGCACAGAGAGTGAGAGACAGTGCAGGGTAATGACATTCTGTTACTGATGAAGAGATGGTGTTTCCAAAACACCATCCACCCAGCTCATGCTCGGAGTTAGACGGTGACCGGGCGCATCGCACCCCCCGAGTGATAAGGCTCCCTCCTCTCACTGCCTTACTGCACACCTGCAGCTCCTCGAAGTGACAAGGCCAGCCCTGCTGTGACCATCCAGCCTCCTAGGTCATCTCTGGGCAGCACTCGGGCCAGACCTGGGCTCATTTCCCCAGCCCTCCTCGGGTCCTTCCAGCACAAGCCCAGACCCTGCAGGCTGCTTATTCAGATCCCCCTCACGAGGCACCCCTGCGTTTCCCTGGGCTGTGTGCTCCCTTGTTGCTACAAGCTTAAGAAACCTCACGTATTCTTATTGCAAGCGTCTTCCTGGGTCTTGGGTGGGCTGGCTTCAGCACCGCATCCAGCCGGGTGGCTAACTTGGGTGGGAGGGGTGGGGAGCATGTACAGAGCTCGGAAAGCTCTGGCAACGTGGCTTCTTAGACTGGTAGTATCAGAACTTAAATTTAAGTATTTTTTTAATAGAGCTTTTGTTCTTTACAATGTCCGTTTTATAAATTTTTTATTTATTTTTTAAATTTATTTATTTGTGAGAGACACAGAGAGAGGCAGAGACACAGGAAAAGGGAGAAGCAGGCTCCCCACGGGGAGCCCAATCCAGGATACCCCAGGATCACCACCTGAACCAAAGGCAGATGCTCAACCACTGAGCCACCCAGGCGTCCCTGTTATATAAATTTTTAAAAGATTTTATTTATTTATTTGAGAGAGGCAGAGACACAGGCAGAGGGAGAAGCAGGCTCCCTGCGGAGAGCCCGATGCGGGACTCGATCCAGGACCCTGGGATCACAACCTGAGCCGAAGGCAGATGCTCAACCACTGAGCCTCCCAGGCGCCCCTGTTTTATACATTATTTTAATGTAAATATGTTTCACAATTTAAACTTACAATTAAAAAAGTTAATATAGGGCAGCCCCGGTGGCGCAGCGGTTTAGCGCCGCCTGCAGCCCAGGGCGTGATCCTGGAGACCCTGGATCGAGTCCCACGTCAGGCTCTCTGTATGATGCCTGCTTCTCCCTCTGCCTGTGTCTCTGCCTCTCTCTCTCTCTCTCTGTGTGTGTGTCTATGAATAAATAGGATAAAATCTTTAAAAAATAAAATAAAATAAAATAAAAAGTTAATATAAAAACAGAAAACCAAAGCCAGATCTTTGCTAAATGCCCAGGGATTGACTCTGGACCTATTCCTGGCACCAGTTGGGCTGAGACCCACAGGGCAGCTCCAGGCCCTGAGCTGGGTCCTGGGGGGAGTGACCCTGGAGGGAGGGGCCTGGGATCTTGACCCTGGAGGGAGGGGACCTGGATAAGCTATAAACAAACTGCCCCTTCCCTACCACCCTCTTTCCAGACCCTCCCCACTCACCCAGAATCTTTGCCCCAAGCCCTGGCTTCATCTCCTTTGAGTAGAAGAGGGGAGCTTTGAGTGTTTATTTAGGGACTTCAAGCCCTTATATGGCTGGATTTGTAAAAAAATGTATGTGCCTACAGCATTCCATCCCCGGGATGGCCCGGGGCGTCAGCAGCCAGAGGACATTCTGGACAGGACCTGGGGAACAGGTGGGCCGAGGACCAAGGAGGCAGGTCCTGAACTGCCTTGGGACCACCTCTTCCCTCCCAACCCCGACTTTAGGAAAAAAGAGGCCGGACACAGACAGGAGACAAGGAGCACACAGGCAGCTGGCATCCACCCAGCCAGTGACTTTGTGGGGGATTCCAACCTTCTCGGCTATTTTCATCTCCCTTAAGTATTTTCTTGCCTCTGGGCTTGGCACCTGATAGGCCTCCCATCTAGGACCACCCTTGTTTTTGTTGCTTCTAAGGTCGACCTCATTCCTCTGGTCTGAAAGCCACCTCTTGAGGGCAGCCTTCCCTACCCTCTGCAGCCTAAGGGACCCGCCACCGCTCCATGCCCCTGCCTATTAGTCACCCCATTGTCCTGCTGAATCAGTGAGGTGTGCTGAAGGCTGGCTACCTCGGGGTGGGTTTCCCCAGGGCAGGCGTCTATTGTCTTTAAACAGCAAACTCTGTTTTTTGTACTTATTTTTTTGCTGCTACATCAGAAAATCCAAAGGTACTTTAAAAAAAAATGCATTTACCTAAACTATTTGAAGCGGTCCTGTATTTAGCATGTGAACTCCTCACTCCCAGAAATAGGTTAATCCCCGCCCTGGTGAACACTGGATCTCTGAAACGTATCCAAGCCAGAAAATACACCGTTTAACCGAAAGAAGCGGCTTTGGCTTTCTGGTTCTTTTTCTATAGCCACACTCAGTATACTTTTAACAGGTCTTAGTTTTGATTTCTGAACTTTTCACCTCTTGGGCTTTTAAACTTTAAACTTTTTTTAACCGTTTGAAATGGTAAAACTGAAATAGAACAGTGTCAGCTTGGTCAAGAAGGAACTTAAAATTCGGAGTGTGAGGTTAATTTTCTTTTCATTTCCTTGGTTTTTCTCATTGCCAAGAAAAGCAGCACAAGATTTCCTGCTTTTTTAATTTCCCCGATGATTTATAGATTTGGCAACAACACTATTTATGGGAAAACAGAAGAAGAAAATAATCTTTCTGCCTTAACAGAAGGAATTTCGAAAGGCACCGTGGAATGAATAGTCTTCCTGCATTTGTGATTAGATTTTCTCCCTGCTTGAACCTTTCCAGGGATTCCACTCCAACCCTGTGCTCTTAGAACAGAGCCTGAGCTTCTTGGGAGCCCATGAGCCCTCTAAATTCTGGCTTCCAGGGATCCCTGGGTGGCTCAGCGGTTTGGTGCCTGCCTTTGGCCCGGGGTGTGATCCTGGAGACCTGGGATCGAGTCCCACATCAGGCTCCCTGCATGGAGCCTGCTTCTCCCTCTGCCTGTGTCTCTGCCCCTCTCTCTCTGTGTGTCTTTCATGAATAAATAAAATATTTTAAAAAAATAAATAAATAAATTCTGGCTTCCATTACCCTTCTTTGCTCATCTGCTGACCCCAGAACTCTATGCTCCTATTGATCGAATTTTCCTAGTTTCCTAAACAAAATCTGCCCTGTGCTCTATCAGCCTCCTGGCCCTTTGCACATGCTGTTCCCTCTGCCCCACTTGCTTACCCTCCCGACTCGCTGCTCATCAGTCTTTCCTTGCACAGCTTAGAGGTCACTTCTTCCAGGAAGCCTTCCCTGACACTCCTGAATGAGTGTGTGATGCACACTGCTCCTCTTTGCTCAGACAGCTTCCCACATGGTCCCACATGTTCTCTACCATAATGCTTGTCCTGCTCTATCATCTTGGCAATTCCTCAGTTTCTTCTCTGTCTCCTTCACTAGATTCTAAGTTCTGTGGGGGCAGGCACCATGAATTCTGCTTACTGCTGGATCCCCAGGATCGACTATGATGCTTGACACATGGCAGATGCTCAGTTGGGGCCAGGTGAATGAATGAATGAATGCATGGCCAGAATTTGACTGACAGCCACCACCAAATGCTGGTTTCACATCTCTTACAATTTATCATTCATAGTTCTTGGATGATTTTCTCTTAGTTTTTTTTTTTTTAAGATTTTATTTATTTATTCATAGAGACACACAGAGAGAGAGAGGCAGAGACACAGGCAGAGGGAGAAGCAGGCTCCACACAGGGAGCCCAATGTGGGACTCGATCCCGGGTCTCCAGGATCACACCCTGGGCTGCAGGAGGCACTAAACAGCTGTGCCACCGGAGCTGCCCTTCTCTTAGTTTTTAATTTGGTCATTCACTTCATCCATCCACTCAATTATCTACCCCTCTCCCTCCATCCCTCCCTCCATATATTTCTATGGCTAGGCAGAAGCAGTAGGTTAAAGTTATGTAAGTCTTAGGGAAAGAAGAAAGCCAGGATCTCTGATGTTAATGCCAGAATGTGGACCAGACTCAGAAAATTGGAACATTGCAGGTGCACCTAGGCAGGGAATACCGGAGAAATGGATTATCCAGTTAAAGGGATTCAAGGCTCACACGTGCACAGGGAGCCCATAAATGTAGACTCACTCGCCTCTCTCTCCCCCTCCTCCTCCCTCCCCCAGCCCCTCCTTCCCTCCCTCTCTGCTCCTCTCCCCCTCCTTCCCTCCATCCCTTCCCTCCCTCCTTTCCTTCCTTCCTTCCTTCCTTCCTTCCTTCCTTCCTTCCTTCCTTCCTTCCTTCCTTCCTTCCTTCCTTCCTTCCTTCCTTCCTTCCTTCCTTCCTTCCTTCCTTCCTTCCCCAAGCCTTCGTGGAGACCTCTTTCCGGTTCAGGCCTTATCCTGAGGACTGTTGAATCAGACCCAGATTTTAGCCCTTTTAAAGATGCGCTGAATTTATAGGGGACCCTAGAGTAGGTACAAAAAGTGGTACAAAAGGCACAAGTGGCCTGTGTCCTAAGAGTGTCCCAGATAATGTTTCCTGAGCACCAGCAGGGAGGTTGCATGGAGGAGGGGACATTGAATGGGACCTTTTTGATGGATGCGTAGGATTAAGATATGTGAGAAGGAAGAAATGAAAGGAGCAAAGGCACAGAGGTGGGATAAATCCAGGCAGGTCAAAGGGAATCTGGCAGTCTCAGAGGAAGGCAGTGTGAAGAGGGAGAAGAGGGGGAGCAGGGAGAGGGTTCAGCCTGGGGCTTGGGCCGGATCATGGCCCCTGCCTCTTTGGCCAGCTGAAAAACAACACAGTGAGTAACTGATTCATCTTACAAGTATTCCGCACCCCCCGCCCCCCCCCCCCCCCCCCCCCCCCCCCCCCCCCGCCTTGCATTGCCGCTTTAGGGCCCATTGCTCCTTCCCTGATGGTCTGTGGTAGCGCTTGGCCTGCTCCACCTGCTTCCAGCCTTGTCCGTCCTCCTCTCTTCCCCTGTAGGGAGCAGCAGCTCCATAAAGGAGTATATCATGGTGCTGCTCCCTTGCCTGTAGCCCTCCATAGCTCCCTTGTGTCGCGAGCATAAATTCCAAGCTCCTTGGCTTGGACTACAAACACCCCCAACCCCTGCCAACACACACACACACACACACACACACACACACACACACATCTTTATTCCCTCCATTCCTCCTAAGCTTCCTGGGGCTGCTTTCATTTCCTTACATGGCTCCTCCACTTTCCTCTGCTTGAGAAAGCCTTCAGCTCCCACTGCTCTAATCTGTGCAGGCCCCTCCGCAGATTCTGCAGGTTGGGGACAGATATCGATTCCTTGGGGACCCTTTCCCCCTCCCATTGGGCCACACCTGTTGTTGCCTGTTTATCTGGTTCCCCCATTGGACCTTGAGCTCCTAGGAACAAACTGAGGGGCTCGCTCACTGTTCTGTGGCCATTCCCTCCGTGGCTCAGGAGTCCCTGGTGTGGAGCAGGCCCCAGGCTCTTGGGGCTCCAAGGGCAGGAGACAGAAGGCCTTAGACTGGTAGGGAGGGGCGCCCCCTCCCTCCTCTCCCAGCTCCCTGCACCCCCAGAGGCTGGAGGAGGCCCTGGGGTGAGGAGGGGCAGCTGCCACCAGGGAGCCCAGCCCAGAGCCCAGCCTGATGTTGTGAGGGAGGACAGGTGCCCTTACAGGGAGGCCTGGGAAGCCTGGCAGGCTCTGAGGCTGCCTCCAGGTCCCACAGGGGTAGAGGGTGAGGCCCGGACACTCGCCCCCTCACTGGGCAGCGGCTAGAATCCAACCCTCCGGGTCTGGGTGGGAAGGTGCCACCCCCTGGGGGTCTGGCCAGGGAGCGCTGGTGACTTTGGACTCTGCATCCATTTTGCCCTTTGAACCAGTTTCTCTATCTTTCCAGCTAGACCCGCCTGGGGCTATTTCTGCTTCCTCCTTGTTCAGCTGCCTGAGCAGCCTTGTGGCTTTAATTGGCCCATTTTCCGCTTGCTGGGAAGACGTCTCTTCCCTCCTCGTCCTGCTGCTCACCCCCACCACCCATGGGACCTGAGAGTAAAAGCTAGAAGTGAGGCTGATGACGGAGTGAAAGGCAGACAGAGACAGCTCAGGAGGAGGGAAAAGGTCTGGAGACAGGCAGAGAGACAGGGACAGAGACACAAAGGCGGGGAGCAGCCACACAAAAGAAGAGTGGGCCCCCCCCCGGAGAAAAAAAGACAGAAAGGCAGGAGATTGAGGGAAACACATAAAGACAAAGGGACGCAGAGAAGCGCATAGAAGGATTTACATCCCCATTGGAGCGACAGGAGAAAGAGGCAGCCCCCCCCACCCCTCGGCAGAGGGGGACGGTGTCTCCAGGGAGGTGGGGGCTTGGGGTTACGATTCCCAGCAAGCATCAGCTTCTCTGGGCCCAAGTGCAGGGCAGGGAAGACACATCACAGACTCCCCCACCTGCCAGAGACTGGTGGCGAGGATGTCAAAGTGCTTTGTCAACAGTAATGTCTTACGGAGGCGGTTGGGAGGGAATCATTGTTCCGAGGTGTGGGGCTTCGGCTGTCTGGCTCTCTCTCCTCTTGCATTTTAAATGAGTTGGGGCAGGAGTGGGCAAGGCTGCCCTCACCTCTTTGTTCTTGATCCAGAAACATTTACTGACCACTTCCTAACCGTGCGCAGCCTCCTTCCAGGGCTCTGGAGATACAAGGCCATGGAGGCAGCGTTGCTGCCCTCCTGCTCGGGGCCGGGCCGGCATCAGGGGGGTCAGGGTGTTCAATGTCTACTGAATACACTGACAGGAGGAGAAGCCGACACAGCCACCCCCACTATACCCTGGCATTGGGGACGCCTGGGTGGCTCAGAGGTTGAGCATCTGCCTTCAGCGCAGGGCGTGATCCCAGGGTCCTGGGATCGAGTCCCACATCGGGAACCTGCATCTCCCTCTGCCTGTGTCTCGCCTCTCTCTGTGTTTCTCATGAATAAATAAATAAAATCTTAAAAAAAAAAATAAAACAAAAAATCCTGGCATTGGCCCTAGCCGAGGGGGGTCTGGAAGAGACCGTCCTGACCTCTACCTGGGCAGTCAGGGACGGCTTCCCAGAGTAGGCGACTCAGGAGAGAGCCTTGCAGGCTTTCCCCGAGTGGAGAGGGCAGGGAAGGAACCCCAGGGCTCAGCCTCTGCAAGGTGCAGGGACGTGGGGAGGAGAGCTACTCAGAAAATGGAGGGTGAGGGCGGCGTGGGTGGGGGAACAGGGCAATGAAGCCTGTTGGTGGCCATGTCCAGCAAAAGGACAGCGTGATCAAATGTGAGCGTTCTCTGAGAAACCAGCTGACACAAGCCCAGGCAAGAGCAGGGGGCCCTGGGGCTGGGACACCAAGAGGAGGCAAAGGTCTCAGGGAGAGGAGGAGGGTCTGGGTCTGGGTCTGGATGGGGGAAGGGAGTTCCCACGGGTGAGTAATCCAGCACTGGGCCATGTGGCCTCTGGGGCACCCAGGTGCCCCTCGCTCGCCCACCCCAGAGCCCACAGCCACAGAGCCCCAGAGAAGAGGTCTTTGGAAACTCTGAGACCAGCTCGTCCAGGGGGGTCACAAACTCAGGGGTCACGGGGAGGTAGGTGGAGTGAGACAGTAGAAAATGAGGGGACCTGGGCAAACTGGGGAGCACAACTTCAAACGGCAATATGTTTTTAAACGTTTATTGAATACACTGCATGGGAGCGGAGGGCAGGACAGAGAAGGAGAGACTGCCCAGGTGCAATTTTTTTGAAAATAAGATGTTGGTCAAAAGAAATGGCTGGCCAGATTGGTCCCTCTGTCGTCGCTGGGCTCTGACCTCACCCCTCTGACCTCACATTTCACAAGGGGGAGACTGAGGCCCCGAGTGGCCAAGAGGCTCGTCCAAGTGGGGGCCCCTTGTCATTATCCAGCTCGGTTAACACCTTGGTTTACAGGTGAGGAAACTGAGTCTCAGAGAGGTGAAGTAGCTGGCCTGAGGCCGCACAGCTGGGGGTGGGAGCTGGAGAGGGGGAGCCGGGGCCACTTCCTCAGGCGACATTCCTTTCAGGAAAATGACTCAGCCCCTTCCAGCAGCAGAGCCGTCGCTGAGGGAAGTAGAAACTCAGGAGGAGCAGGAACCGCTAATTGCCTGGCGGAGACTAATTGGCTGGGGGAGCGGGGAGGAGGGCGGGAGGAGAGGGTGGCTGGCGGACACCCTCCCGGTAAGAGCCAGCAGGGGGACAATGAGGCGACCCCAGAGGGACCTGCTCCGGCTCACGGACCCCCACTCCCACCCCTGACCAAGACCTGCCGCCGACCAGCTGCTGGGTGGGCGGAGGGTGGGGGGCTGGGGGCTGGGCCAGGGCTGGAGGCCCCTCCTCCTCCAAGGCCCAAATCACCCCAGCCCCGGGGCCTGCTGAGCTGCTGATTATCTTCCAAGCCGGACTTCAGAGAATAATCATCACAACCGATAATAATGCCTCCCACCAGCTCTGAGCTGTTAATGTCTTCGGGGAGCAGCGAGCAGCTTTGTCTCATTTGGAGGGAACGGGCCGGCTGTGGGGTTTGCGGCCTCAGGACAGCAGAGAGCCCAGTGGAGGTCAGAGGCAGCCTCGTCTGCCTCCCCGAGCCTGCTTCCTCCACCTCACTGGAGAGGCTGTTCTCTGCCCCTGTTTATCCTCGCAAGCCTCGCCTGGAGCTGGGACCTCTCCCCTGTGCTCACCCCACCGCCCACCCCGAATCCAGACCCACAGAACCGTTGCTCCACGGCTCTGGCTCTGACGTTTCTGCCTTTATTCTGCATCCAGTGCCGACCCCGTTCCAGGCTCAAGTCCTCAACAGTGAACTGCTCTGCATCCTACAAAACCCGATACCACCTTCTCTGTGAAGCCCTCCCTGATTCGCTCCCGCCAGACCTATCACTCCCTGCTCTGGGCTGTCACGGCTCTCCTCTCCGACGTTATAGGAAGATAGTACATCTCCTGTCTCTCTCCCCTTCCCTCAGGTCTGGAGCTTCCTCGAGGCCAGGGACACTGCACCTTACTTGACCTCTGTGTTCCCAAAGCCCAGCACAGGCCCAGCATCCGGCAGCTACTCACGGAATAGTTCTCGAATCAGATGGTCACACAGGCCTTACGGTTGGTGTTTCCTGTGTCTGTTTCCTCCACTAGACTGGGAGGCTCCTGAGGGCAGGGCTGAGCCCTGTTTATCTTCTCCTGCATGGTCTGATGCAGAGAAAGTCTTTTTTTTTTTTTAATTAATTAATTAATTAATTTATTTATGATAGTCACACAGAAAGAGAGAGAGAGAGAGGCAGAGACACAGGCAGAGGGAGAAGCAGGCTCCATGCACCGGGAGCCCGACGTGGGATTCGATCCCGGGTCTCCAGGATCGCGCCCTGGGCCAAAGGCAGGCGCCAAACCGCTGCGCCACCCAGGGATCCCTGGAGAAAGTCTTCAACGAGGGTTGGCAGGTCGGCGAACATAGGAAAGCGCTTTGATTGTTGTGGAGCAAGATCTAGGGGACAGACAGAGAAACAAATCCCTAGATGGAAAAGCACACGAACGAACACATGGTGCAGAGTGTGCCCTGAAGGGGGTGGGTATATCTATCTGCCTGCTTGTCCGGGAATATGTGTCTGCATTTGCGTACGTGGGTGTCAGGTGTGGGGCTGGGTGTGCAAGTAGGCGAGACCGAAGCCGTGCTTTGCCTGCGAGTGCGAGCGCGTTACCCTGTGCAGTGTACGGGCACCGTTGTACTATGGTGTGTACGTGTCATTCGTCTAGAGTTTGTGGGTAAGTCTGTGTGTATAGAACTGTACATGTGTCTCTGCTTTGTGTGGAGGTGTGTGCCTATATGTGTGAGTGTGTGTAGGTGTAGTGTTGCATCAGGGTTTAGAAGACGAAGTAGGAGGGAGAAGAAAATACAGAACTTGTGATTGTCAAATGCCAAGTGCAAAGAGCAAGAAGGCACAGGTGTTCCCAGCGGAGACCTGTTCGCACGCAGGCCCTGCAAGTCCCATCCCCAGCGTCGACTCCATTCATTCATTCATTCATTCGTTCCTCACTCGCGGCTGTGCAGCTGCTAACTCTGCTGGGCTCCGTGCTGGTTGCTCAGGATCTGACAAGCGTCCTCCTCCCGGGAATGCCCGTTCTCCGGGGGGAAGACAGACAACAAACAGTCACAGGAGTGCGCCATCAGCACCATGACAGAGGGACCCCTTAATGCAGTTGGGAGGTCCGAGCAGTTTCCCAGAGGAGGTGCCATCCCAGGACAATCGTCGGGCCTGGGATGGCTTTCCTGGGCAGCCGGACACGCTGGGGCTGCTGTGGGCTCGGTGTAGGGCTCCCTGTCCCTTCCTACGCCCAGTCCCCCCGCCCCGCCACCGTGCTGAAACCCCCACCTTTGCTGTCACCTGCCTCACTCCCACCACCCACCCTCCTAGCAGGCCCTGCAGAGAGGAAGGCTGTGCTAACCAAGGAAAGGAAGGAGAACCCTGGGCTGTGCAAGTGGAGAAGGCTCCTGGCACTTCCTCTCCTCGGCGGGCCTTGGGCCACGAGCCCATCTCTGGAGCGGTGGGCGCGCTTGTGGGCGTGTTTGTGCGTGTCCGGCCTGGCTGTTAGCCTGGCGGTTCCTGGAAGGCAGAGGACCATTTGTCCTGGTCTCCCCTTGCCCCGACCTCCCCAACAGGGCCCAGGGTGGCGGTGGGCTCAGGCAGGTCTGTCAGGCTGGACATTCTTGCAAATTCGACAGCCTGAGTTGGACCAGAAGCCCAGTGTGGTGGACGAAGGCAGCTGGTCCACAGACCAGACTTGGGGAGAGAAAAGATCAGGCTTCTGTGGCTGATATGATTTTAAATCCTTATTCGTAGGCAGGCCTACAATCCTTTTTTTTTTTTTTTTTTTTTTTTTAGAGATATTAGCCACCCTGGCTGCCCTCACTTTTTTTTTTTTTTTTAATTTCAGGAGAAAAAGCTTGATAGAATAAATGTGATGGTAAATGAACCAGAATCCTGAAGGCTTTCACTTCCACTCGTGCCTCTGTCTCACTGAGCACCTGTGATGCAGTTGGATCCGTGCGGCACCTGCAGGGAGAGGGGGGCCGGGATTTGATTCAGGATTCTGCCGCAGAGGAAGGGCAGGTTCTGCGTGGTTGGAGGAGAATCTCGAAGGGCTTCATGGAGAAGGTGACACTTGAGCTGCACTCTGAAGGAAAGATGTTTCTGAGGGAGAGATGAGCACGTTCCAAGGCCCAGAGGTGGGAATAGGCGGGTAGTTTTCAGACAATAGTAAGTGGCACCCTTTGGCTTCGGACCCAAATATGGGCCAGTTCAGGGAGGCATGAAACGGTGAATTCGAATGGGAGCACCTCGTGGCCACTCTGGGCTTCAGTCTTCTGTGACCTGCTGTGTGGCCTTGCTCTGTTCCCCTCTCCTCCGTGCTAGCGGGTGTGCAGGTGATAGAACCATAGACCCGAACCATGGAGGCCAAGACAGAGATGTGTGGCGCTCTCTCAACCCTGTCCGCTGTGCCTGGGCGCAGACACTGGCCGTTGGCTCCTGGGGAGGTTTTGTGTTGTTATGTTTGAGGGTGCAGTGTGATGGGTGAGGGTGCAGGCCTAGAGCCAGACTACGCAGGTTCAAATCCCAGCTCCGGGGGCACCTGGGTGGCTTAGCAGCTGAGCATCTGCCTTCGGCTCAAGTCATGGTCCCAGGGTCCTAGGATCGAGTCCCACATCAGGCTCCCTGCGTGGAGCCCACTTCTCCCTCCACCTGTGTCTCTGACTCTCTCTGTGTGTCTCTCATGAATAAATAAATAAAGTCTTTAAAAAACAAACAAACAAACAAACAAACACAAATCCCAGCTGTGCCCCACACTAACTGAATCCTGGTACAATGTCCCTAAACTTTCTCCGCCATGGGGATATCATGAGCACTCACTTATCAGGGTGCTGGTGTGGGGGTTCCGCGAGCTAGTACCAGGCACGGCCCCCTCACCCTGACCCCCACCCCAGGGTGCCTCCATACAGTGCTCGTGCCTCCAACCACTGCCTGTGGATTGTTGCTTTGTCCAGTTTAACCGGCTCTCCCTACTGTGGGTGGGGTGTGCGAGGTCTGGTTGGGGTCTGCGGGGGGGCGGGGAGGGCTGGGGGCTGGAGGGGGCTCGCTGATCTCCTGGCCCTCCCAGCTCTGCGGCTCTGTGACCTCACCCCCAGGGCTGGCCCAGGAGAGTTAGCCCTGGGGATGGGGGACGGCCAGCACCCCGTCCTCTCCGGCACAGTCTCCCCTCTCCTGGGGCCCAGTGCGTCCCCTCTGCTGCGGGGCTACTCCCCATGCTCCCCGGGGCCCTTACTGCTGTCCCTCCTCAGGAGCTCCAGCTCCAGGCAGGGGTCTGGGGCTTCTGGGGCAGATGGTGTGGCCCCTCAGGGACCAGCTCTGGGCTCTGGGGAGGGGGGACCAACTCTGGCTCACGGGCAGCCTGCATGAGCTGTCAGAGCCGCCCTGGGGCCAGATTCCCTGGGGCCAGCTTTGCAGCCAGAACCTCTTCCAGGTAGGTCCTGGTGCTTCCAGCCCTTGGGGACAAGACCCCAGGTGTGGTTCAAAGACCACCTGCACCGGAATCACCTGTGGCTGGGGGTGCGGCGGGCTCCTGACACAGGCCAGTTCCCTCCACCTTGCACCAGGCCTCCTGCAGGGGAATCTGGGGCTCTGGGGGCCTGGGAGCCTGCAGGGTCCCCAGTGTATCCTGCACATTCCAGTTGGAGAAGCTCGGGGGCAAGGGGCAACAGAGTTGGGGAAGCCCCGAGTATCAGGAATCCTAGTACTGTTTGCGCCTCGTCGCCCCACTTCCCGAAAGATGCCAGGGAGTCGGTTTGGCCCGATGAGCAAGCCTGAGCCCGAGCCTTCTCCTCTCCCAGCTGCCTACACTGCTCACACGTCCCCGCAATTTCTAAATTCAAAATGGGGCCATGTTCGCTGTGTGTCAATCCCTTCCCTTGGGCGCCGTGCCTTCGGAGGCTGCCCACTGGGGAGGCGTCTGGGCTCCCGTTCTCTGGGGCTCGCAGGCAGGAGACAGGGAAGGCACCCAGGAGCCCTGCTGCGGGCCAGGGGTGCGGGCCTTCCTGGCCTAGAGCGTGCCTCCGACTTTCTAGGCACAGCGAGCGCCTCCCAAGCCCCTTTCTCTCAGAAGTCCTGGTTTTTCCCTCCATCCCCCGTGGCAGCTTGGGTGCCAGCAGGCTCACCTGCAGAGGGACACCCATACTGGGCCCTGGAGCAGGCGCTGGGGTGGGGGCGGAGGAGTCTGACACCCACTCTGGCCCCTGCAGATGGTCCGATGCCTTACTCACGCAGCAAACGTTCCTTAACACCTGCTGAGTGCGGCTTGCAGTGCTGGTGCTGGAGGGGGGAGGGTGGGGGATGGGGAGACTGTTTGGGGGCGTAGAAAGAAATAGAAGACTGGGGGAGTGGAGAAGCCCACACGCGGGTTTAGAACAATCACTGAGCAGCCTGCCAGGCAAAGCGAAACACACTCATCTAAATCCAGGCTGCACGCGCTTGTTCGGCTGGCCCGCACTGGGGGTGGGGGGTGGGCGCTGTCTCAGAGGTATAGGGGGGTGCACTAGGCTGGAGGGGCAGGAAAGAAGCCTGGGCAAACAGGGCTTGAGTTCTAGTCCTGGGGCCACCGTGGTCTTGCTGTGTGGCCTTGGGTAAGTCTCTTACCCTCTCTGAGTCTCTGTTTTCCCCACTCCCATCTTCTCCCCCATATATAGGCCCTGGCAAATGGCAGACTTAAACCAAGTTTGCCTGACACCAAGTAAGGGATGTGGCTTCTTGATCACCTGAGTCAACTCTCAGCTGCAGGTCTGATGTTGACCCAACAGGCATGTATAGGGTAATGGTTAGAAACCCAGGGATTTGGCGGTCACAGACTTCCATGGGAAGCCGGCTCCATCACTGACACACCCATGTCCCCACTCTGGAGTGGGCTGGTCTTCAGCATCATTGCAGAGAGGATCAGGGGAGACGGTCCTGGCTGGGGCAGGGGTGCCTGGATAGGGACTCTAGGACAGGGCGGGGGCCTGTATAGTAATTATTAGTTGCAATACCTGCTTTTGGGGAGTTTCAACAAGTACAAAAGTGGAAAGAGTTTCGCTTCTTTGAAAGAGCATGAAGCCTGGGGTCTGAGGGATTCCAGGATGAGGGGTCCAGCACAGCGCCCAACAGGCCGTCAGTCAGCCCTCCCCGCTTCCAGGAGACCCTGCTCATCCCTCTGATCCCCCCCTGGAACGTCTGCAGCTGACTCTTCTTACCTTCCTCTCGTGCCGTACTTGCACCCTAGAGACAACCGGAGCCCTCCACGTGGCCTGGTGTCTAGCCGAGCCTCTCCCCCAGGCAGCTTGGTCTTGGGCTAAGCCTGCTCCCGCCCCTGACTGTGCTGCCTGTAGTTTAGGAGCTACATGTACAGGGTCTGAAATTAGAGACCTGTGTGCCAAATCTGGTTGCTATTCATTGGCTGTGTGACCTGGGACAAGTCACTTAACCTCTCTGTGCTAATGAACCAACATCATGGGACTCTGGTAAAGATGAAATGAACCAATGCGTGTGTAACACGTAGCACGGACTAAGCCCTCAACCAACATGTTGCTCTGCTTCGGGTGAAAGCCAGGGGGCTATCGGATCTGTTTTCTTCAACAGAGCTGTCTCCCGGCCTGGACCAGTTGTGCCGGAAACCGTAGGAGTGAGTAACGAGAAGGATCCATGTGAGTGTGTGGTCAAAATAGAAGCTGCCGTGGCGAGGCGAGAGATGAGGCGTCCAGGGAGAGCCTGCCTGGATGTCTTCAGCGCGGTGCGCCTATAGGTTCTCATGGAAGGAGCAGCCCGCTGAGGCCTGTGGAGCCACCTTGCACACACCAGGACCCAGGTGCACGGCCACGTCCAGTGAGCCTGTTGGTGGGGGTGGGGGGACTGGGTTCAGCAGGGAGGGCTCCCCCAAGGAGCAAGGGTGGAGCAGGGCATGAGCAGGGCACAAGCAGGTGGAGCTGGCCTCAGCAGAGACAGGAGAAGAAGAAGCCACGTGAGGGCGAGCAAAGTGGTCTGAGCCTGGAGACTTAAAATTCTTCCCCTGTCTTCCCTCTTCCCTCCCTTTTCTCCTTCCCGTGGTCTCCCGGAGGTCTCCCTGCCCTCCTCCAAAGTGATCTAACCCTGACCCAGCAGGAGAGAAAATCCAGCCCGACCGCGTTTTATGTAGAATGTCTCCAGAGTTGTTATATCCTAAGAGTGCAAAAGAAGGAAGATTCCATCCACTTCAAGACTCCTGACTTGAGGGATAAATATGTGTACATAGGGTCAGAAGAGAAACATGCGAATGTAAGCAGGCAATCAACCTTGTGTAAGCACAGCCAGATGAATTAAGGAGTGTATGTATTAGCAGAGTGCAGAGATTGGGCTAGGAGCTGCGGAGACAAGCCCTTGCGGGCTGGTTTTTTTTTTTTTTTTTTTTAAGCCCATGACAGAGAACCTGGAAACAGGGTTCAGGGAAGCCCTCGGAGCCACCAAGAACCCAGTAACATCCCAGGAGAAATTCCCTACCCTCATCAACCTCAACCAGCCGGCCTGTAACTGCCTCCTGGGGGGGCTAGGCAGCCCCAATTCACTGGAATAATGGTTTTTCTTAATGGGTGCCTATCTTCGAACTCCAGGACGATTTGGGGTTACATGTAGAGCAACTTAAGGCGATCAAAACTGTGATATTTTATTTTCTCTCAAATGCTTACTTGCAACGCCAAGATCATTTGGCCCATTAAAGTGAGAGCCTAATCATTCCAATTTAAAATATAATTGCCTAATTAACTTCAATGCGTGAGTTTAAGCTGAAATCTTTCTAAGCTTGGGCTCAGCGGTAGAGTATTTAAGAGAATTTGAGGTTCACCACCTACACTTATTGAATTCACTAGATGTAAAAAGCATTAAGTACCCAGGGAGATTTCCTTAAAACTTAAAAACAGGCAAAGGAATTAGGGAATCTAACTGATGAGTCTGAGAATGTTTTGGAGTTATCCCCTACTCTCAGAAAAGTCCCCAAAGCCCAGCGAGCCTGACCAAGGACGAGATGGAGAATTCCAGCATTGTTGGAACCACCCCCCACCCCCAGCACTCCTACCCATCACCTCCCATCTCCTCCTCTGGTCTCTCCCCATCCACTCACTCATAACATTAAGTTTATAAATACAACGTGGATTGTTTGAGGCCTGTGTAATCACTCAAGTTTGTAAACAGGACTAAGTCATTCAAAGACTTCTCAGAAGTGGTTGCTAAAACCTGCTCCAAACAAACAAAAAGATTCACAAGCGGACTTACCAGTTGCAGAGAGAACCGGGGTTCAGAAATGTCAGTTTAAAAAAAAAAAAAATTGAACTCTAGTTATTCAACTCAAAGTAAACCCATGAGTAAGTCGTCTTTTCTGGGCACAATCACCACTTGTGAAACCCTGCCAAAACTTCAATGAACTCCGTAAAATCTGGTTCCAAGTCATGGGCCCGAGCCCTGAAGGATTTTTCCTTAAATTACCGTCCTGCCTAATGACTTTCCCTAGGTGGAGGGCGCACCCCCAACAGCCAACGCTTGCTTGCCTACGACTTAACTTCCAAGTGCTTCAGATAGACGATGCGATCTATCTTTTCTGAGACTTTTATTTTTTTAATTTTTTAAGAAGATTTTATTTATTTGCATGAGAGATGGAGATAGTGACAAAGAGCAGTAGAGGGAGAAGCAAACTCCCCTTGAGCAGGGAACTCCCCACCCCGAAGTGGGGCTCGATCCTCCGCTTAATCGACTGAACCACCCAGATGCCTCTTTTTTGTTACTTTTAGTTTATTTATTTATTTTTATTTAAATTCAATTTGCCAACATATAGTATAACACCCAGTGCTCATCTCATCATGCGCCCTTCTTAATGCCCATCACCCCGTCACCCCATCTCCCCTTCTGCAACCCTTTGTTTCCCAGAGTTAGGAGTCTCTCATGGTTTGTCTTCCTCTCTAATCTTTTCCCCACTCAGTTTCCCTCCCTTTTAAACTGTCCTTGAGGGCAGTTAGTGAAAGCAAACCCGTGCACAGACTCGGGGGATGGATGGTTAGCATCTGAAGGACTCCTCAGAAGCCCACAGTTCATAGGGGCTACACAGCTGATTCTTGCACAACAGAGGGTGCTGGGGCGGGAGAGGGGGCATGAGGGGTGCAGTCCCCACACAGGCAAAAATCCCCCTACCCCACAAACACTTCATTAATAGCCTGCTGTGGACCAGGAAGCCTTACCTACCATTAACATCAACAGTCGATTAACACACATTTTGTGTGCTGTATGTATTATATATACTGTATTCGCACAATAAGCTGAAGAAAATGTTATTAATCATAAGGAAATACATCTACTGTGCCTTTCTGTATTTATTGGAAAAAAAAAACACCAAAATACCTCTACATATAAGTAGACCCACGCAGTTGAAACTTGAGTTACTCAAAGGTCGACTGTACGGGATTTAGTTGCCTTACCTGCCGGCAGCACCAGAGGGCTTGCTCCTTTGCATAATGGGTGAAGCCGTGACTTCTCAGTGAATGCAGTGGTGTAAACACTGTGTAGAGTGGCTGGAGATGCTGCGTAGGCACTGCCCCTCCTGTGGGAACAGGGTCTTAGAAACCAGTGGGTCCGACAGCCTACAGAAAGCCTAGTGTGCATGCCCATCGGTGGAGAATTTGTAGCCTGCCTCCTTCTAGAATCTCACATGAATTGGGCACTAGAGTACTACTGTTCCGTCTGCCTCGGGTGAATCTTTCAAGCAAGGAACATCTAACCAGGGACCTGGGTATCTGTGGAGTCACACAGCCGGCACCTTGGGGACCCCTCCTTGTTAATATAGTGTGCTTACTAATAAATGTGTGTATGTTTGGCCAAATTTGGTGTGAGACATGCTTTCGCTGTATCTTCCCATAGGCAGCCAGGTTGTGGGGGAGGAGAGGGTGGGTTCTCCTCTCCCTCTCCCCATAAGAAGTTACTGGTATTTATGGAAGTGAGTCCAATATTTGTGGATGACTCCGTTGGTTCAATAGAGAAGCCCAGCAGTGGGATGCCACAGGGGAGGCTGGGAGACGTACCTTGAGGTGGGAATGCCCCTACCCTACAGCCACCCCCAACTAGCTGTCGTCTGCTCCAGCTCCGGGTTGGGTATTTGGAGCTTTGCTCCTTCAGACTCCCTGAAAACCTACCTGGGGGCTCTTGGCCTCACCCCTGGCCAATCCCACCCAGGGATGGAAGTTTGGGCAGGGGTGGGAACTTCTTCCTTATAGTGGGTCCGGGGTTCCTGCTCGACCCTCCCATCTTCTCCTCTACTTGTTGTCAATTGGACAGCGTCGCTACCTATATGTGCGCATCTCAGCAACGCCATCCAGGCTGGAAGCGTCAGCCAAGTTTTCTTCGAAGTGCTCCTTGGAGGTCCCTTTGAATATGGCTGTTTTGAAGACAAAACGGCAGGTACTTAACCCAGTGCCTCCCCACTTCCTTCTTTCCTTCCTTCCTTCTCTCTCCCTCTCTCCCTTTCTTTCATCCTGAGTGTGAAGCTCTCTAGGCCCAAACTGAGTATAAGCCAATCATACATACATGTCATAACTTAATTCTCTGGGAGCCACGCTCAGCCTCAATGGGTGCTTTTGCGTCCTGCTCCTTCCCTGGCTCTTTCTGACAACAGAACAACTCACACTGGGGCCCGAAGAAGACATCCCCTTTGGGTCCAAACCCTCCCCCAACCACACCAACAGCAAAGCCCCTCCCCGCACCCCCAATCCCCGGGAGCTTCCAGAACACTCCAGACTGCAGGGGGAGCAGCCTGTCCTCTGAGCAGCCCCCCACCCCCACCTGTCTCTGGGAGGACTCCTTCCACTCCTAATAGCTTCCTTCCCCCAGCTGAGCCCCGGGCCCAGCCAGCAGGGAAGCTGCATTGTCTTCATATCCGCACCCATCTGCTGGCTTCCTGGTCCTCTGAGCCAGCCAGACAATCAGAGCCATGACGCTAGCGATTGGTTCCGATTGGTTCCTCGGAGGAAAACAACTCATACAATATGGGGAAGGCGGCTGGATGGGGAGGAAGAGGTAGGCCAAAGTGGGTGCTATTTTTGGAACAGTTTTCAAAGGTAACATGTAAATATGCTCCTTGTTAGGATTCCTTCCAGAAGGCATTGAAGGAAGTGGTGTCAAGTGGCCCTGGTGTCAAATGGCTGTCAACCGAACAGTGAATGGTAGGGAATGTGTTTAAAAGGCTTTTTATGTGTGCCCCCTGCCCCTCCAGCACAAGGACGAGGCTCCCCACTCGCCCCACCTTTGCTTCTTGTCTCCCACCTTTCCCCGCACCCAAGCACTCCTTGACCTCAGAACCTGGCTCTGCTGCTGGGAGGTGACAGTGGACTGCCCCGCCCTCCTGCCTCTCCCAGGTTGTCCCTTGACCATCCATCCTGTCACTTCCTTCCTGGCCTTAGGGGTCACTTTGTCCACAACATCTACACTTCCAGTGTCTCCTGTAGGAATTGAGCATTTTAAGCCATCAGATGGGGCTCAGGCTCTGCTGACATCGTTGCTCCCTCCGGGCTCTATGAGCGTCCCTTAACCCTTGAGGATGCTGCAGAATCCAGGATCCTGAAAAGAACATGGGTTTGGGGTCAGAAAGATCTGGGTTTGAAACTGGTTCCTTGAACTCACTAGCTGTGTGTCTTTGGGCAAGTCACTCAACCTCTCTGAGCCTCTGTCTCTTCATTTGAAATGTGGAGATTTGGAGAGTCCTCCTGGGGGTTAGCATGCTCATGGACCAGATCCACTTCCTACACATCCTGAGTGCTCAAGCCATGGCAGTCCTTCTCCCTGTCTGCCCACCTCCCCCATCCCCTTCCTAGGTGTGGAGGAGAGGAAGACGCTGGGCTGGCTGGCTCCGGTGCGGGGCTGCCTGGCAGACAGGAGAGGCTCCAGCCCCAGGGTGCAAAGAGTCCTGTGAGTCTTCGCCTCACTGCAAGTAGCAGCGCAATCTAGGGGGCCCCTGGGGTGGAGGTGGGGGTAGGGGTAAGAATTGCGGTCAAGGATGTCATCCTTCTGAGCCAGGAGCTGTCATTAGTTGTTCTGGCCCATAATTGGGCTGTAACTACCCTCTGACCCAAGATGAGTTTGGGGACCGTGATTATCTGTGATTAGTCTCTTCGTGCCTTAGAATGCTGATTCCACACTGTCTCCTTCCCACCCCCCACCCCAGCCCTTCTAGAAGGGCCTGCCAGAAACACTCAGACAAGAGCTTCTTGCTCAGAGGCCTGCAGACAACACTCTTGCTCCACTTTGCTAAGCCCGCACAAGCCCTAGCCCAACACCGGGAAATGGACTCAATTCCATCACTCTGGTTCTGAGCGGCAGGTGCCAGCGTCCTTCCTCTCCAGCTAGGGAGAGACACAAACTTAAAAAAAAATAAAACAGGCCCAGGGCAGTGGGGCCTGGTGGTACAGAGTGCGGATTGAGGGCAAGCAGGCCTGGGATCCCACACCTGCTCTGCCACTTAGTAGCTGTTTGGCTTTGGGCTCATTATGAAGGCCCTTCTGGGCTTTTCTCATCCGTGCGGTGGGGGACCTGCCTCACAAAGTTGCAGTGAGGATCATATAGGCCGATAGGTCATTCACCTGGGCAACTGGTCACAACGTCTTCGCTGAGCCCCTCCACATGGCTGGCACACCTGCAGTCAGAGGTGAGCAGCACCCAGGCCTGGGATTCAAAACGCATTTGCTCTGGGGAGACAGACTAAACATGCATATCAATAAAGCAGTTTCACAGGGCGCCTGGGTGACTCAGTCGGCTAAGCACCGGACTCTTGATTTTGGCTCAGGTCATGATCTCCAGGCCCTGAGATGGAGCCCCGTGTCGGCCATGTGCTGGGTGGACATGAGGCCTGCTTAAGATCCTCTCTCTCCCTCTCCCTCTGTCCCTGACCACCCCACCCCCACCAAGAAGCAACCAAATGCCATCCCCGCCTCTCTGCCCTTCTGTCCGCCTGCTTAGCCATCTTCTGTGGTCTCTGCTTGCAGATCCTGAAAGCAAGGTGCTTGTCACTTGCTGTCTACCCGTGGCTCAGAGTACAGCCGACTGGCTGACTTGGTAGGTTGGAGGTTGGAGAGGTCAGGGTGATAGTTGAGACTCAGGTTTGGAAAGCCACCTAGGCCAAGGTGCTCACTTGGTACTTCGACCCCTTCTGCAGTATCCCCGCTAGCATACCTGCAAGGATGGGGGTCTCACCACCTATGGGACTAATGTATCATCTGGGAAAGCCCTGTGGCTCATAGAAAGTATTTCTTGAGCAAGCTGAACCCTGACTCCCACTAACTCACTAACTCTTTCTGCGCCTCCCACACCTTTGGAGATGCGAGGTGCTCAGAGCCTGCTCTGTCTCGGGGCTCTTGCTGTGGAACCCCAAGTAGGCGAGCAAGTGCTTCACCTCCGCTTCTGGCGCTGTGCCAAGGAGAGCTCCTGACTCCAGAGGAAACATATGCCCGACGCTCTCTCATCTGAAGTCTCAGGGTGCCCATGAGCCCCTTCATCCTGGGCCTCCCCTGGCCCCCAGCTTTCCTGAGAGGGCTTGGGACCACAGGCCAAAGCCTGCGGACCTTTGAACTCACTGCTTCTGCAGCAGGCCTGGACCATCCATGCTCACCCTGAGCATGGTGCCCTCTGCTTCCTCTTCACAGCTATCTCCTCGAGACTCCGAGGGCAGTGCTCTCTTGGGGAGCTGTGGGAGTGCTGCTGAGGAGTCAGCCTCCAGGCTGCCTGGCATCTAGAAGAGAAGAGCCAGAGGGCATTCTCTGACACCCTCTTCTCTGCCCGTGGTGAGTGGTTCCCAGAAATTGAGAGCTCCTTTTACTGAACGGTGACTCTCTGCCAGGCACTGTGCTAAGCAGGGCTGTCAAGCACAGCTGTGAAGTTGTGCACTGCTCAATTCCCTGGAGTTGCACAGTGCCCGGCATGAACGCCCATACACGGTGGTACTGTAAGCACTTTGCCTGCTTTGTCTCACTTGTTCCTCACAGCAGCCCTGGGAGGGCATCCATTAGGATGCCTCTTCTATGGATGAGGAAGTAGAGGTACCTCGGAAAGATCGCGAAACAAGTCCAATGTCAGAACAGTGACGTAGTGGCCAAGATGGGATTTAAGGCTTCGGTTCCAGAGTCAGGGTCTTTAGCACTGTGCTCTCGCTGCAAGGAGTCACATGCAGAGTGTTCATGGCACAGATTTTGAATTTGGTCTTGCTTCAGACCCTGGCTTCGTCATTACCACCCTACCCACCCTGACTTTGGGGAAGTGGCTCTGAATTTCTGTCCCTTCTTCTGTAAAAGGGGAGAAGGGAGTCCTACCTCGAGGATGTCAGCAAGACTCAAAGAGATGGTACATAGCAGAGGACCTGGCACCGCCTGGCACCTTAGCAGAGAGAAATAAACAGTGGCTCAAAACCCCACACTGTCCAGAGGTTCGGGGCAGGGCTGGGCCCCCCCCCAGGGCAGCATCAGACACCAGCCCCCCAACCGCCACCAGCCTGGCAGATCAAAGCAGCAGCCCAGCATCTGCCCCTCACTTGACTTCCCAGCTCTGCCCTCACCAGGGGCCGCTGATGGATGTATTTTGGAGAAGGCTGGTGTCAGGCCAGCAGCGGGGCTCCGCAATCTTGCCTGAGGCAAATTGTCCCCTGCCTGGCGAGATCCAGCCTCTTCCAGGGCGACATGTAATCATCACAGTGCTTAGCGTTTGCCTTGTGAGAGGAGAGGCGCTCATCTGCTCCGAGGGGCCCTCTGAGCCCAGGGAAGTGAGGTACGGTGACAGCGGGTGACACGCGCTGCCGTCGCCTTGGAGGTGCCGCTCTTGGGACAAAGCTGGCAACAGTGGGGCTGAGCACTCCCTCGAGAAGGCGGAGCTGCAGATTTACAAAGAGGAGGCTAGAAACAGGGTGCCCCTCACGGACGCAGAGGCACAGACACGGCGAGGCCTCTGTCAGCTGAGGCCTTGGGATGCAGGAGGAGTTCTGGGAGGCGAGCTGCTGGCCAAGGAGGGCATGAGTGGGGCTGTCCCAGTCCCCAAGTCGAGTGAGGAGGATGCAAGAGGACAAGGTGGAGAACAGGGGGGCCTACTAGAGGCCATCCACCTGGCCTCTCTGGGCGAGTGCGGTGCCTATTCTAATCCAGGCAGGGGTGGGAAGCAGAGAGACTGCAAAGCAAGAGAGATTGGGAGCTGGGGGAGGAATGGGGGAGCTGCGTGAGTGCATGTGTGCCCATCACTTGGGGAGGCAAGGACTCAGGGCCTTGGAGTCGGCCCTGGGCCTGAGCCATCCTGCTGAATCCTCCAGTGAGGGGGTCCCTGCAGCAAGAGGTGAGGTATCCCCAGGGAGGGGTCTCCTGCTTCCAGGAAAGAAGGGAAGAGGTGACTTTTCTATCTCCCTACATATCTCCCAGGGCAGACCCTGGAGTAGACATTGAAGTTCAAACTCGTATCACTCTGGACTGGGCTTTTGTGAAGTGTCTGGAAGGCTGTGAGACTTGCCTGGATGCCATTGAAGCATTGAATGCAGAGGAGACAGCAGGCTGTAGCAGTGGTGAGAGAAGAATACAACAGGTTCCTGATTAGTCCAAATACTTAGTTCAGACTGTTCAACAGAGCAATGTTTAATGGACTTTTTTGATCTGTTTTCTTTAAAAGAGGCTATATCTGAAAATATAAATGTGTGAGTGTGAGAGAGAGAGACAGAGACAGAGACAGAGACAGCCTGGACCCTAGCACTTTGAGGGCTGACTGTTGCCTCCCTGGTCCCAGAGCAAGGCTATGTAAAAAGCTGGATGAGTGAACATAGGATCCAGTGTGATGGGTCAAGGCAAAATTTGAAGAATCATGAAGAAAGGAAAAGGCAGGCCAGTTGAGTGTTTCACAACATGGATTTAGGGGTCACACTGGGCCATACTGCAGGCTGTATGGCTTTGGCAAGACACTCAACCTCTTGGGTCATTTGAAATCCTCCTTTGCAAAATGTAGAAAATAAAACTTCTTTTCTTTTTTTTTTTTAAGATTTTATTTATTTATTCATGATAGACATAGAGAGAGAGAGAGAGGCAGAGACACAGGCAGAGGGAGAAGCAGGCTCCATGCCGGGAGCCTGACGTGGGACTCGATCCCGGGACTCCAGAATCATGCCCTGGGCCAAAGGCAGGTGCTGAACTGCTGAGCCACCCAGGGATCCCCTAAAACTTATTTTCTAGAAAAGTCACTGTGAGAATTAAATAAGATAGTCTATAAAAGTATTCAGCTCAGTGCCCTGTTTAAAAAAAAAAAAAAGGTATATAAAAGAAACAAAAATAAAGGAGTGAGGCTTTGCTTTACAAATATAGGGGGTTTTTTTTGTTTGTTTGTTTTTTGTTTTTTACAAATATAGTTATATTAAGAGAAGTCTCCCCATAATCACAGTCCTTTGGTATATAAGGCTCGTGCGCATTTGAAGTCAGGTTGGTCTAACTCTGACTTACAAGCTCCTTTTCAGGAATGGCAGAGGTAGGGGTGCCTGGGTGGCTCAGTGGTTAAGCATCTGTCTTTGGCTCAGATCATGATCCCGGGGTTCTGGGATCAAGCCCTGCTGTGGGATCCCTGCACAGTGGGGAGTCTGCTCCTCCCTCTCCCTCCCCTGCTTGTGCTCTTTCTCTCAAATAAATAAATAGAATCTTAAAAAAAAAAAAAAAAAAAAAAAGGAATGGCAGAAGTAGAAAGCACGGATTAAGTTCTTGCAGAATGCCAAATTCTGTTCCAAATGTTCAACTCATATTGACTCAATGTCTATTGCTTAGTGCAAGGTCAACCTGAATGAGGGAGATCCACTCTTCAAGCTGGACCCCCCAACTAAGCCTCAACTGGCCAGATACCCCTCTTCTGGTGGAAGACCAGGAGACTGAGGGGTCATGGGAAATGCCGGTGGTGGTGCCGTGTGCCAGGGGGCCTGGGTGCACAAGTGTGTGTAGAAGGCCACCACCATGAGAGATGAGCATAGATGTTTGAGATTCTGGGCACGCTTGCTAGAGCTCTGAATTGCCAAGCACTATGACACTGGGTTCTCTGCCTCCTGTCATGGACAGACCCTAAGGTGACCACCAATGATATCCTGCCTCCAGGTGTCCACACCTTAGTGTAATCCTTGCCCCTTGAGCATTAACAGGACCTATGACCTGCTTCTAAACAATAGAATATGACAAAGGTGATGGGATGTCACCCCTGTGATTATATTTCTGTCTTAACAGACTACAGAGGAAAAAAAAAGAGGGGTTTTCTGGCTTTGAAGAGGTAAGCTAGCATGTTGTGTGAGGACTTACAGAAAGGGCCACCTGGCAAAGAACTGTTGGTGACTTTTGAGAGCTGAAAGTGGCCCCTGGCTGGCAACCAGCAAGGAAACGGCCGTCTCAATCCTTGAGCTGCAAAGAGAAGAATTCTGCCAGCGGCCCAAAGGAACCCGAAGCAGACCTTTCCCCAGCTGAGCCTCTGATGAGACTGCAGCCCTGGCCACACCTGGATCACAGCCTGGGGAGACCCTGGAGCAGAGGGCCCAGCGAAACTGGGTCCACACTTCTGACCTACAGAAACTGAGATAACAAATGTGTGCAGAATGTGAAATCTCTGTGTTTATGGTTGTTTGTTGCACAGCAGTAGAAAATGTAGCCCCTCTGGAAGTCCCAGTTTTGGAGAATAAAAATCTAGGCTTCTTTCTTCCCTCCATGACTCCTGGCCACTGGTCTCACAAGTGAGGTGTATTGGATAAATAGCTGTAAATTGAACAATTTACAGATATCCTGGAGAAAAGCACTAATGCAAAATATAGTGATTATATCATCAAAGTGGCTGTTGGATTCATTCAAAAAGCAAATCTAATGAATTGGGTGAATAGAGGTTTTCAGAAGTTTGCAAATATAGAGTGTTTGGCAAATGCTGGAAATTAGGAAGCTTTCCATTACAGGTGCTCATTTCCCATGATGGGTAATTATCGAGGCAGAATGGGATCTGCAAAGCAGCCTCTTCCTGGGTCCCAACAATAGGCATAGAAAGATGAGGTTAATAATCTCTAATGAGGAAGATAACTCGAGTTGGTGTCTCAAAGGGTAATTGTCATCCCAAAGGACAGCAGAGCCTCCTTATTAGTCTTTCATCCTGGAAAGTTCAGATGGTGTGTTTTTTGAAGGTGGCACAGCATGGGGCAGCCATTCTTCTTGCTCGTAGGGAAGGTGACAACACCCACCTCATTAGACTGGTATTTTTCCACTTCTCCTCACAGCAGAAACATTTGGTTGCAATTAATAGACTGTGGTGGTTAATATCTTCAACTTTGGAATCAAGTCTGACAGACTGGAGTTCAAATCTCATCTGTATCTGTATCACTGTATCAGTTAGCTCATGCTGCATAACAAACAACCCCAAATTTAATAACTTAAAGCAACAAGAATTTATATAGCTCATGAGTCTGCAGGTTGGCTAGGAAGTTCCACTACTCTGCACTCAACTTGCAGATCTTGGGGCACCTGGGTGGCTCAGTGGTTCATTGTCTGCCTTTGGCTCAGGTTGTGATCCTGGGGTCCTGTGATCGAGTCCTGCATGGGGCTCCCTGCAGGGAGCCTGCTTTTCTCCCTGCCTCCATGGAGGGGGGCAGAATTTGTAGGCATTTTTGCCCTTCTAGAGGTTACCTGGGGGGGCAGTCTGGGTGGCTCAGCGGTTTAGTGCTGCCTTCACTCCAGGGCCTGATCCTGGAGACCTGGGATTGAGTCCCATGTCAGACTCCTTGCATGGAGCCTGCTTCTCCCTCTGCCTGTGTATCTGCCTCTGTGTGTGTGTGTGTGTGTGTGTCTCATGAATAAATAAATAAAATCTTAAAAAAAAAAAGGTTACCTGGGGAAATCTTCACCATTATTAAAATGAACCCCAGATGAGGCTAATGTGGCAAAATCTTGATAATCGTCAAATGCGAGAGGACAGCTGTCAGCAGGATGGTGAACGCAGAGCCAGCCTTACCACAGGAGTCTTCATACCCACATGTGTGCCCCAGTACCCTGGCCTTCAGCTCCTGCGCAGCTGTAACCCCTACCTTGGGCCCCACGCTTGAGAGCAGCATTGTGTGAAAGAAATCTGGTGTGAGCCACAGAGGCAGTCTTACATTTTCTAGTGGCCACATTAAAAAAAAAAAAAAAAAAGTAAAAAAGAGACAAGTGAAATTAATTTCAGTAATATATTTTATTCAGGATGCCTGGGTGGCTCGTGGTTGAACCTCTGCCCTTGGCTCAGGTCATGGTCCCAGGGTCCTGGGATCGAGTCCCACATTTGGCTCCTCATGGGGAGCCTGCTTTTCCCTCTGCCTATGTCTGCCTCTCTCTGTGTATCCCTCATGAATACAAATAAAATCTTTAAAAAATATATTTTTTTACTTAATATGTCTCAAATATTAATCACTTCAATAAGAAATCAATATAAAGATTATGACTGAGGTGTGATTTTGTTTTTTTTTTTTTTATGTCCTAAGGCTTCAGGACTCAGTATGTTTTTTACACATACAGCCCATCTCAGTTTGGACCAGGTACTTCTGAAGTGATCAATGGCTAGTGGCTCCTGAAGCGGGGTCCTGCTCTGGCCCTCCTCCAGCTGTACCTCTCTCATGGGGTGAGGAGTCCATGGATCCAAAAGGATGCACTCACTTGGAGTTCATACCCCCTGTTTCTAGACCGGACTCTAGGTACACAGGAACCAGAATACTCCAGACATCAGCTCAGTTGGCTTTAAGGGCTTCTTCCCAATTCCACCCTCCAGACAGCTGACTTGGTGCTCACCCCTAGGCCCAGGGAAGCCCCAGGATGACTGTCTGCTGGTAGGATGTGTGGACATTGCTTGGATGTGCATGTGTGTGGGCTCTTGGCAATGAGGGAGGGAGCTGAACGTGGGAAGAGAAGGTGGCAGGAGGCTTTGATCCAGGGGCTGGTACTCTTGCCCTAGGCCTTCCAGTGTTGGTGGCCACCACCCCTGCCTGCAAGCCAGGGCAGGAACACGGGAGCCCTCTCTGGTTCCTTCTGTCCCCACTTCTCATTCTATTGGCAGGTCCCATTGATTCCACCTTCAAATACAATTGATGCCATTTATTAATTTGCCCATTATTTAGAAGAAAAATATTTTATTTATTTATTTGACAGAGAGAGAGAGTGAAGGAGCACAAGCAGGGGGAGAAGCAAGCTTTCTGTGGGGCAGGGAGCCTGACGCAGGACCAGGAGCCTGATGTGGGGCTCGATCCAAGGACCTAGGGATCAGGACCTGAGCCAAAGGCAGACGTTTAACTGCCTGAGCCACCCAGGTGCCCCCTTGATGCCTATTATTCACAGTAACTATGTTCTCTAAAGTTGCACAAATGCTGAATTAGGGAATACTGTCACCCTTGCCCCTAGGAGAAACACATGATTAGGGTCCTGTGAGCCTCTGGTCACAACATTTTCTTTTCTTCAATCCTTTTTTTTTGCGGGGGGGGATTAAAAAAATTATTTGAGAGAGAAAGAGCACAAGCAGGGAGAGAGGCAGAGGGAGGGGGAAAAGCAAACTCCCGGCTCGGGGAGCCTGACATGGAGCTCAAACCCAGGACCTAGAGATCATGACCTGAGCCAAAGGGAGACACTTAACCACCTGAGCCACCCAGTTGCCCCTGGTCGCATTTTCTTTCTTTTTTTTTTTTCCTGGTCACATTTTCAACCACATTCTGTACACAACTTTGTTTTATGTGTGTTTCCTTAAAGATTTATTCATTTATTGGGGGGGGGGACAAGGGGAAGAGGGAGAGGAAGAGAGAATCTCAAGCCGACTCCCTGCTGAGTGTGGAGCCCGATGCGGGGCTCGATCTCACGACCTCGAGATCATGACCTGAGCTAAAACCGAGAGTTGGATGCTTCACCGACTGAGCCACCCAGGTGCCCCGTGTGTGTTTCTCTTTAAAGACATCTTATCTAATACATGTTGATGCATTAGCATTGAACTCCTGGTCAACAGCACTACGCCTGAACGAAGCTTTTCTAACACAAGTGTTTTCTCCTTGAGACACATCACAGCCTCCTCGTGCTCAGGAACAGTAGACGGCACTTCAGATGGCGCCTGGAGATGATTTTAAAGAACAAGATCAAAAAAAATAAAATAAAATAAAGAACAAGATCACCAACAAAAAGCACAAAGGTGAAAAAATGCGGCACTGCCTAGGCCGCCCGAAGACCCTTGCTTATAGTACGAGCTGAACCCAGAAGGCGGATCGTCGCCCCGTTTGCCCTCACCTGCAAGTAGGCACGAGGGCGACTCGGCAGTGTCGCCGTCTGCACATGTCCACGAATGATCAGGAAAGCGCAGCCAGCATTAGTTTGGGGCCTTACAAATAAATTGTGGCAAGCAGGTGAATTTGCAAATCCAGAACCCAGGACCGATGAGAGGAGTGGCTAAATATCTTCACCCTGTCTCTTTCCCCTGGGCCGGTGCCTCTCTGTCCCGGAGGAAAGGGAAGCCTCCTCCTGGCCGGTGTCCCTGTCTGCATGATTGAGGTTCCTACCACCCTGCACGCTATGCTCTCTGCTTAGAGCCAGAGTTGTCCTAAAACATCAAACCACCCATTCTGGGGTTCACCTGGGACTAGGGCAAATTCCTCACCATGGCCTCAAGGCCATCCTCGGCCCGCCTCAGAGGACATCTCAGGTGTCACCTGTGCCCTCTCCCTCCCTCACCTCTCTCCAGTCACACCGCTCCCCTCGTCCCCTCCCCTGGGGGCACCGCGCTTGCATCTTCTCCTCCTTCTGCCCACCTCCCATGGTAAGTCTCCCACCCCTCGGTTATTTCTCCAGCAGGGCCACTCTGTGAGTTTCTTCCCTGGTTCTCACGCCTCACAAAGCAGAGATGATTAATTGTGTCGCCAGGCCCACGTCAAGGGCCAGAGTTCATCTTTGCCCACGTGGCTGCCTGTTGCGTCCTGTAGGCCCTATTCCCACAGAGCATCTCCCTCCAGAGCAGGCTCTGCACTGACCCTTGTGTGGCAGACCCTTCATGCCTTCTTCGGGCCTGGGAAGGCATGTTTCTGCCCCAAAATACTTGACATCCAAGTGCTGATGCCCAAGGCCTTTGCAGCTACAGGGTTCCGTGGCTTCAGCCAAGAAGCTGACCTCTCCCTGTGGGAAAACACACATTCTCAAATTTAGAAACCACAGGGCTTTGGGATCTCAAATAACACTTCCTTATAATTTTGAGATCTTAGCATCTCAAGGGCTCCACCCAAGGAACTGACCACCCTCTCGTCCTCCAAAACCCTGTTTTAGGTCAGTACCATATTTTTATAATTATGAAGCTGCAGGATTTCATGGTCCACCCAAGGACTGATCACCCTTCGAAGACCCACAATGGAATAAACCCCACATCCTTATGTTTTGAGGCCACAGACCTTCAAGGGCCCCACCCATGAAGATGGGCCCCTTGTCATCCAAAGCCGCACTTTGGATAAACACCACCGTCCTGGAATGGTGGACCTCATGGCGCAACATAAAGAGATGTTCTTGGCATTAGACACGGTTTGAAATAAAAACACAAAAGAAGCCAGACTATCCCCACGGCGTATACCCTACTCCTGTAATTACAGAAGATTTGGCCTATGCCCGCCAAACATGCAGATGTACAAACAGTCCCCAAGGCAGGACGAGGGATGTTTTCTTCTCTACGTCTTCAACTTTCTGTACTATTGCTGCCTTTATAATAAAAACTGTGACCGAGAGAAGAAAAATGCTTTGTTCCCCTCCACGGGCGATTGGGGATGATTTATCAGATTTTAACGGCCGAGTTACCTCTCTGCCCCGGGCCAGCTGACCTTCTGGAAAATCACTGAGATTTATCATTATTAAAAAATTGATGCCTCGGGCCCTGATGTGGTGCACGCTGGTTCTGCACGGTAATGGATGAGGGTGCTGGTGGGTGCCGGGTGTGGACAGTGTGTCTGTCCTTTCACGGCTACAACAACGCAATTGTGATCCATTTTCTAGTGAGGACCAGCTCGTCCTGGGTGATGTCGTTAACCCAGGACGAAGCCCTGCCTGTTCTTTTCCAGAAGCAGCTGGAAGTGGGGAGGAGGGCTGCCCTCTAGTGGGCCCCACCCCACCCCAGATCCAGGAGGGCCAAACCTAGGCCCAGGGAGAGAGGCCCTAGAGCAGTGGGTCTTAACTGGGGGGGTGATTTTACTCCCACTGAGGACATTTAGTAAAGTCTGGAGACCTGTTTGGTTGTCACAGTGGGGACGGGGTGCTCCTGGCACCTGGTGGGAAGAGGTTTAGGATCCTGCAAGTGGGCAAGACAGAGAGCCTTCCACAGAAGAGGATTTTCGATAGCGCCAAGGTTGAGAAAGCCTACCGGAGAGTAAGGGACGGCTTTGTTCGTCTCAGTAGGTCAGAGGATAGCAGTCAAGGTCCTGATAAGGAGGGGGGGGCCTGGCACAAACAGAGGTGCAGCCAGTGACAGCTGGCACTGAGCAGGGAGGGAACTGGAAGGGTAACTTCTCTAAGGTCTTCTATATAAGGCTTCAGGGCCAAGGCCTGTTGGGCTTCCTAGTTTTGGTGACTCCCTCCGTTACCCCATTCCACTCCACCTGCTGTACCAGAGGGACCATGCACTATCCTCCATGCATGCCCTACACTCTGGTCCTCAGTCCTTTTTTGCTGTACCTGGGCCCTTTCTTCCCCAATTTCTCCCTGATATAGTCAGACCCATCCCTTAAGACGTAAATGCCGCTGCACCACCATCCATAAGTCCTTTTCCTTCATCGGGTAGAAGTAGGGAATTCCTTCCAGGGTGGACGGGGCAGGGTGCAATAGGTACCAGGGTTCAATGCACACACTTTGGTCTGGTGCAACTGGGCTGGCATCCAGTTTTTGCTGTTTGTTACTTAGTTGGGGTTGGACGCGTTGCTTTAAACGTGCGGAACTCAGCTTCTGTAGATCAGAAATGCGCCTCAATGTTGCTGGGAAGATTCGATGTATTAAAATGCATTTGCAGGGGCAGCCCGGGTGGCTCAGCGGTTTAGCGCCACCTTCAGCCCAGGGCCTGATCCTGGAGACCCAGGATCGAGTCCCACGTTGGGCTCCCTGCATGAAGCCTGCTTCTCCCTCTACCTGTGTCTCTGCCTCTCTCTCTCTCTCTGTATCTCTCATGAATAAATAAATTAAAAAAATATTTTTAAAAATGCATTTGCAGAACTTGGCACACAGTGGGATGGATAAACCATCAGAACTAACCCTTACCATGCAAATACTAAAGATTGAGCCTTACTCCCGAAGCTTTGTCTTTTCTGTGGGTGCCATCCTTGTCCCCACTTTCCAGATGAGGAACCGAGGCCCAGAGAGGGTAAGTGGCCTGCCAAGGTCACACAGCTAGGAAGCGGTGCTGCCTGCCATCTGCCGAAAGAGGTGAACGTTTCTCTTTCCCGAGCTGCTCTGGGTGATGGCAGGCACAGGCCCTTGGCTGATCCAACGGTTACTTTCTCAGTGCTTGGTGCACGGCTGGCTGTCTCTTACCTAGACTGCCAGGGCTCTCCATTCTGCTGTTCTCCTGATGGACTGTTGAGATCTGTACGTTATACAACATCATAGAACATTTTACAGATGAGAGATTGTATGAAATGTTCAGGGTCGCTTAGTGTGTAAGGGGCGGGGCCAGGTTCAAACCTAGGTCTGCTGACTCCAAAGCTAACACTATTGTTTTAATGACAATAGCCTCGTAATCATCACAAATGGTTAAAAACAGCTAACATTAGCATGCTCCTCGTTCTAGGTACTGTGCTAAGTACTCTACAGGGATAACTTAAAACTTCCAAGGCTCCCCTCCACCTATGGATCAGGACCCCAGTGCTTGCAGGGAAAATGACATTTTCAAGGTTCCCAGACGCTCTGACTCTTGCACCCCACAGACTGCCAGCTTCCTGGAAGCTCTCTGTCTCATGTCAGGAACTCTGTACCCACAGCAGGGCCCCTGCTCCAGAAGGCCTCAGGGAATTGCTCTGGCCATCACAACTTGCCCCTGGCAGGCCCAATCCTGCCCTGGGAGGCTGGGCTCAGCTGGTCCTTAATGAGCATCTCTGGAGACAAAGGCAGCTGGAGCTCCTTGTTCGAGGCCCTGTTGTGGGGACAAAGGCATGAACTGGTACGTTCTCTGTTCTTTTGTACTAAATAATTGGCCTCAATTACATGGGCTGGATGGAGCGTGGCACTTGGAGGAACGTGGAACTTATGAAAATGGAGGTCTTAGGATACAGACCAGGAGGGGGGGCTCCGATCGGCTCCCCAGGAGTCTATCCTCCCCAGCCACCTTGGGGAAGGGTCTTAACCTAGCTTCTCCCAGTTTCCTCTTTTGTAGAATGGAGAGAGGAAGAGGGAACCTCTGCTGGGGGTTCTTAAATGGCACTTGGCAAAGCTCTGAGGGTCCAGGAGGCTGGGCAGGACTCCAGGCAGATGCCCTCCATTCAGCCAGAACAGCTTCTTCCCTCTTTCCTGTTTTACATATTAGTCTGATGCCATCCACTCTGAGTTGAGCAAGGATCCCTGAACAACAACCAACAAGTTGGAAACTGGACAGAGAATATTTAGAGTTCATCCCAGGTGTAGAATTTCCAAATCCCACCTTGAGGTCTGAGGGTCTTATTTGGGGGGGGGGGTGCTACCTGTCATCAAGAGAGGCTTTGTCCAGTTGGCCTGAGCTCTGGCTACACTCTGTGATCCTGAACTCTACTCTTGGCTTTGGAGAAGAAAAGATGATGTTATTGCTGATGATGCTGGTGATGATGATGATGGTAATAATGATGGTGATGATGGTGATAATGATGATAGTCATAATGGTAATGATGATAATGATGATGGTAATGGTTATGGTGATGATGGTGGTAGTGATAATGATGGTGATGATGGTGGTGGTGATGATGATGATGATAGTGATGGTGGTGGTGGTGGTGGTGGTGATGATGATGATGATGGTGATGGTGGTGGTGGTGGTGATGATGGTAGTGATGGTGATGATGATGATGGTGGTGATGGCGATGGTGATGATGGTGGTGGTGGTGACGATGATGATGATGATGGTGGTGATAGCGATGGTGATGATGGTGGTGGTGGTGGTGGTAGCCATGACAATAACATTATGACTAGTCTTTCTGTGTGAACCCACATGCCCCAGCTTAAGCAACCAACCTGTGCTCTCTCATTGAACCCCAAACCCAGTGAAGTATGTGCAGAACTGCCCTCATTTTTACTTGATTCATTAACAGGTATTTCTTGAGCCCCTATCATGTTCTAGGTGACAAAAGAACATAGCAATCTTGCTCTCATGGAGCTTACAATGTAGAATGGTAACAATAATAAAAATCATAAATAAGCATGACAGGAAGATCAAGGGGAAGGAGCTGGTGAACAGAAGGATAGTGGAGCTTGCAATAGAAAATCAAGTGCTCAGGGGATCCTTGGGTTGCTCAGAGTTTTGGTGCCTGCCTTCAGTCCTGGGCATGATCCTGGAGTCCTGGGATAGAGTCCCATATCCGGCTCCCTCCATGGAGCCTGCCTCTCCCTCTGCCTGTGTCTCTGCTTCTCTCTCTCTGTCTCTCATAAATAAATAAATAAAATCTAAAAAAAAAAAAAAAATCAGGTGCTCAGGAAAGGCATCAGGAGAAGGCCAGATCTGAGCACGGACTTGAAGGATCCTTGTGTGTACCTGAGCCAAGTGCTCCTGCCAAAGGGAACAGCCACTGTCAAGGCCTTAGGGTGGGATGTGCCCCTTCCAAGTGTTTGAGGAGCAGTATGGGATCAGTGTGACTATAGTAGGTGAGCGAGGGGGGCAGTGACAGATCAGTGATGCTCAGGACCCTCTGGCTAGCTTCTCTGGCAGAGCCCAGTGATCATGTTGGGTCCTATGGTTCAGAGCAGGGACCTGGGCTTTTACCTTGTGAGATGGAACCTCTGAGGGCTGGTATTTGGGGCAGAGGAGTAACACGCAGGCATCACTCTGGAAGGGGGAGAGAGGAAGTGAGGAGTGGTCAGATTAGGGACACATCCTGGAGGTAGAACAGACAGGAAGTGGTGAAGGACCGGAGGGGACACCAGAGGAAGGAAGTTGTCAAGTTGTCCAGGAGTTGGGGTGAATGGTGGGAAGGGGGCATTCCTATTTTCTGAGATGAGGAAATATGGAGATTAGATAGCTATCAGTGGCGGGGTGGAGATAAGCAGTCGAAGTTGGTACGAGGCTGGGGGCCAGGGCACAAGTCCGGGTGGTATTTGTCACTGTAACACATGGTATTTGTGCTTATGATCCCCCAGGAGGTGAGTGTGGTCAGAAAGGATGAAGACAGGGCTCTCAGGGGGAAGAATTTCTGGAACACTGTTTTGTGTGTGAGAGGCGTGGAATCTGAGGCTCAAATTGGGGTTGGCTTGAAATAGGCTACAAAGAAAGAAACTGAGGCCCAGAGAGATGATGGGACCCACCCAAGGAGCTGCAAGGAAGCAGGGGTGGAGCAGGGGCTGAACTCAAGCAGTCTGACACCAGAGCCTTGTTTTGTCACCACAAGTGCTCTTGCCTTCCTGAGGCTAAGATGGGATGTCAGGGAGGGCCCGTGGGGCTCCCCACACCCAGCGCAGGGCGAGGCTCCAAGGCAGCGTCTGGGGTCCCAGCCTCCCACACCCCATGTGGCCTCCTTTCTGCTCAGCAGGCTCCCTCCCCGTCCCCTGCCTTGCAAGGCCAGTAGACTCCTGAACAAAATTCCAGGCTGGTGGGGCCCCAAGAGTCCGCAGAGTCCACAGAGAAAATGCCCACCACTCTGTTGGACTGTGTCTATCGGACGAACTCAAACCGGGCTTTGAGCTGGTGTGCCACACCCTGGAAGGGTCACTGTGAGGACAGACGTGAGGACAGGCTCCTGTCACTCCCCCACCCCACCCCCAGGCTTCTGCTTGAAGGAAGGGAGCACTGGTTCCCAGCCTCGGGCTGAGCGGAAGGGCCAGTGAGGGCTGCACACACAATCAGTGACACATACACTGGGCTTCCAGGCCTCCGGCCACCGGGGGAGCATTTGCATGTGGATCTCAGTTTGTGTTTGTGTCCCTGTGACATGCATGTGGTGCACATCCGGTGTGTGTGCGTGGATGAGCTTGCATTTGTGTTGTGCGCATACACATCTGTGCGTGTGGTGTATTAGTCAGCTGATGCTCCGGTACTGCCGAGGGTCAAACAGCAGCATTCTGTGGCCCTGCAGAGGCTAATAATTATTTTTCTCACTTCTGGGTTTGCAGCCAGCTCTGGTTCAGCAGCTCTCTGCTCAGTTTGGCCAGGAATGGCTCTATGCTGGGCACTGGGTTTGCACCAGATGCACTGGTTTTCTCCTTCTACTTGGACTGGTAGTGCTTGGGGCATGTTCTTTGGATGGCAGATGGCAGAAACACAGGAGACCGAGCCGGATTATGTAAGCATGTAAGCGCATTCCCAGTCCCTGGGCCAGAGCAAGTGATAGGGCCAGGCCCAACCTCCTGCGTCAGGGATGCTTATTTCCCTTATGGAAAATCTATAGCCAAGTCCCATGGCAAAAGGTGTGGATACAGAATTCTTCTTTTTATTAAGTTTTTTATTTTGATTCCAGTGTAGTTAACATAATGTTATATCAGTTTCAGGTGTACAAATATTAGGGCTTTAACAATTCTGTACGGTGCTCGGTGCTCATCATGGGAAGCGTGTGAGCTCTTGAATCCCAGTGGATAAAGAAGATGTGGGTGTGGGGCTCTAACGGGCAGGGAGGGAGGGGAGAGCTGAGACATTCCTCCAATCTTCCACAGCAGGGAGTGGTCTGCTCCCCTACATGGTGGGTCACATTGACAGCAGCTTCGTAGCCCCAACATCGTCCTCATTCACAGTGAGAGTGGCTGTCCTCCCGCCACCTCAGGCAGCTCCGTGAAACCACCAGTCCTTCCCCAGCTCCACTTCCCACTGGGCTTAGGGACTGAGTGATTGTTTTGATTCTAGTTTTTAGAGTTTTGGAAGAAAGGAGGGAGCCTTCTGGAGGGTCCTCGAGGCTGTAGACTCCTCTGGGTATTTAGTGGACTGAATCTGGTAAACCCAAGCCCTGACAAGAGGTCAAAGGTGATTTGGAGCCTATCATCCTCCGCTGCCCTCCAGGGTGCCCAGCCCCGAGCCTGGCTCAGCCCCCCGGAGAGTCTGGAATGCAGAGAAGCAGCGCCATCCCAACGGAGTCCTTCTGCAAAGCTGGTTTTTGGGCCCAAAGTACCAGCTGGTGGCCTTCATTCTTCCCCAGGGTTTTTGCAGGCAGCTTCTCTGAACTGGCACTGAGTGTTTCATCTCCTTGCTCCACAGTATTGACGCCTTGCAGATCCTTGAGGAAAGGCAAAGCATCATCTTGCCATTGGAAGTTCAGCCAAGAGTTTCTGGATTGGCACTTGGCTCGCCCAGTCTCCTCTCTGCTGTCCTGCTGATGGACATCTCCTTGGCAGCAGGGATGAGAGCTGGCGGGTGGGAGTGATGGCTCCCAGCACAGCCCCTGGTGCAGAGTGCATGCTCCTCAGGCTGGAGAGGAGAGAAGGGTCTCTCGCTCCAGCTCCCATGACGGGCTGGAGGAGTTGTGGAGACACTGCCATGGTAGGCAATGATTTCAGAAGGGGATGGTGCAGAAGGGGGGCCTCAGCATGGGCCTGTCCTCCTCCAGGCTCAGGTAGGAGCGTGCCCTCTCCCCACCTGAGACATCCTACCCATTCCCTGTCCAGATGGCTCTGGAGGGCGTGGGCTGGCCACAGCCCCAATCCTAATGTGGACTTGGAGTCCGGTCTCCATTTAAAGATAAGGTGGGGTGAGGATGGGCTAGATGGGCGACGGGCATGAAGGAGGCCGCTGGTTGAGATGAGCACCAAGTGTTGTATATAAGGGATGAATCCTGAATCCTCGGACTAATATTACACTGTATGTTTTATCTTTTAAAAGATTTTATTGATTTATTCATGAGAGACACAGAGAGAGAGGCAGAGACACAGGCAGAGGGAGAAGCAGGATCCCTGCGGGGAGCCCATTGCGACACTCGATCCCAGGACCCCGGGATCATGACCTGAGCAGAAGGCAGATGCTCAACCACTGAGCCACCCAGGGGTCCCACGCTGTATGTTAACTAACTGGAATTGCAATAAAAACTTGAAACTATAAAAAAGAGGGAAAGAAAGGAAGAAGAAAGAAAGAAAAAGAAAGAAAGAAAGAAAGAAAGAAAGAAAGAAAGAAAGAAAGAAAGAAAGAAAGACCAGGTAGGATGATGGAATATTAGCCAGCCTTAAACAGGAAGGAAATGCCAGCAGGTGCTACAACGTGGATGAGCCTTGAGGACGATACGCTAGGTGACAGAAGCCAGTCGCCAGGGGACAAATCCTTAATGAGCGCACTTCAGGAAGCGACCTAGAGCAGTCGGGTTCACAGAGGCAGGAAGGAGAGTGGTGGTTGCCAGGGGAGGAGGAGACAATGGGACTTCGTGACTAATGGGTTCTGAGTTGACATTGAACCCGATGGAAAAAGCGCTGGAGATGGGGGGTGGTGACGGGGTGACGGCTGCCCGGCGCTGTGAGTGAACCTGATGCCACCGAACCGTACACCTAAAAACGGTCGAGACGATCCACAATGGGCCGTGTTTTATCAGAGCAACCCTACCAGAGCAGGTGAAGGCCAGAGGAGTCCTTTGCCCCGAGATACACGATTGCTAGGAAGTGAAGCTTCCGGTCCGGTGGCCAGGACCGCAGAGCCAGCCAGAGATGGGGCTCTGGGCGCCTGACCCCGCTTGTCACCGTGGACACGGGGCAGGCCTCAGTCTGCTCCAATGCCGCCCTGCGGGACGGAGATTGTAAAGCTATCACGTCGAGGGGCTGGTGTGCAGGTGAGATGAGCTCATGCTGCCAGCACGGTGCTGGGCTTCAGGGCAGAGTTAATTATAGACAAAAATGATGCAGATTCAGGGCCACCACGTGGACCCTGATGCCGGAGCTCACTCTTTCCACGGTGGGAGTGACAAGGGAAGTAACGTGACTGCGACATCTCAGGCCGCTCCTCGAAAGAGGTGCCGTTTGTGTGAAGGGTAGAGAAGGGTTTCAAAAGGAGGTCTTGAGGTGTGGCTGGCATTTCTGGAAGAGGTTACAGCTTGAGTGACCATCTGCAGGTTGGGGGGTTGGTATCTGATATCTTCTGAGAACTTGCAACTAGGCTCCCCTGGCTGGAATAGAGGAGATAATCGGCTCTCTGATTTGCAAATCGCAGAAACTCAGCTTAAAGGGAATATTTTGCTCCTGTTATCAGAAAAGTGTGGGAGATGAGCTTCAGGCACAGCTGGATCCAGGGTTCACTCTTTCTTATTCCATCTCCTGGTCCCACTTCCCTTGCACTGGCTTCCTTCTGAGATAAATAAATAGCTCAGGGCTTCCTTCCCCCCTGCTTCAGGCTTGGTTGGGGAAGAACATTTTGTTCCCACCAACCCCAACCAAAGTCCCGGGGCTGACCCTGATTGAACGCAGCTTCTACGCCAAGCCATCTCCGAGCCAGGCCAAGCTTGGGGCTATTGTCTGGACTGGGAGTCAGACACACCCCTACATCTTGAGAGTGGGAAGGTGTCAGCCCTGCCTGTACAACAAGGCTGAGAGTGGGGGGGATGGGCAGTTCTTCCAAGGAAAACCAGGATGATGTTTCCAGAAGGAGGGATATGACTGCTAAGCAGGCAAAAACAGCAGACACATCCTCTACAGGTAGCAAGAGCTAAGGCTGCAAAGATAAGCCCTCCTCTAATTCACACTGCCACCCCCCCAACTTTTCCTGCCCCCACCCCCCTGCAGCTCCAACAAGATGTACTCATTCGCGCCTCGTTGGTTCCTCTCTGCACATGTTCCCAATCTCCCTGGATGCTGGGCGTAATCTCGTCCCCATCAGAGGTGCCAGCAACACCTTCTGGCAACACAGCATCTGCCAGCTGCCACCCCCCACCCTCGCCCGTAGCTAGCTGCATTATTTGAGTCAATGGAGATAAGTGGCTGGGGGTGCACTGGTCCCAGGCTGACCAGTGACTCTGGTCCCTCCAGCCTCCCCGTCCTGCCCGTGAGATCCTCGGCCTGCCTTCTAGGGGAGCACGTGATGTTCTGGCCCAAACCCACCTTAATCAGGTTTTTTGAGCACAATCCCAGCAGGCTCTTGCTGGCTCTGCTGATATGCCAGCACCAAATATAGAACAGGCCCAGCCAACCCCACCCTTAATTCTGTAATTTGCTAGAAATCAGATGATAACACTAGCCCGGGGAGACATAATTTGCGATAACCCAGCCCGGCCCGCTGGGTTCGGTCCAAGATGACATCAGTGGAGAGAAGCGTGCCTGTGGCTTCAGCCCCCTTCTCTGCATCCTGTTCTCTTTTTAGCCCTCACTCCTAGTCCCAGGAGCCGTCTGCTTGTTGCCACCTCTTCCCCCTCCCCCACCAAAGTCCCTGAAAAACTCACAGAGGCCTGGAGGAAACAGGCCATTTACTCATTCATTCACCCCACAGATCATCGCTGAGCTGGTACTGTGTGTGCAGATACTGCGGGGTGCTGGGGACAGGACAGGTCCTGGGCGCCCCGACTACAACAGCCTGGAGGTGGAGTAGAGTCCAGCATCTCTCTCAGGAGGATCTGAGGCTTCAGTGACAAGCCTGCCCCGGCAACAGAGCTGGGAGGGGGGTCAGGCACTATTTGGGGAGGGGTAGGGGCAGGGAATAGGGCCTCCTGGGGAGGAGGAGTTGCCTGAAGTGAGCAGCTCAGGGTGCAGAGCTCCTGAGGGACATCTGGCCCCTTGACCATGACCACGGGCTCCTGTCCCATCCAGAGGCCGAAGACCCGGTTCAGAAATGGCCTTCTCTCTCGGGGGGGTTGGGGGGTATGAGCACATGAGTGCTGCAGACCTTCCTTCTCTGCCTCCTCCCCGCTTCCTGGAATAGTTTCTGTTCAACTCCATGGCACAGATGGTTGCAGCACCCGCTAACTTGGGGACGGGGGCCAATCGCTGGGGTACAGCGGTGAGCCAAAGCCACCCCGCAGCCAGAAAGGAAGGCATTTCACAAGGCAACATTGAATGGTATCTGCCTGTCGTGAGGGAAAGGTCCAAGGGCTGTGAGAAAGAGCAGTGGAGCCAACTGACTCCAGTGGGAGGTGGGGCATGAGGAGCGCAGGGAGCCCCAGCAGCAGGGCTGGAGGAAAGAGGGGGAGAGGAAGAGGGTGGCGGTGAGAAGAACCATGCACTCTGTGCTCCGGGCGCCACAAGGACAAAGGGAGTTGGATCACAAGGGGCAGCGTGATGCAGGGTGGAGCCGGGAAGCGGGTGGGTCTGGCCGGGTGCCCTTGAACCTTGCGGGGAGCAAAGAGGCAGCTCCTGGGCCCCTGGATCCGAGGTCCCACTGTCAACCCGGCTCCAGGCCTACACACACGCACAAAACCCGCTTACACTTGAGTTGCAGAGAAACAATGAACAGTTTTTTAGTTCGAATATGTCCCAGCTTCAGTATGTTTATGTGAAAACAATGATTTGCTGCTTATCTGAAATTTCAGCAGGTATCCTGTTTTGTTTGTTGTTTCTTTGCTGAAGTGAGCAGCCAAGCTGCTGTGGGTGGGGAGGTGGAGAACGCGCCTGCTCCTCCTTAGGGCTGTCACTGTCACCTGTCAGGCTGATTAACCTTGTGGAAGGCCCAGCTCGAGGGACCCCGATGACAGGACTAAGATCCAGGGCCATCTGCTAAGCCCCAATCATGTTGGCCACCTCCTGTGTGATTGTCCTGTCGTCACCTGTGGCGTGGGCTCTTTTCTCGTCCTTGTACAAAAGGGAAAGTCCAGGTGCAGCAAGGCGGGGTGACAAGGCCGTGGACGCAGGCCTTGGCAGCGGGGCCTTGGGGCTGCCTGGTCCTCCTCGCTCCCAGAGGGCCCCTGGCAGTGCTGACCTCAGCGATGAGGACTATTCCTGCCAGTGGCATTTGCAGGTCACACAGACCCCACGCTCCCCCTCCCCACCTCTCCATTTCCAATTATAAATCCCAGTTTCCTGCTCTACCCAGCAGGAAGCAAGCTTTCCTGTTTCCTTTTAAAATTTCCAACTTGATTTTTTTGTTGTTGTTGCCTCCTGGTTCCCGGGGTTGGTCCAGCAGGACCCATAAAGAATTCTTGATTAAAAAAAATAAATAAATGGTAAGTCAGCCGTCTCCTGGACTTTGGGGTTTTTATCATCTTGAGCAATTTCAGGCTGCTTGGCCTGTGACTAGCACAGCCCCATGGATCCAGGTCCTCCTGCCCCAGCCCACGACCGGGCCCTCTGTCTTGCGTCACGGGCAGTCCCAGCCTGTGCTAACTGCCCCCTGGAGTTTGGCATCTCATACGCTCTGGGGTTAATCAGGCTGATTGGGTTTATTTATTTATTTTATTTTTATTTTTATTTTTATTTTTTTTAAAGATTTTATTTATTTATTCATGATAGACATAGAGAGAGAGAGAGAGAGAGAGAGAGAGAGGCAGAGACACAGGCAGAGGGAGAAGCAGGCTCCATGCAGGGAGCCTGACACGGGACTTGATCCTGGGACTCCAGGATCGCGCCCTGGACCAAAGGCAGGCTCCAAACCGCTGAGCCACCCAGGGATCCCCAGGTTGATTGGGTTTAAGCGGTTCCCCCACTGCCAACAAAACACCAGGGAGCGGAGTGGGGGTCGGCAGGGGAGAAAGTCTGATTCAGGGGGCATGTACTTGCTGTGTGTGACCCCTGAACACTTACCCTCTCTGGGCCTGTCTCCTCATTCATGTAAATGGGAGTGGGACGGTGTAATTCTGTGATAACAGAGGCGTTCATTCATGAGGTTTTTCTAAGCACTTACTACATGTGCTAGAAAATGTTTTAGGCCCTGGAGACATCCGTGAACAAAAGGGACAAGGCTATGCCATCTATGCATATATTCTTTTGGAAGGGACTGAGGCTATGGGCCCACAAGGGGGCAAACCACTAGCACAGGGTCTATTTAAATGTAAAGTAAATAAAATGAAATAAAATGGAAAATTCAGTTATGGGGCTCTTGGTGTCTTTGTTGGCTTTGGTGGCTTTTTGTGTCTGACGCCTGGTTTTGGCTCAGGTCGTGATCTTGGGGTGGTGAGATCAAGTCCCGTATCGGGCTCCCTGCTCAGCACAGAGTCTGCTGGAGAGTCTCTCTCCCTCTGCCCCTCTCCCCAGTCCTGATCTCTCTGTCTCTCTCTCTGTCAAATAAATAAGAAATCATCTATTTGAGAGACAGCATGAGCCTGCGAGGGGGGTGGTGGAGGGAAGAAGCAGAGGGAGACGGAGAAGCAGACTCTCCACTGAGCAGGGAGCTCGATGAGGGGCTCGATCCCAGGACCCGGAGATCACGACCTAAGCTGAAGGCAGACGTTTCACCGACTGAGCCACCCAGGCGTCCCTAAATCAATAAATCTTAAAAAGGAGAAAGAAAATTCAGCTACTCCATTACAATGGCCACATTTCAAGCACACAAGTACCATAAGTGGCCCGTGCCTGTGCCCTCAGTCGTGTTGGCCGGGGCTCAGCCACTATCTCAGGGGGTTCTGCTGGGTGGCCCTGCTGGGGACTGACATGTCACGTGCCCTCAGAGGGAGTGATGGCAGGTGCAGCAGACCAAGCGAGGGCTTTTTGAGAGACAATAGTCAGGGAAGGAAATATGTGAGCTCAGGTCCGGCCGCGGTGAGGAGTGCTCCCTGTGGACATCTGAGGGATGACTCTTCACTCTTCCCGGCAGAGGGAACAGCAAATGCGAAGACCTTCCGCGAGGAGTACAGTTGGGCCCACCGAAGGAGAAGGGAGGTAACCCCAGAAAAAAGTGATGGGAAACCATTAGCAGGCTTCAAGCTGGGGAGCGCCATGGCCTGACTCCCAAGTTAACCGAGTCCTCCGGGCCGCTGTGTGGGGTGAGAGGTCGGGGGAGGAAGCCAGGGGCCGGTTAGGAGGCTGATAATCCTGATGATTCTCACCACACAGTAGCCACGGAGGTGGTGGGATTCTGGAAATGCTTCGAAGTAGAGCATCAGTCTTGCTGACAGATTAGAAGAGCAGACTGGGGGAGAATCCAGAGGTTTCTGGCAGGGAACCCAGGTACTCGGCGGGGCCGTGCAGGCAGGAGAGGATGCTGGGGGCAGCCCGAGAGGGAGCCAGAGTTGTGTACTGGCCAAGTCCAGTGTGAGATACACAGCAGACGCCCGAGTGGAGGTGCTGCGTGTGCGGTCGTCTATCTGAGTCCGAAGACCAGGGCTGGAGAAATGAGTGTGGCCTTATCAGTCTGCAGGTGGTAATAACGCCCGGGATAGTGTCACATAGGACTTTGGGCTTAATGGCAATTACTGTCATTTCCCGAGTCCTGCTTCATGTCAGGCATCCTAGTATCGACCTTGTCCTATTCGGTCCTTGAATCGCCTCGGAGACGTAAGCATGATTACTTCCATGTCAGAACCGAGAGAAAGGAGGCTCAGAGAGGTTAAGGATGTTCTTCAAGGTCACGCAGGATCTGACCTGAATCTGTGGTTTCAAAGCCTTCATCCCCCCCCCCCCCCAAAAAAAAAAGCCTTCATCCCCTCAGCGGCCTGAGGAAAGCGGTAGCGTGTTCTGATTTGTGAGTGGAGTGGGCCGAGTGGTTGTCTGGGTTTGGATGTAGAGGACCACGGAGGCCGGGCCTCGGAGCTCAGACCCATGCAGAGGCAAAAAGTTTCCCAGCAAAGGAAACTTCCCAGCAAGGCCCTGGCCAACTGCCCCGGGGCCTCACCCTCATGGGACTTTCAGCCCTTTGCCGTCCCCTGCCGTCTGGGTCTGCCAGGGGCCGCGGGTGGCCCAGGCAGGTGGAGGGGCCTTCGAGCTGCAATCAGCTCCTCGGAAGTAAGCAGGGGGAGCACTGAGCCTGCGGGTTCCCTTCTGCCCCAGGAGACAGACAGCACTTTCCCCAGGACAGTCAGACTTCTCCTCCCCTCCCTAGGCATCCCGGGCTGGTGACAACTTCCCCCACTCCCCCTCCCCGCCCTGGGCCCCAAGACTCACAAGCCCTCAGAGCAGACAGGCCCGCAGAGATCATCTGGAACAGTGCGCTCACTCCCTATGGATGGGGAGACGGAGGCCAGAGATCCCAGTCTGGACTGGAGTCTGGGTCTCCTGCCTCCTCTTATGTCCACCTTCTGAGCTCCCAGGGACTGGAAACCTTCCTTTTCCTTCCCACGGCCCCACAAGGGCACTGGTGGTTCTCTGAGTGCTCCTTGGGCTTGCAGCAGGAGCAGCCCCCAACCGTGGCAGAAACGGGGCCCCAACCACCGTGCTGGCCTGAGCCCCCCCACCGGAGTCCGGGCCGGCCTCCCTTGCCAGATCCTTCAGGCCGTGTGTTCTCCACTCAAAACCAGCCAACGCTTCCACACACGGACACGCTCACGACGCTTCCCGGGCTCCGGGGATGAGACAGCTGCGGGCAGGCACTGCTTCGGGGCTTCTGGCCCTGCCTGACTCTAGCCACGGCCCGGACGCCCAGCTCCACACCAGGCATATCTGTTTTTCCTGTAGGTTTCGACGGGCTTCGCCTCAAGCCCTGTCTGTGCCGCTCCCCCTTCCTGGCCTGGCTGGGCCTTCTCGGGCACGAACACCCCCACAGCCTGGAAGTGCACGCTGCCCCTTGGGGTGAGCTCGGCCAACGTGGGAGCAGAGCTAGAGCTTCCTTCCTGGGCTGAGTGCCCCTGGCAGTCCCATGGGACAGAGCACCTCGGCTTGCCCCCTGCCCATTCCCACACCCACTCCTGGTCGCTGGGTCACACCCTCCATCTAGGTGCTCACGCGTCTTTGTCATGGGCTCAGACATGCCCTGTTACCTGCTCACATGCAGCCGTGGAGCATCACTTCCTACCGGGACGGAGATGACACCCGGAGCGAGACACGCTGCCCTCCCCAGGGCCCTAACAACCAATGCACGGTAGTCCTGGGGAAGGCGGGACGCCCTCCATGAGGCCTCCCCTCCTGGCCGTGGGGGCATGGGGTGGTGGTAACTGTGATATGAAATCAGACCCAAAGGGGATAGAGTGCCACGCTTTCGGGGAGCGGTGAGATCCCCTACCGTGTCCTTTTCTTCGACTTGTTCTCTCTCATCCTGTATTAGTTGGGCTCCTCTCAGCTCCCCCACCCTGCAATCCCCAGACCCCCAGCATCTCTTGATAATGACATAATTGTTGTTCCCACTCGCCGAGTGTCTGCTGTGGCCAGGCTCTGTGACAGTGCGGCTTCAGGAGCCAGACTCCCCGAGTTCGAGTCCTGGCCCTGCCACCTATCACCTGTGCAACCTTGGGCACGTCACTACCAGTCTGTGCCCCAGCGTCCTCACTTATAACAGGGGGGCAATACCTCCCGCGTAGAACTGTTAGGGAAGGAATGTGGACACATGTCAAGTGCTGAGAGCCACGCAGGGCACAAGGGACAATGTGAGTGTGGCTATTGTAATTATCAAGTTATAACCCTGTGGGCTGAGCGTCGCCATCCGATTATTCAGATAGAAACTGAGGTTTGAGAGGTTGACTTGCGGGAGGTCACACAGCTGGTCAGAGGTGGAGCTGGTGTTCGAATCCTGTCTGTTCCAGTCCGGAGCCCTTGGCACCGAGGGACTAGTCTACTCCCGGACTACTGAGTTGCAGCTTTAAACTTTCTTCCATCTTGGGGCACTGAGGTGCCTCAGTTGGTTAAGCATCTGTCTTCCACTCAGGTCATGATCCCAGAGTCTTGGGATCGAGTCCCACATTGGGCTCCCTCCTTCTCCCTCTCCTGTTGCCCCTCCCTTCTGCTCATGCACCTTCTCTCCTCTCTCACTCTCAAATAAATAAATAAACTCTTTAAAAACCAAAACAGAACAAAGCCACTTCCTTCCACCTTGAGGGGAGGGCCAGGCCCTGGTTGAGTCTCCTGCCTGTGGATGGGCTTTGATTATTTGATGGCCAAGATCACCCAAGGGGAACAAAAGGCTCCTGGGGGGGGGTGCCCTTGGGAGGCAGACTGGGCCCTGCTCCCCCAGACATCACCGCCTTTCCCCTGAATCCGCTTACCCATGCTCCTCGGCATCAGCTGTGGCCCAGTGGTGGCATCCAGGCTGCTGGGATCAGGGAAGGGATTTGCACATAACCGTGTTTCCAAAGCTGTATCCCAAGGAAAACTCATGTCCTCCGAGGCCCTACTGGGGTCTCTGTGAGTAGCCCCGTGGCTAGAAGTGCCTAGACTATGTCGGGGTGCCCCAGCGTGGGCTCCTTCCACCCGGGGACTTCCGAGAACCTGGATCATAGCAACACGGGCGGTGACTCTCCAGAGCAAAGTAGAGCCTGCCCGATTCCCAAACAAACGTCTGCAGGGAACCCTCTTTCCTGAGGACAATCTTTCTGATTTGCAGAACTCGCTTTGGGCACAGCTGCTCTAGTGTTTGGCATACTCTACCCTCTTCCAGACGGACAGATTGCCTCTGCCAGATGGGGGCTTCCCTGAGCTGGCTGCTCCCGCCGGGGAAGTCTGTTTGCCGGCTCTCGGGAGGAGGTGTGAGTCACCCCATCCTTGGGCTTTGGGTGCCAGCTCTGGGGTGCCGTGAGGGGTGTGTTGAGGGGGAGGGCCCCAGCGGCCTCTCTGGCCACACCCCTGTGGCCTAGAAAGTGAACGCCCCCTCTAAAGGCAGACCCAATAGTGGCTAAGTTTCTGCCGTGATACATCAGTCACTACAGCCAGGTTGGTTATTATCATCGAAATTCTTTCATCTCCCAGCCCTGGGTACCAGGTGGTAAATAATTTGCTTTCCTCCTTGATGTCAACTCTCAGCACCCGTCAGGTGCTCTAACATCAGAAGCCGTGAGCAAGGGGCGCCTAGGTGGCTCAGCGGTTGAGCATCTGCCTTTGGCTCAGGGCATGATCCCCAGGTCCCAGGATCGAGTCCCACGTCGGGTTCCACACATGGAGCCTGCTTCTCCCTCTGTCTGTGTCTCTGCCTCTCTCTGTGAGTCTCTGAGAGATTCATGAATAAATAAATAAAATCTTAAAAAAAAAGAGAGAGAGAGAAGAAGACGTGAGCAGATGAAGAGCCTAAGGCCAACGGTGCGCTAGAGGAGACCGGGCACAGCCCTGGGTCTCCGACCTCTCTGCCACTTCCCTAGCTGCGTAACCTGGGGAGGGTGTCCTCGCTCGAGTCCCGCGATTCTCCTCAATGGACCAGGCGTTGCGAGTGTAAAGGAGACCTGTGGCCCACACAGGGCCTGGGCCACAAAAGATGCCCGTCGCTCCTTCCTTTGTCATGTGCCCGGAGTGAGATGCCAGTGGGGAGCAGGTGCCTGGAGTGACACTCCTCCCGTGTCCCTCGCCCAGAACAACCTCCTCATTAAGGGAGCTGCTCCACATCCACACCTAATTACCCTCTAACTGCGGGCTCCCCGGTGGGCCCCGCCTGCTTTCTGCCTCCTGCCTGGCTCGGAGACCGAGTCTAATTGGAAGCTACTCAGCCAGGCAGGACTCCACTCCCGCCAGGCGCCGTGGTCCGGGTGGGAGGCTGGCCCTGCCTGGCTCCTGCAGGCCACGTCCCACTGAGGGCCGGGGACAGCCAGGGCGAGTCTGGCTGGTGAGGGCAGGATGGGCAAGGGCTCTTGGTGGCTCTGGATTGGCCTGTTTTTCTGTAAAACAATCTCCAGGAGTAGTGAAGGGTGCACACTTGCAGCCCGACAGGCCGGGTTTGGGTCCTTGCTCTCCGCTCACCAGCCTGTGACTTCAAAAGCCTCATCCTGTCCTCTGTTTTCCCATCTGAAGAACGGGAATGCTATTGTGGGGAGGAAATGAGAAAGGGTGATAAAGGTTTAGCATAGAGCCCAGCCCGCAGCAAGGCCTCCGTCCGTGGGGGCTACTGTTAGAGCTGCACACTCCAGAGGCTCCATCCGGGCCCTTTCGTGTATGTTATCCTATTTAATGCTCACAACAACTCAGTGAGGTCATCTGATTCTCTCACAGCAAGAGAAACAGGGATTCACAGAGATAAAGTGACGTGTTCAAGATCATCCAACCAGAGAGCAGAAGACGTCCTGTCTCACTGCTCTTCCGCATCTACTCCTGGCATTCCACACATAAACATTTATGGGGCGCCTAGTGTGTCCCCCACTTGAGTCTGGGAAGGACTTGCCTCCAGACTCTTTGGCCACCTTCACTTCTATGACAAGCACTGTAGCTTCGTTTCCCACCCCTTTTTCCATGCATGCCTCTGCCATAGAAGTGAAAAGGCTCCACATGCAATCGCCCAGACTCTTTTATAGCTAGGGATATATTTGATCATCTGGTCTGGGGGACTTGGGGCAAGTAGTAGTGGGAAGGGCTTTGAAGCTTTGAATTCCTGGTAAAGAGTTCAAACTCCACCAGTCCATAGATCAACTTCTACTCTCTTCCTTCTCTGAATGTAGATGTGAGTCCAGGCGCGACAGCAGCTATCTTGTGACAAGGAGATCTTAAACCTAAGGATGGAAAACAATAAGCTAAGGATGTCCAAAAAGAGAGAATGGGATTCTGGGTTCCTGGTGGCATTACTGAGGCCTGAACTATCGCTTCAGTCACCTTACCCACCCCCATTTCTTTAGGGGGGAAGTTCAGGCCAATGGTTCTCAAAGTGTGGAACCAGCTTGAACAGCATCATCAGATCACAAAGGAACTTGGCAGAAAAGCACATTCTTGCCTTTCCTTCCACCACCGAGACTTGCACAATAAAAACCCCAGGAGATCTGGGTTTTTGACAAACCATCTGAGTGACTCTGATGCACACTGATGTCTAGGAGCCACTGGCCAAGCACCTTGTTAATCTGGAGCTTGTTTACTTGCACCTGAGTGCAGGTCTCCTTGATACCACATCTCTGAACTTCAGCTCAAAGCTTTTTCTCTGCCTAGAATGCCCAATTTCCTCCTTCTCTGCCAGTCTCTTTTTATTAAATGAATTATTTTTAATCATAGAAACCCAGAATGGCAGAAAATTCAGCTGCGGCAATTTGGCAAGGTGCATGATTATTTTTTGGATTAGGTCTCGACTGTCTCAGAGGGCTGGATAAAAGCAAAGAATGATCAAATTGCTCCATATAAAAAAAAAAAGTGTCTGGTTCCAGCTGGAAAACCCAGAAAGAGTGATCGGTGAGCCCCAGCACCCTGACCGTCAGTGATCACGGTCCCTGAGGTCCTCCTCCCGGTGAGGCCATGGTCAGGAGCTTTTCCACTCTGGCTGCCAGGATGTGGGGGCAACTATTTTTTAGTTAGACTCTGCTGCGTAACAAACTGCACCAGATCTTGGTAGCTTAGACCGAGAATTTATTTATCCTCTCCATTCTGTAGTTGACCGGGCGGTACTTCTGCTGGCTGTGTCTGTGTTCAGCAGAAGCTCAGCTGGGGCCCGGGCCCCGCCAGGATCCTTCTCTCTCCACGTGGTCTTTCAGCCCAGACCTCTTCACGGCATGATGGGCTCAGGGCACAGTCCCAAGAGGGTCCACGCAGAAGCCTAGAGGCCTGGGACTCATGCAACTGTACTTCTGTCAGTGGGAGCAAGTCACAAGGTCAGCTTACATGCAGGAGGACGGATTAACAGACTCCATCCCTGCTGGGAGACAGTGCAGTCGTGCAGAGGGGTGGGTCCCCTGGCACGGGAGGGATCTGCAGCCTTTAGAGAACGCCCGCATCGTCTTCTGGCCTCTTTCCTCCCTCAGCGGGTTATGTGTAGCTCCCGAGACCCTAAAGCTTCACTCCAGTGGTAGCATCAGGTTCAGCCCCTGGAGTCTTGTGGTCGAGGTCCGGTCCGGATGTGGATGGTGCTCCTCTTCACCCCGGGCAACCTACCTAACCTCACACTTCCGGGGTGCAATGGCGAGACAAGATCGACTATTCCGTTTTGAAAAGGGAAGGACAGTAGATGCCTGATGATCGCTGGTCCGTAACCATTCTGAGATCCAGCCAGGTGCTTTTGATCAAGTTCCTCTGCTCTGGGGACAGAGACACTCCTTGATTAGGGCCTGGTTCTGCCCCTGGGGGTGGCCCTGGGTCCATCATGCCCTTCGGCTCTTGGCTCCTACCCCCTGAGCTCTGGGCTCTGCTGTCTGAGAGTGTTTCCTTTTCCAGAAGAACTGTTTGCACTGAATCACTTTCTTGACCTGTTTCCTGTTTGTAAAATTCAGAGGGCTTTTCGTTTTGAACTGTGTTATTTCTTTTCAGTCCAACCTAGCAGTAGTCTGGTTAATACAACTGTCTCCGGTGTTATGGGTTTCTTATGAGCCATACCTGGGGACATCAATGCCCCGGGAGCCACATCATTCTTCTTGAGATAGCTCTCTGTCTACCTTGCGTGTCCTAGACTTCAGCACAGCTAAGATTCTTAAAGACCCTTTTCTACAGCTGAGAAGGCTACATGGCACTGCCTTAAACCATTCTGAGGTCTTAATAAAGGTTCTTACAGGGGCACCTCGGTGGCTCAGTCGGTTGAGCCCCTGACTCTTGATTTCAGCTTGGGTCATAATCTCGGGGTTGTGGGATCAAGCTCCACCTCTGGCTCCCTGCTTGGGATTGTCTGCTTCTCCCTCTGCCCTGCCCCCTTTCAAATAAATAAATAAATAAAAAGAAAGGCTTTTATCAACTCAGTACATCCTGATGGTTTCCATTGCCTCTAAATTCTGCTTTGCAAACTGAACAGAGCTCTCTTAAGCTCATTTCTCTCTTCTTATACCTTATTGCACATGGCAAAGGAAATTCATTGGCTGCCTCCACATTTTGCTTGGAAGTCTCCTTAGCCGGACCCATAAATTCATTTGGTACATTTTCTTTTTTTCCTTTTTTTTTCCTTTTTTTTTTTAAAGATTTTATTGATTCATTCATTTATTTTGAGAGAGAAAGCGTAAGTGAGCACAATTTGGGGAGGAACAGAGGGCGAGGGAGGAGCAGACTCCCTGCTGTGCAGGGAGCCCCATGTAGGGCTCCATCCCAGGACTCCAGGATCATGACCTGAGCCATCCAGGCGCCCCCACTTGGTACATTTTCGATCTTCCCAGTATCTGGAGGTAACAATCCTGCCAGTTACTCTGCCACGATGCAACATGTCCCCTTCCTCCAGGCCCCAAGAGCAATTTCCTCTGGATTGTTTCAGCTCCCACCGATCCTTCCATCACTGTCTGTCCTTCCAGGCTCCACCCTTCTCCTGGGTCCCAGCACCTGGGCATGGATTAGCTCTGGGTTATGGACACAGCCCAGGCATAGGTGCTGGATTTCTAGAACTGGTGTCAGTTTATCAACATAAAAAACATTGCCTCCTACTTCATGGTTTCAAACAATGATCTAGGCTATCTTCTGATGGTCTGAGGGGCTCCTCTGCTGTGTCTGCTGGGCTCCTGCATACAGCTGCAGTCCGCTACAAGATCAGCAGGGTTGGAAGGGCTGAGCCCTCACTCGTACTGCTGGCAGTGGTGCCGGCTGTGGGCTGGGTGCCACGGTCCCCTGCGTGGTCTCTAATCCTCCAGGAGGCCAGCCCAGCCCTCTGTACACAGTAGGCTCAGGGCAGAGGCCCAGGAGGACAAAAGCAGAAGCCAAAAGGCCTCTCGATGCCTGGGCTCCAAAACTCATACGACACCCTCACTCCAGCCAGATTCTGTTGTCTAGAGGCCAGCCTGGATTCCAGGGGATGGAGAAACAGGACCTGCCTCTGGCTGGGACTCAGCAAGATCATATTGCAGAGGGATGGACACGCTGGGATGGGAGGAATTTGTGGCCATTAAACAGGCTACCATAGAACTTCCCTGCCTCTCACTTTGCTTTGATCCCACAGATGGCTCATGTTTCCTCTGAGACCTTATGATTGCAAGTCCGTGCTTGGCTCCTATTTTTCTGTGAGGGATGGTTTCATGGCAAGAAATAGAAATCACTCAAAATAGCTCAAGTGAGGCCCCGGGCGGTACAGATATCATGGAAATGAACTGGTGTCGGGCCTCATAGAACCATACAATATTTTTTTATTTCTCTCTCCTTCTTCTCCATGGTCTTCCTTTCCTTCTTCTCCTCCTCCTTCTCCTTTTTCTTCTTCTGGTCTACTTACTTGCTCTGCATCCTTGCGGCTTCTTCCTTCCCCTGTAATTTTGGTCCGAGGCACGCAAGCAAGAGTCTGCCGGTCTGCGGGGAGAGGGGACCCCAAAGATAACCTCGCCAATTTTGCCTCGTGTGGTGTACAAACTGGATCCAATCCCACAGGCCCCTGCAGACCCAGAGCCCAGCACTCATTAACTAGAGACTTCATGCCTCTTTGGCTCCTATTTTTATGAAAGAAAAATGGATCTCTGGTCCCATTGTGAGCTGGCTCCCCTGCCTGGATTAGCTCTCCATTCCTCATTCCATCAATTACAAATGTCAGGTAAGACATAATACAAAAAGGGCTTCCCAGATGCACCCCTGGTGCACAGAGCTGTGGCGTGTAGTCCCCCAGGGGCCGCAGGCTGCTGGAAATCAGGCACAACTTACCCTGGGGTCCTGGGCCCAGTGAGAACCCTCCAATGTGTCTCCTGGAGACCGAGCTAAGGGGCCCTCGAGGAGACATGGTTTTGCTGGTCAGCACACTAGCCTTCCCTTTTCTTCCAGAAGACCTCCGAAATTGCTGTTTTGCTCCCGGCAGGGCCAGCCATCACCTAGGCCTGTTACCTATTCCTACTCCAGCCAGCACGGACTGGGCTCTTCCTTTTGTGCACTGCATGAGCGTCAGTTCATCTTGCCCATGTTCCATTTCTCCACCTGCAGGGTGGGTGTGGGGTCCCCACCTCATGCACTGGGGGAGGGTCAAGGGCAACAAATGCCTAATAGAGTTCACGGTCTTGGGAATGCTAAGACTTGATGGCTGAAAGACAAGAATGATAATGATAACAATTAGTAACGTAGTGATGAGAACTAAACTCCCTTGGCCCATGAATTTCCAGAGGTTGAATCTCCTACTGCTGCCAGAAGGGTAGGACCCCCTCCGGCCTGGGGACATGGTAAGTGATGCAGTCAAGTGACACCTTCGTGTGTGTGTGTGTGTACGGCAGGCCTACAGCTCCCACCGTTCCAGCTCTTAAATCTGCCATGGCCTGGGGTGTGGGCCCCTGGAGCAGCTTAAAGCAATGGCTCAGAAACAGGGCTTCCCAAGGGCCATTCCATTTACTCTTGAGGTCAGTGAGGTCCCTGAGAGCTCCAGAGCCCAGCAGCCCAGGGTCAGTCCCGGGATGATCGAGGTGAATCTGGGGACAGAGAGTCCACGGTTGGGTTATGCAGGGCTATTTTCTCGTTTCTCAGCTTTCTGCTTTGTGGCTGCGGCCTGCTTAGAGCACCCCTGTTGGAATATGGGGTCAGGACTCGGTCAGGTGAGATTCACGTGGGTGAATCCAGTTCACAGGCAGCAGCCGAGCTTGAAGATCCGGGTGGTTGTGTGTATGCACGTACGGGCAGGAAGCTGAGCCCCTTGCTGGCTGCTTCAGAGTTTGGGTAGCTCCGCTGGCAGCTTTTGGCCACCCTGCCTCTGAGGCCTAAATGAGATTGGCTTTCTGCCCTTTGTTCTGAAACCTGATGAAGTCCCAGGGCTTCTCTTATACTTTGGCTAATTCCCCATGAGGGCCTGGGAGGCTCTTCCTCCGGGCCCCCACTTCCTGGAAGGGCCACCTCTGAAAGGTCTGTCACTCACCCTGCCATGAAATTGGCTTGATCTGAGAACCAGCAGCAACCACAGACATTTACGGAACACTCATGAATCCAGTATCTTCTACTGAAAATTGTTTGAAAAAAGTGTGTGTGTGTGTGTGTGTGTGTGTGTGTGTGTGTGTGTAATGAGCCTTATCCCAGAGGGCGCAGCCCCACACCTTTCTCTGCTGCCTTTCTCTTCCGCTGACTGTGTGGTGCAGAGGTTGCCAGCCTGGATTTGGAGTCAGACTGCCTGGGTTCAAATCCCAATTTGGCTGCACCTTACTAGCTTCCCGAGCAGGGGCACCTTCCCTGCCCCCCAGTGTCTCTGTAAGGTGGAGGTACTAAGGCACCTGTCCTTGATGGTTGTTCTGGGACTAAGACAAGTGAAAAGGGTTGATAAGTTGTAAAGTACTTAGAGCCATGCCTAGCTTGTGGGAAGTTCTGTAGCTGTGGCTGACAAATGTTACCCCTCATACTAAAGACTGGGGCGGTCATGGTGCTCATCTCAAAGGGTGGCTCGGAAGATGGTGAATTGGTATTACATTGTGGTGGGTTTTTTTTTTTTTTTTTTTTTTTGGCCCGTTGGGAGTGCACGCTGCCAGGCATCCAACTCCCATCTTCCATGGGGAGGAGTTTTCTATCTCATGGTGTGGGTGGACCCGGTGGCCCTTTCCTTCCACAAAAGCCCTTGGCAACTGAAGCCCAGGCTTATGACTTTGCCTCTGCCAGCTGAACACCTCCCCTCTGGATCCTGGTGCAAAGATGCAGGAACAGATGGGTGGGCAGTCCTTCCCGGCGGCAGCAGCGGGGACCTGCTCCAGCCAGCCTGTGCTTTAGTGTGACCGGGGCTGTGGGTCCTGCCCCATGTCCACTGTTGGCTTCTACCAGTTTTCTGGTCCTTCCCATCAATCCTATTTGCCCCCTAATCTCTGTGTGTGGCTGAGATCTGTGGCTCCCTCCAGTAGCATCGCCTCTGCTCCTCTAGTCACAGACTATTCGGTTGGGTCAGTGGTTGCTCAGAATTCAGCCCTTTTGCCCAGCTCCCTTGGAGACAGGTGTGATGATGATCCAGCAGGTTCTGGACAATGGGCTGTGAGCAGAAGTGATGTGTGCACCTTCTGGGGGGGCGGGGCTGCAGGGACGGGACGTTGCTTCCCTCCTCTTATTCCCCTCCCCCTGGCTGCAACGTCGAGATGCGAGTACCTTCATGCATCACGTGCTGAGGGCCTGAGAAATTCATGCAGCAGAACCACTGTGACATTCCAGCTACTTACCAGGAAAAAGAGTTGCCTGTCTTGTGTGAGCCACTGTTGCTTCCGATCTCCTGTTTCCAGAAGCCCTACATGCCTTCTGTATAGCTAACGCACCTTCCAGCAGGTTGCCTGCTTGGCCTCAGCGAGCCCCAGACGTTTCCCTTGTCCCTCCTTTTTCGTTCTTTTCCATCTGCCCTTTGCCTTTTATTTCTTTTATCTCTTTTCTTTCTCTCTCTCTCTTTTCTTTCTGTTCTGTTTTGTAATCAAGCACCTTGCTTGCTGCATGCAGTATGGGAAGCGCAAAGTGTTCACATTCCTCAAGTTGTCCAAGCAGATCAAGGTATCAACAAATATTAGTTATGAGTCCACTATTCTTCACAGCTTCTCCCCGCTGCTGTCCTGGATGCCCTGGGAGCTCTGAAGTCTTCCTTCCACTCCCAGGGCGGTGTCCTCCCTTGCTCTGAGGCTTTGACCCCCGGTCAAGTTCTTACCTCCTTCCCCAGCACTTGTCAAAATATTTTTTTCCAAACAGTGTTACATTTCCTCCTATGGGGAACTCTGGTGCCAGCTGGTAAGTTAATAAAAGTTCCTCCACGCTGACCGGTTTGTTCTGTTTTGTTTTGCCTGGGAGCCTGGTGTCCAGCACTTCCATTCCTTTGAACTCCAGCTGGAAAACAAACCCCAAGGAACCTAAATGCACAGCCTGTGGAGACAGAGGCCTGTAGGGTTGAGCTCAGCAGCCCTGAGCTGAAGTGCAGCATCAAGTGGCAAAGCAGAGAATATCAGCTATAGAAGGGCCTCGAAAGGCCATTGCCGATGTCATGGGTAAGCCAGAGACCACCTCAGGAGTCCTGCTTCCAAAAAAAAAAAAAACAAAAAAAACCCAAAACCTTAATATAAATAAATAAATAAATAAATAAATAAATAAATAAAATTTTTTAAAAAGAAAGGAGTCCTGCTTCTAGGCCAGCAGTTCTGCTACAGGACCAGACAACCTCCTAGGTTGTCCCTGTACATGTACACGAGACCCAGAAGAATCACATATGGGTCCTCAGGGGTTCCTAGTGACTCAGAGGTTCATAGGGGAGCCTCCCCAAAGTCGGTGCCACATGGCAGAGAGCGATCATGACTAAGAGGTCTAGGGGCATTCAGGAGGGAGGACCCCTTGTCTCAGAGAGAGCACAGGCAGGCTTCCTGGAAGAGGGGGGAATTTTAGTTGGTTCTGGATGAATAGGGAGGTTAGGACATGTGATTTGGGAGGAAGGGTTTCCAGGAACAGGTGTCATCCGGCCACAAAGGTTCATTGTGTTTCCGTGTGTCGGGGTTGAAGGGCATGACAGAGGCTTTTCAGGAGCTTCCCGTCCAGCAAGGGAGACACTAGGTGAGCATAGCCACCCAAGTCAGTATGTGACTGCAGCTGCCATGGACACTGTGAAGAACGGGACCAGGAGGCACGGGACGGTCTAGCTGGCTTGATCTGTGGGATCTCCGAGGAGTTGTCACATCAGGGATGGGGTGGGCCCTCAGGGGGTCACTGCCAACACATGCACAGTGGGCGGGAGGGACCCCGACCAAGGGCAGTGAGGATGCCCAGAGCCCAAGGAGAGGAGAGAAGGTGCTGAGGAGGCAGGAGGAGGCTGCCGTGGGTTCTCTTGCAAGGGTGTGAGGGCTAGAACGTCAGGCAAGAAAAAGGATGGCCAAGCCTGCCAGTTGCTCCTACTCTCAGTTCTCCTTCTCCGACCTAAACTCAGAACTTCAGTTTTCCTGCTGAGCATGTAACCACTCAGGATGAACATGACATTTCCTAGCCACCCTCCCCAATGGCATGTAGCTGAGGGGCTAAGTTGTGAACATGGGAGTTTAAGCAGAAATGGAGTGTGTAACTTCCGGGAAATTTCTTTATATGGAGCAAAAGAGGGCTTCTTTCTAAAGGCTGGAATTCAGACATGATGGCTGGAGCTCAAGCAGCCATTCTGAACCATCGGTTGGGAGCCCTGTATTGAGGGTAGTGAAGCAACAAGGTAGAAAGAGCCGGGATCTTTGATGATCATGGATCTTCTATGTCTGTTCTGGATTTGCCTCTAGAGAAGAACTGAAAACAAGCAAAGAAAAGCCTTTCTTACTGAAGCTACTTTGAGTTGGATCTACACTGATAATATGGATTTATTGGAAGATGCTGAGGTGGCTCATAGAGTCATAAGAAGAGCTTGGGAACTGGGGAATCTTCGGGAAGAACATGCTATGGAATAATGGAATTCAAGATAGTTCTAGAGCTCCTAGTTCTAGTTCCCCTATAAGGGAGCAAACTAAAGTAGCTGCTTCGGGAAAGGGAGTGGTTGAGCCTCCGCGCCCTCTTCCATCTAATGGGTGGATGAGTATATTCCCCACATGTGCTGTGGAGAACGGATGCCGGTGAAGTGCTGGCTTGCGCCCCACTCACAGTCCTCTGGGGCGTGCTTGCTGGGGTTGCTATTTTATTTGTTCTGGATCCGACACTCACGCACTTGCCCTAGCTCTCTCCCGGAGTGGTTGGTGAACCTAAGCACCCATGGGTCCCCTCAGGGGCTTGTTGAAAGATTGCTGGGCCCCTCTGCAGAGTTTCTGATTCCACAGGTCTGGAGTGAGGCTGAGAATCTGCATTTCCAGCAACATCCCGGGAGATGCTAAGTGGATACCCTGGTTCAGGGACTGCACTTGGAGAGCTGCTTCTTTAGAGCATTTAGCAGAGGGACCTGGAGTTGACCTTGGCGAGCAGACAAGGGAGAAGAGAATCCAAAGAGCTCCAGCAAGGCTTCTTATGGGGGAATTCAGGAGCTGGGGGAGCAGGGCCCTTGCAGGGCTTAGGGCGGAAGAGGGATGGGGGAATATTTCATAAAAGAAGAAATATTTTGGATCCCTGGGAGGCTCAGTAGTTTAGCGCCTGCCTTTGGCCCAGGGCATGATCCTGGAGTCCCGGGATCGGGTCCCACGTCGGGCTCCCTGCATGGAGCCTGCTTCTCCCTCTGCCTCTCTCTCTCTCTCTCTGTGTCTCTCATGAATAAATGAATAAAATCTTTAAAAAAAATTAAAAAAGAAGAAGAAAAAGAAATAGTTCAGCTGAGTGTTGAGGGAGCGGGAGAAACTTGCCGAGCTCGTGACACAAAGAGCATCCCCAGGAAGGCCAACAGCTGGTGTAAAGGCAGGAGCACAGGAGAGTGCAAGGCAACTTTGAGACGTGGTGCCCATTCTTGCTGACTCCTCTGGCATCTTTGGAGGACACAGTGGAGCTAATGGGTGCTCGGCGCACTGTCGTTTGTGCACTTGGAGGTCTGTCTGCTGGCTGGAAGGGTGGACAGCACGCCTAGTAAGGTGCAAGGGAGACAGCTAGAACCTTCTAAAGGCTGCCTTCACATCCTCCAGATGGGACGTCTTTGATGATTCGCACAGATTTCAGTGCTATTCACACACATGGGCAGAACGTTCCAGAGACTGGTAAAGAAGTCTTTAATCCCAGGACTGCCCACTCCGGGAGCGGATTTTCACGTCCTCCTGGGAGATGTAGCTGGCATTTCCAGGGTGTGCTGTGGGGAGCCGCAGGGCAGATTATATAAAAGGAGGCCTGGTCTGGAAAACCCAGGTTGCAAGCTCACCGGAGGACACGGCTTTCTTCTTTGCAGGCCTCCCCTTCCCCCTCGACCCCCAGCCCCTTCTCCTGCCCGTCCCCGTCATGCCTGTCGCCTGCCATTTCCCCTCTGCTGTAAATCTCACCCCAGAGAACCCCGCCACCCACCAGCAGTACCAGTCGCCCGTTCTCAGCCGATCAGCAGTGACGCTCGCGGGGGGTTTCCAGGAGTCTGAAGGGTGCTGAGCTGAGGGTGCCAGGGCGCCAGCTGCCAAGGCCCCATACCTCCCCGGGGGAGCAGCAGCTTGGAGGCCCCCAAAAGTCACCGCCTGCATCTCCAGCCCGTGTTAGTTCAGCCCCGAGGGTGGGCGAGACTCCAGGCTCATTGCTGCAGGTGTCTGCGCGGTGACCTCTCCTGTCGCGTGCCCGTGCAGGGTCTCGTCTGTGCCTCCCGTTTTCCGAGTGAAGTAGGCACTAATAGTACCCATTTCACAGAGGAGAAAAATGAGTTTCTAGCAGCTTAAACAGACAAGGCAGCCAAAGGGGAGTATGACGAAGGAGTTGAGAGCACAGCCGCTGGAGCCAGCCGGCCCGGCGTGGGACCTTGGGCAAGTCACTTAACTCTCTGCGCATCTGTTTCCTCTTCTGTAAAATGAGGGACTCTTCGAGGGTCACGTAAGTCAGTGGGTGTCAAACACTTAGCGCAGCAGCTGCCAAATGCAGGTCAATTATTACGGTTATTAAATTAATTCAGGAGCGGCAAGTGGGCTGAGCCGTGCTCCTTCCAATCTCCTGGGCGCCTCGCTGTCCTGAGGCTGGTTTCTGGGAGGCGGGGGGACGAGGACGTGAGGGCCCGTGAAGGGGTCCCCACCCTGGGTCCCGCACCCCGTGTGCCGCGCTCAGACTGACAAGGGCTGGAGTCCTGGCTGTGTGACCTTGGCAATCTCCTGACTCTCCGAGCCATAATTTCCGCATCTTGAAATTGTCACATCATCAAGTGGTTCAAGGACTGAACAAAACAATGGGAGCTAAATATAAGAGTGCCAGGGTGAAGCCCCGGGCTCTGGAACCTTGCTGCTGGCCGCCGCTCTCCGTTCTATCACGTTCTGGCTGCATGACTTGGGGTAAGCTACTTTCTCTCTCTGGGCCTCAGTTTCCTTACCCATAAAATGCAGATGATTAAATAGTCCCCTCATCATAGAGCTATTGGGGCGGGGGAAGCGTCCTGTCCCCCGCAGAGCCCTTTGAACAGGCCCCTGCAGAGGAAACACTCTACCGGCGGGTGCCCAGACCACCCTGCACGCATCCTCCGCAGGCCTGGCATACAGGAGGCGCCCGATGAACAACAGCAACGAGGTGGATGGGATGAGAGGCTGCACAACTCAGCCTTTCACCCTGCTAACTGCCAAGTCTCTGGGCCAAGGATTCTCAGTCCTGAATGCACACCAGAACCCGGGGAATTTTTAAAAACACCAGCACCCAGGGACCCACAGAGATTCCCTTAATATAAGCCTATACAGGGCCTGACATTGAATGACTTTTTACTTTTTTGTGTGTGTATTTTGTTCAAAGATTTTGTTTATTATTTGACAGAGAGAGGGAGGGAGAGGGCACGAGAGAGCACACAAGCAGGGGGAGAGGGAGATGCAGGCTCCCCGCTGAGCAGGGAGTCCAACACAGGGCTCGCCTGAGCCCAGGACCCTGGGATCATGATCTGAGCTGAAAGCAGGTGCTTAAACAACTAAGCCCCCCAGGTGCCCCTCAAATGATTTTTTTAAAGCTCCCCAGGAGAGTCTAACAAGTTGTCAGGATTGAGAATCCCTGAGTTAGAAAACTGAGGGGCCCACTTAGGGGAGGTATTTTAAGTAGACAGATCAGGATAGACCTCTCCGAGGAGGTGATATGTGAGAGGAGGTCTGAATGATGAGAAAGGAAGCCGGGCAGAGACCTGGGTGGGGTGGGGGATGTCTCAGACAGATGACAGAGGAGGTGCAAAGGCCCTGAGGCAGGCATGAGTTTGGCATGTTGGAAGAAGAGCAAGAAGGTCAGAATGGCGGAGGGGTCCATGTGTGCAGGGCAACAGCTGAGGACCCACACCCAGGACGGCAAGTAGGAGAACCTGAGTTTCCTTCTGGCCAGTGAAACTGAGGTTCATTAGCCCTCGGACAAGCAGAAAGCCGCTGGAGGCATTCACCTCCGGGGCTGCTGTAAGTCTTTCAAGGGTCCTGAAATCAGAGAATGGGAATTCCTTAGGAATCTCTGCTGATCCAGGCCTCAAAATCCTGAAAGAGTTCCATCCTGGCACCCACATAAGTGGGCCATCGGCCCAAAAAGGGTCCTTCACGACAGTGAGGTGGGGAACCATTCCAGGGTCTAGAGAAGGAGGAGGGAGAGACAGGCTGGGCCAAGTTCCCCCCTGGGGCCCATTACAAAGGCCACGAGGACTGGCAGCCGCTCTGGCAGTGAGAGGCGGCCTGGCTGCCAGGGAAATGCCAGCCTCCTGTGAAGGCTTAATTAGTCTGCTGCCACCGCTGCCGGGGAGCCGCTTGGCGGGGAGCAGGTCCCTCTCTTCAGGGTCAATGATCTGGGAAGTGAGGGCAGGGGCACCAGTGGCCGTGTCTGAGCTTTGTGTGTTTGCTGTAAGGAGTGGGCGTCGGATGTGCCCGTGTCTCTGACTTGTTGGGGACAACTGCACGATCGTGGGTGGCACCCTCATGGGAGAGAGCGGCCTGCTACCTGCACGCGGCCGTGTGGGCTTCTCACGTCCATGTGCGTCTCCATTTCCCTCTGGATCCCTCGTAACAGAGCATGTTCTGTCTGAATCTGTCCTCACCAGGTGCTTGTGTGTGTGTATGTGTGTGTGAACACGTGTGTATGCACAGGCCTAAATGCAGGATACCGCCTGCCCTCAAACCCCCAGTCTCCCACAGCGGGACCCAGGCCAGTCCTACCTCTGCGGCCCTGTTAGCCCAGCTGTCGCCTGGGGCCCCAGGTCCAGGATGGAGGTCACCCGGGGCCCCTGCAGGTTGTCTGTGTGTGTGAGCGTGTGCACCAGGCCGCATGCATGCGGGCTCCCAAAGGGCTGGGGCTCAGGGCCAGGTGCACGGAAGAGGAGTGACTGTCCCCACCGCACTCAAGGAGCATGATCAGCCCGGGGCCAGCCAGGGCCAGAGGATACGAGACCTTGGGAGCTTCTCGACTTAGCGACAGAAGGGGAGGACGGTGGCTGTGGGAGCAGCCTATGCCTGAGCTCCTGCCTCCTCAGCCACTCCTGCAGATGCAGCGGGAGCTGAACTGCTGGTGTCAGTGGCACCACCCCCGCCTCCCTATCCCGCAGCCCAGACTCCTCCCCCTTCCCCCTGCACTGTCCCTGGGACCCCGAGCCTCACCCACCTCCAGCCTGCGCAGCAGCTGTCCCCTCTTGCCAGGACGCCCCTTCCCCTGACTTGCAGAGGCTGACTCCTTCTCCGCATCCAGGCATCCACCTGGAGGCCTCCTACCCGGGCCCCTCCATGTCACACCTCTGTGACTTTCTGTCACCTCATGCTCTAGAGCTTGTACAACGGTGGTCTGCCCGCCACCGTGTCATTATTGATGTTTCCTCTGTCTTCCCCGGCCTGAACAGAAGCTCTGTGAGGGCAGAAATCAGCCCTTATCAGCCCCGTGATTCCAGGATCAGGGCCGCATCTAGGAGATGTCTACATTTATTGGGAAATATATTGAACACCTGCTATGTGCCGGGCGCCGGGTATCACTATTTCACTTCAGCCTCTCAATAACCCACAACGGAAAAAAAAAAAAAAATAACCCACAACGGCCCCCTGTGTGTTGGAGTAGCCTTGTCTTCCTGATGAAAGACAGTAACGTTCAGAGAGGTTAAGAAACCTGCCTACAGTCACACAGCCAGTAAATAGGAGGAGTAGGATTTTTGGTTCTATCTGATGCTGCCACACTCAGGAGACAGGAAGAGTAAGAAAAGTCTGGAGACAGACAGACGACAGACCGGAAGGTGTACCAATTATCTATTGCTGTGGAAAAAAAAAAAAACCACCTCCAAACTCAGTGGATTAAAACAACAGCCCCTGATTACTCCTGGTTCAGGGTTTGGTAATCGGGGCGAGCTCAGCTGGGATGGCTCCTCTTTGCTCCCCCTGGTACTTGCTCGATGAATTTTAGGCAAGAAGAAAGGTCGCTTGACAGGTTGGCTAGAGGCTGGCTGGTCCCAGATGGCCGCTTCACATGTCTCACATGCAACAGGCTGGGGTTGTCAGATGGCTGCCTCAGTTTACCTCCCCGCAGCCTCTCTGATGGGCTGGCTCCGGCTTCCCCGTGTGGCAGATACGCTCCAAGACAGCAAGAGTGGAGGCTGCACGGCCTCTGAGGAAGTCATATGTGAATTAAACTCTAGATGTGCTATAAAATTTCATTTTTAACCCGCCACCGTACCTCCATTTGGCCGTAAGTATTATTCTACATGTAAAATACTCACCTTCTCCCGAGGCTTCTCCAGAGTCTCACCCTGTTGGGCCATGGTCTTGTGAGGCCTTCTGCTCCAAATCCCCTTCTTCTACCGGGGACACCCATGGGGACAAACAGCAGACATTAGGCTGCTGCCTTTTAGGCATTAGGCCTCTTGGTCCCGGCGTGGGACCCTGTGCTGGAGTCTGCAGCCGGACACCTCCAGAGGCCTCAGCACCGTGCAGAGGCACAGTTGTTGGTCCTCTCCTCAGCCTCCTTGGAAAAGGGGGGGGCATTCTTTCCTTATTTTACAGATGCGGGGCTCACGGACCACAGAGGTTGTTGAGTGACTTCCCTGAATTCACAGGAATATTCCCACAGGGATCAGAATAGAGGCCAGGAACGCCAACATCTACGCCAAGGTGCTACTTCAAAGCTTGGGTAATGCCAGAGTGTTTCTGAGGGCACCCCAAAACTCTTTTCCCAGGGAAAACACAAAGTGGGATGAAACATTGATATGCATTCATTCATAAAATTCTTCAATTACAAACTGTTTATTAAGCACCATTGAATATGATGTACCAGGTGTGGTGCATGTCTGATGAACAAAGAAGAGGGTCCCTCTTCTTTTTTTTTTTTTTTAAGATTTATTTATTCATTCATGAGACACACACACACACACACACACACACACACACAGAGGCAGAGACACAGGCAGAGGAAGAAGCAGGCTCCATGCAGGGAGCCCAACGTGGGACTCGATCCCAGGACTCCAGGTTCATGCCCTAGGCTGAAGGCGGCACTAAACCGCTGAGTCACCTGGGCTGCCCGGGGTCCCTCTTCTTTTACAACTTCTAATCTTATGAAGCAGAAAGACATTAAATGCATAACAAAAGAGGGGCACCTGGGTGGCTCAGTGGTTGAGCGTCCTCCTTCGGCTCAGGTCATAATCCCAGGGTCCTAGGATCAAGTCCCATATGGGGTTCCCCGTAGGGAGCCTGCTTCTCCCTCTGCCTATATCTCTGCCTCTCTCTGTGTCTCTCATGAATAAATAAATAAAATCTTTAAAAAACAAACAAAAGGATAAATATGTGATTTGAAGGAAACGAACAGGATGTTACGAGAGCTGCTACTAGGGGTAGATGCCACCTGGGGGAAATGTCTATTATGGAGGGCTTGCTATTTAAGCTGAGGCTTGAAAAATGAGTAAGTGTTTCCCAGATGTATAGAGGGGAAGGGGTGTTGCAGGCAGGAGGAACAGCAAGTGCCAAGGGCCTGAGGTAGCAGTGTGTTTGGTATGTTCGAGAAACAGTACGGCAGCCAGCGTGACTATGTAGGCTGTGGCAAGGAGGCCAGACTTCATCCAGCTGTGGCGGCAAAGACCTTGCCACTTTGCTGCTACTTATCAAATCGCCTTGTGTGCCAGGCGATTCTGATACTTTATCTCACTTAATTTTTCCACCCAGCCCATGAAGTGCATTCCACCAGCCTTGCTTTACGAAGTTGGCAAGCAGAGCTCAAAGAGACCAAGGCACAGGGTGGCTCAGCTGTGGTCTTAGTGCCCCGTGTCTAAAACACTGATGAGAAGTCACTGTCTCCCTTCCTTTGAACCTCACTGGGCAGGTGGAGATCCTAAAGGGTCCCCTCTTCCAGCCCCTGCTCCCGGTGCTGGGGGCCTAGGAAGCAAGCACCATCCTGTCTGCAGCCCCCTATGGGTGCCCGCTGACCCATCTCCTGGGCCTTCCTCCTTGGCCTTCTTTGATGGCCAACTGCTGTAGCGCACAGTGACCCAGCCTCATAAACGCCAGCAACGGGAACGGCCACCTGGATGCACCCCCCTTCCTCCCATGCGGATATATCCAATGGCCATTGGGTCTTTATCAGCTGACCCTCTGTGTCCCTCTGTTAGCTCCCCGAGGTCGGGAGCCACATCTGTGTCGCTCTTCATTATAACTCAGCACAGACCCGTAGCAAGCATTCCACGATTGCTCCCTAAGTGGATGTCTCTCCAAAGGCTCGAGGGTTGGAAGACCCCAAAGCATTAAAACAAGAGCTACCCCCTTAGTCTTCACTAAATCCAACCTCCAAATTGTTCAGAGGAGGAGACTGAGGCTCAGAGAGGGCCGCGGTCTCACCTGGTGTCACACAGCGAGTGAGCAGCGGGGGAGGCCACACTCCTAGTCGGGTGCTCCTTGCTAGGCCAGAAATCAGTGAGTGGAAGGAGGTGCCCTTGGGGCTGGATACCATAGACCTCCCAGGAGCCCAAGGCCTTTGCAATCCTGGGGTGGGGGTGTCTGGGAAGCAGGAGGGGATAGTTTCATGACCTCTAGAGCTGTCTTAGTCCGTTCTTTCCCATGGTGCTGGAGGCTGGAGGTCGGAGATGGAGTGCTGCACGGTCAGGCGAGGGCTGCCTTCCGGTGGCACACCGTCCCCTGCTTGCTGTGTCCTCACCTGGTGGAGGGGCCGGGGATCTTTCTGGAGCCTCTTTACAAGGGCACTAATTTACGCCGTCTCTGCTCTCAGGGCTTCATCACCCCCCAAGGCCCACCTCCTAATGCCAGCACCTGTTTTGCACAGACACATTTTAGAGGGACACAGGTATTGTCAATAGCAATAGCCTCAAGTTCCCTCAGCCAAAGACTGGCCCTGGGCTAATCCCGCAGCTGCCCTGTCCCTCTGGGTCATTCCAGGAGTGAGTCCAGACCCCAGTGTCCCCTGTCTGCCACCCACCCCCCAAGTCCTCCTACTCAGGCACTCGCTCAGGTCCCCCCACTAGGCGGTGATGACATGTCACCTGGTAGCACATGTTCACAGAGTGCTCGCCGCGCCTGTCGGGGGCCTTTCTCACATGCGAGCGCTCTCACGTTCCTGCCTGGCTGTCTCCCCGGCTGGAACGGTAGCTTCTGGAATGGGGCCTGGCGTGTAGTCGGTGAAGACCCGGGAACGCCCCATCGCACGCTGTGTACTGTGGCAAAGGCTGGAAGGGCTTGTTTGGTTTTTAAATTTAATTTAATTTAAATTCAATAAATTAACATAACTCATAAGGTGTACTATTAGTTTCACGGGTAGAGCTTAGTGACTCATCGGCTGCATAGAACCCCCCGGGCACATCCCATCACGTGCCCTCCTCAATGCCCATCACCCAGGTACCCCGTCCCCCGAACCCCCTCCCCTCCAGCAACACTGCTTGTTTCCTAGGATCAGGAGTCTCTTACGGTTTGTCTTCCTCTCTGATTTCATCCTGTTTTACTTTTCCCTCCCTTCCTCTATGATCCTCTCTTTTGTTTCCATGTATGAGTGGAATCATATGATAATTAGCTTTCTCTGAATATTTCACTCAGCATAATACCCTCTAGGTCCATCCACATCGCTGCAAATGGCAAGATTTCATTTTTTTGTTGGTTGGGAAATATTCCACTGTGTCTATCTACCACATTTTTTAAATCCATTCATTTGTTGGTGGACATCTGGCCTCTTTCCATAGTCTACTGTGGACATTGCGGCTATGAACATTGGGGTGCAGGTGCCCCTTCAAATCACTACCTTTGTACCTTTGGGGTAAATACCCAGTAGTGCAGTTGCTGGGTCATAGGGTAGCTCTATTTTCGACTTTTTGAGGAACCTCCACACTGTTCTCCAGAGTGGCTGCACCAGCTTGCATTCCCACCAACAGTGTGCCAGGCTTCCTCTTTCTCCCCATCCTCGTGGTAGGGCTTGTGTTTTTGTGGAGTTTCACTTCAAACCCGCACCCGCGGGGTTCCCAGCCCGGCCTGGCCCCTTACCCGCTGTGTGATCTTGGGCCAGCTGCTTGGCTGCGCTGGGCCGCACTTCTTCACATGTCCATGGCAAGGTGCCGGGGCCTGACAGTACATCGATTTCCAATCTTCACACAGACATCCATATTCAGGAGGAAAATGAGTCTCAGGTTGGGTGAGGTTCTTGCGCAGGCCACAGCGTGAAATAGATTCGGGGTCAGGCTGTCCTAGTATTTAAACTCAGATGGGTCTGACTCCAAATCCAATTCTTTCTGCCTCCTTTCCATATTTCTGCCTCTGTGTCCAGAGGACCAAGCAAGAAGATGTGGCAGGCAGGTGCCACTTGGCTTCTTGGCCTGGAGTGCCCCCCCTCCCGGGCTCTCCCACCGCCCCAGGTACAGAGCACCCTCGCTCCCCAGAGAATGCCAACTGGACGGGGTGGCCGCTCCTTCCAGACGCTGCTGCCTGGCTGCATGATGAAAGCTCATTTTCCCCAGCAGTGACTGGCAGGCATTCATTTCCTTTTAAAAGGACAGTGTCAGCGGCATATTTATGGTTTAATTTTTGTTTTCTCCTCCACGGCTCCCCCCGAAACTGCTGGAGGAGAGAGAACACATCCGTCCTTGCCTCCTCCTCTCAAAGTGGCCAGGCTGGCCTGTCACCAAGAGGCTCAGGCCCAGGTTCCAGGGGTCAGCCCTGCTGGCAGGTGCCCTGCAGGCTTGGGACCCCCAGGGGCTCGCCACCCAGACCTGGGTGGAGGGGGCCCTGAGGGTCCTTCCTCTGCAGGGGGTGGCTTCGGGGACACAGTGTTGTTTACAGCGCCTTTTCATTGGAAATCATTTAAGACTCACAAAAATAGCGCCGCGTTCTCAGACACCCTTGGCCCAGCTTCCGCTGCTGATGCTACTCAAAGTAACCAGAGGACGTTAGCAAAATCGGGGAACTGCTGTTGGCAGATATGACCCACTCGGAGGCAGACTTCACTCGGATGTCACCCGTTTTTGCACGTATTCCAACTGTACTGCTTTCAATTTCCCATTTTTGTCGGTTTACCCAGCTCCTGGTTGAGACGGTCCGCGGGTTGGGGAAGTAAGCCAAGACAAACTGTGTTGCCAACTCCTCTCCCCTTCGCTGCCACCCTCGGCCCCTTCTGCTGACCATTGTGCACGCAGCCCCCGAGGCTGCACCACGGCCCTGGGGGGCTGCACGTGATCCTCGCTTCCCTGCTCTACTGGACACAGTCCTTTTTTTTTTTTTTTTTTTTTTAAGATTTTATTTATTGGGACAACTGGGTGGCTCAGCGGTTGAGCATCTGCCTTCGGCTCAGAGCATGATCCCAGGGTCCTGGGATTGAGTCCCACATCCAGCTCCCTGCATGGAGCCTGCTTCTCCCTCTGCCTGTGTCTCTGCCTCTGTCTGTGTGTCTCTCATGAATAAATAAGTAGATAAATAAATGATAGAGAGAGAGAGGTGGAGACCCGGGCAGAGGGAGAAGCAGGCTCCATGCAGGGAGCCTGATGCAGGACTCGATCCCGGCACCCCGGGATCATGACCTGAGCCGAAGGCAGATGCTCAACCACTGAGCCACCCAGGTGTCCCTATGGGACGTGGTTCTAAACCTCCGCCTTCCCCTGCCCCGGCCCCACCTCCCCACTGCTCCCATCCTCTTCTAATAGCTGGGCCATCATTTTGGTGAGATTGGTACTCCATGCTACAACTGTTGTGATTTCTTCATTTGCTTAGTTTTCTGGGCACTGATAACTTGTGATATATATATAGAATGCCTATATATATTTTTTATTTTTTAATTTTTTAGAGGGAGAGGGGCAGGGAGAGAGAGAATTTTAGGCAGGCTCTGTGCCCAGCGTGGAGCCCCACATGGGGCTCCATCTCACGACCCTGAGATTCTGACCTGAGCCAAAATCAAGAGTCGGATGCTTAAGCAATTGAGTCACCCAGGCGCCTCACTAATTTTTTTTTAAACTTCCAACACTCTCGGTTGTCCAAAGCTTTCCACATAGTGTGATTCGCACCCAACTTTCTATCAATTCCATGATCTTTGAAAGAAGTCTCTCTAGAACTTTCTGGCATTTCCAAATTAGACTCTGGGCCCTCTGTGGTGGGCATGCTGGGCTTGCCCCCTCCCACCGGCCTGGGGATCCCTTCTTTTCTCTCCTGAGCCAGATTTCCTGCTTCCTGGATTCCACATCTTCCTGTTCCTGGTTCACTTCTGGTTGCAGCAGGCACAGCCTCTGGCAGTTTCCAGAGAAGGAGGTGGGAGGTAAATTTTTTGAGACCTCCCATGTCGAAGGATGTCTTTCTTTCTTTCTTTCTTTCTTTCTTTCTTTCTTTCTTTCTTTCTTTCTTTCTTTCTTTCTTTCTTTCTTTCTTTCCTTTCTTTTGCCGGACATAGACCTCTAAGCTAGAGATACTTTTCTTTCAGAATTGTGGAGCCTTGCTCCTTTGTCTTCTGGCCTCCAGAGCTGTGCTGAGAAGTAAGGTCATTCTGACTGTATTTCAACCTCCCTGGAAGTTCATCAGCTCTTCTCTCTGCTGCCCTGTCCTGAAATCTCCCTCTGACCCTTCCTGGTGGAAATCTGGCTTCAGGCACCATACTAAGCATTTATGGGTCCTTTTGGTCTTGAGATTCATGTCTCTCAACATTTGGGAAATTTCCCTCAACTATTTTATTAATATCTCCCCCTCCCACAATTTTCTTTCTCTTTTTAGAATGTCTATGATCTGAGTATTAGAGCACCTGTACCAGTTCTCTAATCTTATCCTTCGTCTCTTGTTTTCAGTGACTTATTTTGCTCTATATTCTTAAGCAATCTCCTCATTGTTCTTTCTCAAATCTTTCACTGAGTTTTATATTTCTATCATCATATTTTTCCCCCAAGACCTCTTCTTGTTCTCTGTGTTCCTTTTTTATGGCTCCATGTTCTATCTTCGTGGATGCATTATCCTCTGTTCTCTCTCTTTGGTTATAGAGGGTTTTGTTTTTATTATGATTATTTTGTTACGATTTTTCTCCTTGCGTGCTATATTTCCCGTTCTGGCTCCTTGGGTCTGTGTGTCTGTTTAGGTCTCTGAGTTCACATTAGAGGCCTTTAGCAATGTCTCGTGATCCTTCATTGTCTGCTCTTGATAAAGAGCCAGACACAATAGTGGCTGGGAGTATTGAGCATCTAGGGTAGTGGGGGTGGGTGTGGATACTGGATGTCAGTACCCAGAGATCTTTCCACTTGATCTGTTAACTCCCCAGAGAAGACTCTTCCATTCTCCTGTCTGGAGAATAGAGGTCTGGCTGTTAATATTCTTGAGGATACATTCACTTAACCCCCTATTTTCAGGATGATGCCCCAGCCTTCCCTGTCCTTGGAGCTCTCCAGGGCAGGCAGTCCTGCCTCATAGTCACTACAGAATAAACATGGAATCCTCTGTTGAATGGAGAGAGACAGTCACCCCGTAGTGTGGAAACTGGGGGAGGATCTGGGAGTGTCTAACTGCTTCTTCAATGCTTCAATATTGACTGTCCTTTCCCCTCCCAGGACACCCCTCTGCTCCTTGTTTCCACCCCCAGGAGCCTAGCAGGATGTGTCCATTTCTTCCTTCACTGTGTTCCTAGGACTCACCTAGATTGGGTCTCCGTGGAAGAGAAGAGGCTTCTTAGAGCTAAGCAGGCTGGCGAGGAAGCTCCAACCCCAAATGGGAACAGGCTTCCTTGAGCCTCATGCACATGTCCCCAGGTGCAGGGGCACCACAGGAGCAACAAGTGTGGGATCTCATGGTGCTTTCCTGAGTCTGTAAGTCCCCCATTTGGCCAATAGGGGTGACAATGCCTCCTCTCTCCATTTAATGAGAATTGTAAAGAACAGACAGAAATCAAAGCTCCAAGATTGGAATCTGCAAATACAGAGGACATGAGCTCTCACTACCCTCCCCCCTGTGCTATGACAGACATTATTGCCATCTGGGCAGGATGATTCTCGGTCATGGGGAGCTCTCCAAGGAATTGCAGGGCATTTAGCAGCCACCCTGGCCTCTGTCCACTTGATGCTATTAACCCGCCCCAACCCAGTTATGACAACCAGCAATTCTACTCCTAAGATCGTACCCAAGAGAAGTGAAACAATTGTCCACACAAAGAGTTTTATGGACATGTTCATAGCAGCGTTGTTCAAAATATCCCCAAAGTGGAAATAATCCAGGTGCCCATCAATGGATGAATGGATAAACAGAAATCGTGCTATGCCCATACAATGAGCTACTACCTTTTGACACAAGTTACAACATGGATGAACCTCAAAAACATGATGCTAAGTGAAAGAAGTCAAATACAGAATATCACAAAATGTATGACTCCATTTACATGAAATGTCCAGAAAAGACAAAGCTATAGACACACAAAGGACATCAGTGGTTGCCTAAGCTGGGAGAGAGACCAGTGGTGAGCAACTGAAATAGGTACGTGGGATCCTTCTGGAGTGATGGGAACCACGGCAATGGTTAAACAACTCTGTAGATTTCCTGAAAGCCGTTGAATTGGAAACAACCTGGCTAGACTTTATGTTGTGTGAGTGAACCTCAATAAGCTGTTAAAATGGACTATGACAAGCAAAAATAATAACAATGTGTTGTAGGGTAATGATATAAGGGAAAAAATGTTGGATAAGAACACAACAGATTGAAAGGAGGTAAAATGGAAGTATAATATCTTAAAACCTTATATTACATCTGAAAGCATATGGGCAGCCTGGGTGGCTCAGCGGCTTAGCCGGTGTGTGGGCTTCAGCCCAGGGTGTGATCCTGGAGACCCGGGATCGAGTCCCACATCGGGCTCCCTGCACGGAGCCTGCTTCTCCCTCTGCCTGTGTCTCTGCCTCTCTCTCTCTCTCCGTGTTTCTCATGAATAAATAAATAAAATCTTTTTTAAAAATGAAAGCGTATAATACTAACTCAAGGTAGCCCATGATAATTAACGATGCATATTTCAATCCCTGGAGATGCCCCTAAAAATAAATAAAACAAAATATGTAGCTTGAAGGCCAATAGGAGAGATAAAGTGGAACCCCCATGACAACAAATTTACAGAGAGAAGACAAATTGTAAAATGAGCGATTTAAATTCAACTTACTGAACATTGTAATTACGTTAGATAAATGGGCCCATTAGAAGCAGAGGTTGTCAGGATGCATTAAAAAAAAGCAAGACCCACTACATTCTGTCCACAAGAAGCCTATGTGAAATATAAAGACAAAGTGTAAGAAGCTGAGAAATGATACTCCACACAAGCATGAAGCAGGAGAAAGCTGACGTGGCCGTGCTAAGATCTGACAAAGTACAACATAAGACATGTCTATGGCATGTAGGAAATATTAGCAGGACATTTCTTCATGATGAAATGGCCAATTATCAAAAAGACAGAATAACCCTAAATGAGTATTACCTAGAGACAGAGCTTTGAAATCCGTGCAGCAGAACCTGACAGAGCCAGAGGGAGAAACAGGGAAAACCGTAATTACTGTCGGGAAATTAGCACTGTTCTCTTAGTAACTGCAGAAAATGCATTTTATTTCAAGTGCACGTGGAACAGCTAAGGAGGCAGACCCTGCCCTGAGCCAAAAAGAAGTCAAGAACTATCAGGGGATTGTAATTAGTTCTTATAATGATTTGTTCTAGTAATTAAAGTTATACATATACTTACTTTATGAACCAGCAATTGTTTTACTAGGTACCCACGAGAAATGAAAAACATACACTTAGATGATCTCTACATTTGTTTCACTGCCCATAAAATGTACCTTGGGGAAAAAAAATGTACCTTGGTTTTTAAAGAGTAAGCATTAAAATAGAGTCACCAAGCATTATTAGTGCTGGACACAGACTCAGCTGGTTAAATGCATTAACTCACAAGAGCTTCACAAATCTACAAAGGAGAAAACCGAAACATCCAAAAGTTGTGTAACTTGCTTGAGGACATACAATTCCCACCCCTCCAGCACCCAAATGCAACGTTTATGTCTGGTGTGCTCAAACACCAATAAAGGGTAGCTTTGTTATCAACAACTTTATGAGGCAGGAATGGTCAGCCCCATTATGCAAAAGGAATTGAGGTTCGGAGAGTGACTAGCCGATTTCTAGAAAGTGCTAGAATCAGGATTTGAACCCAGGTCTGTGTGAATTCCAAGCCCGGCTTCTCAAGCTTCCTGTGTGCAGTCACTCCCCTGTTTGCTCTTTGCCGGAAGGGAGGCAGGTGTGATCCCTATGCAGCCCCTCACACACAGTCAGGTGAGATGTAACTTTATACCTGCCCCTTTGGGGGATGTTCTAATGCTCTATCCAGGACCTTGCCTCATATCATCCCACCTCGACCCAGACACCACAGACACTTGTGGTGTAGGGTGGGTGATTTCCGTGAATATGGTGAATTTCAGGGTATGGGGAATTTAAGATTTCCCAATTTCCCACCAGTTCACTCTTACAAATCTTTGTAAGTACCAACCATGGGACAGGGCTGGGGAAGCAACAATGAACAAAATAACGGAGCTTAGATCCTGCCTGGATGAGACTATAAAAGGAATGATAAGCACATCATATAATTTCCAGGAGCGTGATGAAAAATAAGAGTAAGAGCAAGGGGAAAGAAAGAGGGTCAGGAATGGCCTCTCTCAGGAGGTGACAATTGATGGGATGACCTCTAGGAAGCCTGGGAGTGAGCTACGGGGATACCTGGGGGAAGGTGCCACAGCAGCTACAGGTGGGATAGTGGACAAGAGCAGGAGAGGTAGGGGATGCGCACAATGTGCCCAGCTGGGTGAATGTATCACATGGAAACCGTCCTGACCAAGTTCACTTGAGGGCTCCAAGACAATGAGGGGAAAAAGGAAGACATCAACTCTGGCCAGACCAAAATTAGGTCATAACTGAGAAAGGACCAGGGCTAGGCTTTCTGTAAGGACACCAGAGAGACTTCCTTCTCTGATGACCCTGAGCAGGCCCAGGGCTCCCTGCTCTTCCACAAACACGGAGCACTCAGAGAACTTTCAGACATCAAGCAGGTATTGAGACCCTACTCTGTTCTAAGTACTCCATCAGCAGTTGTACACACCACTTCATCATATCCCCGCAGGATTTGTAGGTAGAAAATGCCGATTGCATTTTATAGTTGAGGAGACTGAAATTAAGCTCATCACTGGAAGGTATCAGAAGAAGAGCTTGAGACCAAATCTATGCAGAATCCAGGTTCTTTGTGTTTCGTGGCACTATGAAGACCACGAACTTTAGAAGGAGTTACACAGGCTGCAAGGCAAGAAGCCCAGAGCATCCTGAGCCTTTGGTACCTGTTGACTGAATGGATGGATGGAGAGATGGATGGATGGATGGATGGATGGATGGATGGATGGATGGAGAGATGGATGGAGAGAATAATGGGTGGATGGATGTGTGGTTTGATGGGTAGATGGCTGGATGGCTGGAGAGATGGTTGGATGGATGATGACACAGACAAATAGGCAAGCAGACCTTGCCTACATCAACTAGCACTGCCTAGTGAGCTTACAAGGCCCCACCAGCTGAGGATGACCCAGGGAGCATAGGATGCTTCTAGTTCTCCTGAGGATGTACAGATTGGGGAACTAGGTGTTATCTGAAACCCTGCCAAGTCACTCACTCAGCCCACGGAGTGCACAGAAGAGTCCCCATACTGTGTCCTGTTTGTGGATCAGACCAAGGATGGGAGCTGGTCGACATGGCCCATGTCACTCATGGGTAATGGGTTCCTTTGGACTCCCCCAGACATTGGGCCTGGCCAGACCAGGCAGGACACTCATTTGGTTGGTGTGGGGATGCCGAGCCCTAGGCAAGGGGAGGTGACGGTTCTGTGTGGTGGCCAGGACCTGGTGCCAGGAGACAGGACTCTCAGCTGGAGTCGGTCCCAGAAAACTGGAGAAAGAGACCACACCGGCAACTCCCACAGAGTTCCTGGGAGACGAGTGATGGAGTGTCTCTGCTGGAACATAGTTCTGGAAGCATAGGGCTGAATGCTTAGGGCAGGGAGGCAGTAAGACCCGGGCTCGAGTCCAGCTCTGTGTTCACTGATCAGATGACCGAACTCCAGCAAGCTACCCAACTTCTCTGAGCCTGAGGGCACAGAGGGGGACGCCCGGAGCTGTCCGGCTGGCTAGGCCTTATTTCCTTAGGAGCCAGTCACAACCGCTTGGCAAAGCTGACCAGGCCTCAGTCTACCCTCGCTGCCCTCACCCCTACCCCACCTCCCCCCCACACTCCCCTCGCCTCCTGAGAGCCTCTGTGCTGGAGGCTCCCTCGGAGATGCTCTTCTCCCTTCCTCTCTCTTCATGGGGTGGATTCTTTATTTCCCTTTAATGAGCACCCGCAGCTAGAACAGATGAACTCTGGACACCCACGGCTTCAGGTAACAGAAGTTTATTTATTGTTCTCGGGGCAGCACAGAGCACAGGGCTCCTGCCGTGCGGCGGCTCTCCTCCCCGCAGACGTGGGGATCCAGCCTCCTGTCTGTGGCTCTGCCGTCCCGTCGGCATCTGCGTCCAGGTGGGGGAGGAGATGCTGGAGAAGACACTTCGGCTTCTTAAAAGCCTTAGGCGGGCAATGGCACATCCGACCTCTGCTGACTTTTCACCAGTGGCATCTCATTGCCTGCCCTCCCCCCCCCTCCAGTGAGAAGAGGGCCGGCTGGAAGATGTGGCCCCTTTCAGATGACAGCTCTATGCCATCGAAGGGGGATGTGTACCTTTTGAGAGACAACCAGTCACCTCCACCATATCTGGCTGGCTTCACCTCATCCTTCAGGTGTTCAGTGAAATGTTGCCTCCTCCAGGAAGCCTGCCCTGAGGTCCCCTTATGGGGTTTAGATGTCCCTTCTATGTGTATCCAGCACCTCTGGCCTACCTTGTATCATACTGTCCTATTCTCTTGTGTCTGAAAATAGAATGGAAGTACCTTGAGGTCAAATTACATATCTAGCCGTGCACCGCCAGGGGTCAGCCTGATGCCTGGCACATGGTGGGTACAATAAATTGTTGGGTGGGGATGTCTGGGTGGCTCAGTGGTTGAGCCTGCCTTTGGCTCAGGGCGTGATCCTGGAGTCCTGGGATCGAGTCCTGTTTCAAGGTCCCCACAGGGAGCCTGCTTCTCCCTCTGCCTATGTTTCTGTGTCTCTCATGAGTAAATAAATAAAATCTTAAAAAAAAAACAAACTTTTTGGGTTAATGGATGAATGAATGGACAGACAGATGTATTGAAGGAGAGATGGCAGCCTGTGAAAGTCCTCGTGTGGGAAAGTGCAGCTGCCCCACCCCGAACCCCACCGAATCACCATCACCGTTTTATTTGTTTCCCCTCCTGGTCGGGCCAGATCTCCCCAGCGCTGTCACAGACTCATTCTCAGAAAAAGGTGCCTCATCCCCTTGGCTGTGCTCTGTGTGGGGGACCAGACCCCGCAGTAAGGAAGAGGCAGGACTGTACCTTACGGATGAGGCTACTCCTGGGGACAGCGATCGGGGCAAACTCACAGCTCCTCAGACCTGAACCTGGAAGGAAGGGATGTGGACAGAGGGCAAAGGGCTTGGGAGCCCTCCCGTGTTGTCCATGCTGGTGAAATGCCGAGGAGGCACCAAGTGCTGAGAAGGCATCGTCCATACAGAAATCATACCAGGGCTGGGAGGCAGAAGGTAGGAGTGGGTGTGCAGGGGTCCCAAAGGACAGATGGGGCTCCAGGCAGGGCTTGCTCTTGGTGTGTCAGAGTACCTCGGGGGAGTCACATAGTGTTTACGTGCCTGTCCTCTTCCTGTAGTGTTTGCTTTGTTTTGTTTTTAATATCCTGAGTTTCAGATCTACTGGCAGAAGTGTCTGTGTCCATCCTGGTACCAGAGGCTAAAGGGGATGGCCAGCAGCTGTTGGCCATGGAAATCAGGGCGAAGAAAAAGAACCACAACCACCATAGCAGCTAAGATTTATTGAGCACAGGGGAGCCTGGGTAGCTCAGTCTGTTGGGTGTCCGACTCTCAATTTCAGCTCAGATCATGATCTCAGGGTCCTGGGATTGAGCCCCACGATGGCCTCTGTGCTCAGTGGGGAGTCTGCTTGAGATTCTCTCTCTCCTTCTCCCTCTGCCTTTGTTCCTCCCGTGCTCTCTCTCTCTCTCTCACACACACACACTCTATCTCTCTCTATCTCTCTCTAAATGAATAAATAAAATCTTAAAAAAAAAAAAAGGTGTATTGAGGGCCTACAATGCACCAGGCAATACTATTCTAAGCTTTTCCGTGGATTAACTCCTTTCGTTCTCCCAAGTACACAGCGAGGCAGGCACTGGTGTCATCCCCATTTTACGACTGAGAAAACGGAGGCAGAAAGATTTAACAACTTGTCCAAGGGCTAATAAGTGGCAGGGTTTGGACTTTATGCCAGAGAGCCCCATCACCAGGGGGCGGGTGAAATTCAGGCGTGCCGAGCATCTGGCCCTACCGCCTTCATTCCCAAAGGGCATTCTTCCAACGAGAGTGTTGAAAGTTCCGGGTTATGTTGTGTTCATGCAAATGGTTTTCCTTTCAGAGCTTTGCTGCTGCTGCTGCTTCTCCTCCTCCTTCTCCATCTCCATCTCCATCTCCATCTCCATCTCCTTCTCCTCCTTCTTTCTTCTTCCCTCCTCCTCCTCCTTCTTCTTCTTATACTTCTTCTCCTCCTCCTCCTCCTTCTCCTCCTTCTTCATTAGGGGAATATAATTTAGATGTAATAAAACATACAGATCTTGAAGTGCAGGTCAGTAACTTTTAACAAGCCTGCGTACTGCACACTGGCGTAATAAATACTGCAATCAATATATGGACCATTTATCCCCACCCCTATGATGCCTTCTAATCATGCCAACATTACCAGAAGTGGTGCCTGTTGTGAAAGTTGATGGAAATGGAATCAGACAGGGCACCTGGCCTCCCTCTTTGGCTCTTCTCCCTTCATCCCTCCCTCCCTCTCTCCCTAGGTCAGTGTCTTCCTGTTCTGGGTGCTCTGGTTCACACCTAGCTGTGAGGAACTGAGCACCCAGCCAGTGAGAACCTGATCCTTGCTCCCCTATGCCATACTGGAGGCCACAGCAGACATCACTAATCGAGTAACACATTCATTCTCACTGGGCGCACTATGGTCAGAATCCTTCATGCTGTGGATTGTGATCCAGAGAACCTGTGCCAATCGATAGCAAAAGGCACAGGAGCTGAAATTCATGTGCCAACCCAAGCCTAAGGTTGATCCTTATCTCCCTGTAGGAGCTGCCTTTTTTTTTTCTTAATTTTTTAGTTTGAACTAAAGGTAGACTCATAAGGGGTTGCAAAATTCGTACAGAGTCCCCACATACCCTTCATCCAGTCCCCAATGGTAACCTCTTACAGAGCCATAGTAGGTTATCAAAATTAGGAAATCAACACTGGTGTCATCCTCTTAATCAACAACAGATCTTATTTGGATTTCACCAGTTTTTACACGCTCGTTTGGACAAGAGGTGTGCATAGTTCTATGACATGATACCACATGTACAGACAAAGAAACTCCCTTGCGCCCCCCCAGCCACACCCCTCTCCCCCTCCCATAAATGGCTCTTCCATGTGTCTCTGTGTCTCTCCCTCCACCAGTACCACACTGTTGATTACTGTAGCTTTGAAGTAAAAGAACTGCATTTTAGTAGGAATTCAAAGCTTGAGCCAACAGGAAGAAGCTCTGATAGTGAAATTCGGTGAAATCTGGATTCTAGGCTTGACTCTGCGTGATCCTGGGCAAGTCACTTCACAATTTGGAGTCTAATTTTTTTGTGAGTAAAGCAAGGATAATAATAATAATAGTAATAATAACCTTTATGTTTTTTTAAAATATTTTATTTATTTATTCATGAGATACAGCGGGAGAGAGGCAGAGACACAGGCAGAGGGAGAAGCAGGCTCCATGCAGGGAGCCCGACATGGGACTCAATCCCAGGTCTCTAGGATCAGGCCCTGGGCCAAAGGCAGCACTAAACCGCTGAGCCACCAGGGCTGCCCATAACCTTTATGTTGTAAATGAGCTTAAATGAGGAATCCGGGAAGTTAGAAACAGGAATACTCTTTGACCAGTGCATCTTGTCAAGGTGTTAGCATTGATGATTTTGAGGGGGGCTGATAAATGATAAATGTCTCCTCTGGTCCCTGAGTTCTGAACCGATTGAGAAATAAGACAAAAATGTTATCCTTCTTACTGATGAGACGGACGATGGGGAAGTGTAGCTTCTCTCCTGAGACTACGAGCTTGCTAATCGGCAGTGCTCCCCACCCCGCGGAGCTCTGTGCTCCATCCCACCCTCGGATGGCTTGGGCTACCATCTCAGTGCTGACATGGAGAGATGTGGGTAACTGTGGAATCCCTGGTGGCGGAGCTGACAAGTTGGCTGATGGATTGGATGTGGGTGGTGAGGAAAGGGAAGGAACATCCCAGGTTTGTAGCCTGGGGAATTGGGGGGCGTGAGTGGGGGGTGTGATGCCATATACAGAGATGGAGAAATATGAGAGTTGGAATAGATTACCTGGAAGGGAACAAACCAACTCGGCTGCCAACTGCATGATACAGCTCACCACCTCCTTGATAGGCCGCGGACAGGCATCAGCCCCAGGTGATTGAGCCCTAACCCCGGCTGGTCTCTGAGTCCTGTCTCCACTGATGTCCATGATTCTGCTTTCAGTGTCCAAGGGTCCATGGATGAGTGTCCAGCTAGAGAAGGTGAGACCCTGGGAGCTCCATTCAGTGCCCCTCTGAAAGGTCAGTGGTCACACGGGAGGCACTCTGCGTGGGTCTGAGTGGCCCCACACACTCCTTCTTCCCAATGCAAGGGCACTGCCAGGGCTTCTGGTGCCCCAGACCCTTCAGCAGGCCCCAGGGACCATGGGCAAGCAGGACGCTGGTCTTGCCCTTCAGGAGGGGACAGCCTGGGGGAGTGGCCCACCCATGCTGCAGTTACCTCGTCCTATAAGAGGCTGAGTGACTCAAACACAGGTCTCATGACACTCCGTCTAGTGTTCTTCCTCCCATTTGGAATGATCCCCTTTCTGCCCAAGACAACCCATGCTCCAGGCGGAGCCCTGTCTCCTACCAGCGGGGAAGTTGTGACGACAGCCTTTTGGGGACCTGGGTGATGCTGACTGTGACTTCACCATGCTCCTCTCTGCCTCATTCTGTGCAAACTGTCCCAAGGCTCCCTGATCACACACAGAGTGTGTTTAGGAAAACATTATTGTCTCTCAGTCGGGAGCCCTGGAGCCCGGTGAGCGCTGAAGTCTAGGGTGGGTGGGGAGGAGCATGCAGGGGCTCCCCACTCTGCTCTGAACCCGGCCCCACAGGACATGGGGAGCATCCCAGGAGCTGAACCACCAAGGATGGAGGCCCTGCTCCCACAGGATGAAGGGCCTGTGGCCTTGGCGGCCTGGTCCCTGCTGCAGCAAGTCTGACCCACCAAGGTCACAGGGAAGAAAGCCTAGTGAACTGCAGTCAGGAAAAGCAACCAACGACATAACCAGGGAACCACCTGGAAGGTGAGCTGAAGGCAGAGGGAAATGAATCCAAGTTCGATACCAGATGGTTCCATCTCCCATCGGCTCGGACCTTGCCCAGCACAGGCGCAAACTGGGAAATTGGGCCAGGCTCCCCATAATCAGTAACCAGAAAATGCAACCGGATTTTCCTTGGCCCATGAGCCAATTAACGATTTGCTTATTTATTATTGTTTTTAGTGAATAAAATTATGCCATCTGTGGAGAGCTCACTCCACTCCAGGCACCATGCTAAGTACCATTTACGCTTCAGCTCATTGAATTCCCTCGTCCACTCTGGGGCCGTCATTAGCCCTGTTTTGCTGAAATGAACTTAGTGAAGATAAGTAGATAAGCCAAGGTCTCACGGCGAGGTGGGGGGTGGGGCGGGGAGGTGACACGGGACCAGGTTCTCCCAAGCAAAACCCACTCTGTTTTCATCATTGTCACTTCTTGGCACGTTTCGGTATCAAACGAGGTGAATCTCATCCCTATTCCATCATTATGCCCGTCCAAAATTTTCCCAGCTATTCTCAAGCAATTCTCCTCCTAAATGGACCTCGCGTCCTCCCCTGCCATGGTCCGGGGAATGGCACTGTGTTTGTTAAGTGTATCAGCGAGAGTTGACTTCTTTACGTTCCGACTTCCTTTCTAGAAACGTGAATGTATCTCTATTTCTTCCCGCAACTACAGGAAAAGTGTTCATAGATTTCTCTCGAAGGCCCTGGCAGCACTTCTTATTGAGCAAATGCCAAAGAAGAAGTGTTTCAGCCTCTTGTTGCTATTATGCGTGAGATCCTTCTTCGAACAACACTTCGAAATGAAGCCTCGCGACGGGATGTGCAAGCAATTAATTCACTTTCACCCAATTCTTGTATCAGGTTCTGTTACCAAACCTTGCCAGGGAGGCTCGGGTCCCACTCCAGCAGAGCTGCTTGGATTTTTCAAGGTAGAAAATCACATTATCAGCAAATTGTTATTGTTTTTGCCTTCCTTTCCAGTGTTTATCATTCCTATCTGTGTTTTCTTGTCCTTGTGACCACCTGGAGCATTCTCTCCTGTTGCTGAGACTGGGGCCGGGCCACGGCGAGGTAAGAGCCCAAACTGTCGTCGTGTGCATCGCTTGCACTTCGCATCATGGAAGCACCTTCGTGCACACCATCTCGTTTGATCTTCACAGTCATCGCTCAGTTGATCGAGAACCAAGTGTCGAACATCTCCTGTGTACCGGGTGACACAAGACATGTGTTTCCTGTGTCTGTGCCATGCACAGTCCGGCGTGAACCCAGGAAGCAAATAAGTACACAGATTCAAATTACAAGTAAATGAAACGCAGGCCAGAGAACTTACAGAGAGTATCATCCCTTCCATTGCACAGATGAGGAATCAAGGCCCAGGATGGGAAAGTGACTTGCACAAGGTCACACAGCAAATAGGCGGCCACGCTGAGATGCAAACCCCTCTTTTGCCCCTTGAGGCTGGGAGCCACCTCCAGCCCTTCTCCGGCCTGTGAATGTGGGTCTTCCTAGGCCCCGCAGGTGGCTGTCCTCAGGGGAGTATCAGTTCCCTGGCAGTGACCATTCTGGCTGGCTGAGGGCCGAGGAGAGAGCTCTCTGCTTCCTTTGACAGCTCACCAGGGCACAGAACATTGTGTTTGGCAGGGCTTCCGGGGAGCTCGGCAGCCAGGCTGAAGACCTTGATTCCCACAGCTGTTGCCACTTGGCTGGCACTGCCCGTCCTCAGGGTTTGCCCCGCTGCTGACCTCCACGGCTCTTCCTGGAAATCTCTGCCCAGGAAACTGAGGTCAGGCTGTAGGTCATGACCTGGTCCCGGGACCTGTGGCTCGAGGCCTAGCTGAGAACCGAGGCCAATGCCAGGCCTTCTAAAGTGGGAATAAGTATGGCCATTGAAAGTGAGGTCACGTTTGTCTGCACACACCCAGTGACACCATGGTGGCTCAGAATATAGTGGCTGGGATAGAACCTTCTATGACTGCACTTACAGAACCACTGCTGAAGTTCCTGCCCTTTGGCCCTCCTCCATCTGATCCAACCACATCTCACCCGTAGCCCTTTAGCAGCCTTCATGGTGAAGGCCACATGGCACTGTTCCCTGCTCTCCTTTCTGCCCAAACCCACCCCCTCTGAGTGTTTGTCCACTCTGTCCCCTCTTCCAGAGACCTTGTCCTCCTCTCACCGGAGCCTCCTGCCCCCATCCTAATGCTTTTGTGACCAAATCCTCCCCATGCCACCTGCCCAGCTCAGATGCCTCCTCCACCAAGCCTCCTCAGCCCAGCCCTGCTGGGGGTGGCTCTGCTTCCTCTGAACTCTGCGTCAGAAAGACAGGTATCCTGACTGGGCAAGTTCCTGAACCTCTCTGAGTAGCTGCAAGATGGGGCTGCTAGTCCAGCCACAGAGAACCACAGGCTTCGAGGATAAGACAATGACAGCAGCTGACAGTCACACGGTGCGCGCTCAGTGCCGAGCACCGTGGGAAGTGCTTCGCGGAGGCTGGTGTGCTTCGTGTCCCTAGTCCGTGCAGAGAGAACCGAGGCATAGGGGAGCAAGGGGACAGGCTCCAGGCCTAATCGGCAGCCAAGAAGGAGGCAGTGCAGGGGCAGCCCGGCTCCAGCTCCCTGCCCTGGCTGATGGGGGGTAAGCGTGCACCCGTGCATGTGTGCGTGCCCGAGGAAGCTCCCGGCACAGTGCCCAGCACCACTGGGTAATGGCCAGGGAGCGTTTACCTTCCATAGCCCTTTTTCTCTGCCCCTCTTTGACTTGGCCCCTGGCTTGGTTTTATGGTTCTGTGGCTCCGGAGGCTGGGCCCGGGCTCTCAGCCGTGTCTGTGTCTCCGGGCCCTGAGCCAGGGCCCCCGACACCCGCGGCCCCCAGCGACTCCCTCTGCCGTCCCTGGGCACGCACATCTTGCTAGCCTGCAGGAGGTGGCCTGGCTGGGCCCCCAGCTCCCCACCCCCCAACGCGGGAGGGCCCTACTGCAAGCGCTGGTCTCCCATCCCCGGAGGATAGGAGGGCTGTGTCCTCCCCCTCTTCTTTAGGTCTCAACTCCAGTGTCCCTGGCTCTGGGAAGCCTCCCCCAATCACTCTTCCTAAGACGGCCTGCTTCTCATTGCCCTGTTTTCTTTCTTTCTTTTAAATATTTTATCCCTTTATTCATGACAGACGCACAGAGAGAGGCAGAGACACAGGCAAAGGGAGAAGCAGGCTCCCCACAGGGAGCCCTATGTGGGACTCGATCCCTGGACCCCAGGATCACAACCTGAGCCGAAGGCAGATGCTCAACCGCTGAGCCACCCAGGCGTCCCCCTGGGGAGGTTTAGAGCAGAGCTTTGTCCACTGCAGTGTGCTCACGAGGCACCTGGGAATCTTGCACAGGAATCGACCCCCTGCACTCTGACAGCCAAGCACCAGTGCTATGGCTCTCAGCTCCATGGAATCGGAAGCTTCCAGAAGCCCCCGGGGGGTGGAGTGACTCTGATGTGTGCTCCAGTGTGCAAACCCCTCACTGAGAGCACTGTTGAAGTAACCAGCCCTGGAGCCAGGGCCGCCTCTGTCAAAGGCTACCTCACTTCCTTGCACCTCTGTTTTTCCAGCTGTGGAATGGGGTCGATGATAGTCCTTTCCTCGGAAGTCTGAAGACTGAGTTAACACCAGTTAGCTGTGTGTCACTGCCCAGGCCAGTTGTCCAGCGAGGGCTTGGGTGTCGGCCAGAAGCTGTCAGCAGGAAGCAACAGGAGGTGGATCTGAAGGTGGCGCCAGGCCAGGTGTGTCCTCCCTGGCCAGCTGTCTTCCTGGCTGACAAGGACCCTTGTCTACACTGACTACCAGGCTCCAGCAAGATTACACGTTTGACCTGAGCACCAAGCTGCACCGGCCTCAAGGCATTTGTGAAGGGCTGGCCACATAGGAATCGAGAGGCCCTGGGTTGCCAGGGATGACCTCTCCCGGGGTCTTGCTGTAGGGACGTTGTGTTGGGATCACCTGGGTACCAGAGCAAGATGAGAAGCAGCTGCATCACCAGCCAGATGGACGACACTTCATTGTTCCAAGCTCTTTCCGTGCTGACGTCACTGGGGCATGTGTCACTCTATGTGCTGGGGCTTAATATCCCCATTTAACAGACAAGGAAACCAAATCTCAAGAGAGCTCCTGGGAGGCTCTGCAAACAAAGCTACCTGGCCCTAGATAATGGGGAGGTTAGGAGGTCCTGACCCGGGAGAAGGAAGGTCCAGAGCTCCTACCCTAGGGGCACCACCCTTCACCCATCGATCCCTGCAGGCTCAGGGAAGCCCTTCAAACCAACTCAGGGCTGCCTTGCCACCTTGTAATCTGCACAGGGCCACAGCCCTGGCCCTGGAAATTGGTTGAGGGCCACTAACAGGCAGATGTGACTCACTGGCTTGGGCAGGAGGCGAGCCAGACTGTCACAAGAGTTTGATGCTATGGACCCCACTGTCCACTTGGTGAAGCCATAGATGCTTCCTCAGACATTTTTTTTTTCATTCATAAATTACAAGAATTACAAAGAAGCCCCCAAATCATGGTACAGCAATATATAGGCTTTGTTATCAACTCATTAAATAGCAAGATCTAGTGGCAGGTGTGATAACTAGCTTGATTTCAAAGCAGTGAGCACAAATGCTACTTCAAGAAGCCTAATCTGAGGGCACCTGGGTGGCTCAGTGGTTGAGCATCTGCCTTGGCTCAGGTCATGATGCTGGGGTCCTGGGATCCAGTGCCGACTCAAGCTCCCTGCATCGAGCCTGCTTCTCCCTCTGCCTGTGTCTCGGCCTCTCTCTGTGTGTGTCTCATGAATAAATAAATAAAAATCTTAAAAAAAAAAAAAAAAAAGATGCCTAATCTGAAAATGCCTGGGATTTCTCTTGACAAAGAAGTCCCAGGTGCCACTAATCACTGTGGTTTGTTGCCTACACATGCTGGAAGGAAATGCTGAATTTCAAAGAATAAAGATGTAATTCTTTCCCCCACTCAAATCCAGGGATCTCAGTCAGAGCTCATTAAGGGAGGCTAGAGCCAGGGAGTAAATGACTGGGTGGAGCTGCAGCTTTAGAGCTTTGGCAAGGCCCTCTGCCCTTGACTGTCACCTCTGTGTACTGCCCAGGCGGAGCAATGAATCTCAAATCCCATATTTCTACTGCTCTATCGACTGTCTTCCCAGCCAGCCTTAATGGCCTTTGCAAAGGTCCATCTGGGGAGAAAAGAGAGTCTACTCCTGAGTCCCTTCCCAGAGTTCCACTCTCCAGGATTTGCAGAGGCAGCCTGGCCTCACTGCCAAGGCCAGTGGCTCAGGGAAGGCAGGGTGGGTGGGACACCTGGGTTGCTCAGTGGTTGAGCGTCTGCCTTAGGCTCAGGTCATGGTCCTGGGGTCCTGGGATCGAGTCCCACATTGTGCTCCCCACAGGGAGCGTGCTTCTCCCTCTGCCTTTGTCTCTGCCTCTCTCTTATGAATAAATAAATAAAATCTTAAAAAAAAAAAAGAAAAAAAAGGAAGGCAGGTGGGGCAAAAAGAGCCTGCTACCTCACTGCTGAGCCCATCCTTGTGATTTACAGGCTTTCCTGCTCATGATCTCATTTCATCTTCACTACCCTCCTATTGGTGTGAACTGCCGTCTCCACTCTGCAGGCGAAGCTCAGAGAAGTAGAGCATTCGCCCAAGGTCACACAGCCAGGAAGTAGAAGTTGCCTCTGTGGCCGCTGACCTTTGCTTGGGATCCCAGCTGCTCAGAGAAGTAGAAAGCAGGTCTCCTTGTCTCTACAGTTGTCACTGGTTGACTGGGAAGCTGGAATTTGTATTTTGTACCTGGCTTCTTTCATTCATCCATTTACTCATTCATTCATCCATTCAACCTTCTACCCATCCGTCCACTATGTACCAGGCACTATGCTAAGTAAGCCCAAGAAATGCAGCAGGAGCAGCAACAACCTGGCCCCTATGGAGTTCACGGTGTGGAGAGGGGAGCAGAACGAGGAGACTCATCAAATAATGACACAGATTAAAAAAAATAATAATAATGACACAGATAAATGGAAATGTGAACAGCGCCAAGTGCCCTGAGGCAGAGATGTGTGATGGGGGATGTCTCCTGGGCTTTAGAAAAGGTCAGGGAGGGCCTTCCAGAGCTGAGACCCGAATCATGAGCAGGAGGGAGATAGGGGAGGAGAAGGGGGTAAGCTGGACCAGCTAGGGGTGGCTGTGTAGAGAAGGGGCTACCCGTGCAGGCTCTGGGGTCAGGCTGGGATGGCGATCCTGGGGGGATCACTGGCCGGCTGTGCAAACATGATAAGCCCTTCATACTTGAAGCCCTGATTTTCTGAAAGTCAGAATTATAACAAGAATACCCACTTCACAGGAGTGTCATGAAGATTTCTTGAGATGAAGTGAGTAAAGCTCTCAGCATGGTACCCAGCCCCTGGTAAATGCTCTGACTCAGCACTTGAGCTTTTAGTAAGTGTGGACAATGAATAAATAAATCCATGAAAGCACTTATAAGAAGATCTGGCCACAGCATGAACTGAGGGGGTGTGTGGACAAGTCTATGGTTCATCTAGCAATGGTTCAACCTCAGCTGCATGTTAGGATCGTCTGGGTGCCCAGGGCACACCTCGAGTTAATTAAATGATCAGATCTCTGAAGGGGCATCTGGCTTCAGCAACTTTTAAGCCTTTCCATGGGAATCCAATGTTCAGCTGGGACCAAGAGCCCCTGTCTGCGAGGGTAGTTTCACTAGTGTCAGGAGCAGCTGGGAAAGGGTTCCTGGGGCACTAAGTGTTTGGGGTGCCCCCCCAAGAATGGAGAAGATTTAGATACACGGAAAAGACCAGGTAGGGAATTCCAGGCTGCAGAAGAGGAAAAGGAAAATCTTGGAGATTGAGGTGGTGTCTGGAATTTGGGAAATGGGGTGCAACGAAGGAGACCAGAGGCAGGGAAAGGCTCGTGCAGCAGGGTGATTGGACAGAGCGACAGTCAATTGCTGAAGAGCCTTGAGGGCTAAGAGAGGCCTTGGGTTTGGTTGGACTGGAATGTTGCTTGCAGGTGGATGGGTTTGGAAAAACTCTCCTCTGCAGGGCAGCCTCATTGAAAAGAGCCAGGAGGCAAACGGGTGTCATCTTATATCCCAATTCCTGTTGGTTGGAGTAGCTGGTTAGAGCACTGGGTTGAGAAGGATTCTAAGCCTGAATCTCAGTGTAGCAAGTGGTTGACAATGGTAGCCAAGGTCAAAGGCGTGGGAGCTGGGATGGCAGCACATGTGCCACCTACTTCCCAGCCTGGTTGTTGTTGGTGGTGGGGGGTGCGTTGCAGGGGGCAGCTGGGGTAGAAAGTAGGGATCGGTCCTTACTTTTCTTGTGGTTTCCCTGAAATTGCTTCAAGAAGAGGACCCTACACCTCAGTGATCAAGAAGCCAGCCAGGAGGGGCACCTGAGTGGCTCAGCCGGTTAAGCATCTGCCTTTGGCTGAGGTCATGATCCCAGCCCCATATTGGGCTCCCTGCTCCGTAGGGGAGCTTCTCTCTCTCCCTCTGCCTGCTGCTCTCCCTGCTTATGTGTCAAATAAGTAAATAAGTAAATAAATAAATAAATAAATAATAGAAGCCAGCCAGGAAAAAGGAGTTGAGTGTGTACTGGATGAAATACAAGGCAGGAAAACGTATGGTCAAGAAAAATGGATGGGTGGGCTTCAAGATTCTTAAGATGCCTTCAGTTCTGTTACTCAGAGGAGGAGAAATCCCCAAAATGCCTTTGAGAGGTAGTGAGAGTCTTATCACTGGAGGCATTCAAGGAAAGAAAAGCTAGAAGACGGGTGAACTGGACAGCAGAGAGACTCACATTCCAAGCAAGGGCTGGCTGAGAGTACCTTTTAGGGGTTCTTAACATGGTGATTCTATGATATGGCCAACAGCTGCTGATGGGGTTGGGGGTGCTGTAAAATGACTCCTTCCTGAAGACATGAGCAAAGACTGCATAGAGCGAGGTCTGTGCCTCAGAGGCCCAGAGACTAGAAATTAGGACCCAGAGGGAGGGGGGTGAGAGAGAAGGAGAGCTCATGGAGCCCTCAGCCTAAGGAAAGTTGATTGCCCCTTGGGTCCCCCGACCTGTCCCAGGCAGCTGACCCAACAGCCATGACCCAGTGGCCTCTGAGTGCCTTCCTCTATACCAGCTTTTGCTTTGGAGCTATTTGAGGCCTCGGCTGGTGTCCCAGGAGTCTCAGTCTTGGAGGAGAGACTTGTAGACATATGTTCTCCTCTGCTGTTCCAACAAACACGTCCTGGAACAGCCAGCTCTGCTCTGACTGGCTTGTGTTTGCAGGGCTGGGGAGGAGGGCAGGAGAGACAGCACTGTCTCGGGTTCTGTTGGGGTCATGGTGACCTTCTGGGTCCTTTCTGCCATGCATTTGGGGAGGCCAAGGCTAAGGCCAAGGCTACAAGACAGCACTGCCTACTCGGTGCTGTGTGCACGCTTTGAACCATGAGCTCAACAGTGATGTAACCTCTGCTCCGTACTCCGTGGGACAGTAGCGAGCAGCGGTGAAGAGGCAGTGTGGACACAGAGCTAACTTCAAGACAAAACCAGGCTGCACTGTGTGCTATCCTCCCAACCGGGTAAAGCAAACATCTTAAACACATGTAAGTTTATGCACAGATTATCTCTGGAAAGATATTCAAATATCTGCAGCAAGGAGTCGGCTTCCCCCTCTCTGTCTGCCCTGCCCCCTGCTTATGCCTTCTCTCTCTCTCCATCTCAAATAAATAAAAAATAAAAAGATCTTTAAAAAAAGAAAAAAAAGAAGCAGCAAATATCTGTGGTGGATACGTCTGGGAGAGATCTGGGCCCAGAGGAAGATGGATTTCTCCTTACTTAAGTTTCTGGATCTTTTGAATCATGCCTGAGTTGACTCTTCAAATTTAAATACGTTAAGCATCATTCTGCAGTCAGACTCCCCCGGTTCAAATGTTAGTCTTGAGCATGTTACTTAGCCTCTCGGTGCCTCAGTTTCCTCTTCTGTAAAAGCAGGGAGGTTGCCAGCACCTGGCTTAGGTGGTGGAGCTGAGACAGGGTAATGCAGCGGTTGTCACAGTGCCTGGCACCCAGGAAGCCCTCGATGGCTGAGTCACTTGGACAAGGTTTCTGATGGGGAAACTGAGTCTCAGAAAGGTTAAGTGGCCAGGTTGTCAGGAGCCTGTTCTGCATGTGAGGACAAATGACATGCTGTCGCTTCGTGTGCTGGAGGTGTGTGTGTGTGTGTGTGTGTGTGTGTGTGTGTGGCAGGAAGAGGGAGAGGACACACACACACACACACACACACACACACAGCCAGCTGTACCCTCACCCAGTAGGGGCTGTGACAGAGACTGGAATCGAAGGGCTATGTGGATGCAGAGAAAAAGGATCACCCATACTTCACCAGAAAAGGGCCACCCAGGGGAATGTGAGAGGGGCACCATTGGGTGGCAGGTGTTTGTCGAGGGGAGGCAGCTGTGCTAGGTGGATGGCTCGGTGGGAGCACAGGCTTGGAGTCCCTAAAGTCTGGATGGTGAAGGGAAGGCCCAGGGATGAGGGTGGAAAGTGGTGACCGAACAGAATGAGAGCTGAGGACAAGGAGGAATGAGCCGGGGTGGGGCGGGGGGCATGTAGGAAGCCAGCAGGAGGAGAGAGGGGCCTGAGGTCACCGGACAGGAGGCTGAGCCAGGGCAGAAGGACAAGGAGAACATCTTTCTCTCCTCCTTCTCCACGTCCTGCTCCCCGGAGGGATGAGCAGGTGCTCCCGTGTGCACGCGCACGAGGCTCCCGTGCACAGATGCACGCTCACACTCAGCCTCTGTATGTATCTCGCCTGGGGTTCGAGAGGCAGCCACAATTTGGCACCACTTTTATTGAAGCAAATCCAAGGACATCATCAACTCACGGGGAGATGAAGCAAGAAGGTGACGCTCAAGAGACCAAGGTCACCTTCTCAGCATGGCCATCCCCTCTGTGAAATCTCAGCACCCTCGTCCAACACTCTATCCCAATCTAGCGCCTGTCACGGCATCTATCATCATCTCACCTTCCAAGAATTTACTTATTATCTGTCTCACTCCCCCAAAATGAACCTCACCTCTGTGAAGGGACAGGGTTTGTTTTGTGCTCTGCTTTATCCTCCAGACCTAGACCTGTGCCTTGTACACAGTAGGTGCTCAATTATTTGTCCTTATGGACACTCACCATGTTGGGAGCAATTACCACTATGTTCAACATTTCCCTTGTATACATTGTCTTACTAATTTTCACAATTCCAGCCTGGCAGGTGGGTTTTTTTTTTTTTTTAAGATTCTATTTATTTATTTGAGAGAGAGAGAGAGAAAGAGTGAGCATAAACAGGAGTAGGGGGAGCAGAGGGAGGAGTAGATTCCCTGTTAAGAGGGAGCCCGACACAGGGCTCCATCCCAGGACTCTGGGACCATGACCTGAGCCGAAGGCAGATGCTTCACCAACTGAGCCTCCCAGGCGCCCCAAGGTGGGCATTTTAATTCCCATTTTATAGAAGAGGAAACTGAGGGTTGAGAGGGATCCAGTAAGTCACTGAGATTTGAGTCCAGGTCCTTGGGTCATTTTCACGTGGCTCAGAAGCTGGGGCAGAAGCACTCACGCCCCTGCACAGGCCGACTTCCCCCTCTCCGTCCCCAACCTGGACTCAGCCTGCCAACAGCTCCCCTGCAGGCCTGCAGGGATGACTCCCCTCCACCAGGGGACCCCTTCCTCTTGGCAGTGGCTAGAGGCAGCACCCCACTGGGTTTCCATGCAGGCTCTGGAGCCCGGGCTGGGGTCCCACTTCCTCTTCCCATCTGCTATGCGACCGGAGCCCTACTTTCTGCCAAACTGGGGAAATGGGTCATGAGAGGTAAGTAAAATAATCGATCATAGTTTCTGACACATACAGCTTGGGTTCGTCAGGATCCCACAGGAACACACAAGGCACACGCCAGGTTTAACCGAAGAGAATTTAATGGAAAGTGTATTTACAGAGGTGTGCTGTATCCGTGGCTATCGCTGCGGGAACAAAGTCCCACAAATGTCTGTGACTTAAAACAACACAGCTTAACTCTCTGGTCCTGGGGGTGAGAAGTCCAGGATGCTGGTTCCCTCCGGAGGCCCCACGGGGCGGGGATCCATTTCTTGACTCTTCCAGCTTCTAGAGGCTGAGGGCTTTCCTTGGCTCCCAGCTAAGCCATGCCAGCCTGTTTCCATCATTATATACCACTTTGCCCCTCCCGATTCCCTTTCATGGGGACCCTAACAATTGCGTGATTGGGCCCACGCAGAGAAGGCAGAACAATCTCCCCATCCCAAGATCCCTCATTTAGTCACCTCTGCAAAGTCCCCTTTGCCGTTTCAGATGACAGATTCACAGGGGTCCAGGAGTAGGGTTTGGATGTCTTGGGGGCCCTTATCCAGGTGGAAGTGGATGTAGGAGTGGCCAGGGATTGGCATCAGGGGAGAGATACCAACACCCCTAGGCCTGCATGGGGAGAAACAAAAACTGACCTCTCTCCTCCAGCCAGTGCACCCCACTGGCTGAAGCCTGAGCAGAGGCCAGAGGCAAGCAGCAGAGCAGGGGAGGGATGGCGCCAGGGATGGGGCAGCAGAGCAGTACTGAGTTCATTGTGTTAGCTAGGACTGTCACTGCATTTGAGGCCTGGTCTTCCAAAGAGGAGGGTCCAGGGGCCTGGGGCTGCCTGCCTCTGTTTCCCCCACCCCCACTCCGAAAAGCAGAACCCTCCCATGCCATCCCAGCACAGCGATTCCAGAGTCTCTTCCCCTGAAACCACACTGTCAGGATTTGGGGCAAAAAAGCTGCCTGGGAAATTCAAAGCCAAAGGCCAGCTGGCTCTTCAAAGCCCTCTCTGCAACAAAGGACCGGAGAGGAGGTAGGAAGACAAAGGCGCTGGCCAGCAGGAGGCCGGCTAAGCAGCCACCAGGACAGCCCCCCCAAAAGGTAAGCGACAGGAGGAGGCGAGGAGAGCTGCACAGACTGTCTGATCTTCCCCAGAACCCCGTCCCCCACCATCACCACCAGTGGCCTTTAAATAAACCCCTCCAGCGAGCTGTGAGGAGTGGGGAGCCCAGGACTGGAACGTAGAGACTGGAATCCAGCCCTGTTCTGTCACCATGTGACCTCGAGCATGTGATACATCATCCCCTCTGCACCACAGCTTCTTCGTCTATAAAATGGGGATAATGGGATCCAGTGCCTAAGATCAGGTTCTCTAGAAGCAGAGCCTGAGACAAGGATTCTTGTGTGTGTGACTTCTTCGAGGGAACCTGGAGAGGAGTAAAGAAAGGACAGAATAGGTGGGGCAGCAGTCAGGCAAGGCTGTGGACACAGGTGGATCCCACAGAGAGGAACTCAGGGTTGTCCCCCTGGAGAACAAACCAAGGAAAAGAAAGCTTTTGTATCCGTCTGGGGGGGTGGGGGCACATGTCCCAGTCTTTCCCTGCTCCAATAGACTGAATAATAACCGCCTCCCCCAAAGATGTCCACATCCTCATCCCCAGAACCCGCAAATATGTTACCTTCTACGTAAAGAGGGACTTTATAGGTAAGGCTGTTGAGATGGGAGATTATTCTGGGTTAGATTATCTAACCCAGGGGCCCCATATCATCACAGGGTCTTTATAAGGGGAGACAGGAAGGTCAGTCAGTAGTTGGAGGGAGGTGTCAAGGGGAGCAAGAGGCTGGAAGTGATGTGAGGAAGAGGCCACCAGCTAAGGAGCTCGAGAAGCTGGCTTTGAGAAGCTGGAAGAAGCAGGGAAATGGATCCTCCAGAGGTCACCAGAAATGGATTCTCCAAGGTCACCAGAAGGAACTCAGCCCAATGACACTTTGATTTCCATCTTCTGACCTCCGGAACTGTAAGAGAATACCCTTGTGTGGTTTTGAGCCACTGAGCGAGTGGTAAGTTGTTAGAGCAGCAAGAGGAATCCAATACCCTGCCGAGGCTGGGTGGCTACACCGCCCGCCCCAGGCTCAGGGGCCCGGGCTGCGTGGCACAAGCAATCCCTGCTCCTGTTCAGTGAGTCACACAAGTGATCCCCATCCCTGGATCTTCTCCCCAGTTGGGAGTGCCCTGCCCCACCCCCAGCCTCTCTGCTTTGGCCACCAGCCCGCAGGCCTGGAGCTGCTTTGACCTCAGGTACACGGAGCCAGAAGCCAGAGTGACCTTCAGGTAGGCACTGACGGCCTGGCCTTGAGGCTGACCAACTGTCAGCAGTAAGCCACGGGAGAGCCCGCAGGCATTGCTCCTGCCCTGCCCTGCCCTCCCCCACACTCCTCTGGTTCCCCTGCCAACATGTCCTTAATTGCACCCGAACCCTAATCTCAGATCTGCTTCTGGGGTGGGGGGCAGCCCAAGGAACCTTCTCTATCTGGTCCCCACAATTTAGCCCCAAGGCGTGGAGTAAGCTAATTGTTTTTCGAAGAAACTGTGACTCTGACCGGCTCACAGCTGTAAGGGGTTAAGCTGGAATCTGGATCCAGACACGGGACGGTGCTTTTAATTCCTGGACTCTCTGTACCACCTCCCAGACAGTCCCCCGGGCTCTTCCTCTGGCCCTCGGGGATAATCGTCTGCGTTTCCTGGGGGCAGGAAGCTGTTGGGAGCAATGCTCCTGGCCCCCTGCCCATCTCACACTTCTGGCCCCAGCTACCTCCCCATAGTGGGATAGCGAGTGCGGGGAGGTCTGGGAACCTGCTGCACCCCGAAATGTGGATGTCAAAGCCATGGCTCCCCGAGGCCATCCATTATGGAAACCACTCAGGCCTCCTATCGATTCTTGAGTCAAATCCTGACAAATGACTTATCCCTCCCTCCCCTGTTTCCTGTGAAACCAGGATAATAACCCTGCGGCCAGGGTGGGAGCTTGACTAGAACAGAGCTTGGCCCCGAGGGCGCTCGGCCCTGCTCCGTGAATCTCTCCGAGCCTCAGTTTCTTCGTGTGTAAAATGGGAATAATCATACCGCAGTGCAGCCGTAGCGGAGCGCTATCCCTAGAGCGGCAGTGGGGGTTCCCGAGTGTGGACTCCGGTGTCCCAACCCAGGTGACGTAGGTGACTTAACCACTCTGGGGCCCCTCTCCACCTCTGGCTAGTATGAACAGCGTGAGGGAACAGAGTTGAAGTGTCGGAACAGAGCCCCGCACACAGTAAGCGCACTCGGTCGCTCGTGTGCAAAGGGCTTGGCCGGCACCTAGAGCATCCTAAGGGCTCAGTAAACAATGGCTGTTTCGTTACGGGGGTCCCCTGACCCCTGGAGTGAGGAAGGTCACCTCCACACACCTCCACAGCCCCGTGGCTTCAGCCTCCAAGGCTGAGGCCCAGCGAGCTGGCTGCTGTGCTCCGGTGGGTGGGATGGAGTTGACCTTGTGAAGAGCCGGGGTCCTGTATGTCCCCCACCTGCACCCCAGCCAACCTTGGGGGGGGCTTTTCATGCCTCCATCTCTCACCCCGAACACACCCCTTGCATCCTCTTCTCTCCCCACCTGAGGGCCCATCCTTCACCCACCTTGCTCCCCGCCCACATCAGCTAATCGGTGGTGACTCACGGTAGAGCTGGGGCCGAGGCTGCGTGGGTGATACTACCCTCCTCCGAGGCATTCACCTTCCCACAGTCCTGCGAGCACGGGGCCTGCCATCCCGGGAAGCTTGCCAACCCCGGGGACCCTTCTTCTCCCGGAGAACATTCTGACATGGCAATCCATTCCAGGTGGCAAAAAGTTCCCCCAAGAGGTCCTGCAGTTGCCTCTCCTGCTCCCACGACTCGGTGTGTTGGCGTCCTCGCGTTCCTGCCTAAATGGAAAGAAGCAGCTTCCAGGACTGTCTGCTGCCTCCTAGAACGAGAACAGCAGCTGTGGGGGCTTTTACCTTTCTTTTTCTGGACCAAACAGGCCTGGACTGCAGGGCTCCTTTGCTCCTGTCCTGATGCACAAATGCCCAGGACAGACAGAGCAGCCTGGAGTGGGATCGGCTGCCAAGAGTAGGGGGGCTCCTTTGGCTCTCTCGCCTCTGAGTCGGGGGGTGTAATTGCCCCCCTTCCCATCAGGTAATCCAGGCGCCCAGCCAGAAGCCCCTCACTGCTTCTTATGCACCCAGAAACTCAGCCAGGCCCCCTGGGGCCAACCTAATTGGGTCCATTTTCCATTTTCAAAACCGAAACTGAGAAGGTGAGGATTTGGGTCTGTAGCTTAACCACCTCCTTTGTTAAATAAAACCAACCTAGAAAACAAACAGAGTGAAAACCTCCAAACCCACCTGCATGGAGCCCAGCCAAGCTGGGGTGGAGTTTAAGCAATGTTGACAGTGTTGGCAAGCTCTGGCTCCGGGCTGCACCTGGGCTCAGGGTTGAAGCCACACATCCCCACGCCTGAGACTGTCACGATGTGTGTGTGTGGGAGGAGAGACTGAAGGGATTCCAGTGGGGGCCCATGGGGGCCCCAGGTGCTGTGCCACAGGGGACCTGGCACCCCAGTGCACAGACACGCAGTGGAGTTTCACTGAAGGCATCCAAGTCACACATCCCACAGCACGTCCTCTTCCCTTATGGGATACCTCCCCCACCCCCCCCCCCGCCCCACCACCACCACCAGGACCTTGTCTCTTTTGCCAGCTCCTCCCCTATCTTTCCTGTCCTCCCCCTGGAAGCAGCCCCCAGGCTCACTGGCTTCCGTGTCCTCTCTCCTAGATCCTGCCTCACCCCCCAACACCCCTCCACTCCTCTCCCTCCTGGTATCACCTTCTGTTACTTGAATGTCTCTGCTGGTCCCCCCCACCCCGCCCGCCACCACCATCAACCTAGAGACCCAGCTAGATGCGATCTCTGAAGGTTTCGTCCATCATCCCCAGAAGGACAGATTTCCCAGTCTTGTGTCAAATGAAAAGAAGCTCAACTTTATCAAGGGCTAAGCCGATCATGGACGTTGATGCTCAAACTCAAGGCTTCAAAGGCATTTCCTGCTAATGAGATTAAATGAGATAATGTGCGTGGAGCTTGGTGCACTTTCAGACCATCCCGGGGAGTCTTTACTCTCCTTTGATGTCAGGCATTTTAGAGGGAAAGTTCTCAGAGCTTTGCAGCCTGGGTGATGCTCTGGGAATGGAAGGGGCGCCAGGAATGGGGTGATGCAACAGCCTTCAGGCCCGAGTGTGTGAAGGGGAGCGTGTGCATGTGCGGTGTGTATGAGAGCATGTGTGCGTGTGACTGAGAGGAGAGAACAGAGAGGCGTGTGCTGGGGTCCCACTACGTCCGAAGGGGCCTCCTCTCTCCCTTGGGGTCTTGGCTGCTCTGTCTTGCTGCCACCTCGGGAGGTCACTGTGGCCTCGGGAGGTCACTGTGGTCAACACAATCCCTTCTGGCTTGATCTGAGCCCCCTGACCCAATGTTTTCCCCAACTGAGCAGAGATTGAAAATTATTTTGCAGGAAGAACAAGGTAAACACCCCGATATATTTATGCTGGCTGTAAGGCTTATAGTTATTTCTTTTTTTTTTTTTCTTTAAAGATTTATTTATTTATTCATGAGACACACACACAGAGAGAGGCAGAGACACAGGCAGAGGGAGAAGCAGGCTCCCTGCAGGGAGCCCAATATGAGACTCAATCGCGGGTCTCCAGGATCACGCCCTGGGCCGAAGGCAGGTGCCAAACCGCTGAGCCACCCAGGGATCCCCCCCATAGTTATTTCTTAAAGCCAGACTTCCCATTCCAAGAGACTCCAAAAACAGCAAAGACATTTTTGGATCTCTGATTCTCCACTTAGGGTAGCCACACGGACACATCAAGTGCCCCTGGGAGCACACAGGGATCCTTCCAGACACTCTGCTGACTCAGAGCCAGTTGGGTCCCCAGGCATCCAGCCCGGGAAGGGATCTCCTGGTACCTCCCTTCTTCCCACCCTGTTCAGGCACTGTGCTGGGGGCTTCCCATGGTTAACTTACTCATTCCGCGTAACGGCTTTGTGAACACAGGGCCCGGATAGGCCAAGTTCTGTGTCTAAGGTCACAGAGTAAGAAAGAACAGCTTCAGTTACGGAACATCCTCTGCGCTGGGTGAAAAGCCAATGCGTGTTTTATATGTGGTATCACTGGACCCTCCCAGAGCACAGCAAAAGCCTGGGTGCTAATACCTACTAATATTGTCCCCCTTTGACAGGTGAAGAAAGGACGATGCTCAAAGAAGGGAAGTGATTTGTCCCTTGGGATCCTCCTAACTTTCAGAGGGCTTTGCCCCAATGACTACGGTAAATTTAAGGATTTTCAGGTGCTCAGGCCCAATGTGGGCAAGAAGCAGGGGGCTTTGGGGCATAGCCCAGGGCCCAGCTCTGCCAGTGTCCCCGTCAGGCCACGGTTCCACCTCCTGGATTTAGCCGGGGCAGGAGTCTTGCATGCTGGGGTTCTGCTGAGACTGCCAGGTTCCCTCCCTGTCCCCCTCTGCCAGCCCCCGAGTCCTCTTGCCCCAGCACAGGACTAGCCCCAGCCAAGGTCCTGGATCACCTCCTGGGACCTGGGGCAGCCCATGCTCCTGGCCCTGAGTCCCCACGGACCTTACTTTTTCTAGCACCCAACAGGATCTCAATTGTCCTCTCTGGCAGGGTGGACCAGCGGGACCCCCGACACAGCTTCAGGGGCAGGACTCTCAGGCTTTAATCCTGTGTGACTTCAGGTGCATTAACTCACCTCTCTGTGCCTAAGATACGACTGATGATAGTACTCTAACCCAAAAAGATGACGTCAAGCTTTCTTTACCCCTCACCTCCTTTTCCTTTTCTTGTTTTCCCATCCCGGGAACACTATTTATGTAGCACTTACTCTGTGCCAGGCACCATTGTAAGCATTTTTTAAAAAAAGATTTTGTTTATTCATGAGAGACACAGAGAGAGAGAGAGGCAGAGACAGGCAGAGGGAAAAGCAGGCTCCATGCGGGGAACCTGACACGGGACTCGATCCCAGGACCCCGGGTTCACGACCTGAGCTGAAGACAGATGCTTAACCACCGAGCCACCCAGGTGTCCCTGTTGTAGGCATTTTTATTCCTGATTTAATCCTGATAAAAATCCCATGAGGGAGGCACCATTATTCTCTTATTTTACAGATGAGGACTCGGAGGTACAGAAAGGTTACAGAACTTGCCCAAGGTCACAGCTTTTTTAAAAAAAATTGAAATGTAATTGGTATATAACATTATCTGACACACAGGTTTTAAGAGGCAGAGGCAGGAGTCAGACCCAGGCAGGCGGGCCCCAGAATTCACACTTTTAACTTCCTCCTCTACACCAAGATAACACGTATAAAGCAAGCATTTTAGTATAAAACACAACGAAAAGGAAATGCTTCATAAGCACTAACTGTAGTCACCGTGTGACTTCAAAGCAGGTCATCTTCCTTCTGACAGCCGCTGTGTTGTTTGTCCCTGCAGTGGGACCTGAGAGATCTCCCCGAATTCCACACAATGATGGGTGTGAGGTGCACATCACAGATCCTAACACAGATCAAGCCGTGGGCTCTTGGTGGTCCTCCTCTCTGGAAGGCACAGGTGGAGACATCTCAGGAGTGACCTTAGTTGGACACACCCACTGAGCCAGCAGGAGAGGGTGTGGAAAAACCACGGGCCCTGAGGGGCGGCAGGTGACACAGCAAGTGTGCAAGAATAGGGCCTCTGGGGTCCAGGCCCAGGGGGAGTCGGGAAGAAGGCTGTGAACACTTCCAGGGCCTTCTTTTTTTTTTTTTTTTTTCAGGGCCTTCTGATCTTCACAACAACCCCGAGAAAACAAGAGTCTCAGGGAAGACACGTGACAAGGCCCGAGTTCAAGGAAGGGGGGACAGTGGGCTTTACATCCAGGACAGGTTCATGGTTCCTCTCCGCACCAGATCAGCCATCAGCAGGATGAAGGGCCTCAGCTCCAGGGACAAGGTCCAGGTCAGGAGTAACTGTTTCCGACAAAGGTCCAGCAGGAGGAAGGTGAGAGTCCCTCCCGAATGAGTGCCCCAAAGAAGCCGGGGCTCCAGTGGGGTGCAGGGCTGAGGAAGGAGGAGGGGACTCGCTTTGGGCAGGGGCAGGCTGGCGAGCGAGTCAGCAGCAGGGGTGGCTCAGTCCTATGCTCCGTGCTGGGAAGGGCCAGGGCCAGGTGGGGGGTGGGTGGGGGGTAGATTGGAGGTGGGTGGGGGCATCCCTCCCTGGAATCCAGAGAAGAGCAGAGACTGCACCCCTGCCTCTTCCCATCCCCCCCAGGGGACTTTCCCCACGCACGGGTCTCAGAGCCACCTGCCCTGGGACCCAAGACTAGAGGGAGACGGGGCCTTTCCGGGGAGGCTGTCCCTTGTCTTCAGAGGCAGGAAAACCACTTCCTGTGGGCCCAACCGTCCCTTTGAAGAACCAGGCCCAGTGGCCTCTGTCCTCACTTGAAACTGGAGGAGGGCTGCAATCCGTGACCCCAAGAGGGCAGATTCAGTTTTTTCTGGAGAGCTCCATCACAGCTCCTCCATTTCCCGGGGTGGCAATGACGGCCCAGCCCCAGTCCAGTGGCCCCAGAGTGAGGTCACAGCAGTGAGGTCTGACCTCAGTGTTGCCATGGGGATGCTCCTGGTGCCACCGCCGCCTGCTGAGCAACACCTTTCTTCCAGAAGGAGTGGGAGGGGCAGTGACCGATGTTCACTATGTGTCACCCTGCTCCTGGCTGCCGGGGTTGGTTCCTCCCAAACATAAATTGTCACAAGCGGGGTGGGCCAAGGAACGCTAGTGGGGCCCGCTGGCTCCATTGTGTGCATCTGCGTGTTTGGGTCGCGGGGAGAGGTATTTATGAGGCCTCCCGGGGTGCCTCATTATCTTCTCTCCCTGCGCCCGGGTGGGGATGCTGCTCATTATGCTCCTCATGGACCCAGACTGCCATTCACAGCAACCTGGTCTCCATGGCAACCAGCCGTGACATCACAAGGAACCTACAGACCCTGAAGCCGGAGCAGAGGAAGCGTGAATGCGTGTTTAGGGGCAGATGAGCTCCTGCTTCCCCTCCTGAGGCCTCTCCTGTGATGGGGGAAGTGGGCGTAGAGACACAAAGTGGGAGGGGGTCGCTCCTCCGAGATACCAGGTTTTTCTGTGAGATGCAAACCGAGGTTTCTCTGAAGGTTTACGTGGCATCTAAATGAAGTCACCCTCCCCCACTTTCTCCCCCCTCTCTGTCATCCCTTCAAAATTATGTCTCAATTTCCTCAACCATAAAATGGGGATAATAGAAGTCACTCTTCATTGAGTGATTATTATGTGCCAGGTGCTGTGGATTTTCTCTTTGCCTCATGACAACCCAATAAAGTCTTTTCCTTTTAGAACCTTTCCGTTTATAAGTGGAGGAAAATGAAGCATAGCAAAAGGATTTGAACCCAGACAGTCTGGCTCGAGAGCGTATTCACAGCCTCCCCAGCACTCAGCGGCACCTCTATTTCCAGCCATGCTGTGGCAAACAGTTGCACACGGGTTTCAACTCACTTTGCACTGCCAGCATCTCACCTCATGTGAGCACAAAAGCTTTTTCTTTTTTTGCCCTGGCGCTTGTGCAGTGCCCAACATAGACTACTGGCGGGAACTCGCTCAGCATGAGGACATGCTGGGGGCAGTTAGCTTCCACTGGGTTAACTTCCACCAGTGGGGCACGGGAGCTGAAGGATGGGTGCTCCTGTCAATCTGTCATCTGATTGACAAGACCAAGGATCGTTTTATACACTGTTGGGAGCGTCCTGACGGCACTGAGCCCCAGTCACCCACAGCAGTGACCTGGAGATGCCCTGTGATGTTGGCTTTTCGGCTTTCCTTTTCTCACGTGTGGCGGTGCCCTGTTTCTGCTCCCAGGGACCACCTCCAAAATAAACTCCCTGCACATACGTCCTTGCATCAGGTTCTGCTGAGAGGGGGACCCTAGGCCAAGACAGTCGGCACTACTACAACAGTGCTGAGAGCAGCGCAGCAGGGTGGCGTTCTGGAACTGGAATCCATGGTGAGATGCAGTGAGGACCCTGTTGTAGTGGGCTGGGAGATGGTGACAACCTTGGGCATATGAGTTCAGGCTGTCTCTCCTATAGCAAGCTGGGACGAAGAATGGGTGGAAGGGGAAGGACCGGGTTCTGGGAAAGTTCTAGCACCTGAGCAACATGGGGGCAGTGGTAATTATAAGAGTTTGGGGTTGGGTGGCTTCTGTTAACTGCTTTGGCAGCCTTAAAGAAAGAAAGGATCATGTTCAGGGGAATCCAGTGCCAGCTCAAGGCACGCCACAATGACCCAAATCCAGCGTAGCACTGTCTAAAGAGAATCCCTCCTCCTGCAGCCAAAGGGGACCCTGTGCTGAGAATCAGGCTCAGGATGGAGCTAGAGGGGAGGCAGGGCTGCAAAGGGGCCAAATGCATAACCCCAGTAGGCCTAGGCAAGCTCAGGGCCCTGCTGGGGAAAGTGGGAAACCCTGATACCTGGGGTGGGATGATTCTGAGGACCCTGGAGGCCCAGACCTCTCAGAAACTTTGAGCGTGGGACTCCCACACCCCAGCAAAGCTCTCGTTGGCCAGCTGGGGCAAGCGGCCAAGTCTGGGCTGCCTCCAGGAAAAGGCCACTATGGCCCTCCCTATCTTGTCCCCAGTTCAGGGCCTGACTGAGAACCTCCTGCCACTGATGGGTTTTGTACCTGCTGGAGCAGACGTCAGGTCCACAGCTCGCCTCACTTCAGATGGGCACGGGATTAATTGAATCTTGAGCAGAGAGACAAGCTGGCCAAATGGGCCTGCCCTTGGCTTGGGCTCAGCCAGCCCTGGTTCTAATCGCACTCGGGGCCCAGACAGGATGCTGCCCTGACAATGTCACCAGTTGTCGGGACACTTAGGGAAGTTCATGGATTCAAAACACACTCTCAGAGACTGTGTGGGTACTGATGCGGGGCCTGCTGAAAGGAGGCTGCAGCCGTAAAACAGCTCTCATCTCTCTTCAATGCCCAGGCCAGGGGGGGAGACACATGTGCAAACCACTCACCCACCAGTAATGGGCGCTTTTTGAGATTTCATCAAATGCTAGGCTTTATGCTGAGCTCTTCCGGTACCAAGTATCATAAGTTCCTTAAAACATCCCACTGGGGAGCTGTTGCACTGCCATTTTACAAAGGGAAATAGGTGGCAGGGCTGCGATTTGAACCCGGCCTTACCTGACTCTTGCAGCATGTGCCCTGCCCTCATATACGACCGACGTAGAGCGGGACAGCCTGAGCTGGAGACCTGTTTGGCCTAATGGGCAGATCCAGGAAAGCTTCCCAGACTGGTGCCAAGGCCATTGGCACATCCAAAAACCAGAATAAACGTCAACCATGGTTAGGTTATCAGTAAGCATCTATTGTGAGGCCTCACATTTTCGGAAATGACTCAAGCCAACACGGATCAAAGCCAGCATGAACTCTAGCCACCGCCCTCTCCTTGGACGGTTAGGGGGCAGCCCCTGACCTTCGCAGCTCTCCAGGTTCCAGAGCCCCAGTTCTGCCCCCAGGATCTGGGGAGACCCAACACTCCTGTCTCAACTTTTGCTCTCTCAAAGCCTTTCTGACGAATGAGCCCTACAAGATAGGGGTCCCCATCAGGTGTTCTCTGGCCTGGAGGGAGGTGGCCTGTATGGTTGGGATCCAGAGTTTTGCAATGGAGATATCCACTCAAGTTGGATTCAGTGAAAAGCGGGGACTTATTTATGAGGTCCCGGGGGTGTCTTCCCAATTGCTCACCCTGGGCTGGCAGGAAGGGCCAGGTCTGGGGAGAGTAGAGCTGAGGCTGGGAGCCACTGGGACTGGCTCGCTCTCTGCCAGCTGGCTTCGTTCCTCTCTCTCTTTGCCAAGCAGGGCCTTCCATTCTTCAGAGGCCATGGCTGCCTGGAGCAACTGTGTCCATTCTTCTGGCTCTGGCCCAGCCACGCGGAAGACCAAATGGCTGTGTCCTGCCCTCTGCTCCCCTTCCCAGAGCCAAATGTTTGGGAGAGAGAACTGACTGGCCCAGATTGGGTCATGTGTCCGACCTGAGTGTCATCTCCCATAGCTGGGGTGTGGTGAAGCCCTTGGGGGTGGCGACAGAGGAGTCACCATAGATGGAGGAGTCTTAGGCTCACCAGCTGTGCAGACTCCCCCCGAAGCAGCCATGGTCGGGGAGCCACCTCTACATCCACCACCCGACTTCTCACCTCCCTACCCTCACCCTTGCCAGACACCTGCAAAGAACTTTCTTAACATTCCACTGACCCTCAGGCTCAAGCAATCTGTAAATCATCAGCTAAATCTCTATCCCAGTGATAGAATTAATATTCCCATCCTGATCATTATCATTATTGGCTACTATTTATTAAGGTTTTCCTATATTCCAGGCACTGGGCATCATCACCCTTTCTTCATCTGATTTTTACAACGATGCTATGAAGCAGATACCATTATTGTCCTCACTTTACAGAATAAGAAACTGAGGCACGGAAAGGTGAAGCCACCTGCCAGTTCGCCCTGGAGTGCCAAAGTTGGTATATTGAAGCACTCGGAGCTGATACGCTCAGCTTCATGCTGGAGGCGGCGGGGACACAGAGCTGGGTGGTTTCTGGTTAGTTCGAGAGCCCTCCCCACTTTCCCACCCCCCAACAAGAATCTCAGGGCTAGGACTGCAGATGGAAGGCTGTGGCATGGCTGGAGGGGATCACAAGAGAGGGAGTGTGGGTTTCCTGCAAGGCTGGACTTGGGTCTCAGAGGACGAGGGGCTGAAGGGAGGACTGTGAGGAGACAGCTGGGTGGGGGCCCAGGCTGGCTGTGGAGCAAAATCAAGGGCCGATGTTTGGGCAGGTGGACAGGTGTCAGATGCCAGTGGGCCCTCCTTCCTCCTGCACCCCCAGAACCAGCGCTCTTAAGCACACGTGGCTACTCCTAGCACTGGCTGGACTGAATTGACCTGAAATAGCAGGTAAAGGTGACCCAGAGTGGGAGGAAGGGGGTTTAAGCTGCGGCTGAGTGAGACCAAGTCCTCCCATGTCTTTGCGTGTGTTTCTCTCTGGGTGGGTCCCCACAAAGTCAATCATGTTGACAAGAATCACTCTTCCTCGTGTCCCCATGAAGAGACCAAAGGGCAGAGAGGTGGAGCAATTGTCCAATGTCACCCAGCACGTGGAGGCTCAAACTCAGTCCTCCTTGTTGCAAATCCAAGATTCCTAGGAGGAGGGGGTTTGGATAGAACCTGGGGACAGGTTTCCCGCGTCTGAAAGAAATCATGAAACACTTAAAACACTGGCATTTAGAGGCAGAGGGAAGTGTTTGGATCCACGCAGAACTGTGTTGGAATCCTGGCTTTGTCACCTCCTCGGGGACCTTGGAGAAGTCATTCATCTTCTCTGTGAGGACGGTGGCAGTGTCCCCAAGAGTCCTTCGGAGGACTGAAGGAGTCAATGGATGCATATGACCATCACGGCGAGCAAGCCCTCAATAACTATGAACCGTTGCTTATTGTCATCGATGTCACCAAAGTGGCTTAACCTTTGGGTTTCGGTTTTCTCAACCGCGAAATGAGGGTGATGACAAGCAGGATACCTGAACGGGGCGGTTGGGAGACCACACGCCCGAGTCCTACCCCGGTGCCTGGCTGCACACACGTTCTTTCCTTCCTCCCTCATGTCAAATCTATGCTCGTAGCATAAACGATGTTGCCGGTCTAAGAAAAGCACCACTTGTGAACTTGAACGCACAGGCGTGAGCTGAAGAAGCATAAAGCACTTTCCCTCTCCCCCGGTGAGAGAGCCTCCGTGGACTTTGGGGTAAAACAGTCGTGTGCTGAGTGGGTGTCCTCCGTGCCAGAGGGATCGTACTGGATTCTGCTTCCACGATTCTCCTTGGGGGGCTGGAGATGCAGGGGCCAGCCACACATCTGGGCGGTTGGCGCATGGCTGCAAGGAGATCCTTTGGGCTGGGTTCACCAGGGGTAAAGCAGAATGTTCTGGGTTACAGGACAGGAACCACATTCCCTTCCCAAAGACTGAGCATCAGACATGCAAACACCGCCCCCCCCTCCAACCACCTTTTTTCCTTTTGAAACAAACCACCAATCAACCACTAATGATGTTCCAGGCACTCTCCTCAGCAGTTTATGTCCATCCCAGCCACTGCCCTCTGTGCAGCTTTGGGCAAATTACTTCACGTCTCTGAGCTTCATTCTCCTCATCTGCTGCAAGGGTTTAATAATGGGCCCACCTCCTAGGATCGTGATGAGGATTAAATGAGCGAATGTGGTAGCAGTCTTAGCGAATGCTAGTGGGTTTTGCTGTTAATTATGTATGTTCGTCGATGTAATCTTTACAGTGACCCTGAAAGTAGGAACGGTGGTCCTTGTCTGGATCTCACACCTGGTTGCAGGCAGAGGAGGGTGGTTGGAAATGCAAACCGAGAGGGTAAATTAGTGGTTCCTGAGTGCTGGCCTGACCAAGTGCAAATGCACGTGGAAACTGTGATAAATCAGGTTCTTGGGCCTGAGTTTGCAGAGGATGGCTCTCAATGAGTCCAGGATGAGCCCCACAATGTGTGCGTACTGGGTGCAGCCTCCTGGGTGATTCAGAAGTGGGGACCCGGGTCAGGTGACTGGGCAAAGCTCCCCCAGCCAGTGAGGGGCAGAGGCAGGATTTGAATGTAGAGGTAGGACCCTAAACCGGCATTGTTTACACAAAGAACACTTCCCACTCCCTCCTGCCCCCTAGGACTTGGGGCAGGGTGTCCTCATCTGACCCTCTCTCTGAGGAGGAGGGCTTAGGGGGACTCTCTTGAGCAAGATCCTCCAAGCAACCATTTCAGGCCATCCCCACCCATTACGGCTTCCTTTCCCAAAAGCCACCCGAGCCAACACAGAGCTTTGTGGATTCTGGAAGGTCTCACCAACAGCCAGGGACACATGCCTCATTGGCTCCCCCCAGACTTCCTCTCGGGGGGTTTGTCTCCACCCCCTGGTGCCACTGGGCATTCAGAGAACCTCTGGCAAACTTCGGGAGCTGCCAAAGCATTTAGTTACTTTGATCATTTTATTAATAAATGTGTACCGGTGCCAACAACATGGAAACTGCTGCCTGGGAACAAGAGTGGAAACATGCTCTGGGGAGCTTTCTGGCTGGATGGTGGCGACAGGAGAAACAGACAGGGATCTATGGGGAAAAGGGAGCCAGGCAGCCGGATGGCCCAATTTAGGGCAGCTCAGGGCACTCAAGGACCTCTGGAGCTTGTGACAACCTTTTTGGGAAAAGGAGAGTTGAGAGGAACTGGTTGGGAAGGAGCCTGGTGCTCTGACCCTCCAGCCAGAGGACTCTGAGCCCCTTGGGACTGGGAGACTTGCCTGGCCCAGCAGAGGGCAGCCAGACACACCTTCCCCCCCGCAGGGCCAGCTAGACCCTGCGTGTATGGGGACAGGCAGGGTAGGTGGCAGCAGTACTATGCCCACAGAGGATCTTCAACCCCAAAACAATGGGAAGGGTGGTGAGGCACTTGCCCCGGAGGGGCTGCCGGCCTGATGCCAGAGAGTCTCGATCACACATAGGAAGTACAGGGCCCAGGGCCAGGCACACGCAGACCCTCAGTACACACGGCTGTCTAGCATCATCAGCACCTTTCCAGGATGTGGTAAAGAGAAATACTCAGAAGTGATGCGCCCAGTAAGGACAGGCCAGAAAGGTGGGTCTTGGTGTAGAAGCAGCTGGCAGGCAGCGTCGCAGGAGGCAAGCTCCCGGCCTCCAGCGCTCAGCCCCGTGTGCCAGCACCAGAAAACCCTCTCTTCCAGCTGGGATATGTGTTCTCTTCTATTACCGGCCAGTGAATAAATAATCGGAAAGCCTTGCCAGGATCTGCTGTTTACCCTTTAAGGGAATGAACTTCTGTTTCATTTGGGGAGTTAAAAAAAAAAAAAAAAAAAAAGCCTCCCCAGACAAGAGCCTGAGTTGGGGAGAGTGTTTCTCCCAGTCTCTGTCCTGGAGTGAGCTAGACAGATGGCTCGGATGGTGATGGGAACCTGAGGGTTCCCAGGAGACCCCCCGCACCCCAGCAGGCACCACCTGGACAGTCGCCTTCCGCAGGAAGCCAGCAATGCCCCAGCAGGGGTCTTCACCACGTGTGCCCGGGCCCTCACATCAGCAAAACATGTAAATACACTTATTCAGTACACACTTTACTCAATACCGTCATTCCTTCATGCTCATTCCTCAATCCGATCATGCATTTATTGTGCAACATATTATGAATGTTCTCCAACACCCACACCAACAAAAACGAAAAAGCAAATGAAATTAGAGTGAAATGGCGTTTCAAAATGCTTTAATAGTGGTGAATGGTTTTGTGCTATCATTAGTTACAATCTCAAAGCAAAAAGTTATACTCAGGGTTAGGCTCATTAGTCCTAACGGTCGATATAAATTCTTCAGATTGTCTCCTCACGCCTCCGTGAGACTCGGGGACCACTTTCTCGTTAGACCCCATCGGACCATCCTTGTCTTTGCTTTGCCTGCTGCTGTCGGAGCAGATGCCACCGGGAGCAAAGCGCCCATACCACGCCTTGCTCTGTGCTTACGTTCTGTTCAATTTTTTTTTTTTCCGTTTCTTTTTTCCCCTTCATGTCCTGCTCTTTTTAAGTCCCTTGTCTATCCGGTGAAAAATCAGGTGAAGGGTATCATGATCTATAAAGCTGCTGAACTCGACTCACATGAAGAGAAAAATTCTTTAAAATGCTAAAAGCGAGGACAAAGGCCTGGTGGCAAGCCTCGCTGTGTGGTCCGATTCCCACTGGTCCCTGGAGTAACATTTGACATAAAGACCAAATATGGGCATGGGCATCGATCTATAAATATGGGTAAGATTTCATTCTTTTTCCTTTTCTTTTTGATAAAAAGGAAATAGAAATAACTTTGAATACTCCGTTCCCCTCCCGTTGCTACACTGCACACCTCTTGACATAGCACTCTGGAGGCTTCTGTGTCAAGCTCCTCACTGCCCCCCCCCCCCTTCTTCTTCTTTTTAAAGATTTTATTTGAAAGAGAGAGAGAGGGAGAGGGAGTGAATGAGCATGAGTGAGGTGGAGAGGGGCAGCGGGAGAGGGAGAAGCAGATTCCCACTGAGCAGGGAGCCCAGGATCATGATCCCAGGAGCCCAAGAGCATGACCTGAGCTGAAAGCAGACACTTAACTGACCGAGCCACCCAGGCTCCCCTGTCCCCTTCTCTTCCTAACTGATCTTTCAGTTATTGCAAACAATAGGCATCGTGAGCTTATGGAAATGTGGAAAACTAAGTCACTGCCTCTCCCCTGTTACCCATGGGTCTTGGGGCACAAAGCTTCTTACCAGGTCTGGCTGCTTCTCGCATCTCACCTGTCCCCTGCCCTCCCTCCCCACATTAGCCAGGGGGGCCTCCTGAGCTCTTGGGTCCTGGCAATGGGCCTCTACCCCGTATGACATGGGGCCTGCTTCTTCTTATCCGTCAGGGCTCAGTTCTCAAGTCACCCCTGAGAGAGGCCAGAGTCAGCCCCTCTTCTAAGCAACATCCCTTCTCCGTATTACCCCTGCCTCAGCGCCCCTTCCAGCATCGATCACATTTTTAAAAGATTATTTAATTTTTTATTTGAGAGAGAGAGCAAGAGCGAGAAAGAGCACAAGTGGAGGGGAGGGGAGGGGAGGGGGCAGAGAGAGAGGAGGAAGCAGACTCTGCTGAGCAGGAAGCCTGATGACGTGGGGCTCAATCCCAGGACCCTGAGATTATGACCTGAGACAAAAGCAGATGCTTGGGACACCTGGGTGGCTCAGCGGTTGACCGTCTGCCTTTGACTCAGGGTGTGATCCTGGTCTCGGGATCAAGTCCCACATCGGGCTCCCTGTGAGGAGCCTGCTTCTCCCTCTTTTTTTTTTTTTCCTGCTTCTCCCTCTATCTGTCTCTGCCCCTCTCTGTGTATCTCTCATGAATAAATAAATACAATCTTTAAAAAAAAAAAAAAGCAGATGCTTAACTGAGCTGCCCAGGGGCCCTGCACCAACCACATTTTGTCACTATGTAAATCTGTTTGTGGGCTCTGCTGTCTCCTCCACTTGATGATAAGCTTGGGGACCACCAGAGAGGACCCATGTCTGCTTCTTTCACATCTGCATCCCCAGAGCCTGGTACATTTATAGGTGCTCAATAAATGAGTGAATAATGAAATGAATGAATCAGATGTGAAAAGATCTACAAATGCTTGCTTGGACTGGACTCCTCTCTTGACGACAGCTAGAAGCTCCTGGATATGGGGAAGCAGCCTCCCACCTCCCCTGGCTCTGCCACCTGGCTCACACCAGGGAGGCCGGAGGTACCTGTCAAAGGCACTCAAGAAAGCCCAGAGTGGCAGAGTGGTTTTCCGGGGGTGCAAGAGGCCATGAGAGGGAGGTGTCCACACTCCTCGAGAGCTGAGAACCTGGAGTCAGAGAGGGGTAGGGTTGTACCTAAAGACACACAGGACGGTCAGGGCAGAGAGCACTGCCAGGAATGTGGGTGAAGAGACAAATTGGGGTTCTCTTGGTCAAATGGACTGAGCTGCCCCAGGGGCTGTGTCGTAGTTGAGGGCAGGAGTGCTGTCACAGGGCTGGGCCTCTGTGAGGTTCCAGAGTCTGTTCTCATATGATCCCCCTTGGACCCTCTTGGGATGTCCCCACAGCCCTGTCAGGAGGCACAGATGCAGCTCAGAGCTCACACAGGTAGTGAACGGTGGAGTGGGGACCACATCTGGGCCTCTTCTGCACCAAGGGGCGCTCTTCCCCCCTCCCTCCCTCCTTCCCTTGCATCCCCCCTCTCAGCTCCCCCCCTGGTTGAGGCCCAGCAGCAGTTGTGAGGCAACTTGCAGAGCTTGTCCACCCTGTGGGTAGCAGGCACATGGGTGAGTGGACAACCATGGGGCTTGCCCGGGGCAGGTGTCCAGGTGTCGGCAGGTGTGGCCTGCTCCTGCTCAGTGCCCGCCTCTGAAAGCAAATGAAATCTGACCCTGTGGGAAAGATTGGAGAGAAAGCAGGAGAAAATATCTCCTTTCAACAAAGAGGCCCAAAGGGACCCTTGTTTTACTAGATTCCTTGACAGCCTCTGTGCAGTGAAGCTCTTTTCAATATATTTTTCAGGAAAACAAGCCCAGGAGAATGGTGAGGGGGTAGGAGGTGGTGGGGACTGTTTCTAAACGTTCTTCCCTCTTTGGGTCTCAGTGGTTTCTTTACAGTGGAGGGGTCGGCCTTGATGAGTCAAGGCCAACAGTGGGTGGGCCTCCCATTCAGGACATTTAGCTTCTGAGGATGGGCTGCAAGGTTTTCCAGAAGGAAAGGAAGCTTGGTGGGAGCTTGGCTGGGGTCTGGAAGGATTTGCAGGAGGAGAGGCAGGAGCGGTCACAGGTGGTTGGCCCCGGCTAGGACCAGGAAGGCAGCCTGGGGCCTGACTGCAGGGGAGGCAGGGGCTGCGGTGGGGAGAGCCCTAAACCAGGAACCCGGAAACCTCCCAGCTCTGCCACTGGTTTGCTGGCTTCTGTGCAGTGAGGTCTCTGCCTCTTCCCAGACCTCAGTTCCTCATGGGCAAACCTGGAGGGTGAGGTTTAGACTGGGCGGACTCGGAGCTCTCCTGGCCTGCCATGGCTCTTCCAGCCCCTTCCCTCTCCACTGGGCAGAACCATCCCAGCAGCAGCTGAGGCTGCAGGCCTCACTCCACTCTCGGGGCCTTCCCACTGCTTGCTGTTGGGCCCACTAATCCCCCTTAAACTCCTTTCTTCCTGTCTGCTGCTCCTGTGGAGGGGGCTTCTGGGGTCCTCCTCTTCCAGGAAGAGAGGCCTCTGGGACTTGGTAGGGGGGAAGGGGACAGGTCTGGCCTCTCTGCCCCCTCACTTGCCAGCGGCCCCCAGGCCATCTGTTCCAGGCTAGGTCCCAACAGAGAGACCATTCAGAGATCCCTGCCTATGCCTCCCCCCTGCCCCCACCCAAGTCTGAGCAGATGGCCCAGTTGCCACCCCTCCACACAAACCGGGGAGCCCTGAGGACCAGCTGGTTCTCATAGAACTGGTCAGCACCCAGTTTCAGGCCCTGGGCCTCCTACCTCACTGGGCCTTGGTTGTCATGCCTGGCACCCTCCCCACCTCATGCTGTGCAGCCAACACCCCCCTCCAAACCATTTGGAGAGGCATCATGAGGGCTGCACCCTCAGATGCCACCAAGCCATTCCCCTGGGTCCACCGGAGGCACCAGCCACCTGCCTGAGGTCACACAGCTAACTCGGAAGACAGGCCTGGCTAGAACCCCAATCTCTGGCTTTTAGTGAGTGCCCACTGCCCCACAGCAGTGGTCTTTAAACTTCAAGGGCAGGGACACCTGGGTGGCTCAGCGGCTGAGTGTCTGTCTTTGGCTCAGGTAGTGATCCCGGGGTCCCAGGGTCGACCCATAAGGAGCCTGCTTCTCCCTTGGCCTCTGTCTCTCTCATGAATAAGCAAATAACATCTAAAAAACAAAAACAAAAACAAAAAAACCCCCATACAACTGCAAGGACAGAGGGATATCTTGAGGGGTTGGGGATGGGGGTGGTCAGATTCCAACCCAGAAGTTCTGGGGAAGGGCCTGTGAATCTGCATTTTCAACTTTCCAGGAAACTCCCAGGTCTCACAGGGGCTGCGATCCTGTGACCTGTGCTTCTAGCCTGAAAGGCAGTGAAAGGTCTGAGATGCAGGCAGGACAGGAGTAATTATCCCCATTGCACCCGTGAAGACACTGAGGCCCCAAAGGCATTTGATTTCACATGGAGCCAGGCCTGGGCCTGAATACTTATGGCTCAGTTAATGGCTTCTGGACAATAGTCCCCTGCCATCTCCCCAGGGGGGAACAGGAGTGGCCTTGAGATCATCTCCACCACTCCTTCTCCTCCTCCTCCTCCTCCTAGTTATAACACTTAGAGGCCCCCAGTCCTGGAAAGATGATGGTGTCACCCCTTATCCCCAGTGCAATCCTAAATAAGATTAGCGCTAAACTCTAACATAACTGTAAGGAAGTCCCATTATGAATATAGCACTTTGGTGCACTTAAAAAAATCTATTGAATTCTTTAAATTCATTTTACTGGTGGCTGTGCTCCTATGGTGCCCAGAGCAATATCCTCATGCCCTGAGATAGCTCAGTGTCCCTGTGCCCCATCCAGTGTGGGGTCTGGGCCACCGAGAGCCACTTCTCTTCCTTGGACCTGGTCCCTTTCTGGCTCCCTCAGTCCCTCCAGATTGGAGTGTAGTCTGGAACGTACCTCAAAGCTGGAATGCACCCATCAGGGGAGCCTGCATGTCCAGGAGGAGCCCCGGAGTGGCACACTGTGGATGGATACTTGAAATGTGTGCCTCTTGTCTCCTTGACCATCTGGCTTCCCTTCCTGGGGGGGCTTTGAGGGAAAGCCCAGGCTCCCTCCTCACCCATCTGGGGAAGGGATCCCTGCCTAGCCGTCTTTAGAGATGAGACAAGGGCAAGCCACCCAGGGATGCAGCCCAGAAGCCACTCTTTCCTCTGGGGATGCTGGTGTTGGAAGGTGCTGGAATGTAGAAGCCGGAAAGGACAGCAGTGGCTAAAAAAGCCTGCTATGTTGGTGCCTTGCAAGGCACTGGAGGACTCACTAAGGTAAAACAGGGCCTATATCCTAATCCCACTTTGCAGGATTATTCAAAGATGAAAAGAAACCACCCGCACATGCACGGGCATTCAGCACAGAGCCCGGCTCAGCACAGAGCCCGGCTCGCTCACAGGGAGCATTCAACACCCTGTCCTCTTTGTCACTGAGATGGGCATCCTCAGAAAGAGCACTGGAACAGGAGTCAAGCTACTCACATTTTTTTTTTTTTATTTGACAGAGACAGAGAGCAGAGCTAGAGAGAGAGCATGGTGGGGGGCAGAGGGAGAGGGAGAAGTAGGCTCCGGGCTGAACAGGGAGCCCGATGTGGGGCTCGATCCCAGGACCCAGGATCACGGCCTGAGCCCAAGGCAGACACTTGACCAACTGAGCCACCCACGCGTCCCCAAGCTACTCACATTCTAATTCAGGCTGTGCCACTACTGTGTGGGTGGCTTTGAACAAATCCCACAGCCCTCTTGGGGCCTCAGTTTCCCTATCTGTAAAATAAGAGGCTGGGACCAGATGACGTTTCTGACTCTCCATCGATGACTCCATCGATGACTCCATCACTTCCCATAGCTCCCGTTCGTCCTTCCTGACTCAGTTAAATGCCAACTTCTCTAGGAAGCCTTTGCTGAGCCCCCTTGGTTGTGAACCTACTGGCCGCCCCTCCGCCCCCACCTCGGGCACTGTGTTCCTCCCACTGGCCGTGCTGTGTGTGCCCCCTCAACCTGTGATTCTGCAGCTCCAGGGAGAGTCATGAGATTAAGGTGACCCTTCATCGGTTCCCTTGGGCCGACAGTCCTCCCCCCATTTTACAGATGGAGACACCGAGGTCCTGGCCATCCAGCAAGCCCGGGAGTCCCAGAGCCTCAGCCAGATCTCTCACAATCATCACAGCAGCGGTTACTCCTTAAAGGGGTTATTTTTCACTGTTGGCGCTGCCACGCAGGCCTTTTTTTCCCCTCTTATCTTGGGTTTGTGTTCACCAGCGGCAGGGAGGAGGCTGAGCCCGAAGCAAAACAGAAGGAAAACATAGAAAAGGAGAGGAGGGCAGGCAGGAGGGCTGGACAGACGAGAGGCCAGGGTTGCTGTGGGATCTCTCACCATCTTCCAGGCTGCTCGGGACCCCTGGTGAGGGGTGGGGAGCAGAGTGGGGACATAGTTCAGAAGTTAGAGGCACGGCTGGGGCACCTGGGGGCTCAGTGGTTGAGGGTCTGCCCTTGGCTCAGGTGGTGATGCCAGGGTCCTGGGATCGAGTCCTGCATGGGGCTCCCTGCAGGGAGCCTGCTTCTCCCTCTGCCTGTGTGTGTGTCTCTCTCTGTGTGTCTCATGAATAAATAAATAAAATTTTAAACAAACAGACAAACAAAGAATTTAGAGGCACGGGGGTAGGGGTCCTGATCCAGAGGCAGGGCAGCCGCGCCCACCTCTGCTCTCAGCCTCCACTTGATCCCCCCACCCCCTTCTCAGACACCCACCACTGGGCGAGGCACAGAGACAGGGCAGCAATGACACACAGTCTTGCCTGGAAGGAGCTCCCTGGGCCAACCCTGGGCACTTGGAACCTAGCTGCCAAGTCCACTCCAATCCCTTGAGGGTGCCGCTGGGGTCAGCTGGTAGGAGGTGAGGGGGAGCAGGAGGGGTGTCTGTGTGGCCCAACCTTGCGTAGAGCATGGAGGGAGGCAGCTGGGGGTGGGGGGTCATTGAGAAATGAACTGAGAAAGGAGAAGCATGAACAAGAGCCAGCACATGAAGACCGGGGCATGATGAGGGAAGAAAGTCCCAGCAGAAGGAACAGCACACAGCACAAGTCCAGATATGGAACAGAGTGATGTGCAAGAGGGCAACTTGGAGGAGCATCACTCAGAGTCTGTCTTCTCCACCAGATTGCAAATTTCTCTGATGCAAAATTGGAGTTCCGGGGATCCCTGGGTGGCTCAGCGGTTTAATGCCTGCCTTCAGCCCAGGGTGTGATCCTGGGGTCCCGGGACCAAGTTCCGCATCGGGCTCCCTGCATGGGGCCTGCTTCTCCCTCTGCCTGTGTCCCTGCCTCTCTCTCTCTCATGAATAAATAAATAAATAAAATATTTTTTTAAAAAAAGGAGTTCCCCTTATCGCTCATTTGATGCATCTATGTGTAGCTTGCCCGTGTGCATTTCTTCATCTTTGTTTTTTTAGCTGGAATAATCTGAGGTTTATTACAAATCTTAAAGAACGGCTTGGCAGATCTAGGATGGCCTTTACCCTTGGGTTGCCATGTACTGTTGCACAGGCTGTGTACTGCAACGCTCCCTCTGAAACAGGAGTAATGCCCTGTGGCTCTGCTCTACACTGTCATTAATTAGCAGTAATATTCTTCCCCTGCCCCAGCATAGGTAATATGTATAGAGTAAAGTGCTGGGAATGCAGTGGTGAGTGAGCCAGTTAAAGTCTCTACCCTCAAAGAAGGTATATTCTAGAGGAGGCAGATGAAAGAAACAGGTAAATTTTAAAATTTAAAGGCAATCTTAGATACGACACATGCTCTGAGGGGCCAAGCAGTTGAGTCGGTGGTACGTGGGAAGCCTCTCTGCCCAGGTGGCCTTTCAGCTGACACCAGGGGTGAGAGAGGGACAGGCGGCCTGGTGAAGGCCTGAGGGCAAGAGTGCTCCAGGCAGAGGGCACAGCGTGTGCAAGGGCCCAGGCTGGAAGTGCTCGGGGGATGCAAGGGCTAGGAAGGTGGACTCAGTGTGGCTGGGGTGCCGGTGGCAGGTGGGGGGGAGCCGTGCCCGCAGGGCCACACCGTCTATAGTGACAGCTCTGGATTTTACCCTAAGCAAGGGGGAAAGCCATATTTCCTAATCTCTGATCCATTTTTTCAAAGCTCTCTTGGAAAGAGTGGACTTGGAGGAGGCACAGCCGGGAGGAAAGGCGGCAGCGGCTTGGGTTCAGTGGGCCGGACGGCGTGCTCGGGCAGGTGACAGCACTGAGGCCAAGAGGCCCAGAGCAGCATCATGGAGCGGAACGCTTCCTGCCCTCAGCATCCACAACAATAACAACAGGCACAGTGTTATTCCTGAGTACCCGAGCATTTCCACAGCACTTTTTCTCACTTTGTGAGGCAGACAGGCCACCGGTAATAGGCCTATTGTCAGCTGTGCAGACTGAGGCTCCGAGAGGTGAAGAACCCTGCTGAGTTCCCATGGCCTGGAGGAGGCCACAAAAACTCCCTGCCTCAGTATCCCCACTGACACCTGGGCGCTACAGGCCTGGATGGGGTGGGAGGTCCTTCCCCACAGCAGGGCAGGGTGGGTGGGGGGAGCAGCCAGGCGCAGTGGGCTTCTGTTTACTGCCTTGGGCTGCAAACACATGTTAGCAATTGGCAAAACACAGGGAAGCTGCCGTTCAACATGCTTAGGTTGGCAAATGCACGCAGTGCCCTTTTCTTATATAAGGACGTAAAACAATAATTTATTTATACTCAGAAGCTGGAACATTATCTCCTGCCAAGACTTCCTGCAACCCCCTCCTCTGGCCCTACCCCCACGGAGGGGTTCCCAGAATGCCCTGGGGCCTGCAGGGATGGTAGGGGGGCACTGAAGGACAAATCAGAGCTGCCCTGGGACCTTTGGAGTGACCTGTAGAGATAGTATTGAGCACCTACTGTATGCTGGTCCTTAGTTCTTTCTTTCTTTCTTTTTTTTTAAAGATTTTATTTATTTTTTCATGAGAGACACACACAAAGAGAGACACAGGCAGAGGGAGAAGCAGGCTCCCTGTGGGGAGCCTGATGTGGACTTGATCCCGAAACCCCCGAGACCCTGGATCACAACCTGGACAGAAAGCAGACGCTCAACCACTGAGCCACCCAGGCGTCCCGGTCCTTAATGATTTCTTTTCCTTTTTTTTTTTTTTTTTAAAGATCTTATTTATTTATTCACGAGAGATACAGAGAGAGAGAAGCAGAGACACAGGCAGAGGGAGAAGCAGGCTCCATGCAGGGAGCTTGACGTGGGACTCGATTCCGGGTCCCCAGGATCAGGCTCTGGGCTAAAGGCGGCGCTAAACCACTGAGCCACCAGGGCTGCCCCTCCTTAATGATTTCTTATCTGATTGTCAAAATAAGTCCGTGAATGGGAGGTTAGAAACCTAGGAGACAGGACGAACGTTTGAATCTGGGCTCGTCCCTTATCAGCTAGTCATTTGGGAGAGACGCTGATCTCTAAGGTGGAGCCAGGAGGAGCAGAGTCCACAAAGGTCTCCTGCGTATAGTAAGTGTTCAAGAAACACTAACCTCGTGAGCCTGGGGTTGCTGTTATCCTTGTTTATGAACCGGGCAAACAGAGGCCCAGCGAGGCTACCAAAGTTACCCAAAGCCACACAGCTAGGAGTTGAGAGAGTCAGGTTTGTGGAGTTCCGTGGTCTGGGTCTGAAGACTGTCACTGAGCATTAAAATGTACCTGAGGGCTGTACGCTTCACCTCAACTTTACCCAGTGCTGGGAGAGACTCACTGTGGGCCAGGCCACTTAAGATGAGCAGACACAGAGCCACCGTCCCAAAACATGTGGCCTAATGCAGGCAGACAGATAACAATAACTCCCATAACTCCGTGTGTCAGCACTGTCAGGCTGGAAGAGACGGCCTTGAAGGATTCCTGACGCTGGGGTGAGGGGGCGGTTGGGGTCCTGGGACAGATTTCCCAGACGTGACGCACTGCATGGTGGATGGGAGGAGGGCATTCCTGGCCGAGGGCCCTGCCTGGGCAAAGTACAGTAGGGCTGAAGCATGCCAGTGTTTGGGGGTATGGCCGGGGTGGGTCCTCAGGGAACGTGGGGGCCAGGCCTGGTGTGCTGATCCCCACTAATCCAAACAGCCATGGCGTGTCCTTGGCACCATCTGCTCGGTGGACACCAGCTGCAGCACTGCCTGTGCCAAACCCCTTCCCCGGGCCACCGATGCAGAGATGCACACAGTACTTTCCACCCCATCGACAGCATCCTGGCGCCCTGACCCCACTGGGAACACGGAGACACCAACTGATCCAAGGTGGTTATAAAGACCTGCTGTGGGGCACCAGGGAAAAAACATGGCCTTTGGGCACATTTGGAGATGGGAATTCTTGGTGCCCGGAGCCAACCCTTTCTGGGCCTCAAATCTCCACCTGTAAAATGGGTCACCTCACAGAGGTGAGCTGGATATGCAAGCCATTCGTCTTGCACTCACAAGCTGCCCTGTGCATTGGTCTTCTCTCTTTCCCCAGCTCCGGAGTCAGGGTGGGGTGAGGAGGGGCAGTGGGAGTTGGGAGCGGAGAAGGGAAGGGGAGCCCTGCTCAGCCTCTGGGCCCTCCAGGTCCCTCCAGGCCAGGGGATCCGCCTCTGAGAGCCCCTCGGCTGGGAGTGGAGGGCTGCCCCGGCCATGCAGGGGTTAACCGGCTTGGGGGGGGGTGGGAGGAGGAGCCGGGGGTGAGGACTCCTTGGCAGGTGCTCCCTCCACCCAGAAGGCTCTAGCCGGCCCTGAGCCTGTGGCCCGGGGGCCTGGCGCTGCTGCTCCTCGGAGCAGTAGTTACGTAAGGATGTCCCGAAGTCCCCGGGAGCGCGGCTGCCTTTGTTGCTGCGATCCGCCTGGGCGGCAGCGGCCCCGTCAGTATTAATAAACCGATCACTCAAAAGGGCAGGCTGGGCTTTTTTTATGTAGATTTGGGCTGGGGCACCTCGGAAGGAAGAGTCAACACGGCCCGCCCCGGCCCCCCTCCCCCGCAGCCACCCTCCCCCCCTTGATCGGCCCTCCGGCCTCACGACCAGCAAACACGATGATTCCAGAGCCCTGGCTGTGGGTTCCAGGCCCTTCCCTTCCGCTTCAAAGCTGGGGAATCTGGCAGAGGGAGACTGGTGAGCCTACCTGTAAAATGGGCCCAAGAAGGCCGAAGCGGAGGTTTCAATGAGACAATCTTCAGCGCGCGCCTTGCAAATTCTAAAGCCAGGGTTCTCAGACCTGAGCTCCGAGGAGCATCAGCTGGAGGGCCCCTGGGAGTACAGAGTGTGCCCCGAGACTCCCTCCTTCCCTCCCTCCCTCCTGACTTCCCGGCTGGAATGAGAATTTGCTAACTCTAACCTGCTCCCTACAACCCAGCTTTGAGAACCACCTCTCCAGAGTGCTGTTTAGGAATTCGAATCTGCTGGCAGCCGGGGCTGCCCCCTTGTCCCAAAGTTGAATGACTACATTGTGGGGGGGGGGGGGAGGGCACTGCCTTGCAGGAGGGTGGGCCATCCTTGAGGGAGTCAGCAGCACAGCCAGAGCCATCTGGGGCACTGGGTCAGACTACTTGGGGTTCCCGTCTTGACTTCAGTGCTTTCCAGAGTGTGGCCTTGAGCAAATTTTGTAACTCAGTGAGCCTCAGTTTCCTCATCTATAAAATGGAGCTAAGAAAGGTACCAACGACCTGAGATTTATTGCGATTAAGTATCTAGAATGTGCCCAGACCGGTGCCTGGCACACTGTTGAGATGATGGGGTATGGTACCCAGGTGGCCCAGCAGCCCCTTGGGCTGGGGGCAGGTGAGGCGCTGGCCACAGCCCTAGCTGGCCACCCAGGGTCCAAGGCTCTGACCTCACAGCCCAGAGTGGCTGCTGTCAGCTCTCACTGTGATGCAGCCCTGAGGTCTACCTTCTGCTGCCTCTACCCTCAGCAATTCTTTTCTCCATCAGGATTCACCCTTGGAGAGTCTGACCCGCCCTGAGGCTCTTGCTTGGCTTGCAGAAGGGTCAGCTGTACCCACAAGGGATAGTCCACACTCTATCCTGAGCTTTGGGGGTATCCTGGGCTTCAGATTCAAGGCCCCCAGACATCCCCCTCACTCTCTGGGCTGGAGGGAGGTGGAGGATGGCTTTCCTGCAGACAGTCATGTGTACCCCCTGCACCCCCACTCACTGCCATTGCCACGCATTCATTCTTCATCGAGTCAATGAACATTTATTGAGCGCTACTGTGAGCCAGGCCCCAGGCTCAGGACTAACATAATCCTCCAAGTACCCTGACAGTCATCATGATTCTCCTCTTTCCACTGGGCAGATGAAGAAACTGAGGCTCAGAGAGGCCAAGAAAGTCATCCAAGACCCCAGAGCTAGTCAGCAGAGGACCAGGGCCTTGTGCCTACATCCGGGACGGCCTGAGTCCCAAGTCCTGCTGGTACCTGCCCTCCAGAGCTCATCCTCCCTGGCAGCAGGAAAGGGCGGGCTGGGGTCCTCTGGCCCCCCCAGCTGTCCCACCCGTACTGTGGGAAGGGCTGACCCCATGGCTTCCACCCCTACCCTGATGGGCTGTCGCTCCCACAGGTGAGGAGCTGAGACAGCCAGCAGCCTGGCTTGTGGCAGCGAGGATGATTCATCATCAGAGGGAGGGCGGCCTCCAGGGAGCAGGGTGGAGGGAAGGAGGCCTGGGTAGTCTCCAGGGGCTGGAGGTGGGGGCCGGGCAGTGTAGGGGAGTCCCGCCTCATTGGGCCTGATCCTGTAGCTGTTCCTCTTCGTCCCCAAAGTGTGCTCACCCCGTGACCACCCGCAGTGGCCAGGAAACCCCCAGGGGTCCTACCAGGCCAGCTCTCTAACCGGGGAGGAAGCTCTAGAGGAAGTGAGGGGAACCAGGAAGGGGAACCTGTAGGAGTTAGGAGAGCCTAACTCTTCTGCCTCCCTCTCCAGAACAGCGGCCCTATCAACCTCGTCCAAAGCGGTCCTCCTTCTGGCAGCTTCAACTAGTCGTGGCTTGACAACTTTCTCACCCCAGAGCTACCTTTTCTGGTTTAGGAAGCACCGCACCTCCAGGGTCCCTCTCCCTCTCTCCTTCTGGCTGCTACTAATATCAACAAGGGTCCCTGTTCTTGCTAAGGGCTTATCGTGTGTCTTCATTGTTCAATTCCCAGGGACCCCTAGGAAGTCAGCTCTACCCATCTCCCTATTTTACAGACCAGGAAGCTGAGGCTCAGAGAAATGAAAGCACTGGCCCATGATCCATAACTAGGATCGGAACCCAGGTCTATCAGCTCTAAAACCCCTGAGTTCAACCGCAGGGGCCTCTGACAACATCCTTTTCCTCTCTATGCCCTGCTCCCCATCCCCAGGGAGCGGGGTGTGTGGGGGGGTCACTGCTGAGCCCAGGCCCCAGGCCCAAAGATGGGCATTCCCCCAGCTTTTCTCCTCCCCCTCCAGCTCCCCAGGGAGCAGCACTAGTCCTACTGCCACATCTTTGAAATCCAGCTGCACTTGCATTCCTCCTCAGGGATTTGCAATCCACAAGTGATTTTTGGCCGCAGACACTGGCATTTCCGGTGCCCACGCCACCCTCCAGCCACACATCCACCCATATGCCACCCATCAGCGCAAGTGTGGGCGTGTGCACACACAGGCACTGTGAACGTGCTGCCGCCCCCGCTGAGAGGGATCTGGAGGGGAGTGACCCCCCTCCCAGTCTCCACCTCCACACCCACCCCCCTCCTCCCTCCTGGGGCTCTGAGGGACAATTTCACAAAGAGAATCCCAGGAAGCATGATAGTAATCAGAATGAGCATTTCCAGCTTGCAAATCTTTCTCATCTAATCTCTCCCGTGACACTGATGAGCTCCTGGAGGCAGGTGTTTTTATATTTCCATTTCTCGGGTGCAGCAGAGGGTCACACAGCTAGTTAGGAGTGGAGCCGGGACCCCAGCCCCCTTATCTCGTCCTCTCTGCTGATGCTCCTTCTCTTGAGCTGCAAATAATGGTGACAGCTCCTGGTCAGCAGGTGCGAGCACCTGTTCTTGCCCAGCTGGGCCGTGTTCTTGCTTAGCACTCGACGGATGCCAGTTTCTGTCTCAGGACAGCTCAGCAAGGTGAACTTTTTTATGTCCAGTGAAAGGATGAGGTACAGAGAAGTTAAGAGCAGAATGGCAGTCTAAGGAATGTTCCTGAACTAGATGCCCATCACTTTAGAAAACTATAGGAAGGAAGAGAGCAAGAGCTTCTAAGGGCACTTAGGGAGTGTGGATGCTGGGGTGGGCGGGGTTGGGGGAGTGGATAGCTCTTCCCTCTCCTCCTCCCCCTGCTCCCCCCATCCCAGCCCTTTGCCTGTTGTCGTGAGCTGTCTCCACAGCTGCTGTGTGTTCATCTCTCTCCCTGCGCCTGTGAGCTCCCCAAGGACAGGGACTGGGTCCTGTTCGCCACTGGGGTTCCAGCACCCAGCACCTTGCCTGGCACACAGGAAGGGCCCAGCCGAGACTACCTCCTTCATGAGGATGGGGGGACAGCCTGTGCTCCCGGGCTCCCCACTGATGGACTTGGGAGACAGAGAGAACACACAAGACATGCAGGACTCAAAGGTTATCCACATCCTATGCCACCCAAGGTGTGGATCGGTCCCTCCTCTAGCCCCCCTCATTGGCTCTTCCCTGGCTTCTCCTTGCATGCTGCTAGCGACAGGGTGCTCACCACTACTAGGGCAGCACTTTCCATGTTGGAGATCTTGGGGTGATTGTTACAGAGTCCCTCCTATGTAAGGTCAGGCTCTTGGGTGTATACAGTGGTCACTCCAGGGGCAGCACTGGTAATGTCTCCATGTCAAGGAGGGTGATCAGAGGTGACATTGCACACTAGCGAGGCCAGGGCCTCCCTGCAGCAACCCGGAGCCCTGCATGCTGGGAAGACAGAAGAGGCAACAAATGAATCCAGCCTCCCAGCTTGAGCCAGCTCTGCTGAGGCAGCGAGCTGAGACTGGGTTGTTGGAAAGACTATTCTGGAGCCTCGAGTCCGGTGGATCCTGGGTCTGTGCTTCACCCAACACACTTAGGAGCACTCCTGATCTGTGGTTGTAGCCATTCATTCATTCACTTACCCATTTGTTATTGGCCGTCAGGGACAAGAGTGCTTTGGCTGGAAGTGGGGATGGTGGCCTTGTGGGCCACCGAGTCGTTTCCTTGCTAATCAGGACGGTTCAGAGTCACCGAGAGGGCCCTCTGTGAGCCAGGTACTGTTCCTTCACTTCCGCGTAAAGGGCACAGCCTCTCCCGCCCAGTCCCAGCTCTGGGGAGGGCAGCGAAAGTCTCCTTGGCAAACAGTCAGTGCTCAATATGTGCTCGCTGCTGCTGCTGCTGCTGCTGCTCCACAACAAACAGGGGCAGTCCCTACTACGGGTCACCCCCATTTTGTAGGCAGAGGCAACAAGCCCTGTAGAGATTAATGACGTAATTTGTGCAAGGCCACAGTCCCCGAATGGCTGAGCCAGGATGTGAACCCCGGCGGTCTAGGCTCACAGCCTGCTTGATTAACCCTTCAGGGACTGGTGCAGAGCGAGCTCGGACCCGGAGTCAGAATGCCCACCTAGCTGGAGACCCGGGGCAACTACTCACCTCACCGCCGGCTGCTCTATTTACTTATGTTGTGAAATGGAGCGTGTCATCAACCTTGCCTTTCTGTCCCCACCTCCCACACTCCCATCAGATAAAGATGAAGAGAGCCAGGCATTTTTTTCTCAGAAGGAGGGTGCAGGGTGGCGGGGTTGGGGTGGGAAGCGCATTACTGGTCCCAGGGGGTTTGAGTGAGCCCAGGGCTGGTGGGGGCGTTGTTTGTAGGAGCCTGGTTCTTTTAGGCAGACAGGTTCCCAGAGAGCCTCCAGGACCCCCCAAACCACACCCTCCCCCCCTCACTCCCCCAGGATGTGCAGAGATAGAAGGTCTGACAGCTGTGCCCCCTACCACCTGTCCAAGAGCCCCAGATAAGATCTTAGTCCCGTTGACAGCACAGTTCACAGCAACATCCCGGAGAGACCAGATTTCAGGGCGGAGGATGAAGAAGGGGGTGTGCGTTTGTGGAGGGGGTGGGTGTCGTATGGGGGCGGGGAGAGAAGGGTGGGTCTAGGCTGAAAGCCCAAATCAAAGGTCACCGACCATCATCTGTAAAGGGGGATTAATCATGCCGCTTTCGTGGGTTGGTGTGAGAACCAAAGGAGTTAATGCTCGCAGCTCCTTGAGCACACGGTGCCTGGCACGGAGCGGGCGCTCAGCAGATGGTGACCATTGTTGTCACTGTGTTCCCTACACACTTGGGTATCTACCAGCCAAAGCAGTCCCTTCCATTTTAGACACTGGCCTAGGCCCCAGGGGATACCCCGAGGATATTTAAGACAGTGTGGAGTGCCAACCCATGGGGGTGTTGAGTCTCACGGAAGGGGCGCCGTCTTCGGAACTTGCCAAGGAAAGTCTCCCCGGGCGGCGGGGCCCTGGGCCGGGATTCTCCGGCGCCTTCTCCCGGGCGTGAGCGCGCCCCCCACAGGCAGTCCCCGGGAAAGCCTCGGCCGGGGAGCCCCGGCGCCCGGCGGCCCCAACCCCCGCCCCCCGCCCCCCGCCCGGCGGCCACCCTCGGGGGCGAGGCAGCCGGCGCGTGGGAGGGGACGGCGCGCCATTGGCTTGCGCGCGGGACCGGGAGGAGGGACCAGCGCGGGCCGCCAGACTCGGGCAAACCCCGGCCGCGCAGGACGCCGCGCGCAGCCCCGCCGGCCCGGCCCGGCCCTGCCCTGCCCTGCCCTGCCCCGCGCGGGCGGCGCGATGTGAGGTCCCGAGGGCCCGGCGTCCCCGGCCCGCCAGCTCCGCCAGCTCCGCGCAGCGCCCGCGCCAGCATGCGCTAGGAACGTAAGTTCGGTCCCCGCCGCCCCCGAGCCCCGCGCGCTCCCTCCCGCCGCCGGCCGGTGCCTGCGCAGCGCAGCGCAGCCCGGCCCGGCGGGACCGCCGCGGACCTGGGACGCCCCGGGGCCCCCCGGCCGGGATAAGGCCGGGATTCCGGGGGCCCCTCCCCGCGCCCCCGCCGCCCCCCACCCCCGGCGCAGCCCCGCAGCCCCTCGCCGCTCTCCACTCGCCGCCCTTCCCCGTGCCTCGGTTTCCCCCTCTCCCCCGGCTGCCTCCCTGCGCTGGCTCCTCGCCGTGGGACTGTTTATTTCGCCCTTGCTCCCCCCCCGCCCCCCCCCCCGCTTGGGGGCAAGAGAGCAAGAGGCAACAGCAGTTTCTGCCTCCCCGGGGTCTGACTGCGGTCCCCGCGCTCGGAGCCGGGTCCCCTCCCCCCATCGCCATTGTTCCCCGGTCCGAGGAGTGCGCGGCACAAACTTGCGAGCGCCCCTCCTTGTGTCCTCGCCCCCGCAGGGCCGCGGGCCGCCGTGGCGGAGTTCCCGCTGGCCGGACCCGCTGGTTCGGGGGGGGGGGCAGGGGGCGCCCAGCAGCCCGGAGCTCCCCGCCGCGGGGCCCCGGCTCCCCAGCCCGGGTCTCAGAAAGTGGGTGCGTGCCTGGAGCTAGGAGATAAAGGGCGCGGTGGAGGAGGAAGACGAAGGGTCTCCGCGCCGGGGAGGGAGGGAGGGAGGCCGAAGCCGCCGCCGCCGCCGCCGCCGCCGCGGCTGAGCCCCAGTTGTTGGGTGGGAGGTCGGGGAAGCGCAGGTGGAGACGGATCCCCCCGCCCCGGGCTCCCCCGAAGTCGCGCGCTCGGCTGGAAAGGGCCGCGCGGGCTGGGGCTGGGTGGGCTGGGGCTCCCTGCCCTGGGCAGAGCCCTCGCACCCCTCCCGGGGCTGGGGTCTGTCGAGGAACGGCGAGAACCCCGCGCGCATCCCCGCGCGCCCCGCTGGCTCGGCGCCCGCCCAGCGTCCCCTCGCCCCGCCCCGCCCCGCCCCGCCCCCGCCCCGCCCCGCCCCCGCCCCCGCCCCCGCCCGGTCCCGGGCTCCCGCCGCCCCCTCGCGGCCCGGGAGCCGGTTCTTCTCTGTCGCCAGGTGGGCGGGGGCAGGAGCGGGGCGGGGGCCGGGGAGCCCGGCCCCGACGGCAAGGCCACCCCCCCCCCTCCCGCCCCGCGCTTCCTGGGTGATTTCCTTCAGACAAACTTTTCCTGGTGGGACGGTCCTGCGGGGAGATCGGGAGATCGCGGCGCCGCGCTGATGCCCAGCCCGACCGGCCGCCCCCTGGACCTGCGCCTCCGGTGGCCCGTGTGAGGGGGGCCACCCCCCTGGGCAGACCCGCTCTTCCTGCAGCCCAAAGACCCGGGGCGCACAGAGCTGGTGGGGTGGGAGGGGAAGGACACCCGGGAAGGGACACCGTCCTTTCCTTAGCAGAAGCCTCCAGCCGAGCCCCACACTCAGCCCAGGAGGAAAGCTTTCTCTTGTGGGGTTAGGAAATAGGGCACTGTGTACTCACTCTCCAGGTCTCAGCTCTTCCGTCTATAAAATGGGCCGTCTTATTCCTGAGGTCCCCTCTGGCCCCTTTATCCCGGGAGCAAGCTGTCCTGGCTTCTTTTTGCTGCCCACATGCTGTAGGTCTAATCAGTCCTTCCAAATTTGGAGTGGAGGGCTGAGGCCCAAAGCCCTTCACCCACGGATGGCTGTCAGCACCTGCTAGATCCCTGCCCCCAGGCTCCAGCTGTAGCTTCTCCAGCTCTGTGCTCAGCTGCCTCCTCCCCCCTCAAATCTTAGGATAGCCGCCCCCCCCCCAAAGGGCCTGCCCCTAGCCGTGGGAGGGTAGGAAAACAATGAAATGAGCAGTGACCCTGGATATACATAGTTCTAGACTGTTCTTTCGCTGATTGAACAAATTGTTTGTGGGCCCTATACCAAAGGTGGTTTAGTGAGCCGAGTGCCAGACACAGTTCCGGGCACTGGGAGACAGCTGCAAACAAAACAAAGTGTCATGGAGCTGAACTTAAATGATGGAGGGACAAATAATTTATATAGTGTATTGGGAGGTGAGGTTGGGGTGAGGGAGTGGAGTATCAGGCGTGTTGAAGTCAGGGGTGGGGTTGGCCTTCCTGAGGAGGTGACTTTGGAGCCAAGGGTTTGAAAGAGTAAACTTTGGGCAGCCCCGGTGGCTCAGCGGTTTAATGCCGCCTTCAGCCCAGGACATGATCCTGGAGACCCAGGATCAATCCCATGTTGAGTTCCCAGCATGGAGCCTCCTTCTCCCTCTGCTTATGTCTCTGCCTCTCTCTCTCTCTCTCTCATAAATAAATAAATAAAATCTTAAAAAAAAAAAAAAAAAGAAAGAGTAAACTGTGGGGATAGCTTGGGGAAATGAAGATCCTACAGAGAACAGGCTGTGCAAAGGTCCTGAGGCAGGAATGTGTCCACCATACTTGAGATCAACAGTAAGGAGCTAGTGTGGCTTGGGTGGAGTGAGGAGGTAGGGCAGAGATAGGAGGCAAGGCTGGCTGAAAAGGGACGAAGCGTGTCCTTTTCACAGATGAGGGAAGTGATGCTCAGAAACGGCATGTCAGTTCCATGCAGCAGTGGCAGCGGCAGGGCGGGGTGCCTGACGTTCTGACGCCTGACCCATGCTGCTTTCACTTCACCCTGCATCTCAGCTACTCATTGGCAATGCTGGTTTGTATCGTTGCCAGGGTCAGGCCTGGCCTGACAGGGAGGGGAGCCACCCAGGCTTCGTACCTCAGGGGTTTCATATCCCTGCCACCTGCTGTCAGCCCCCTCCCCGGATTCTCCCTGCCAGTCCATCGTGAGCGCCTCAGGGCAGCATCTTCCTCCTGCCCCAGAATGACCCGTATTTCCTTTCTGTTTCCTTCTTATGGCCACCCCTTGTAAACGCTCCATTCCCTATCCACATGTGGCCCCTTGAAAGGGGCTGAAGCTGGTATGGTCAAGGGAGAAACTGAGGCAAAGAAGCTGAGTCTCCTAGTCTGAGAATAACAGCAGCGTTATTACTGAACGTTCACTATAAAACAGGTACCTTTCTAGATGTTTTTAGGCATCTTCTCATCAGTGGGTGTTAGGTGTCCTTATTAAACCTAGTTCACAGGAGAGGAAACTGAGGCCCAGAGAGGCAGTATCACTGGCCCAAGGCCATGCAGCTAATAAATGGTAGAAATGGGATTTAAGCACAGGCCTTTTGAGTCCTGACTTACTCCTTTGACCCCAGACCCTGGGGGAGATGGTCAGTCCTGGACTGTAGTTCTGGCCCACAGCATCCTGGGAGAAGTACAGGGACCCCTCTGCCTGCCTCCCCCAGCCCACCCAGAAGACAGAGCACCCCTTGCTTCTGGAAAAGTTGGCTCCAAATGCCAGAGCATCCCTGCAAGGAAGCCCCCGCCCCGGCCCCCCTCTTGTCCTCCCCTTTCAGGGGTTTGGAGAGAGGTGGGGGGAATGGCGTGTGTCTGCTGCCCCCTCACCAGAGCTCTGGCCCCGTGGCGACCAGAAGCCAGGCTGTCCCCATGGTCATGGCCTCATGGGCTTGGAAGCACCAGCTGCCTTTGAGGGCTCTGATGCCGTCACCAGGCTGGTGGGGAGGCAGGCCCATTCCCGGCTGGAAAAGGACAGAAATTCCCCATGTGCTCTGCCCTCTGTGATAGTGGGGACAGGGAAGACCCTCCTTCAGGTGACAGCTGAGGGGCGACGGATGGCCCTCAGGGGACTGAATCCCCCTTGCACACAGCAGCCTCAGGCCCGGGGGTGGGCCGGGTGGGGGGTGGCCCAGGGATGTCCCCTCCTCGTCGTCTGCTCTGTTCTGCTCCCTCACCCTTTCCAGAACTGCAGGGAGTGTTTATTTCTGGTCCCTGAGGCTCTGGAGATGTTTGTTTTGTGATGAAAGTTTGGGCTTCCCTCTGCCATTCTGGAAATCAGGCATCTTTGAAAAAGAAAGAGAACTCGCAGATAAATCATGCGTCCCCAGGGGCAGCCAGGCCGCCCGAGCTGTGCCGCTGGAGTGTGGATTTAGAAGCCACATCCTGAAGATCACAGCCGGGAGGGCCCCAGAGACCACACTCCTGGTGTTTGCAGATGCGAAGACCGAGTCCCCAAGAGTCGGCCTCTGCTTTCGCCAGGGAAGCAGAATCTGTGGTGTCCTCGGCTGTCCTGTGTCCCCGTGCGTGACTCAGGGCTCCGCTGCCAGCTCCCACGTTCCTGGAGGTTCCTGGAAATGGGACGTGGAGGCCCTTTCTTGACGACGACGGAGGAGTTTCGTCTCAGGGTCTAAGATCTGTCACCCCAGCAGGGTTCGCATCGTGCTCCCCCCCTCCTCCCCCCGCCAGCTCTCCCGTCATCCTGCCCCCCTTGCATCCACCGTTGGTGGCTCGGGGCACAGAGATGGATGATGCCGCCCGCCCTCGACTGGCTCCCCGTCTACTTGAGACACGGGGCTGACTCAGACAGGCTCGGCCTTTAGAATAACCGTGCTCTCGAGGGACACACCGCAAGGAAGCTCTGCTGCATGCAGCCTCGCCCTGGCTTTGTGCCTTCGCCTGCCGTGACCCACATGACCAAAGCCACTGTGATGACGTCAGTAGTGATGATGTCGGTAACGCATCGGTCAGGCCCCCTTTGTGTCCTGTGACTTCCTAGTTTCGCTGTTATTCCGCCACCAACCTGGCAAGTCAGGCATCGTGACCCCCATTTACGGTGCAGGAACGGAGGAGGGTCTGAAAGGTTGATCTGCCCAAAGGCCGAGGGCTAGAAACCAACATGGGTCCCTTCTCCCCCCACCCCACGCCTCTCCAGTACAGCCCTGGAGATGGGAGATTCACCCGGCCCGAGGGCTCAGGCTGGGGGCTCTGGGCTGGGAGCCTTTAGGGAGCCCCTCGGCCACGGAGCTGATGGGCTGCCCCAGGGAGGGACCCACGGGGTGGATGATCGGGGCTCTGGACCCTCCAGCCTCCCTGGCCTCCTTGCCTCCCTTTCTCTGTGACCAGCAGGAGGCTCCTTCTCTCGCTGCCCCCTCTCCTGGCGCTGCCCTGTCCCACACCCCGTTTCCAGCTATTTTGCACCAATGTGATAAGAGAACAATGGGCCTCCCGCAGCCCTTCCCTGGTCCTGCTGGAATCACCGGGCCTTCACCCAAGGGAGGCTAGACCCCAGGAAGGAGGGAGTTCAGATGCTGGCAGCCGGCCAGGGACTTTCAAGGGGCGATGTGAGGAGAAAGATGGTGTAGGGCTTCGTTCTCAGAGATCAGGCTCACCACCCAGCTCCCTGCCCCTGCACGCACACGCCCGCCCTTCTCAGGATATCCATTTAAAGCGCGGTCAGCTCGGTTCCAATTTCAGCTCAGCCGCTTACCCTGCGAAGCTTGAATAAGTCACTCGGGCCTTCGTTTCTTTATCGGGAGAATGGAGGGGACAACACAGCCATTCTCATAGGGTTGTCGTGGGGGCTGCAGAGGATTCCTGGTCTGGAAGTCCCTGTTCCCTGCCTCCAACCCTGGGGTGGGTGCTCTTGGGGGCAGTTCCTACCAGACGGGGAGGGACAGGTGCACCGTCCCTCCAGCAGAAGGTCTTGTTTGAAAAGGAAGTGGCTGTGACGCTCAGCGACAGTGACTCCCCCCTGAATCACCGGGAGGCTCGGCAGCTGGTGGGCGTGCTGGGCCCCAGGCCCCCTTCGTTCCCCCTCCCACTCCCCACTGCTGGTCAGGTTTCTAAGCCAGCCCTCATGGGCACAGTCTCCATGCAGTCCGACTGTTTCTATGGAAACCGGGCTTCCTGGGAAGGCTACAGGGGGGTTGGGAGAGGTCCTTTAGGACCAGCCCCCTCTGATCTGCCGCCAGGGCAGGGCCTTGGCAGCTGCCCCAGGAGCAGTGTCGCTAATTGCTGTCCTGTATGGAGCACACAGCAGGTGCCAGGCCCCTCGGCCACCTTCGCCCAGTGCCTTCATCATAGCCCTGTGGGGTAAAAAATAGTTCTGTGGTTTCACAAAGGAAGAAATGGAAGCTCAGAGTGGTTAGGAAACTTTCTTGAGGTCGCAGACAAGTAAGAGAAAGAGTTGAGGTTTGAGCTCAAGTTTGCCTAGTTATTAAGGCTATGCAGCCACGATGAGCCTCTCTGTCCCTGGCCTGTGTCTAGTTGTGCCCCCCTCTGTGCTGCTGCCACTCGGAGCTCTTTGGGGATGTTCTTGCTGGCCGCAGATGTTCCTGCACTTGAAGGAGGGGCGGGTGGGGGCGTGGGGGGTGCATGCTGCAGGGAGTCAGACCTTGGCCAGCCGTCGGGTATGGGGCGGGGGGCTCTCCACACCTTCCCCAACTCACTACTTGGTGACAGGTATTTGGTGAGCTCCTCACATGCCAGGAAGTTTGTCCCAGGCCCAGTGAGCAAGACCTAGGGAATCCCCTACCCAGGGGTGCTTGCCTTCTAGTGGTGGCTGCAAGTATCTGAGGAGGCCATGGTGATGTCTCACTGCACGTGCTCCTCCAGTCCTGACCCCCTCCCCCATTTCCTGGGCCACCCCACATGCCAGACCCTTCACCAAGAGCATTTGTACCCACTCTCCTATGTCTTCAGCATCCTGGACCCGCTTGTCTGAGGCCACTGGCTGGTAGGAGATGTCACCTTTGAACCAAGCGCCGCCTGACTGCAAAGCCCCTTCCCTGGACTCCTCTGCCACCAGCTCATATGTGGCCCGGGGCCGAGCCTGCCCTCTCTGGGCCTCAACTTGCTGCCTTGTCCAGTGTGTGTTTGGAGCAGAGCCTCCCCTGGGGCCCTGGCACTGAGTGTGATCCTGGGTGTCCTGCTAGGGCTGGGAGGCCTGCTCACCGTAGCCCAACTCTCACTCATTCGCCTGCGCTGACCAACTGCCCAGCTCGTGCAGAGGTCCAGCGGGGAGCTTCTTGGACAAGATAACAGCACTGCTTTCAGGTCACTGGGTCACCGGGAGCCCGAGTGCCCGTGATGTGACTGCAAGCATGGGCTGGAAGTGGCCAGTGGCTGTGCATGCTGAGACCCACGGAAGTCCAGGGGAGGGAGGGAGAGGCTGTGTCCTGGGAAGGCCCTGAAGAACTAGGAGCATCGAGGTAGGGGGAGCAGAGGGAGAGGAGGACCTTCCTGGGTGGGCAGTGGTTTCTAAGTGAAAACAACCATTAAGAAGGACAGAAACTTTATTATTAAATACATACACATGAGAAAAAAAAAAAGGATAATGACTTACTGGCTTTATTGGGAATCGAGGTCAGAGAGGCCAGCCAGGGGCAGAATGTAGAGGTCATGAGCTCAGGCTCTAGGGGGCCGCAGGCTGCATTATCCCTGCTCCTTGGCTGGGCAGGTTCACCTCCGCCTGCCCCTTCCCTTAGCCTCGGGCAGCCTGGCATGGGGGTGGGGGGAGCCCTGGGGCCCCTTCAGAAGGCAGCTGGCTCTGGAAAGGAAGCAACAGCCCTATCAGGCAGGCTTTTTCCATTGTGCACAGCTGAATGGCTGAATGAAGAAAGGGAAGTGGGAGTGTGGGCAGGCCGGGCACTTGGCCCCAGGCCCCGCCCGTGTTCCCTCTCCTTAGCCTCCAGCACTTGCACAGAGTGAGTGTTCTTATTAACCCCATTTCACAGGGGCAGAAACTGAGGCTGTGAGAGCGGCAGCGAGCCGCCCAAAGCCCTGCAGCTGGTGAGAGGGGAGAACTAGGATTCGAATGCACATCTGGCTCAGCCGAGGTGCAGGGAATGGAGCCAAGGGAGGTGTCCTGTGTCCTCACTTAGGTTAAAATGAGGCAGGACTGAAAAACACCTGTGGAGTGGGAAGGGGAAGAAAGTTCAAGGGCAGATCCTGGGGATGGGGGAGGGGGGTGCGTGTATGTGGTTTGCCCCAGGGGTAGGACATGTGGAGGGGCCAGCAGGTGCATAGGAGAACTGCAGGTGGCCTACCTACACTCCCCGGGGGGTGGGGCACATGCTGTGGGTGAAGCAGGGACAGAACTTAGTGCTTGGAGAAGTTAGCAGTGCAGCGGCAGGGTGCAGGGGCTCCTACTCCCCGGAGGAGTTAGGGTTGCAGGGGCAGGGTGCAGAGGGTCCTACTACCTGGGGAAGGTAGCAGTGCAGAGGCAGGGTGCAGGGGTCCTAGGAGGAGTTAGCGGTGCAGAGGCAGGGTGCAGGGGCTCCTACTCCCTGGAGATTGCACTCTCCCTGGGAGGCCCTAGGGCCCTTTGGGGGTGGTGAGCTCCTTGCTGGGGTCTGGGCTCTGGGGGAGGCCGCAGCAGGTCCCACCAGCCCAGGTACCTGGTGGTGGTCCCCGTGGATAAAGCCTATCCCCGCTAAGTGCATCAGCTGTCTTCCTCTGCCCGACGACCCTCCCCACCAATGCCCACGCTCCGAGCGGGGGGTCACTGACACAGCCCGGGGCCTGGAGGGCTTGGCCTGAGTGCCAGCCTTCTGACAGGGGACTGAGATCTATGGCTAATTGTCAAACTCTGCAAACAGCCCAGGTCCCGCAGTGAGTGGCTGCATCAGCAACCGGGTACGTCTATCCCACAGAACATGACTCTGCCATGAAGAGGAACGGGCAGGGGAAGTGCCCAGCGGCTTGGCTGAATCTCAGAGGCATTTATCGTTAGGCTGCATGGAAGAAGCGGTCTCCGGGGGGTCTAGTCTATATGATTCTGTGCATAGAGCACGTTTGAAAAAACCCCAAGCCAGAGCAACGGCCAACAGATCAGTGGGGAGGGGAGGGGCGGGTACGGCCGGGGCAGCTGTCCCCATCTGCAGGTGGTGTTTCTCTGCATCTACACGTGTGCTAAGAGTTCGTGGAACTGCAAACAACAACAAAAATGTCAGTTCTGCTGTATGTAAATTAAAAAAATGAAAGGCCAGAAGGGGAGGCCGGAAGAGGAAGAGGGGTGAGGGCCGGGCTACCCGATGTTTCCTTTGCTGAGGCCGGACGAGGGGGGCCAGCCCGGGCGGCGACCGGCGGTGGCTGGCCAGCTGTCGTGGGCCGTCTCAGGCCGGTCTGTCTGGCAGTGGGAGGGACGCCAGGCTGATTGTCGCCTCTCTCTCGAGTCATGAGAGCTGGTGGCAAGTGCTGAGGTGTGGGGACAGCGGCTGGGCCCTGGGGGGCAGGGTCCTTAAGCCCTGCCTTCTCCGGTGGAGCTGGCTGCCTGCGCGTCAGACGGGCCTCAGGCATTGGAGCTGTCTTCATGGCCACCACGGGCCACCTCTGTACCCCTCCCCTGGGGGCTGGGTGTGGGGAGGGGTCAGCAGAGCTACCCCTGTTTCATAGATGATGAGCCAAGGCCAGGGGCCTGGACATCGCCCCCTGGAGACCACTGAGACTGACTTGTGTGCCTACTTCCCTGCTCTGCCCAAGTCTAAAGCCACATTATCCAGGTTCCCCGAAGTCTGAGTCTCGGTCCTGATTATTTGTCGGGGTGCTTTATGTTATTTTAAGACACAGGGAGGCTAGAAAACCAGAGGTGACGTCTCTGTCTCTGGCCGCCCTGATCAGGGCTTGGAGGGTGAGGCTTGGCTGGGGCCACGCGCCCCTAAGGCAGCAAGCCAGACTGGGACCCGGCTCAGGCCTGGGCGGGGAGGTCCAGCAAGCCCAGCAGAGGGGCAGGCGACTTCTGAAGCTCGTCTGCACATGAGGGTAGTTTTCCCGACTTGCTGGCGGGTGGCCGTGGGCTTCTGGAGAATGGGGTGCTGGAATAAGGCATGTGGTGTGGTGGGGTGGGAGGTATGGAGTTACTCAACCCCGTCTCTGTTGAACTTTGTTGAGCTTGGTTTCCTCATCTGTAGGGTGGGTGTAAATAGTTCCCACTGCATGCTAGGGTGGGGGTGTGATAGAGGAGCCCAGTGCCCCATCCCCGCCCCGCCCCGGCCAGCTTCTGGAAACCTTTGCCTCACTGGAGTCTATACTTCTGTCTCCTTTGTACAGCTGTTGTGGTGATCGAAGGCGAGGACCAGCAGTCAGCTCATCTCTGTGTCTCCCACACCAGAGCCTGGCACACAGTAGGTGCTCAAGACCTGGCCCAAGGTGGAGCTGGGGGGTGGGGGGGTGTGGCTGAGGATTGGGGGGGTGTGGAGGCTTGTGAGCAGACACGGGGTGGGGAAGAGGCCGGTCGTGGGTGCCCCTGGCAGGAAGGGGCACAGAGCTTCTGCCCACTTTCCTGGCTTCACTGGGTCCTGGGGCCACCCCCCTTCCCCTTCGTTCGGTCCTGGCAGGTTTGAAGAATGTTGTCTGCGAGACAGGGAGGGAGGGCTTGCTGGATGGAGGGATTATCTGGGCAGAGGATCGGTGGGGGTTGCTGGACCCCAGGACTTGAGCACGTCTTCCTTCTTCTGGCAAGACTGGCCTGCGCTCGTTTGCCCCCGCCTCCAGGAGCCTTTGGATGTGGTCTCCACCTCGGCCCACAGACCCCTCTGGGGCCGTCCGGAAGGCTCTGTCCAGCCTGGTTCCTGGGGTCTGCCGTGTTCGTGTAGGCCAGATGGGCTCACAGAGCTGGAAGGGCTTTAGGGACACCCTCCTCCACCCATTTTAGAGATGAGGAAGCTGAGGCCAGGAAGGGGAGAGACTTGCCCCTTTCGCCAAATGGCCGGGCGGTTAAGGAGCTGAGTGCGAAGGCTGGGCCCCCAGATCTCTCCAGACCTCAGGCCCCGGGTGCAGGTTTTGGCAGGCCCTGAGGTGTGGAAGCTGGGGAGCTGTGGCTGAGGCTGGTGTCTCCCCTCAGCCCGTCCGCAGACGCCAGGCTCCAGGACGAGATGGCAGCCAAGCAGCCCCCACCTCTCATGAAGAAGCACAGCCAGACGGACCTCGTGAGCCGCCTGAAGACCCGCAAGATCCTTGGCGTGGGCGGGGAGGATGACGACGGGGAGGTGCACCGCTCCAAGGTGGGCCGAGGGGCCTCAAGCTGGCCACCCCCCGGGGAGGCGGGCCGGCCTGCGTGTGGGAGAAGAGTAGCTGCGGCCTGCAGAGCTTCAAGCGCTCCAGGACTCAGCTCGCGGTTTTCTAGGAACTTAATGGAGATGTCAAGGGAATAATAACAAAAATGAAGACAGATCGTTAGAATGAATTTCATGCTTATTATGTGCTCGTTACTGCACCAATTGCTTTATAAGTATTATTAATCCTGCTAGTTCTGGGAGATAGTTATTAACCCATTGCATCGATAAGGAAACTGAGGCTCAGCGAGGTCAAGGACTTGCACAAGGCCCTACCAGTAAGTGGCAGAGCCAGGCTTTAAGCCCGTGTCCAGAGCTTTTATCTTTCCTCAGCATATTTTCAGTTTCCCGTCAGCTCTGGTGTCATGAAGGGGCAGAGGGGGGGTGGCCTCGGTGACCCTTTGGCTAAGCAGAAGGCCCCAGGTGGATCCCTGGGCATGCCAGGGGGCTCGGGAGGGGAGTGAATGGCCTGGGCCTGCCCCTCACTCCTCTTGGTCCACAGATCAGCCAGGTCTTGGGCAACGAAATCAAGTTTGCTGTTCGGGAGCCCTTGGGGCTGAGGTGAGCATGGAGTGGGAGTTTGGGTGGGTGCGGGGTTATGGCAGGGGTGCTGCATGAGGCCCCGCCTCGTCCGCTCTGCCCTGGTGTCCTCGTGCCTGTGATTCCCTCCTATCTCATGCCCTCCGCCTTTTACCAGCCATCCCTGGACACCATGGCTGGAGAGGGGAGGGTCCCCTGGGGCCTGGAGGTGGCAGCGGGGGGCCCTGGCCATGACCTTTCTCTCCACGCATCCCCAGGGTCTGGCAGTTTGCTTCTGCTGTGCTCTTCTCCGGCATTGCCATCATGGTGAGCCCCCACCCCACCTCTGGGCCCTGGGTCTGGCTCCCTGTCCTGGGGTCCCTGCTGCCTCTATCCGTGTGGTCATCGTGCTGATGCCCTACCTGTCCAGTCCCAGCTCCTGATACTCATTCCCACCCATACCCTGCATGCTCTGGAGCATCCTAGACTCCTTGCCCCTGGGAACCTAGAGCCTTCGGTCCTGGCACAGGGGAGTCCGGGGATGGGGGAGGGCGACAGGTAATCAAGATTCTGATGCTGGACTGCCCCAGGGGCTTCGGCCCTGCTTCTGGGGGAAGGAAGACGTCCGTGGAAGGTTTCAACAGTGACCCCCTCCAACTTTACCCTGAACTTCCCACCCGATGCCCGCAGGCCCTCGCCTTCCCTGACCAGCTCTACGATGCAGTCTTTGATGGAGCCCAGGTGACCAGCAAGACCCCCATCCGCCTCTACGGAGGTGCTCTCCTCAGTGAGTATTGCCAGGGCAGACTGGGGGTCGTGATGGGCAGCTGGGGGCCAACGGGGTCCAAGAGGAGCATGGGGAAGCCCTTCCACACCCCCCTTGGGGATGAGTCCTTCTCCCAGGGGGTGTGCTGCCATCTTGTGGCCGCTGCTGGAATGCACCCAGTGGACTGGGCTACGTCTCTGCCATCCACACCCCACTGGGTCACTGGGGTACAGAGATGAATGGGGCTCGGGCCCTGCCCTCCAGGGCCTCAGCCTAGAGGAGGAGGCAAAATCAACAGTGTCTGCAAAACCCCTCCCACCCCTGGGCCTCTCTTGAGCCATCCCGTTTCCTCTCTAATTTGAGTCACACCCCGCGCCTGGTGGGAAGCTGACTTAACAGCTCTTAAAGACTAGCACGGGTAGTGTCCCTCCTCTTCTCCCAAACACTCCATGGCTCCCATTTTCCTGCAGAATAAAGGCCCAGCCCCTCCACCTGGCTTTCTGGGTGGTTTTATGGGGTGGATCCAGCCTACCTTCCCAGACCTACCTCCCCCATTTCCCACTGTGGGCTCCGGACTCCAGCCACGTCTCATGATGCCCAGCCCCCCATTTCAGAAGGCCTCTGTGCCTTTGTACCGTCTCCCCAACCTTGTGCCGATGGCACGTGTACAGATCCTTCAAGGGTTTGCCCCAGTACTGGTGACAGGCACTGGTGGAGATTGGTGTGGCTTCAAGCACTCCACCCGGACAGTAGGACAGCTGGGGCTATGGGGTTAGGACAGATGATGGACGGTTTTCATTGGGGGGTGTGAGTGGACGGGGGGATGTGGAGGTCTGGGATCTTTCTCCAGGCCCAAGCTGCCTGCCCCCAGTCTGCTCTTTGGCCCCCCACCCCAGGCATCTCCCTGATTATGTGGAACGCTCTCTACACGGCCGAGAAGGTTATCATCCGATGGACTCTGCTCACTGAAGCCTGTTACTTTGGGGTCCAGTTCTTGGGTGAGTCTTGAGGTGGGCAGTGAGACAGGGAGGCTGATGGAGATGGAGGCGCGGGCAGCTTGGTTTCCAGGAAGTGATGAAAGTCTGTCTGCGGGGGAGGGACTCAAGTGGCCTCGCATGCCTGTAGGTCTGCACACCCGTGCTCACACTCCTAATACCTGCCCGTATCTTCTTGAATGCACACGCATGCATCTCCACAGCCTCGGCCACGCACGTGCACCTGCAGCCTCCTGTAACCCATCGCTCGCTGGTGTACCCAGTGCGCACCCAGTCTTGCCCACACGCTCGCCCTTACCCCGGTACCTGCCACGTGGGGGACAGCAGAACAGACGCGTCCAGCGGGAGCCCCCAGCTCAGCATGTCTTCCAGGGTTGGGGGTGAGGCCCGCCCCTCCTCTGACCTCTGTCCCCTTCCTCTGTCCGTCTTTCTCCCACAGTGGTCACTGCCACGCTAGCCGAGACGGGCCTCGTGTCCTTGGGGATCCTGCTGCTCCTGGCCAGCCGCCTCCTTTTTGTCGCCATCAGCGTTTACTACTATTACCAAGTCGGCCGGAAACCCAAGAAAGTCTAGCCACTCGCTGGGCCAGGGGCCCCTGTGGGGCAGGGAGGTCCCGGGGCCCCGGATTCCCTCTGGCCCCTGGAAGGCAGGAAGGACCCTGCCCTGCGCCAGGCCTGCCCCAGGCAGGTGCGGCTGACCGCCTTCCTTTCCTCCTGGGCACCCCCAAATGCTGTGATCTCCTGGACTTTCGGGTTTGGGGAGGGACAGGGCCTTGGGACCTCTGTTCTTCACCTCACACAGTACCGCCTCCTTTTCTCGGGTCTCTTGGCCTCTGGATCCCCTGGATAGATGCCTACGGAAGAGCTTGAGTCATAGGGTCTTAGGCTAAGGCGAGGCTCCTGCTGCTTCTGCCAGGAGGCCCTTCTTTCGTTTGGGAGAGGTTGCACCGCCCCCCTGCCCTCCCTGCACCCCCACCCGATCTAGTGCCCACACAGCTGAACGTGGCTTCCGTGTACACCTGGAAAACCTGAGAACTCGACCCCAGACTCCTCAGTGTGGGCCCTCCCCAGCTGCCGGAGCTGCCCCCTGCCCCTAAGCGCACATCCTTGCCTTTCCCACGGCCTAGCCGCGGGGCTGACGGGGGGGAGGTTGTCTTTGAGCTGGCAACTCCCTTTGCAGCCTGTCTGTGAGGTGGGCCACCTGTAGCCAGAGCCCGGGCCCGGCCCCCAAGCCCGGCCACCACGGGCTGTTTCCCAGGGCCTTGCTTGAGGCTGCTCCGGCCCCTGGGGCTCCTCGGGTCCCCCCGCTGGCCTGGGTCCAGAGGCCGCCAGCAGCCTCACCACAGGCTGGCCCTGGCAGTGAGCGCAGAAAGCACCCTATGGAGGCCCCTGTGGGGTTTGAGATGAGGAAGGAGAAACAGTGGCACTTCCTTGTCCCTTGTCCTTCAGGGTCTGCTGTCTGCTTGGCTCTGCTCCCTCGCCTACCCTCACCCTCTCCCTGGGGTGCAGCCCCCAAGACCTGGTGGGGTAGGACTGGGTGCCCTTCAAACTCAGCAGGAGAAATAAATAGAGATATTTCGGCAGGCTACTTCTCGTGTCCCCCACCGCGAGTGCCCTGGAGGAGGCGAAGAAGCGGCTCCCTCAGAGCTGCAGACCCCCTGCCTGTGCGCCCCCATAGCTGTCCCTCCCCAGGCCCCTTCCCTCCAGGACACAAGTAGGCACACCTGGAGTGGTGGCCCTCCTGGGGACAGGCCTGGAGAAAGGCAGCCAGGCCGCACCCTCGATTCTCGCCTAGGAGTAGTGTGGTCAGCGGGGCGAGACAGATGGTCCTGAGGGAACCTTGCCCACATGGGGCCGGCTGTCCCCACAGCCACATGCTTGGTGCCCGGCAGAGCAGTGGTCTCGCTGCTGTTGCACAGCTGAGGGGAGAGGCCCAATGGGTTGGGTGCCCACGGCTGTGCCGCTGGTGACCGGCTGAGCAGAAGGGAACCTGCTCACCAAGGAAAGGCTGGGCTCTGTCCTGACCCCCGACCCCTGCCTCTTCCGTCTGTGCCTCCCCCCAGAATCCAGCTGCTTGCTGACAAGCCCTGGCCAGGTGGGGCACCCACCACTGCCTTTGGGAGTTGGGGTTGGTGGCTGGCGTCCTGTCCATCTGATCCAGGCCTTTAAGGCCTGGCTCATCCTCTGATGGGTGATGGGTGGTTTGTCCTAGTCACCGGTGGGCATGGTGGGCTGATGCCCCTGGGTGGCTGGCAGGGAAGTAGGAAGTGTGGGCTTAGCAGTCGGGCTCTGGGTGAGGCACTTGCTGGAGCCAAGCAGTCTCACCCCTGGCGGGAGTGGACTGGGGTGGGCTGGGCAGGTGGGAGGGCCGCCCGGCCTTGCCCCTTGGTGGTAGCGAGGGCCTGCTGGCATGGCGCTGTCGTGACGTTCCGTGCTGCTTGCTCAGCCATCGGAGGTGGGCCCAGAGGGAGGGGGCCTGGCAAGCAGACGTAGTCTGGGGACCTGGCCGGGCTGGTGGGGAATGAAGGCCACGAGCCATTGCTGTGAAGGAGGCAGTGACAACAGGGAGGGGCACCCACATGTCTCCCGAAGAAGGCCCAGCTCTCCATCCTGAAGGTTTGGGAAGACTCCTCCCACCCTCTCCCCCGCCCATCACCTTCTATCCTCATCCCCAGAGCCCAGCACCCTCTGCCCACTTCTCGCCTCATCCCTGCACCCCCTCCACCCTCACCCCAAGCAAGACCACCTTTCTTCACAGTCACTATTTATTCTTTGTTCCTTCTTTTTGTAAGAAACAGTCACAAAAACCAGTGCAAAACCATCAGTGTGGGTGTCCTGTTTTATATTACAAAAACTCCTCTTGATATAGAATATAAAAAGGGGGGGTCACGGGAAATAAACATGATAAATTAGCTCTGCTATCTACCGCAAGGAACATTTACAGTTTTCAAAATAGACTTTTGACATAGGATCCATGGGGGAAGGGAAGGAGGGGCTTCGGGGAGATGGGGTGGGGCTGCCAGGGCCTTGGCTGGTTTGGGGTCCCCTCGGGCATGGAAAGGCCAGAGAGACGAGGGAGCCTCCGGACCGCTCAGGTGGCTGCTTCTAACCACAAGGCAGTAGCTCTGGAGCAGGAAGCTGGCTTTCGGCCCAGGGTGTGGGTGTGTGACCAGCAGTGTAGGGTCAGCCCTGGCCCCTGCCCCGTGAGCAGGCTGGGAGAAGTCCCCGCAAAGAGGTGTCCCTACTCCCGCAGCCCCCTGGCCCAGCAGCCGAGCGACTGCCCCCAGCCCCTCGCAGGGGCTGTATCTGAACCAGCCCAGTTAGATCTCAGTGCCTGGGAGAGGGTTGAGCCCCACTGGGCCTGGGCTTTATTTTTCATGCGTCAGAATTGCTGCAGGCAGCTACCAGCCTGGGTCAGTGCTAGAGGTGGATTCGGGGCTCCGTGGCACCTTTCTGGAAAGCCCTTGGGGATGAGGCTCACACCCACCCTTGAGCCTGCCTCAGCCAGATGTTCCTCTGGGACCTGCCCTCCCTCCCACTGATTCTTACAGGGCCCAGCAGGGGGGTGGGGGGTGGGGACACGCAGGATGCCAGATATTAGGCCCTTCTTACCTTGAAGGCTCCAGGTTCTCCTGGCTGGTAGGGGACCCGATGGGCCCCCGAAGCCTGGGATGCCCCTGGACGGGAGCCACACAGCTGCCCAGTCAGACCCTGAGTCCCGCTAGGCCAGCTGTTTTTGTTTATTTTTGTCAACCTCAGACCAGCCACATGCCTCTGCCGGAAAGCTGGAGCTAAGCATGTGGGCGGGCGGGTGGGTCTGGAGGAGCAAGCCGGAGGTCCTGCTCAGGCTGGGCTGGGAGACCAGCTGCAGGGCACACTAGGTCCTGGGGATGCCCCGTCGCCAAGGAGCTCGTGGCGGCTTGTATGGAGTTGCCAGGGCAGACAGGCTGTTCCAGGGACAATATGGAAAGCCCCAGCTTGGTGGCCAGAAGGGGATCTGGGACTGGGGTGGGGTGGGGGGCAGCAGAAGGATGGCATGGGTCAAATCCAATCTTTACAGCAGGCACAGAGCTCAAGGCTGCATCTCTACAGGGGCGGGTGGCCGAGCAGGGAAGCACAGGGCCACAGGCCACAGCTCGGGGTCTCCCAGTGGCCGGCAGGCTGGAGGGAGGCTGGAAGCTGACACAGGGCCTAGGATTCAGAATGGGCTCATGCTGCTCCTCCCACTGCCGTGCCTCTGGCAGACATCACTAATCGAGCCTGAATTGTCTGGCAGACACCACCAATGGGGATTTCGCCGTCCATCCGGCCCCAGGCCCCAGGCCAAACCCCAGATTCTGTGAACAGCCCCCCCCCCCCCGGCAATCATTCCTCATTCACTGGAGTCGAGGCATCTTGCAACACTGATGTAGAATGTAAGGCCTGTGTGTGAGGGACTAATTGTGGGTCGTGAGTCTAGGGGACAACCTCTCCCTGCCTGAGCTGGGAAGAAACACTCAGAAGCGTGCAATGGACAGCGAAGGGACTAGAAACCATGTCGCAGCAGAAATGAGATGTCTTGGAGCTCTTGAGCCTGGAGAAAATGGGGCTCGGGGGAGGCAACGTGTGGTCTCAACCCTTTGGGAAGGAGAGAGAGCAAGTGGGATGCCACGGAAACAGAAGACTGTCATGTGCACTGAGCTGATGCTAAAAAGTCAAAGCAGTCCAAAGACTGAAGTCTGTCTCGGGAGGTAGTAAGCTCCCCATCCTTGGAGGTATGCAAGAAGAGGGTGGCAAAGTCTTGGCAGAGATCTTGTGGAAGACATCCAAGCCTCAGTTCTGGGTGGGGAGAGGAGAACCAGATGGTCTTGGGAGTTTGTTCCAGCCCCGGGAGCCACAGAGTTGATGGAAAACAAGAAAGGGGTCAAGCTTGTGGGAAGAGGTGGGTGGTGTGTGGAAAAGGGACTGTAGTGTATGTGCGTGTGTGTGTGTGTGTGTGTGTGTGTGTGTATCCCTGGGGAGCTTAGAAAGTGTGTGTGTGTATGGGGAAGTGGGAGGGAAGCAGGGGGGGCCAGTCCAGAATTTTCTTAGCTGTGGAGCTGGGGAGTTCTTGACCAGCTTGCTCTCTCTCCCTCCTTGGGAAACCAGGATGCCGAGGCCAGGGAGCGGTGTGAGCAGCAGATGTGCTGGGACCTACAGGGCCCTGCGAGGGGTGACAGGCAGCCGAGGGACGACCGGGTTCTTGCTCAGAATTGTCATGCATGTGCTGTGTGACTGTGAATGAGAAACTGCCCCTCTCTGGGCTTTCCAGATTATTTGATCCAACAGAGGAGGGAAGCAAGGACCCCGCCAGCTGGGCCATTCTTAGGTCTAGTGTCCGAGCAGCCCACCCTTGGGCCCCGCCCGAGGCAGGGGCAACTCTATCCTCAGAGGACCAGGGGTTAGCACAGGTTCCAAGTTCCTAAGGACGTGGTGACAGAGTGTCCTGGGGGCCCCCGGGCTCCGTGGACCTCTGAGAGCTGCTTTTGTCTCCTTCTTGGCTAAATCCGCACTTTCTTGGCCCCCGGAGCTGAGGAGAGGGCCCAGGCCCGGGGCTGCCGGGGCTGGCGGGATCGAGGAGGGAGCCTGGCCCTGGGGATCCTTGGGTCTCTGTTGCTCCCTGGGTGCGGGCGCCGGGGCCTCTGCAGGGCGCCCGCGGCACCCACCGGGAGTCCAGGTGGGGTACATCAGTCTGTATTTTCTTCTTCATTTCGTTTTGTTAAAAAAATAGCTATTTGCCTCCGCCCCGCCTCCTGGCCACTCGTCGAGAGCTCACGTCCTCCCCTGGGGCTGAGGGCAGGGGCACGGGGGCGGGGGGGGGGGCGCTGGGTGCTGGGCAGGGGCGGCGGGTGAGGCGTCAGGCTGCAGGCCCTGCCTCTACTGAATGCCCCGGAAGAGACACATGGCGAAGATCATGGCGAAGAGCTGCGGGGAAAGCAGATGTTGGCCTGTCAGGCTGGGCTCCCAGCCCCGCGTGGGGCGGTGTCACCCCCACCGACGTCGTGGGCCGTGGGGCAGGGAGGCGGCTCTGGCACGCAGCACGCTGCAGGAGGAGGGCTTCCTGACAGTCCCCGGGGGCAAGGGTAGTCATGGAAAGAAGGGGCCTTGGGACATGGGTTCAAATCCAGCTCCCCTCTTTGCCAGCAGCCACATTGGGCCACACGTGTCCCCTCTCTGGGCCTGCGCACGGACCGGGGGCTCGCTGTGTGCCCTGCACAGCTTTACATGTGTTCGTGGAAACCTGTGACAGGGCAGGAGGCAGGACACAGAGAGGTGATGCAACCGCCCTCAGGTGACACGGTTGCAAGTGGGGGAGCTGGGGGGCTGGGGTTTGCGTCTGGGCACCGTGACCCCGCAGCCGGAGCTCGAAAGTCCTGCGTGCTCCCCCATCTAGCTCACGGGGGTGGGGTGGGGGGAGTAGGATGGCAGTATAAGGCAATGATGCGGGACAGTCGCTGTAGGAAGAAGTTACCAGCATCGTCATTAACAGGCAGGGGAGATGTAGCCCTTCGCAGAGTTGAGAGCACAATCCCTGAGCGCCTAACCGGGGCCCTGGGGTGGTGGGGCAGGCAGAGACCCGGATGCAGGGTTGGCCCTCCGACCAGAAGGGCTGAGACCCCCACGAGCAGGGGTCTTCTTGCAAGTGGCCCATGACACAGGTCAGGGAAGTGGGGTGCGGGTAGGCGAGGCTGGGATGGAGAGAAGCAGAGGTCCCTTTCCGGGACCAGGGTTCTGCTTCCTATTGGGGCCGCTGCCAGCTGGGGGGCTGGGGGTGAGGGCAGCACACGGAGAACACAGACATTGTCCGATAAGCCCCAGGACCACCCGCCAGGCTTGGAGCCCCATCCCCTGCCATCCTCTCAACACCCAGGAGCCCCAAAGCCGGGGAGCGGGGTAGTAGCACCATTTCACCGAGAGGTCACCTATGGCTCCGAGGCCCCGTGTGCCCAGAGGCAGAGCTGGGAGTTAGACTGGAAAAGCCCGTGTTCTTCCTGCGTGGGGCGTGGGGGGGACACAGCCTGTGATTCCACATCCCTGCCCTGGGGCGTGTGTTTCTCGAGCATCGGGTCCGAGGTCTCCGCCAGAGACCTTCTTCACCGGGAACGGTGCTGGCATACAGTAGGCGCTCAATCTATGCTTGCTGGATGAGTGAATAAACGACCCCTCCCTCTCCCCCGTAGTGTCCACAAAGACCTGCTCCCCCGGGAGCTGTAGGACGCCCTGAGAAGCTGAGCAAAGCCACGGTTGCGGTGCCAGGCACCCGGGAGGCCCCCCAAGGAGGAGGGGGAGGCCGAGGCTCGGCTGCCTGGCCGAGGCCGGGAAGGGTCCCTTCCTGGAGCTGCTCAGGCGTGGGCTACGCGGTCAGTCCAAACGGGAGGAGCGGGTTTGAACCCGGGAGGAGGGCGGGAGAAGGAAGGGCAGCGGCGCCCCGCGGCTGAAGCGCCACCTGGTGGCGGCGGCGAGAGCCTGCAGCTGCCTTCCCTTTGAGGGGCTCCGGGGTCCAGGGAAGAGGGGGTTTATGGAGACCGCCCTGGTGAGGTCGACAGGACCCCCCAGGCCCGGAACCTCCCACAGAGAAAGGGCCTGACCTAGAAGCACAAGCTGCAGCTCCCATCAAGGCAGCGGTGTTGATCCTCCGACAAGAGTCACTCTGGACCTTGGGGGAAGATTCCCCAGAGAGGAACAGGGGTGGGGGACAGTGGGAGGAAGATTGGGGGTGGCTCCCTCCCAGAGCCTGTCCACTCCCTGCTGGGGAGTCCAACAGTGACTCGGGCAACAACAGACGGACCCAGCCGGGCTTACCATCCCGCAGTCCCCGCAGTGGGGGACCGACCCACTTGGTCCTGGATTTAAGATGCGGAGACAGAGCTAGGCTAGGGGGGATGCAGGCCATGGGGGATCTCTCCGAGACCCCGTGTGTGCCTTGCTTCCGGGGAGCCGCAGACGTGGGGGCCTTTACTCACCTCGATGGCCAGTACCCCTATGGCGAGGGCTCCAGCCAGGTAGACGTAGGTTTCGAACGTGTTGAGGATCACTGTGTAACAGCCCTGGGAGGGAAGGACCAGAGGTGAGGCCGTAGCCAGAGACAGTCTGGGGTCAGGGGCCAGCCTCTGGACCGAGGTACGAAACCGGGGGACTGGCACGAGGCCCCAAAGCTCAGGCAGCAGCAGGCTTACCCTGCCAAACCCCGTTGGCACCCGTTGGTGTGGAGGAGGAGGGAGGCAGGAGGCTCAGGAACAGCAATTTGGCAGCGTTACACCAAAGCCCCCCCAGCCCTCCAGCTCCTAAGGTGGGCTGGGAATGGCCACATCCCCAGAAACCCTTTTGGTGTAGTAGCCACAGTGATTGGAGTATTGGAAAATCTCCCATAAATATCTAGACTCCCTGCTGCTCCCCCCAAATCAGGAGATCCAGCGAGTGGAGCCATCACTGCTGTGTGGCCGTGCCTGTCAGATGGGGCCAGGGCTCCCTGGAGGTCCACAGACCCCGTCTTTCCCTGTTGAGCTACACTCACCCTCTCCCCTCCTTATTACCTCCGTGGCTGAAGGATTTGGGTTTTTTAGCCTCTGCCCTAAGGAAACAGCCCAATTTTCAAAGCCCAGTACACACTTTACCTCCTCCAGGCAGCCTTCCAAGATCAGCCCAGCCCTCAAGATCCCTCTCAATGGATGAAGTCCTGTGTTATTACTGCTTTCCCAAGCAGTGGTGGGGATACATACCCTGAGATAGAGATGGCTACATACACACCTGGAGAGAGAGCGGGAGGGGCCTTGGGGTGCCCTCACCTTGAGCCACTCTTGCCCTGGTCACTGTGCTTCCAGCCCTATCGGCCTTCCTCTCTGGGTTCCTGGAGCATGCCATGCTCCCTCCCACCCCAGGGCCTTTGCACATGCTCTCACTCGCTGGCCGGAATGTTTTTTTCCCTACTCCAGGAGGACGAGGGTGCGGCACTTTACATCGACAGTCACAGCAGCACCCACACTCACAACATGCCGGGGAGCAGGTGGGGAGCACTGGGGATGAAGCAGAGGAATGTGAGGCTGTGAGGAGACAGGGCTTAAGATCAGCCAGGCAGATGGGGACTATGGATGGCTTCCTATTGGGGGTCCGCACTCTGGCCTGGAGTCCAGCCAGATCATCATGTACTCCGAGCCCCGCTCCTCTGTTTCCAGCAGGAGGCCTGGGTGACTGTCTCGACCCAGGGCGGGCTGAGGAAGAGCTGGCGAAATGCCCCCGTGGCTTTGACTCCTGCCAACGGGAGAGGCTGAGCGCTCATCACGGTCACCTCCTTTCGGGATTTCCTCATTTCTGCCCACGGAGTGCAGTGGCAAACAGCGGTGGGCTCACTTGACATCCACAACTGAGTGCCGTCTGCCTTGGCCTTTGGGCGCCACGTAACCGGGTCCTGGCCACCCAGATCTATGCAGACGGTTCGGGGGCTTTCTGGGAAGGACGGGGGTGCCACGCTTTCCCTTCCCTCTGTCTTAAACATGGAGGGGGGGGTGTCTGGAGCCAACAGCAGCTGTTTCGCCACCAAGGAAAGGCCACAGAGATCTCAGAGACCAGGCTTTGACTGACGGGACAATGCTACCGATGCAGCGGGAGAGGCGCCACCTTCCAGAATGCTCGCTGTGTGTGAAACACAGAGGGCGTGTGCATAAGCCCCTTTAGTTGGGATTTCGGGTCCTGGCATCCAGGCGTTTTGCTCACTGGTGGGAGACTGTGACTGGGGACACCTGGGTGGCTCAGCGGCTGAGCGTCTGCCTTCGGTTCAGGGCATGATCCCGGGGTCCTGGGATCGAGTCCCGCATCAGGCTCCCCACAGGGAGCCTGCTTCTCTTTCTGCCTGTGTCTCTGCCTCTCTCTCTCTCTCTGTCTCATGAATAAATAAATTTTAAAAAATACATATATTTTTTTTTTAAGAAAACCATGACTGGGATGCAAGGCACAGTCAGAAATGCAGGGCTTTAGCAAAATGGGCTTTGGAGAAAAACCAAATAGCGACAGTCCCTCCAAGGGGGCTCTGAAAAGGAAGAAGGCTCAGGAGGGATGAGTGACTCAGAAAAAGATCCCAGAGGTCAAACTTGGGGGATCCTCACGAGGAACAGAGGGAGAGTCACTATAAAGAACTCAGGCAGCTGGACGGGGATACCCCGCCCCCCAACAAGGAGCTCTGATTCCAAAGTCATGCCCAGGAGACAGAAGGAGGTGCCATCACCAAGGATGGGTGCAGACACAGGAAGTTTATGAGGATGAAGCCCTACAGGAACACGGCCCGCAAAGCGCCTCCCTCAACAATCCACAGGTGGCCTCAGGACATTGGTGTTGGCTCTGGGCACCAGGCCACCCAAACAGCGGTGCCTTGGAACAAGCTAGAAGTTTGCTCATCTTTCGTACGAAATCCCAAGCTGTGGTGGTCCGTCTCTTTCATGGAGCCATCAGAGACCCAGGCTCCCCTCGTAATGGTCTGACATCCTTTTATTTTTTAAAAAAGATTTTTATTTATTTATTTATGAGAGACACAGAGAGAGAGAGAGAGGCAGAGACACAGGCAGAGGGAGAAGCAGGCTCCATGCAGGGAGCCCGACGTGGGACTCGATCCCGGGTCTCCAGGATCACACCCTAGGCTGAAGGTGGTGCTAAACCACTGAGCCACCCTGGCTGTCCATGCTCTGACATCCTAAGGGGGATGGTCCCGGGTCCTAGATGGCTGTCACCATCGCTTCATTCCAGCCAGGGGGCAGGGAGGGGCGGGCACAGTGCTTCTGCTGGCCCCTCCCTGGCTCCTGCGCGGTCACCTGGCTTAGCTGCAAGGGAAGTAGGAAGTGCAGCTTTTCCCTGGTGGTGATGGGGTGGCGTATAAACCCCATCTTTCCAAGGAGGATAGCCCATGGTCTCCGCTACTGTGTGAGGAATCTGAGGTCCAGAGAGGGTGTCACAGTCCAGGCCTGCCTGACATCAAAGCCTGAGCCCACTCCCTGCCCCGGCCTCCACTTCCTGCAGCCTATCCTGGAGGCTGAGGCCCAACCCCTTGGTGGCCCTCTGCCCCGAGCCCACAGCGGCTCGTGAGTCCTTTGACACCACACGGGCATGTGCAGGGGATGGAGTGTGGAGTTCCAAGCTCAGGCCGGAAAGATCCCACCGGATGGCCAGGGTCAGGCCTCAGCATGCTGCCCCCTCCCTGGGCTCCCTCTGGCCCCCATCCCCTCTGTTCTCGCTCGGCACCTGCTTGTATTTTCTTGATGGAGATCATTGCCATGTGAAGTTATTAGCTCCTTATCATGTGCTCTCTTGAACTACATCCTGAGCCCCTTGTCTCCTGTCTCTTGCCGTGTCCCCTGCATCTTGGACTGTCCCAGGAGATGCTCATTAAAAGCCGAATCAAGTGAGGGGTGTGGGGACATGCACTCGGTTCATAGTTCATCCCTGTTCTCCTCCACCCTGTGCCCAGCCTGGTCTCTCACACACACACCCAAGGGGCCAGGGACCTGGGGCGGGGGTTCTGGGTGGGGAGCTGCTCAGGAGGAAGGAGGAATCAAGTACAAGGGCACTATCTGTCTCCCGGCAGGTGGAGGGCAACACAGGGGCCCTGCGTCCCATTCCCCCCAAGACGGAATGTGCAGAAAGGGGAAAGCGCTTCTTCCCAGGACCGAGATAAAGTCCTTGGGCTCCAAGAGAACTGAAGGGTCTGACAGCTCCCCTGACCTTTGGTGGTTGAGGGGAACCTTGCTCCCTTGGGGTCAGCAGGGGCTCTGATAGGGCACAGGTGAGCTTCCCTCAAATAAGAGTGAAGGAGGGGCCCCCACCATGTGATTCAGGCTTTGGCTCCCGACCTGCACCCCAGAAGCTCAGAGAGTGCTCTGCCGGGAACACTGGACAGCTCCGACTCACCCTTGAACCCCAGACAAGATGCCCATTCCTCTGGCCTGTACCATCGCCCGCCCACCCGCCACCCTCTACTTTCTTCCTCTGTCTCAGCTGGATCTCAAGGGCTTCATCTGCCCCTGTTCAGGAGTCGCATGTCATGACCCACCCACCCAGGGGGGTTTCTAGGGTGCTTCAGACGCCCTGTGCCAGCACTGCCACCTGCCCAGCCCTGGCCATCCGAGTCCCCCTGCCCCGGGGAGCAGGGCCTGGTACCTGCTTGTTCACGAACAGGTCCCTTCCCAGGAGGCACTCCTCCCGGCTCAGCAGGACCCCATCCCGAGTCTGGGGCTCTCTCCGGCAGCAGGCCTCTGGCACCTCGTCGCTGCCTGTAGTCAGCAGTCGGAACACAGATGCAAACCTGAAGTCTTCGGGCCCGTTGACGCCACAGCAGCCAAACTAGAAGGGGAGCAAAGGGAGATCTGGTGGGCGGGAGCTGGACCCGGGGGAGGGGTGGTGATGCAGAGGTGGACAGCTGCTCCCAAGGCCCTGCAAGGCCGGGGGTGGAGCAGGGTCAAGCCTCAGCTAGGGGTTGGCTGTCTGTTCCTCCCATGCGACCCTGGGAAAGTCACCCAACGTCTCTGAGCCTTCAGTGTCCTCCTGTGCAAAAGGAGGCTGGAGGTAACAATTCCTACCTCACCAGGCAGCAGCACCCAAGACACGGTTGCTGTGATTAGCATCGCTGACAATCACAACTGCTTGCGGACTGGGGTTAGGGATGGCAAATAGGTTTCGGCCGGAGTCTGGACCCTGTTCAATGGGCCCCTAATGACGGCCCAGAACGCCGTGTGGAGGCCGATTCCCAGGCCCCGGCTGGGCTCCGGGGGGCAGGCCCGAGTGATGACTGATGTCTGGCACAGGAGCCCAGGGGGCTCTGGAGGCCCCACATTTGCTCCACCTGGCATCACGTCTGTGAAGGCTCACAGCATCCCCAGGCGCGTCACTCACTGTGATCATGACGGAGTTCCAGGTGGCGGAGAAGACGTCTGTGTCATTGTTGCCCTGGTAGTGCTTGGTGAGCTCCTTGGTGAAGGACTCGCGAGTGAGCTGCGGGAAGAGGCAGAGGGCAGGCTCAGGTCCCCCCACCCCGGCCCGGGCCTCAACCCAGAGAGCTCTGCTCTGTCCTGCACAGCACCTATTCTGGGGCTTGGGGGGCAGCTGACTATCCTCTGCCTGTCCAATGGTTATTGCTGGGCACGGTGTGGAATGGAAGATTCCAGAATCCGGTGTGGGATTGTATCGGGTGCTTTGGAAGAGCAGAGACCCTTAGGGACCGTCCAGTTCTGCCTCCAGAAAAACCCTCACAGGAAGAGGGTGGGGGTAGGTCACGGTTCGGGCTGGGATCGCTGGCTGAGAGGCTGTGGACTCTGGGGGACCCTCTCTGAGCGGGGGGTGGCCATGCAGGGGGGCCCGCACGTACATTTTCCCTGAAGATGAAGGCCAGGATGGCCGCCGAAAGCTCCGCCAAGAAGATGATGAGGATGAACAGAAAAAACTGCAAAGAGAAGAGGCAGGCTCGTGAACCCCAGGGGTGGCGGGAAGGGGGCCAGTGACCGCTCGCGGACGTGCCCTTCCATCTGTTACGCAGTTGACCGGACGTACCGATTTCAGGCGACCAAGGGACCTCACCGTTGTTCGTGAGCATACCAACAACCCATCTGCAGGCTCCGCAAACATTTCCATACAAACATGGAAAAGCAAACAAGCAAATATGCCTTCCGTGCAAATGGCACCCCTGCCACGATGCCCCTTGTGCAGTGCTCGGCCTGAACAACGCCACCCGGCAGCCCTGGGAGGCGATCGATGTTGGTCTGTTTGGGCCCTCTCTGTGTGGACAGTGCTCACCTCGGAGATCCAGAGCTCCCTGGGGGCCGCTGGCTGGCCTCCCCTACCCCGCGGGCCCCAGCGCCGCCTCTCCCTCCCATGAGCGGTGCAGTCTGTGTTGACCTTCAGCCACGGCCAAGAAGCAAGATGGGAGGCAAGGCGATGGGTCCATCAACATCTAGAAACCCAGGGGCCAGAGTCCGAAATCTAACAAGACCTTGCTCTACTCGCTGCATTTATGTTCCCCAAATCATCCAGGGCGCCTCCTGTCTTGGGGCCCTTACGTGCTACACTCCCTCTGCCAGGAAGCCTCCTCCCTTCCACGCCCACCAGCTCCTCATTTTCCAGACGAGGCTCAGTGCGGCCTCTCACCAGGCGAGGCTGGCTCCCCCACATGGTGGTGCCCCACAGACCTGCTGGGCAGCCCCCCCATCTCTAACATCGGCACAGAGGCTCTAACAGCGCGCTGCATTCACAGTGCCCACCAGCAAAGGTGTCGGGCCACGGCCATCGGATGAACGAACGAACCCACGAGTGACCCGCTCACCGTAACAACCTCGTTACGTGCTGCGTCGCAGCCCCTGGTCACTGTGGGCCCTGTTTGGCGAGGGCTGCTGGCAGGAGAAACAGGAAATGACTTTGCCTTCATCACTTTGCACTGCTGGTGCCCTTGGCCTTCTCAGTCTGCGACAGTCCCGGAGTTGTCAGCCCCACTGGAGACCACCAGCAGAGGGCCAGATCCCCGGGGCCCACGGAGGCTGGTTCCTCCACAGCCTTCCAGCACCTCGGCCGCTGCCCTCACACCTGCACTAGATGTGCGTGGGCTGGAGGGAGGCAGAGGGTCCGGGGCTTAGCATCAGGACACCTCAGCCCCCTTGCCTCCCTTTGTGTGGCCGGGGGACAATCACGAGGAAAAAAAAAAAAACAACAACCCGTTGATCCTCAGTTTCCTTGTCAGTAAAACGAGGGATCATCGTGGGGAGTCATGAAACAATGGATGTGATAGTTCCGTGTGTCGTCACAGGGGCTGAGCAAAGCTTGTGGTTGTGGCTTTTACAAGGACCACGGAAGGCAGCTCACACGGGAGCCTCGAGGGCCTGGCCACGGGATTCACTCAGTATTTCCCCACAGACACGCTCCCAGCTGCTTGCAAGGCCCCTAGGTGTCCCTCCCCTGGATCGCATCCCTTGTGGTTTCTGTCCCTTTATCCTCATCTGGGAGGACCACAGTCAGGTTCTCTCCTTGCCTTTTCAGCTCTAACAGCGACTGAAACAGGGTTTCTCCAGACTCCTGGGGCTGCGGATGGAGAGCCTTGAGATGCTCCCTCGAGGGTGTGGGCATGAAACACCTCCAGACTTGCCAATGGCTTCATTCTTTTTTTAAATGCCCAAACCCAAGGAAAATGCCCAAACCCAAGGAACAGGTGGGGCCCTCACAAGGCGTGGACCCCTTTGCACCTGGTCCCTCGTGGTTGTCTTCGGCCACGGGCTCGCTGGGCCATGCTGCCTCTGGCTCAGAGGGGCTTATTTGGCACTAGAAGCCGGTGCCCAGGGAACACCTGGGTGGCTCAGCAGTTGAGTGTCAGCCTTTGGCTCAGGGCGTGTTTCTGGAGACCCAGGATCGAGTCCCACGTCGGACTCCCTGCAGGGAGCCTGCTTCTCCCTCTGCCTATGTCTTTGCCTTTGTCTCTCATGAATAAATAAATAAAATCTTAAAAAAAAAAAAAAAAAGAAGCCGGTGCCCACCCCACGGCCTCTTTCCGTTTAGCCCCCATGTCCACAGTGGAGGAAACAAGCCAGAGAAGGGAACCACTACTCCAAAGCTGCGCAGCTCCAACACTCCAGAGCAAAACCTCGCCTCTTAATGCAGCTGTCTCGCTGAGCGCCACGCTACCTCTTCTCTCTGCTGGAAAGGCGGTTCGGGACTGGCCCGGGGGACTCTTGGGAGCCCTGGGGTCTGCTTCCCCCTGCTTGCCTGGGTCTGGGGACAGAGCTCCCCAACCAGAGGGGAGAGACACAGAGGGCCTCCTGTGGCCCAGGCAGGCTGCACCCCGCCCCCCTCCAGGCCGCAACTCCCACAGTCCATTCTGCACCCCATCACCCCCACCCCCACCCCCCAAGAGGCTCTGCAGCCTCGCATCCCTGGTGACAGTGATGGAGGCCCCGGCAGGGCTCCTGGCGCTTCCATTTGGCCGCTGATGGATGGGCATCCGGCCCCGTTTCACATGGCCACCCTGGGAGCCCTCCCTGCCCTCTGCCCTCTTGGCCGAGTTGCTGGCAGTTCTCAGGCTCGAGGAGTGGCCCTGGAGATGGTTTCCACCCTCCGCCAGGCGACTGGGCGGGCTCCGGCTATCGATCACAGCTTAGACGGTTATAAACTCTGGATGACACAGAGCTCAAGCCGCGTGCACGCCGTGCGCTCCTGGCCCCCGGAGCGTGTGGCCCCCCGGATGGCTTAGCACACTTCGGTTAGGGGGTGCAGCTAGCGTGCTTTGCGTGAGGCTGGCACAGGTAGGGCTGCTCAGACGGCGGCTCGGAACCAAGAGGCAGGCACAGCTCTCCCGACGGCAGGTGCTGGTGTGGACAAGCCCTGAAATGCTGACGTTGGCTAACACCTACCGAGAGCTTACCACCGGGGCGCCCCGGATCTTACATGGCTCCTTTCTCGGGGCGCTCTCAGCGGCCTGGGGAAGCAGCCGCGGTTACCCTCAACACCTCCAGCTTACCACGGGGGAAACTGAGACCCGGAGAGGATAGTACTTTGACCAAGTGGGCCCATCCGGTCGGTGGCACACCTGGCTAAGCGTGGGAACTCTGATTCTAGAACTCAGCCTCTAAACACCATGTTACTCTGGAACCCATAAGAGCCTCCAGGTCTGGAGGCTTTCCGATCACCTGCAGGGTCTCTTGTCCCTATGAAGACCCTACAGATTCTAGAAGACCAACAAGGTTCTTCTAGTTCCACATTTATCAAGTGACTGCATGTGCTAGGAACAGAGTTAGGCGAGATGCACATTTTCTCCTTGAGCCATGATCACAACACTATGGGCGGGAAGGCCGCGTCATCCGCTTCATCTTACATAGGAGGAGTCTAGGTTCAGAGAGGTGAGGTAACTGCTCAGGTCACACAGCCTGGACGCAGCTGAGCAGGGATCACAACCTAGACTTTCCTGGCTCCAAAGCCCATGCTCTTACCACACTCCTAAGACCACCTCCTCTCTGTCCTTTCATTCCAGGGCTGTTCATTGAGCACCTGCTGTGTGCCAGGAGCTATGCCAGGTACCGGCAAGGCAGATGAGATCGCCATCCTCGTGCAGCGTACGCCGAGCCGAGGTTCGTGATTCATGAGATGAAATTCGTGAATGAAGCTAGTAGCTCACAGAGGGAGGAGGCCTGCACATGTCCTTGCCAGGGCCCCCTCCTGCAGCAGGGGTGACGTGTGTGAGCGGGTCACCCGCAGCCAAGTGCAGGGCTGTGGTGCCAGCATCAGTAGCGATGCCACTTCTGCCCACTGGCCTTCCCCAGCGTGAGATTACTTCCTCTTGCTTCCTCCCGGTTATTCAGAGGGGCTCCCCCTGGACCCCGTCACAGAGGCTTGTCCTGACGCCTCCCCCGGGCTTCCCCCCACGGGGTGGGGCCTTTCTCAGGGTTTTTGAGTTAATCTCACCCCATCTCATTTGCCTAAGGACACATTTGCCAGTAATTCCTGAACATCAAATGTTCACCACTTTGCTTAGGATGGAAAAATTAACAAAGGGTCAGAAACTGCTATCTTGCCTACTTGCGTTTCCAGATTTTCCTAGCCCATCTGCCTATGGGCACATCTACTTTCAGTTCTCATTTCTAATAAATGTTTACCAAATTTACATACTTTATGTGCCATTCAGCTCATTTATCTCTTCTAAATACACTCATCTTGCTTTGCTGTTCTCCTTTCCAATTTAGCATGCCTTTGTCATAAAACAGAAAAAAAAAACTTTGAATCTTTAAATAAATAGATTAAAAACATTCTGTGAATGACTCAGAGGCAAGCAACTGCAAAAAAGGGACGACACAAAATATCCATTATAGGCTGAAATTGTCCTATTGTATGTGAAATGCTGTAAAATTGATCACCAGGAGTGTCTGGAAACAGTATCTTTAGAAAAATTGATCATTAGGTGATGTAGTCATTAGGCTCATTGGTCGGTGGAGGGTGATGGCACCCTGGGGTTTCAGCCTCAGAGCAGGGGGGAAGGGATGCTCTGTTCCCCCCCCCCCCAGCCCTCCTTCCCTGCTGAAGTGGCCAAAGTCACTCCCTCTGGGTCCTATTCCTGACAAGTCTTCCCTTCCTCCCCGAAGGTTGAGGGGCAGGGGTGTCAGGCTTCTCGAGGGACCCCCAGCGGCAACCAGGGGTGAGACTGGGTGCCTCTCTTCAGCAGGAACCACCACATGGCCAGTCCAGGTTAGGAGAGAGAAGTGGTTCTTCTTATTTTTTGGGTCATGAATCTTTTTGAAAACCTTCCAGAAGCGGTGGCACCTCTCCCCAGAAACACACGTGTTCACACAACACACACAAACAACACATGTGTATAGGCACACATACACACAAGGCCCTAATGTAATATTTTGCACATGATTTTGGGTGAATTTCAGACATGTGAGTCCGTTTTAGATTAGGAGCCCCTCAACTAGCCCTGGTCTGAGAGACAGGGGACCTGGGTCCAAGGATTCCCTGCCTTTGACTTACATGGAGACGTCAGGCTAATAGGTGCTGGGCTTCAAAGGTGGGGGGAGAGGGAAGGAATGGGAGGGGGAAGGTCAGAGGGTAGGAAGAGGGGGAAGAGAGAGAGGGGAAGGGTGAGGGGAGGGGATGGAGAAAAGGAGGGGAAGGTGATGAGAGGGTAGGGGAGGAAGGGGAAGGAGGGGAGGGATGGAGCCAAAGAAGGGGAAGGGAGAGCATGGGGAGAGGACACAGGGGGAGTAGGGAGAGAGGGGTGGAGACTAGGATTGCTTAGGAGAGGGTTAAGGAAAGGTAGCAGGAATAGAAAGCAAAAGATCAGAGTCAGAGAAAGAGCAAGAAAAGAAAGGGATGGACACAGGTAGGTCTCCTAGATCTCCAGACTAGCAGAGAAAGGGAGGAAGGAGAAGGTGTCGAAGAGAGGGAGCTGGAAGGGGCTCCTTAAGGCTCTAAGGGCCCCGGCCCAGCCACAGCCAAGACCTAGTTTTCCCTTGGGAGTGGGCGGGGGGCGGGGGGGGGGGGCACCTCAGCTGGTCCCTGGATCTTGGTCTTCTCCACCTGGACTGTCGCGCCCACCCAGTGGCAGGCTCTTGTGGGGAGGGCTTTCGAGGCCCCCAGGCTGGCCTCTGGTCTTGGCTTCAGGGATGAGGCCGGTAGGGGGGGAGGGGTGATGCTGAGAGGTGGAGGCGGGGAGGAGAGGAGGGGTCGGCATGACCTGGGACCCATATCCTGGCTCCTTTTAAAGACCCCCTGGGGGGCGCCTGAGTGGCTCAGTTAGGTGTCTGCCTTCAGCTCAGGATGGGATCCCAGGGTCCCGGGATCGAGTCCTGCATCAGGCTCCCTGCTCAGCAGGGGCCTGCATCTCCTACTCCCTCTGCTCCCCTCCCTGCTCATGCTCTCTCTCTCTTTTAAATAAATAAATAAATAAATAAATAAATAAATAAATAAATAAATAAATCTAAAAAAATAAAATCAAATAAAGTACCCCCGGGCTCCTGAGCACCGGCTGGCCCTGCAGAGGGCTTCCCGCCAGGGGGCGCCCGCGGGTTTCTTTGTTTTCTCTCCAAATGCAAAGTTTGCAGTGTTCAGGCTGCCCAAAGCCCAAAGCCAAAGGGACCCTGGGCTCCCGGAGTCACACGTTTCACAGCTGATTTCACTTCCTGCCTGGGATGTGGAGAATCTCACTGTGACAGGAATGGGGGCCGCCCCGTCTGTTCTAATCTGGGGAGGAGAGCTCGTGCCAGGCCTCTACCTCCCAAAGCCACAGGAGCAGACACCTTGCCAGAGAGTCCTCCTGATGCCCGGCCCACCCCTCCCGGGCCGCCTGGCACCCGGCCTCTGCACCCACTCACCCACGAGGACCATCTGCACGTTGACCCATCCACACACATTTCTCTAAGTGGGGCTGTTTTCACTGGGCTCAAACTAGAAGCTCTCCAGCCCTGGGCGCCCACGGGACCTCACTGGGGCGGAAGGCCCATCCACCAAGGCCAGCCCACAAGAATACGGAAGGTCAGAGAAACAGAGCATCCACTGCTTGCCTCACTTAGCGCCAACCTATGGCTCAGCTGCCCCTTGTTAAACAAGCAGAGACACTAAAGCTCAGAGAGGCTAAGAAGCCAGACCCAAGTCACACCATTAGTTAGGGGACAGAGCAGGCCTGCCTGCTGCCCGTGTGTCCCCATGGGCCTCACGGCCTCCCACGTGCCTGTCCACCACGGAGGGGACGGCCGCTCTGCCCTCGATGCATCTTCAGCTCTTAGTGAACGACGTGGCCTGCAGTAGCAGCTCACGCACTATTTATCTAATGAATAAAGAGATTTCAGAGATCATATCAGCTCTATTCTAAAACTGGAAATGCAAGCTGTGACTGGATTATGGAACAGGTACCCTCCCTCCTTTTGCACCAAGGAGTTATACATTTGAGTTCTTGGGAGAAGGCAAGGAGAAAAGCATCCTGGGCCGTGTGCTCAGCTGACCGTGCCTCGGCTGTTCAGACCCGGAGGCCCAGGCCGCTCTCCACCTGACGGCAGGCACGGGCCCAGTGCAGGGAGCAGCAGGCTCTGGAAGCTGGGGCCGCAGGTGCAAGCGGAACAGGCTGGTGGCCTTCCCGCTCCTGGAGGCCAGCCCAGCTGGGTGTGACCTCTGAGTCCCCTGCAGTGTAGACACAGCACCCCCCCGCATCACGCTTTGCCCCAGGAACCCATGGGTGGGGTGGGAGTGGGGCTACTCACAAACAGCAGCAGACACTTGTTCTCACGGACGGCCCCGCAGCAGCCCAGGAAGCCGAGCAGAAAGAGCAGGCCCCCCATGGCCAGGAGGATGTAGGCGCCCGTGATAAGCAGGGGGTTGGCGGCCACGATCTCCCGGAAGCCGGTGGGGTCCACCATGACCCAGACGCCGATGCCCAGCAGGCAGGCCCCACCCAGCTGCTCCCAGCGCCGGGAGGGAGGGAGGGGGAGAGACAGGTAGACACGGGGGTTAGCCACTGCGCACGCACACCGTCCCCCTGAGCGGGGCCCCGGGGCAGAGCCCCAGAGAACCAGACAGAAACCCCACTTGCTGCACACACCGGCGTCCCAGCAATCCTTTTCTCTGGTTTGCATTTTCCTGGTCACCTGGACCTTAAGGGCGTCCCATAAACCCCATCTCCCATCTGCGCCCCATCTGCCTCTTTTAGATTCTCCTTAAATGTCAGAGCTGCAGGGTAATGAGGGCACCAGGCGCCCCCTCTTGATTCTACACTGAGCCTCAGAGAGGGCCAGTGACCTGCTGAAGGCCACACAGCAAGCTCATGGCAGAGCCGGGGCTGAATCCCAGGCTTCTCTGACACGCCCCGAGTCTACAGAACATGCTCTGAGGCCTGTGGTGGGCCTCAGACACACCCGGACACACGCCATCCGCTTTGTCCCCGACAGGAGCTCTCATCAGGGTGGGCTCACCACTGTCAGACGGGCTCCTGGCAAGCCGTCTTGTTTGTGCTCCTGTCCACCGCGCATCTCTGCGTGCCTTACTCATCCTGGCTTAACCTCCCTGAGCCTTAGCTTCCCCGGGGGGAAAAGAAGCTACCAACCCCCCCTCCCCCAGGTGGCCCTGAGGAGGAAAGGACAGTAGATGGGAAGGTGATCAGTAAATATCCGTTCAGTCTTCCCAGGGGACAGGCCAGGCCTGGAAGCCCATCTGCCGTAGGAGAGCAGTTTGGCCTCAGCAGATTTTGAAGGGGGTAAAAGTGCCTGCAATCCCCGTGTGGTGGCAGGACTGGAGGCCCCCCAGAGGCGCGGGGCCAGCAATGCCAGCCTGCAGATAAGAGCAAACGGGTGAGCTCTGGTGTGCCTGAGAGGGGTGTGCAAGCTGGTGGGCAAATCAGCATGGCTTGGGGCTTGGAGCAGGAGACGAGATCCTTAGGTACAGGGGTCAGGGCAGGGGTGCAGCGGGGAGGCCCCGAAGGACCCAGAACGGGGCGGTGGTGAGGGGCAGGGAAAGGAAAGGCCCACTGGGGCTCCCAGTGACAGTCCACACTGCACCCTGCATTGCACGCTGCTTTTCTCCTCCGTCCCTTACAAGAGATCTGGTCAAAGGCTCCTCGCTCCTCATTGCTCTTAAGGTTTGGGGCTCAACCGCTGTGAGCCGAGGGCTGTGTCCCAGGCACAGACTGAGCTGCCCAAGGGGACGCAGCCCGATTTCAGGGGGCGACACTGGGGCTTGCCCGGGGCCACCCAGCTTGGAAGTTGGGTCTAGGATTCAAGTCTGGGGGGCTCCCTGTTCTTTAGGATTATGGGCAAGGGAGGGACCCCGGGACAATTGGTTGAATATATACAAAATAGAAGGAGAGATTGAAGAAAGACAGTCGTGACCAGAAAGGGACCTCTCTTTCACAGGGACCCTACCCTGGAGGGCATCGGTGGACTTTTACTCACCCAGGTCCTGGCTGCACTAAAGTCAAAGGTTGAGGTGGGGTCGGGAGAGCCTGCGGGGGCTCAAGAGGCCAGGAGTGTGGCTCTGCCCCTGGGAGAAGCCAGGGGCCCGAGCAGAGCTCGGGGGTGCTGCCAGCAGGTGGGCTGTGCTGCAGGGCGCTGGGCTGGCCCCCTGAGCGCTCAGGCCTCTGTGCATAGACTCACCACAGACTCCATAGGCTGGATTCGGATGGAGCTAAGCCAGCAAGTGCTGGCACCTTCCAGGCGCTTCCTAAACAAATCTTGCTTAACTTCCCAAAAAACCCTGTTGAGGTAGGTAATTAAGGGATGAAGATACCGAGGTTCAGAGAGGTGAAATGTGTTTCTGATCACACAGCTGGTTAGATGCAGACCAGCTTTGAACTCTGGGTGCTCCCGGCCCCAGAGAGGTTTCAATTACGTCAGGTGGTCGCAGCAGCTCGGATGCCTGCAACAGCTCTGGGGGGGTCAGGGTCCAGTGGGGCTCTCTGTGCCCCAACACACAGGGATTCCAGACATTTTACCTCCACTCGAAATCTGATGAGGCCAAACTGTTCTCCTATAACGGATGGGATTCCAGTCCTGCTGTGTCCCCAAGGAAAACTGAACAGATATCTCCCGAAACTTGCTAATCACCTTCCCATCCACCCTGCCCTTTCTTCCTCGGGGCCACCAGGGGAAGGGAGGGGGAGTTCGTATCTTCTTTTACCCACGAGGCTCTCTCTGCTGCCCTCTTCTCCATTCCCTCCTTGTCCTCAGCCTCCACCAGGGGTCAGATCCAGTACTAAGGCCCCTACCCTTTGTCAGAGGGCCTGGCAGCTCAGGATCTGTGCAAAACATCTCTCTTGAGACCGACTGTAGGCTCTTCGGACTGGGCCGGGCCCCACGGGGGGCGGGGGGACCTCTCGTCTGGGAAATTCTGTCTGGGTGGGTAGGTTTGCTTTTAGCACTGACCCCAACCTATCCCCAGGACTCAGCCTGGTGTGACTATTTCTTTTTTCTTTCTTTCTTTCTTTTTTTTTGGTGTGACCATTTCTAAGGTACAGCCTGTTATGCCCACCCAGCAGGCCCAGGGACACCCTGGGCACGTCCCAGCCATACTTACAAATATGAAGAAATTGAAGACAAACATCAGATACTTCATGCAGCTCAGACAGTCGCCTTCCATGGTGTTCTACCTACAAAACAGCAAGACTCTCAGTTTCCCCGCTGGGGGACCCTGCCCAGAAAGGACCCTTGGCCCCCCACCTGCCCTCCCCTATGGGGGTTCCTGGAAGAGGGACACTGGTAACGATTTCCTCGCTCAGAGGCGGCTCTTTACTCTGTGGGGCCAGCATTAGGAGAACTCGAGGAAGCCAGCCTGCCTGGGTCCAAGCCCAGTTCTACATTCATTTGCTGTGCGGTCTTGGGCAAATCGCTCCACCTCTCTGAATCTTGCTCTTTCCCACCTGAGAAAGGAGATCAAAACCAGAAGCTTCCTCCCGGCAGTATCATGAGGATTCACAGAAATAATGCAGGAACATGCTTAGTCTCACGCTTAGCACCACATCTAGCAGGTGGCAAGGGCTCAACAGGGCTGCCTGGAGACAGTGCTTAGTTGCAGAGGTGAGCCTTCCATCTGGCCGATGAGCCACTCAGGCTCAGAGCCTTCGGGAACTGGCCAAGGTCACGGAGCAGGAGCAGAATCCTGGGCCTCACAAACTTCCTGCCGCCCCATATGCCCTCCAACCTGCAGCACGTCCCAGGGTGGTTCCATGGTGCCAGCGAGGAGGGCTGTCAGAGGCAGAAGGGGGTATGGGCACCTACCTGGGCACCCGAGCCCTGCTCCTGAGGCCAAGCCCTCCTCACACCCTGACTACCCCCGTCATGGGACCTGCGGCATCCCACCTACCTAAGGAGCCTTCCCTGTCCCTACCTAACAGTATGTCCCAGGTAGTGAGTCACTGGATACAACTCCGTTCAGCCAGCATTTATTGTGCACCGACTGTGTGCCAGGTGCTGGGGCTTGAAACCAATAAGAGGCAGCCCTTCTGCATCCCCAGGGGAGGCAGACGGCAACTGCTATCATGAGTCAGACCCCAAGGCCCAGAGTCATGCTCACATTCAGTATTCAATACTGCCATACTTTGTTCATGACAACCCCGGGGAGAGAGACCTGGGGCGGGGATCAGAGGTCCATGTGACAGGTGAGGAGACCAGGCTCACAGTGAACTAACACACGGCCAACCTCCTCCAGCTGCTAACGGGCAGGGCTGCAGCTCGGCCTGGCCTGAGTCGCTCTTCAGGTGACCCCAGCAGGTGGTCTGCGCTTCTACGACAGGACGCGGTGCAAAGGGTCCTGGGAGTATTGCTGGAAGCCGTCGAATGTTGGGGGGGTGATGGTGCTTCCTTACTTCCCACGGTTTCCCATCCTCCCTCCGGAGAGAGCCGGGCTCAGTTTGCCTTACCCACCAAAGGAAGGTTGACAAATCCTGTCTTAAGTGGTTGCTGCCAGGATTATTATGATTCATCTTAATAATAGCAGTCCCTGTTTGGGGAGCACCTGCTGTGTGCTAATCCTGGGCCCAGTGCTTCACACCTATTATCTTATTTAATTCTTGTAACAACCAGTGAGGTATGGGCGCTGGTTACCGCAAATTTTCACAGTAGTCTGGCAAGGTGTATGTGATTATCGGAGAGATTAAGGGATCTGCCCAAGGCCCCTAATGCTTAGATCTAACACCAAAGCCCACACACGGCACCTGGTATGTGGTGGGCACTGAGCAAATCTGCCCCCTTCCCACCCCAAACCACCACCTGATGCCTCCCCCCCCCCCCCAGCAAGGAAAGCCAACACCCTCATAGTCTAAGGAGCAAAGGGGCCAGGGCAACGCTCGCCTCCCACCCACTCAGATCATTCCACTGGTGATGACAGGACCAGCCCCACGCAGCATTTTGGTTTAGGCCAGAGGGTTTTAAAAGTGCATTTGAATCTATGTTGAGGAAAGCACAGCAGAACCCCCTACTGGGGAAGGGCGTGCAGGAAAGTGTGGTGCCTCTCGTCAACTCTTCTTGTGGTTTTTGCTATTGTGCCAAGGGTCTGACCTTAGTCGGGCAGCGGGCCCGGCACCACTCAGGCACCTGGGAGTCCATGAGGAGGGTGCTGGGTCAGGTAGGCGTGGGCCATGGGGCCCCAGGGTTCCCTCCTTCCATGGCCCGGCCCCTGCTGGATGCTCTACTAGGTTTATTGAGCCCGAAAAAAAGACAGAGCTGAGCAGGGGACACACGGACAGGGCACAGAGCATCATCAGAGCCACATTTGCTTTCTTTTTTTATTGAGTGTCAGAAACCAATGCATCGGGTCACCCAGTGATGAACCCAAGGCCACTCCAAGAGAAAACCAACGAATGAACCTGAACCAAGGGCTCCAGTCCCAAAGCCTTTGTCCTTCCAGAGGCGCCCAGCCCAAGGGCTTTCCTTAGATTGGGCCAGAGGAGAAGGGGAACACAGGGCTCCTGGGGTCACCTGGCTGGTCTCCACCCTTGTGAATAATAACACGATTGAGCATTTAGCAGGTGCAGGGCTCCATCCTTAGGCTTGACATGTATGAACTCACAACAACCTGTGAGGTAAGTACAATCATTATCCCAGTTTTCCAGAGAAGGAAACTGAGGCAGAGGGAGGTTAGGTGACTTGCCTGAGGTTGCAGCTGCTGAGTGGTGAAGCCGAGACTTGAACCAGGCAGTCTAATTTGGAGGAACAAAGGATGGAGTGTGTGTGTGTGTGTGTGTGTGTGTGTGTGTGTGAGGGGGGGGGGGCTCCTCCCTTCACTGAGCTGTGGCTTGAGTTTATGAAATGTCATTGGCCTCCAAAGCTAGAGTCTGGTGACAGCATCCACTCCCTTCCAGGGATCTTTCAAGCACCTCCGGCCTCACTCCTGCTCCCGGCCTCCTCCTCTCTCACCCAGCTGTGGCCTCAGCCTTGGCCTGGTCTCCCTACCTCCAGCCAGCACCTCCAGAGGGGCCTTTTCATAGAGCACATCTAGCCACATGATGCCCCTGCTAAACGCCTGGCCTCTACAGGAGACCAGCCACCCCCTAACTGTGGTCTGCAAGGTTCCCCAAGACTCCCACGGCCACCTTCTGTGCCTTTGCCCCATCGCCGACATTAAAGGAGAGTCCCCGAAGCTCATTTAGTGCCTCCACTCCCTTCTGTTCAAACTGCCTTGCCCTCTCCTGCCTTTCCATTCATTTCCTATTCATCCCCCTAGGCATCACCTCCTTCCCCGATACCCCCCATCCTGCCTTCCCAAGAGCTCCCGTGGCCTCTGCTGACCTCCACCGCTGCCCTACTATACTGTATACCATTACGGCATCTGCCAGTGTTCCGTTGAGCTCCCTATGGCATGGGATGGCAGCTGTGTCCCCCTCCTGGGACACAGCAGGTCCTGGTATATGGTCTGGACTGCATAAAAGCCCACAACATAGCAAATGTGAATTAAACAGCATGGGCAGGAAGCCTGGTGCCAGGCTAAGGGCTTTGAGGCCTCCTTACCCCCAACAGAGAGAAGAGGCAGGAGGATTCACACAAGCAGGGGGGCTCCTAACTTTCTCCTTTCCTCTCTCTGCTGTGCCCTCTCCAGAGTGAGGACAGTCCTCATGTGACTCCTGATGCTCCATTTGCCTGTCTTTCTCTCCAGATCTTCTCGAGGCCAGAGAGCCCAGAGCTGCCCTGGATAGCCAGGATCAAGAGGACCTGTCCCTTCCTTTGTCCCAGGACCCGTCCCCTCCAGTGGGTGGTGGGAGGGCTGAGATTTGGTGGGGACTCCCAGGTCTGGTCAGCCTGCTGTTTAGCCAGCCTGTCTTCTGATTGGCCCGTGCCATTGCGCACATGTTGTTGAACATCTTGACCCTCATCCTTGACTGTGGGTCATCTTTGTCTCCTCCGTCATCCCTATGCCCAGGCTCCCTGCTTCCACGGCAATTCCCCAGGATGCCATCTCCAGGCCCACCTAACCAGCCATGCCCCTCCTTCACCCCAGCCTTCTAGAAGCAGCATCTCACCTGCATCCAAACATAGTGGTTCTGTGCACAGGCTCTGGAGTCAAACACACCCAGGCTCTTTCTACTGTTGTGTCTTTGCCAAGTGACCTAAACTCTGGGAGCCTCAGTTTCCTCCTCTGCAAGAATGGGAACCGAGGGCCCACTGAGGGCCCACTTCATGGCCTGTTGTGAGAAGTAAATGACTGCGCTGGCCTGGAGTGGGGTGGACGGCTCTTACCACCAACTCAGCAGCTGTACAGGCTTCCCTGGGCTGCTGCTCCCTCTGAGCTCAGGACCCCAGGACAATGACTTAAACCCTAGGTGCTGGGGCAGCCCGGGTGGCTCAGCAGTTTAGCGCCGCCTTCAGCCTAGAGTGTGATCCTGGAGACCCAGGATCGGGTCCCACATTGGGCTCCCTGCAGGGAGCCTGCTTCTACCTTCTGCCTACGTCCCTGCCTCTGCCTCTCTCTGTGTCTCTCATGAATAAATAAATAAATAAAATCCTTTAAAAAATTATAAACCCTAGGTGCTGCATTCTGACCCCCTCTCCCTTTGACACCAGGCCTATTCAACTCCACACATCTGCTGAGACGCCGTGTTCTTTAGAAACGGGGAAGAGGACAGGAAAGAATATTTATTCAGCACCGACTCCTTGCCAGCCACACACCTGCTCCACAAAGTAACTGTCCTGACTCTTTCGATGACCCCGTGAAGTGTGAAGCACTGTCCATTTTACAGATGAGGACGCTGCGGCTCAAGGACGTGAAGCGACCTGCCCAACATCCCTGGGCTTGTAAACATGCCCCTTGGCCCACTGCAGATCCTGTGCTCCACCTGGTTCCGGGGGCAGCTTTCAGGTAGACAGAAGGGCAGCAGGAGCACTGGACTGCGAGTCCAGAGCCCCGTCTCCTGCTCTGCAAGTCATTTCCTCTCTCTGGCCTCAGCCCCTTCCTCTGCAAGATGATGGAGCAGGAAGTTGATGACTTGTCAGTTCCTTCCGTCAAGGGCAGAAGGGGCTGCCCCGCTAAGATGCTGGGGTTCTGCGGGAGGCCAGGCTTTAGCGGCCCCCTCCTGGGCCCACCCAGGCAAAGTTGCTTTCCAGAGCAGGATCTGGCTTCAGCTGGCTCTGGCTTTGTAGCAATTAAGGGGCATAATAAATATGGCAGCTCATAAACGGGCTACCTGTATTTATTACATACCGCGTTCGTTACAGATTACATCTAATGGGTAGCTTGTGGAGTGCTGGGCTCCCAGACAAATGCAATAAAAGGAGCGTGTCTCCTGGGAAGAGCCTCTGACAACCTCAAAGGTGAGGCAGGTAGAAAAATAGATGGTGGGAGCCAGAGGGCAGATGGGGATACAGAAGCCCAGTTCCAGCTCCAGGGCAGAGTGGGTGAGTGGAGAGAAGGTGCTGGTGCCTGATGGAGGATCAAATCCCAGCCCTGCCAGGCTCAGCTGGGGACCTGGGGTGTTTCTAAACTGCATGCATCTGAGTTTCCTGGTCTTTAAAATTAGTATACAAATAATGCTTTCCTCATAACGCATGGAAAATACGGAGTGCAGGACTTGGCACCCGGGAGCTAACAGTGTAGCAATAGCTAGTAACAGCTGGCATATCTTAAACTCTTGCCATGGGCCAAGGAACATGCACAATCTCAATCCTCATCAAGTTCCAGGACAGGGGTAATGTCATCTCCATTTATCGGGCAAGGGAACTTAGGCTCAGAGAGGTGCCTGACCTCTCATGCAAGGTCACACAGCATAGGGACGCCTGGATGGCTCAGTGGTTGAGCGTCTGCTTTAGGCTCAGGGCGTGATCCCAGGGTCCTGGGTGTGATCCCCTATCCTGGGACAGTATAGCAGTGGCTCAGCGGTTTAGTGTCGCCTTCAGCCCAGGGCGTGATCCTGGAGACCTGGGATCGAGTTCCACATCGGGCTCCCTGCATGGAGCCTGCTTCTCCCTCTGCGTATGCTTCTGCCTCTCTCTCTGTGTGTCTCTCATGAATAAATAAATTAAAAATCATTTTAAAAAAAAGGTCACATAGCACAGAAGTGCCTGAGTCAGGATATGTCTGTTTTCTTCCGGAGCCACAACTCTTTATCATCATTTTGGATAAGCGCTAATTGCCCTGCCCCGTTCATCCATCCTCCTCCAAAATTCAGGCCCGTCTTCATATCTGCTGTGCCACCTCATTTCCCGCTATTCGGGGAAATCAGCCTTCTGAGCCCTCATCCACTGCCAGCCAGGCTGAAGCCAAAAGACCAACAACGCCTGACTGTTCCACCTGCCACCAGGGGTTTCTGAGTGTGGGACACACCTCCTTAGCCAATTGGCCAGACAAGAGGGACAGACCAACCTCCAATCCCCTGCCTGGATCTGGTCGAGAGCTCCACTCACCCACAGAGCCTCCTGGAGGTGGAGCGAATCAGCCCAGTTCCCTAATTTACCTCAAAGGAGGGTGGGACATAGTCTCTGGAAGGTGGGCTGAGAAGAATCTTGAGCTGACCATGAGGTCCAAAGGCTGAACTGTTTCTCAGAAATGATGTTCAGAGGCACTTATGGAGGAGACTGGGAATCTCTCTGCTGAAGGAACATGACATACCCTCTCTGGGGCCAGGGGTGAAAGGCCCCCCTAAGGTTTCCCCAATCCCCAGAGTTGACAGGGACCCCAAGGGGAGAGTATCAGTGTGGCTGGGCCGCAGGGTCCGACTGGGCCTGGCCCTTCCACTTTCCAGCCTCATGATCTCGGACAAACACACAGCTTCTCTGGGCCTTTGCTTTCTTGTCTGCAAAATGGGGCCAGGAATGCTGGCGTCCAGAGGAAATTGTGCAGACTCAAGGTTGAACGGGAAGAGGTGCCAAGCTCCTCACACCACAGCTGGCACACGGCGGCTCCGTTCCTTCTTCCCTTCCTGCTCTGTCCCGCCACAGGGCAGCCACTCTCACCTACTTCCCCAGACACCAATACACTGGCCAGGTTCCCTGAATCAGGAGAGGGGAGGACTCTAACCACCAGGTATAGTATGACTTTACAGAACAAAAATGCAGGAGAAACTCTAAGGTACATTTAGGATATGACTTGGTAAAGGCAGCACCGTTTGATGGATAAAATCCTTTAAATCAGGGCACCTGGGTGGCTTGGTGGTTGAGCCATCTGCCTTTTTTTTTCTTTTTTTAAGATTTTATTTATTCATAGAGACAGAGAGAGAGGGGCAGAAACACAGTCAGAGGGAGAAGCAGGCTCCGTGCAGGAAGTCTGATGTGAGACTCGATCCCGGGTCTCCAGGATCACACGCCAGGCTGCAGGTGGTGCTAAACCGCTGCATCACTGGGGCTGCCCGAGCCATCTGCCTTTGGTTAGGTCATGATTCTGGGGTCCTGGGATCGAGTCCTGCATGGGGTTCCTGAAGGGAGCCTGCTTCTCCCTCTGCCTGTGTCTCTGCCTCTCTCTGTGTGTCTCTCATGAATAAATAAAAATCCTAAAAAAGAATCTTTTAAATCTTAGGGCCAGGGTGATGAAATGTGGGAGTCAGCATTTCAGGCAGACCTGACTTCCTGTGAGTTCAATTCCTCACGTGCACGGCGAAAGCGTGCAGGGGAGCAGGCTGGGTGTTGCAGTTCCAGCTGCCCTTCCACGAAGGGGTCTGCCTCAAGGTGAGTGTGGGGCTGGGGGGGCTGCTGCCCTGGATCTCATGGTCTCGAGGCTCCTGTCATGGTGCCGGTCACGGTGCCCCCTCACCTGACCAAGTGATGGTTCTGGCCTTACAGACGGGTGTTTCACCGGACAACGTGACCCCCAGATGCAACCGACTGGTTCTTGTACAACAAAACCAGGTGGTTCAGAGCTTTGTGGGGATGTAAGGAAAACTTTTCTCTGACACTACTGTTTGTGTCACCCTTGGTGTAGAAGCCAATGCTTATATAATTTATGTCACCAGCGTTTCCGTAATAGGAGTTCTGGGTCCCGAACCGGTAGGGCAAGCTGACTGGCCCATTGCCCTCACTCTGGAAATGAGAAATGGGAAGGGGGCGTGGCCAAGTCAGCAAGCCAGTTAGGGATGGACGTGAGGCTAGAGCCCTGGTCGGGATCCCAGGTCAGGGGCCTGGGAATACACGATAGGCTCGGTATTGTGCTTATTTATTTTGGTAGCACACGTCTTCCCTTGTTAGAATGCAGGCTTCCTAAAGGCAGGGACCTGTTTCGTTCTCTGCCTCATTCCTAGCATCCAGAGCAGTGCCCGGCACACAGCGGGTCCTCAATTCATACATCTGAATGAATGAATGTTGGAAAAAGAGAATCAGAAACAGAGAACCGTGTAGATCTGTGAATGAATCAGAGAAAAAAAGACTAGTCAGAAAGACTGGGAAAGACAGAAAGATAGACAGCAGGACGTGAGATGGCAGACAGATGGGCTGAAAACGAACGGAGGCGGAGGTAGGGCAGTGTCAGGGGACAGGGCGGAGGCGCGCGGAGGGAGGGCATGCCCTTTGCTGACTTGTCACCTGGGCAGCTCTTCAGGCGTCAGCAGGACAGAGTCTCCTGGTCAGAGGGGGTCTTGTATATTCTTCTATTGGCCCAGCTTGTCCTAGAAGGAGAAAAATATTCAATTACTATAGGAAGTCAATAAAAAGCAGCCACGTTCAAGAAGCTGTTTATGTAAACCTGCCCTAAGGACGCACACAGGGCAAGTGCCCTGCTCATCTGGGTCCATTAGTGCTAATGAAAAGCTCTCAGCATCGAGGCCCACTCCAGCTGGGGAGGCCTGCGCGGGGTGCCTGCCCTCTGCCCAGATGGCAGCTCCTGAGTCCTCACAAGAGCTACGCGGGGAACCACATCTTTAAGAGACTTTCCGTTTCTGGCCCGGGCTTCATCTATATGGTTGATGAGCTGAGAGGAGGCAGTGGGCATGGTGGCCCACACACCTGGAAGCCACCTGGATGTCACCTGGCCATCTGCAGTGATGCCTGAGCAGAGAGAGTGCCAGCATGGCCCTGTCCATCAAACCCCCTCCCCAGAAATCCTGACTCCCAAGGGAGAAACTGGATGCTGGAAAGGGTTGCTTGGCCTCACAGAAGGGCTTGCCAGAAGGCTCCTACAGAGGACCAGATCTCAGCAGTGGAAAACGAGAGTTTGCTTTCAGTAGTCAGAATGGGCCCCGAAGGAGGCTCGTATTTGGCCACACTTGTGGGGAATCACTCGGCCAGGTCGGGATCAAGAAGGATCTGGAAGCGTGGGGCGGGGGAGCTTGGGCTGCAGTGGGCATTCTCATGGGGTTCCAGGGAGGGAGATGTTGGGGGGGTGGTTCTCAGATGCCAGTTCAGATTCCTTCCCATTCATGTCAGTGGAGGAGGGGGTGGTGGATGAAAGACTCCTCTCCCCATCCACCCATGCATCTGCTCAGGAGACACATATTGAGCACCTGCTGTGTGCTGGGGGCCGTGTCAGGAAACGGGGCTGTAAAGAAGCTCACCCTCCTGGTCGGGCGGCATTCGGGACGGAGATGCCAGGAAGCTCGCCTTCTGTGTCAGTGGAGGAGGTTGGAGGAGACAAAGAAAAGGAAGACCATAGGGCTGGGGACCAGCAGGAAGGAGGGCCATCCACTGGTATAACGCCACTGCGGGCTTAGGGAGGTTTCATGAGGAAGGGGTGGCACAGTGGAGGTGAGGCTGGCAGATGGAAAGGCAGGAGAAGGGGCCTCCGTCCTGAGACCTGCTGAGTCCCTGGGAGCTCCCTATTCGGACTAAACACACACATGTAGCAGGCTCGTCAACCACCTGCCTCTGTATCCGCTGCAGAGCTTTGGGCTACACGCTCACATGCATGAGCTTCCTGAATGCTCATGACACCTGGAAGCAGGGATCCCATGAGCACCGCCGTTTACCAGGAGGAAGCCGAGCCCTGGAGGGAAATGATTTGTCCAGCATCCCACAGCTGGGATGCCTTGGAGCTGGAATGCAAACCTAGGAATCAGAACTAGCTGTGTGATCACACTGAGTCCTCACAGCAGCCCTGCTGGGAGGGCTATTGGCCCATTTTACCGAAGGCAACTGAGAATTACCTTGGTAAATGGCAAAGCTGAGCATTCTCCCGAGATCCCAGATTCCAGGCAAAGATGTCAGAAAAGCCAGGCCCATCTGGCCTGAACAGTGATGAATCTGCTAACATTGGCCCTAAGGCTGAGCAGGGGTTCCATGCACTCTGGCCCCTACCAGGCAGGAAACTACCAGTAGGGTGGACACGGCGGGGGGTGGGGGTGGGGGTGGGGGGTGGTGCAAGGGGTGGTGCAGAGAGAAGCCCCCTGGGTCCAGGCAAGGTCCTAGAAGCTTTGGGCTGGACCTTTGTCCCGGGATGGCTCACAAGGTGAGATGCAGCCTATTCAGGCTCCTTTCTGGAGCTAGGGTCTCTGTGCCCCTAGGGAGGGGAGCCTCAATTCTAGTTCAGGGGCTGTACCCCCTGCCTAGCCCCACGGCTCAGGGAAGCGAGGAGGAGTCAGTTTTCCCCTATCCGCGTTTCTCCCCTGCCCCATCCCAGCCCTGGTCTCCAACATCACCATTCCTGCCCAGGATCTCAGGCTGGCAGTTATCCTGAGTGTGATGTGACTCCTTTTCCTCTGGTCATTGAGGCTGGAATGACAGGCCCAGGTGACCAACACAAGGCCCATCCAGTGACAAAGAGAAGGCACTGAACTTCTTCTGGCATCTCCCCACCCCCTCTTCACTGGAGATCCCGGCCCCATTGTATGCATGCTCCAGGGCTGAAATAGGCTTACCCCCTTCTGGGGTTCCAAATGCCCGGAACAGCCTCCCATCCCTCTTTGTCCTTTCTGCTCTCCCAACCCATGGCCGGGCTCCTGACTGCTTCCTGACCCAGCAAAGATCTGCATTCAGGGGAAGCTGGCAAAGGACCACAGAGGGGATGCCTGCCACGTGTTCCCCATCACCGCAGAGACGGCACTTGCCTTGGCCAGTTAGTTCCCTGAGACCTTCAGAAAGTCACTAACCCTCCCTGAGATGCCAGGTTCTCCTCTGAAAACTGTGATCCTCAATTTCAAAGCCAAAGGTGGCTGTAAGAATTCATGATATGGGGGTGCCTGGGTGGCTCAGTCAGCTAAGCATTCAACTCTCAGTTCTAGCTCAGATTGATTGTAATCTCAGGGTCCTGGGATCGAGCCCGGAGTCGGGCTCTGCACTCAGTGTGGAGTCTGCTTGAGATTCTCTCTCTCCCTCTCCCTCTGCTCCTCCCCCAGCTTGCACTCTTTCTCCCAAATAAATAGAGCTTAAAAAAAAAAAGAATTAATGATACGAAGTACTTGAACTTAACTCATATGATACAAAAACTCTTGGAAACCTGCAAAGCACTCTTCCCACGGGGAGCTATTATTCTCATATACCAGGAGAAAGGGGATGCCCAAACCACATCCACCAGTCATCAGTGGAGGTGAGCACGGGAAAGAACCACGGACAGACAGTTTGGTCAGGACGGCTATAAACATCTTTCCCCTAAGGGGCCCCAAATTCAAATTAACCGCTACAATTTTGTGATAATTGATTCTAACGATAACTCATAGTATTGAGTGCTAACCATGCAGCAGGCTCTGCTAAGCATCTCTCCAGCGTTCTCCTACGTACTCCCGGCCCACGAGGTCAGTACCATTATTGTACCATTTTACATACGAGGAAGCTGAGATTTAAGAGAATGGAATGAACTGGCCTGAGTTTATCCATATGGCTAATCAGACACAGCCACGATTCAGGCCCAAGCTGGCTGGACTCCAAATCAGAGCTCCCGACAAGACACAGTCCATGGAGAGGACACCAGAAAGAGGGAGGCTTATGTCTTGGACACCAAAATTTCCAACCCAGGGCTGCTCTAGCCTGAATCAGGAACCAGGCAGACTCTCAGGGAGCCAGCTAGCATCCTCCCCTGTGCCAGCTGGAGGCCTCTGGGGGATGACCCAATCCCCACCATCCCCTGACAGATGGGAGCCCTGAGGCCCAGAGAGGGGCAGAGACGGGTGAGGTCACGCAGCACCTCGGGGGTTCTCCGGTGCAAGCCCCCCGCCTGGGCCAGACAGCTTTATTAACCTTGCCCCTCCCACCGCCCCAGATGGCGGCTCCAGCCCATCTGCACAGCGCGGGCCCAGGAGGGGTTCTCTGATTAAGAAGAACAGCTCAGTTCATAAATCACTCCTTTTATTTTCACTGCCCTCAGCCTCAGGGCATACTTTCTGGGAAGAGAGAGAGAGAGAGAGAGAAAGCAGGTGGACATGAGCGATGGAGAAGCCCCCGCCAACCCCCTCCCCCCCAGGGGGAAGCAAATACAGGTCTGGGTTGGTGTAGAGCCCAGAAATGTCCTGCAAGCACCCCAGCCAGGTGAGGGCGCTGCGGACCAGGGCAGAGGCTCGGGCCGCAGGGAGCTGCCAACACACCTTCAGCAACCTGGTTTCCAGGCGGCAGGGCTCTGCCCTGACAAGCTGTGAGGCCTGCACCAGTCTCCCCTCCTGAGCCTCAGTTTCCTCACCTGCAAGATGGGGGGCAGGGGGGTGGCGGTTCTCAAGGCCAGTGCAACCACCAGGGGAGGAGAAGGAGGAGGAGGAGGAGGGGAAATGGGATGGAGCTGAAAGCACTTTGGTGGCTGCATGTCCAGTTCCCTCCTTCCCGCACGTGCCAGCCCTGGGCCTGGTCCAAGACAAAGACAGCAGCGGCTTTCCTCCCTCAAGGACGCACTCAGATCCAGTGCCAATCAATAACCCCACAGCCCTGCCAACCAGGTGCCCTGGGCACACCGAGAGGCAAGGGGGGCGGGCGGCTGGCGGGGGCCCGGGGTGTGAGGGGAGCACAGGGCAATGCCGAGGCTCGGTGTCCGGGTGTTCACCTACAGCGATCTCCCTCCATCCCACAAAAAGCTCGGCAAAGTACATGATCCCTCCATCGTTCCCTGGCACGGAGCAGGGAACCAAGGCTCCGCGGGGCTGGAAAGGAGGTCCCGGAGCCAGAAGCGACACCAGGTTAGCCAGACTCTGGGACCGGTGCTTGTTTTCCTCCAACAGGCGGCTGGTCAGGATAAAAATGATTCTTGCCATCAGGTTCAAAGCTGGGGGGCAGGGGGAGGATTTATCTATTCACTGGCTGTGCCTGCTGGGCCTCCTCCCAAGACAGACAGTCTAGTAAACAAGCAATTGGCCTGCAATCCTGGCATGCCTGGTGACAGCGCGACACGGGGACACGGACACAGCTGAGGGGGGGCTGCAATCTAATTAGGCTCCCGGGGGCGGTGCCGTGAAGGTTCACCAGCCAGGGCGCCGGGGATGCGGTGGGATCCTAAAGGACAGCCTCCCCTGCCCCCCAGACTCACTGAATGGTGAACATAGAGGGGACGGAGCATCTGGTCTGCGGCGTTTGGAAAGGCCTCATCTCTGTGGTGTGAGTTGAACCAGGCCTGGGCGCTTGGTCCCCCACCACAACCCTTTCCTCTGTCCCTGAACCCTCAGGGGGCTGTTTCCATCAGAGACTCTTCAAAGAAGGACTTCCTTCGTGAGGACGAGCTCCAACGGCCTCTTTGCACAGTGGATGCTGAGGACCAGAGAGGGGCAGGGTCTTGCCCCAAGTCACACAGCTCGGCTGGCGGCAGGAGCTCCCCATATGAAGCCCACTGCCCTTCCCCTGCTCCTAAGACTGACATCTGAGTTTATTTTGGCTCCTGAAAGGACTGGGCACGCACTAGCTCGGCGAACCCTCCCGACCACCGGGGAGGTGGGCACTCCTGCTCCACCAGTGGAGAAACTGAGACTCAGAGAAGGGTGGCCTTGAAGGAGGTTGGAGGAACAGTGAGGGCAAAGCAGGATTCCTTGTCCTTCTGCCCTGGCTGTCTTCCAGAGGCATGGCCCTGGGGACTTTGGGTCTGCTGATGCCCAGAGTGACCCTTGCCACAACGGATGCTTCCCATTCCCTCCATGTCCCTGGGCTGGACCGAAGCCACAGACGGTGCTCATCCCAGACACAGGACACTGGGTCCATCCTCTTGCCTTTGCCCTCAGGTGGCCTCTGGGGACAAAGGCTCTGGGCGCTCTTGCAGAGACTTTCACGAGCCAGGGTCAAGGTGCTGAAGGCACTACAACCAATTTGAACTTGGGTGTGAGCAGAGAGGCGTGGTCCCTTGGTGTATGGGGCACAGGAGAGTCCAAGGGCTGGGAGGGAGGAGGGCAGGGCAGAGTGGGGACACCCGCCGGCCCCCCAAAGCCGAGCCTGCCCTGTCCTCAGGGGATGAGAAGGAAAGCCAGCCTTCCAGCAGGGGAGCTGACAAGAGATTTTATATCTCGGGAAACCCCTTTGCTTTTGGAGAGAGCCTGGGGCGGGGTGGGCAGCAGCACCTTTCTGCTTCCCCCAGAGATCTGAGATGGGCTCGGATTAGGGAAGGAGGTGCTCTGAGACCCGAGAGGCCCCTGGTCAGGGGCGGGGGCTCCGGCTTCTCGGCCGCCCACCCCAGCCCTGAGTCACTTTCAAGGAGCAGAGTCCACACACTCAGAGACACGGAGGAGCCTGCAGGCCTGGTGTCCTCCCGTCAGGCTCACTTCCTGAGGGACACCCGCAGGATGAAGTGTTGGGGGAACAGCCCATCCTTACGGTTTTCTAGGGCATCTGTGCCAGCTGGAGGGAGGCCGCTCCAGAAAGGATGTCACCCCCATCGGACAGCCAAGGACACTGGCATGTGGGGTGGGAGGGACCTGTCCAAGGGGGCACAGCACAGCCAGGGCTGGAGGATATCATCCAGACTCCCAGCCTGGGTGCTCCCGGCCACACACTGGGGCAGCCTTGGCACACGCTGGGGGTGGCTCAAAACTCCGCCCGGGGAAAGCCCACAGGAAAGGTGAATCTGGTGGTGGCAGGAACCACAGGACATTGGCTCCACCGCTGGCAGGGGCAGGGATGGGGAATGCCGGATGTGTTGTCTGAAACACCATTGTTGTTGGACCTTTCCCATGAGACCTAAGCCCTCGGCGGCCAGAATTGTGTCTTCTGCTTCCTCTGAGTCCCTTCAGGGGACACTCAGGGTACTGGATGGAATGTTACCGGTATAGTAACTGTGCCTGCTTCCCACATGACAAGGACAGAGCACTGTTCCCGGCATCATCTACAATGGGCCAGTTGTTCCCCGGGGAGTACACCGAGGCTCAGAGGTGAGTGAGCTTCCCACGGTGGCCGAGCCCGTATGGGACAGAACTTGGCTTCAGACCCCAGGAGGCACACTGTTCTGTGCTAGGGCGCCTCTCGGCTGATGATGGGCTCTTGGCCTTTCCACACAAGGCAGAGCAAGTGACGAAGAGAAGGAACCAGAAGGCATGGAGTCCTGGGTTCAAGTCCAGAGAACTCTGTATCGCAGGCCCTCTCTCTAACCCTGGAGTCCTTCCACTGTTTCCCACGACCAACTCAGTGGGGAGCAGGAGCCCCCCAGCTCTCCCTCCCTTCCCACATTTCATCTCCCCTCAGGGCCCTGAGCTGCAAGAGACCCTTTGAAAGCCTTGGTAATCCATCCCAAAATATGCAAGGCTGTTGCTGGGGCAACCTGGCTCGCCCCTGCACAGACAGGATTTAAATATTTAATGGCTTCTTGGGTGTTAAGGGGGCCTGGGAACTGGGTGGGAAAGGGCACAGGTCTGAGCCTGGGGTGAAGGAAGGGGGGGAGCCCTGGCAACTCCTGCCACAGAAGCCCCCCTACCTCCCATGCAGAGAAGAGCACTGGGGGCTCCTGGCTCTGTTGTTGACCTTAGTGTCCAACAGGATAAAGCAGATTGTGGCTGGGACCCAAGAAGTAAGTGAGACCCGGAATTCCACTGTTAGATGTAATGGAGGGAGGTCCCGGGAGGGGGGATTTTCTCGTTTGCAGGTGGACAAGAAAAACTTTTTTAAAAAGGTCCTGCTGTACAGTGGATGCACGCTGCATGACGGTTCTTGCCTTCTCTCCTTCGAAACTCACTCTAATCCTATGGGGCAGGCCTGTTCTTATTCCCAATTCACAGCTGAGAAAAGTGGGATCGGAGACATGCAGTGACTTGCCCAAGGCCACACAGCTGCTAAGTGGCAGACTCGAACCCAAGGCAGTGGGCTCCGAGGCCGATGCTTTCTCTGCTACATCTATCAAGAGTCAGGGCCAGAAACACTGCTTCCAGCTAGCTAGTGTGTATGAAGTCCATTCTACGGGCCGGGCACTGGGCTCAGGGCTCCGCATGCTCTAATTCACTTAACCCTTACAATGACACGGGGAGGTAGGTGCTGTTACCCCCATTTTACAAAAACAACCAATTAATTAATTAAAATCAAACTTAAAATCCTCTTATCCCCTGGTGCTTTGTCCATATCCTCCAAAGCTGGATAGGATGGCAAGAGGAAATTCTTCTGGCAACTTCGCAGTAAAGATGAGTCAGTTCATTGACTCACGCTACACATAAGACACATGCACACAAACCCACACGGATATGGCCTCTCAGACATATGCTCGTTTACAGACAGACAAATGTACAAATATACACACAGACACACACACGCATAGACACACAGACAGACATCACCACTCACACAGGCACACACGTGAAGGCACAGGTGTACACGTACGGCCACCCATCACTTTCCCCCTGACTGAACTAACAACAATGTCATGAAAAAGACATCCAAAGTCACCCGGTCCACGCCTCCGCCAACATCGAGAACATTTGAAACAGGCAAACGGATGTGACCTTGTTCTTAAAGATCTTCAGTAAGGAGGATAAACCCCATGGCTTCATTCTGATGTCTCTTCAACTAGGGAAGCTCCTCCTGGCATCGAAGCAAATTCCAACCTGCTTTACATTAATCACAGCACGACTCTCCATGATACCCTGCTTTACAGCTCCCAAAGCCCTGCTATTTTTAACGCTCCTTTTTCATCCTCACGACCATCCAGCAAGGCAAACAGGGAAGCGATGATTTTAATTTATGTGGAGAAGGGCCCAGAGGAGTTACAGGGCTTGAGATGACACAGCTACTGCTCAAGGTGGGCTTCCGTCCCACCTGTTGGATGTCTACTACTTGGCGGCTGATTTCACCAGTGTGTCAATGGGCCGGGTTGCTGTGAATGTCCTGCCAGCTTCACTTTGCTCCTCTCTTTATTGAGCTTCCTGGTCCCTCAGCCTGTGTTCAGTGAGGGGACTTCACTGGCCCTGGCTCACTTGCATCCTGCCCACGTGATGCCTGGTGCAGCATGGAGGGGAGGCCCCTTAGAGCTGGGTTATCTCGAAGCTTCCCCTACCCGGAGTTAGCAGGTTTCCGGTACTGGGGCAGATGGGTGAGGCTTCCCCCTCCTTCTCACCCACCAGGGCAGGAATCCCTGAACTCCCCCGCGCCACTGCCCCCCAAGTCCAGGACCTGTCGCTGGAGCAGAAATCAAGCCTGCTCCCTCCCCCTCCTGGCCTCATGTTCTTGGGGGGTCACTGCCCCAGTTCCATTTGCTTGGCAATAAATATTAGAAGCGCTGGGTCTTGCCAGGGCAACTGCAATTGAGTCTAGTCACCTGGCCCGAATTAGGGAGGCCACAACCCCTTCCCATAAGGGGAATGACTACAGGTATTTGCAGCTCAAGTTTTGGAGGGCAAACAACCTGAAAAACAGAAGAGACTGCTCAGAGCTCCTGTCTGGGTGAGAAAAAGAAAAAAAAAACCTGTGAGGAAATGAATCAAAGGAAAATCTGTGGTGAGGCCTGCAGAAGGATAGGCAGGAGTCAGAGAGCCCTATTTTCTTTCCTCCCCGTAAAAAAAATCATCCCAGCTGTTCCTAGGAGGCAGGTCCTAAAGCAGGATGCAGGTCGGGGGTGGGCAAGGGAAAGGACTGGACTTGGGGGGAGACAGGCACGGGGGTGAGGGGGCCGGGGGGTGCTCAGACAAAGGGGAACGAGGGCGCTGCATCCTCCACAGAAGCCCGGTCACCAGCTCCACCAAACATCATTATCTCCAGGCCAGGAAAAGATGCTGGCAATCCCACCCAGAAGCCTCGGGGTTGAGCAAGTATTTGGTCTTCCGGAATGCCAGAGAGGATTGCTACTTCCTTCTGACAAAGTAATAATACTGAAGAAGAAAACTTGTTCAGGTCCAGGTTTCTCCATCTGTCCAATGGGGAAAGAAATCCCCACCTCGCTCTTCCTGTGAGCTGGTGCTGGGCAGGGTGAGAAGGGACAAGAGAAGGGACAGGGCCCTGAAGGAGTCAGGACACGGGTAGTGATCTGGAGCCGAGGTGGCAACTTTTTCCTTAATGGGCCACACAGTAACTATTTCAGGCTTTGCAGACATGTTATTTCTGTCATAACAATTCAACTCCGCTTTGTTCGAGAAAGTAGCCACAGCTTGCATCTCAAGGAATGGTCATGGCTGGGACCATGTTCACTTACAAAAAAAGACCAGGCAGGATTTGTTTCGCTGCTAGTGGTTTGCAGAGCCCTGAGCCTAAGGAATATTTTAGGGACTGACCTCGGGTTAAAGCAGCAGATTAGAAGTGAATGTGGTTCACCTGTTGTGCAGGGGGCAGAGAATGGGAGAGAACAGAACCGGGCATTCAGAGAACTGGGTTCCAGCCCTGCGTCCCGGCTGTGCAGCCCCTGCCAATTCCTGGCACCTCTCTGGGCCTTGGCAGCTCCACCGTGCGCACCACTACAAGGATGAAAGCGCCTCCGCAGGTTATGGGCCCCTGTGGCCGGGGGACAGCGCCCTCAGCAATCCATGAACCCTAGTGGGGAGGCTAACTTAACTGCAGGAGCCCCTGGCAGCTGGTGAAGGGGGTGCATGTGATGATCTGAACAGCGCTGGGGGAAGCTTTCCAGCAGAAGGGGCTGGAGGAGCTGCAGCTGGTCACCCTCTATGCCAGGGCCTGGCCCTACTGCCCCGTCTGAATCCAGGAAGAGGACCCCTGGATTGCATCCTTTGTCAAGAGCTCTTTGGAGCAGGGCTCTGCTGCACCAGGGCTGTCCGAGGGCCAGGAAGGCTGAGCCCTTGGCCTTGGCCCCTGCTACCGCTGAGTCTGGCACATGGAGACATCATGTCTGGCCAGCGTTGAGGGGCCTCCCCTGCTGCAGGTCTTCCATGGTGCTAACGAAGGACAGATGACCAGGCGGAGCATATTATAAGCCAAGGATGAGCCGTCTGATTAACCTCTTGTGCCCGGGAAGGCCTCCTCCCTGTTCTGCTAAGGCTGCACAGCAATGAGAAGGGGCAGAGAGACTGGTGGACAGTGTGCCTGAGTCTGAGGCGGTCACGGCCTCTGCATCCTCAGGGAAGGGAGGAAGGCGTTGATGATGGCAATGATGAGTTAGCATTTGCAGAGTGCTTCCTATGCACTAAGCACAATCCTGAACACTTCATTATCTATTAATGCATGTAATTTTTCCAACAATCTAGGAAGTGGGCTCGATTCTTATGCCCGTTTTACAGATGGGGAAACTGAGGCACAGAGCTACTTGCCCCGAGTTGCACGGCTATCAGAGGCCACCATTTGAACCCAGGCAGTTAGTTCCAGCATCTGGGCTTGGAGGGTGTCTAAGATGTCTCAGAGCTGGTGGGGGCAAACTGAGGAATTCTCCAGAATTCGGAAACCCACTAGCAAAGAAGGAAAAGTGGGGGCCTCGGGATCTAGTCTTTGCTTTGCCACCAGCCCACAGCATACTTTTGGGCAACAGCATAATCTTGGGGGCTTGTCCTCTGTGGGCTGCCCGGGGGAGGCAGCCTGTGGAGTGGCCCATGGCATCAGAGTGACCAGGGGACTCATCATCTCTCCTGCTCACTACCTGTGTGGCTTTGGCTTCTCGGAGCCCCTGTGGATCATGTAGTCTCATGGTCACGTGAACGTCAATGAGACCACCCTGCCTGACACATGCGAACGCTCTCAAGAAGCTGGAGCCGTATCATCATTCATCAGGAAGCCACACCTTTTGCTCGGCCATCCCTAGGCCCTGAGCCAAGTTCATGGCTCCCAGCGCCAATGCTAAGCGGACATCTAGGTGTCGTGGGCTCCATTTCCAGGTGGAAAGGATTCAGGTATTGTCCTCTTAGGAATGGAATCGGTGGTCTGAATACCTGACGAGAGGAACCCATGATTTAAACATGTAAACACACGCCGCCCACAGCCTCCAGAGCTAACAAATGCCAGTGGAATAAAGGAATCAGGGTTTAAGAAGGCTCGATGAAATGAGGTCTTGGGGAGCACAGAAGGTGGGTCTCACCCCTTACGGACCCTGGATCACAAGTGCATGGAGTGTACCTGAGTTCGGCAGTGAGGGCCATCTGCTGTCTGGTGCACTCTTGAGCTGCCCTGCGGAGCACACACTGTAGGCGTGCCAGCCACCCGTGTGCTCCCTGCAAGGCAGTGAACGAGGGTGACTTGAGTGCTTCATGCTGGGCTCAAACCAAGGGCAAATTGCCATCTTTTTTGCAATTCCTGAGGATGTAAGGATAAAAGGTATGTCCTTGGTCCAGCGATCTGGGATCAGTTTCCGACTTTATGGCCCGCCTCTGCCTCTCCATCTTAAGAGTGTTGTCTCTGCCCCTACTCCCTTTCCCCTAAAAGTGATCATGTGCGTGCACACATGCACATGCACACACACACACACACACACACACACACACTCTGATCATTTCCTGGGGAGGTGGAAGGCTACCTGCTTATGTCAGCTGCAACACTCCTCTACAAGCACACCTCGCTGGAGGCCTGGACATAAATCCCCTAACCCTGCCCTGGGACTGTGACCCCCAGCAGGCAGTGGCCATAGTTAATTTACAGGCTCTGCATGTGTGAGCCCTTCTACAAAGCTGGCTTGCCCAAGGCAACCTCGAGTGTGCCGGGACCCTGCTGGGAGAAGGGGGTCCTGGGGCGTCTCCTTGCTGGGAAAAGGAAGAACCTGGCAGGTGTTTCATTTCCCCCTGGCAGCCCAGTAATTAAGGAAGGAGGACTCAGCAAGTTCATGGGGCAGGGACCACATGGGGATGGCGAGGGCGGTACGTATGGAGCAGGCTTTAGAGGGAGGCTGTCCTAGGCTCCAGTGTAACCTTGAACAAGTCACCTCACCGTCTGAGCCCTGATGAGGTGACTTCAAGGCCACCAGGCTCTGACCACACGTCCAGAGCTGGCTCATGACCAGGAGGACCCGTGTAGCTTTCAAGAGTGTCTGGAAGACAATTCTGAGCTTTGCTTGAGGCCATGACCCCGTGAGATGCTCCTTCCTTGGTGTAATTCTGAATAGCAAATGTTGTTGGAGCAGAGAGTCCATGGGAAATGGGTCTCCGCGTCCTAGTGGGCTTTCCAAGGTAGATATTCCAGTAGGAGATAAACCCCAAAGAGAACCTGGATCCCATTACCTGAGGGCCGAGGGGCGGTAGGGGTGAGAATAAACCACCTCCTTGCTGTGTTTCCTGGGGCAGGCAGGGCCTCCCGGGTCAGTCAGGGTGATACAATGCGGTGCACTCGGAGCCAGGCCCGGCGTGCGGCAGGGGCCCCCCAGGACGGCCCCCTCGCACGGCTGGGCTCCACGCATCTTCAAGGTACCTCCATGAAGCCTTCGACAACCTTCTGAGGCATCAACACCTTGGTTGTGTGAGCTGGAAAGCCAGGTCTTTTCACCCTTCTCTCTGCTACTTTTCAAAGACCTCACCCCATTCTAAGGTCGGGGTTCTCTCCACAGCGTGGATTTAAGGAATCCTTTGTGCAACTTCAGCGGTGACGCTCAAGGAAATCCTTTCTTCTCCCAGGCCGCCCTGTCCTTGTCACAAGGTGACAGCTGCCCGGCTGCACCCAGAGGAGGCTGGCCCTCCCCGGCAGTGGCAGGGGAGCTGCTCTGTCCATGAGCCCGGGACAGACCAGGGCAGCCCCCAGCCCGGCCCATGGGCATCAGCACTGGCATCCGCACTGTCCATCTTGGGCTTCCTTTGGAAGAAGGGGGAAGGCTCGCGAAGCTGCGCCACAGGGGCCACCCTGGGGGCTCTTCTGGCACGGGCGCTGTCAGGGGTGCTGCTGGGTTGGCCTTTGATGGCAAGGCTTGTCCAACATGAGCCCCAGAGGCCCGAGATTGCATGATGGGCCAGCGATGTGGGGGCTCCAGAAGGTGCACAGCTTCTCCACCAACAGTGGAGAGCCCGGCCCTGAGGCTGCCCCATGTCCCATGACCCAGAGTCAATAGCTCTGGCTGAAGGAATCTTCTACCCCCTTGTCATTTACTTACTCTTGTCAACATCCTCACAGCACTTTATAAGCCCCCTCCATCCATCCCCGGGCTCATCTCCAACCATCCTCCTTCTCCCTCACCTCACTGCAGCCTTAGTGGTCTCTTCCACATGGCAAGCACATTCCTTCCTCAGGACCTTTACACCTGCCAGTCCTTCTGCCTGGGACCCTCTTTTCCTCAGCTGTTCCACATGGCATACTCCTTCACTTCATCCAGGTCTCTGATCAAATTCTTTAGGTAGACTGTCCCTGACCATCCCCACCCCCTCTCCCCGCCAGCCTAAAATAGTCTCTCTCCCTGGCCACTGTCTGTCCTTTTGTTGTCCCTGTTATTTATTTTCTTTCCCCTTCCTTTGAATGCAGGAGGGCAGTGCCTCTGCCTGGTTCGTTGCTGAATCCCAGCATCCGCTACAGTGCCTGCCACAGGCTGAGAGCTCAGGGGGTGTTTGGGGAAGGAAGGGAAGAAGGAAGGGCAGAAGGAATGAATCTTGTGTGAGGGCCTCATTTCACAAATGTTTGATTTAACTCTTGTGAAAAATCTGGCAAAAGATGCAGGACCAGGTATAATTTGTGGGACCCAGTAAAAATGAGGGATCTCTTATTCAAAAGTTAAGAATTTCAGGACGGCGGGACGCCTGGGTGGCTCAGCAGTTGAGCGTCTGCCTTCCGTTCAGGTTGTGATCCCAGGGTCTTGGGATCAAGTCCCACATCAGGCTCCTTGAAGGGAGCCTGCTTCTCCCTCTGCCTTTGTCTCTGCCTCTCTCTGTGTGTCTCTTATGAATAAATAAGTAAAATCTTTAAAAAAAATGTCAAGATGGCAACAGCAGAGCATTAAGCCAAGTGTGGGGCCATTCTAAGTGTAGGACAGACCATCCCCTCCCTGCCCCCTGCAAAAGCCCAGATTGCATACTGTGACCCTGGCCCTGGGGACGTGTTATTACCACTGCCATAGTGCCATTTGGAGATAAGAGGAGCAGAATGGTGTAGGGGCTTGTCCAATGACACAGCATCACGCCATGGCTTGGAACCTTACAAGCTCTTACTGCCCAGTTCCTGCAGTGGCTGCAGAAGAAATCTTGTTACCTCCACACACCTAGAAATCTGGGGACCCAGCCGAGGAAGGACATGAGGGAGGAAAATGGCTTGTGAATCTGTTGACCTCACAGCTTCATGATTTATATATATATATCAGATCACACATACATATATGGCATTTTATTTCAAAATATATCCACATGGGATCCCTGGGTGGCGCAGCGGTTTGGCGCCTGCCTTTGGCCCAGGGCGCGATCCTGGAGACCCAGGATCGAATCCCACGTTGGGCTCCCAGTGCATGGAGCCTGCTTCTCCCTCTGCCTGTGTCTCTGCCTCTCTCTCTGTGACTGTCATAAATAAATAAATAAAAATTAAAAAAAAATATATCCACAGCTGTTTTAATATAAAAATAAGGTATTGTTTTCCAAATCTTCGAGGAGCACTCATGTTCTATTAGGACATACAGGGCTCACCCTGAGAGTCTGGGTGCCCCCTGGCTTGGGGAGGAGTGCCCAGGCCCCGTGGGTTCCCACAACCCAATTAAAAAAGCTTTATCCGAGGTAGAAGACCCCAGCACAGGCTCTACAGCCAATAGCACACAATAGACGCTAGCTTCATTCCCTCCCTCCTGCTTGGTCCAAAGGAAACCCCCTCCAGGGTGGCCACAGACCCAGATGGCAGGGAGCCTTCCACAGGCCTGGGTCGAGACGCCGGATCTCATTATTCCAACAGAGACAGAGGGGAGCCCGGCTTGGCTCATTCCTCCTGGGGAAATGGGCCTCGGCCTGTTAGCGGGAAGAGGGGAGCGTTATTACCCGGCTCAGCCAGCCAGGTTCACCCGCCACGCTAATTGGAACACGTCATGCTTTGTTAATATAGTCTAATTTGGGGAGGCTGGCGCACCAGGGTCTCTGGGGTCGGGGTGCAGCGCAGGGGAAGGAAGCTTCTCATATGGTATATCGCCAAGGAGGGCTGGGAGTGTGGCCGAAAGGCCGTGTGGTTTTGCAAAATGACCAAAGTGACGTCTTGATCCAGCATCCAGAGACTTGAAGTTGGTTGTGCTGCTGTGTGTGGGTTTATATGGGTACACGTGTGCATGCACGTGTTTGAGCGTGTACGCGTGTGCATGGATGAGTGCACGTGTGCACACAGTGCATATGACGGCCAGCGGGGGTGTGCAATGGTGTGCAGGGCCATAGGGCTGTGAAGGGGGGTGCAGAGAACACAGCTATGTCACACCTGCAGGCAGGAGGCGGAGGGTCTAATTTTGAGAACGCAAACAAAGACATCTCTTTTCCCATGAATGGCTCGCCCAGCCCCTATTAACACTAATTAGGAGACCTGGGAATTCCCTATAACTTCGTAATTACTGTGAACAGACTTCACAGGGGCCGCCAAGGAAATGGAACACCCCCATCCTGTTTTCACAGGCTCGGTGATGACGGTGCCAACGATGCCCGACCCCCCATCCCTGGCCTCCTCCTCCCTCCAGGCACTGGGATCCCCCCAGGGCTCGCTGATGTCCAGACTGCCCAGGAGGCAGCGTAACAGAAGTGGGGGCGCCCTCGTAGTGGAAAGCTCAGTGCAGGGGATTGGGAGTGGGCTGGGGAAACTGAGGCGGGAGCCCAAGGAGCACATGGACGTATCCCAGGAAGAGACCCCCAGGTGAGCTTCGGGTCTGGAAGCCAAGGAGAAGACGGGCCACTCCATGCCAGGTTGACCCGCTGCTGCTGGCTCAGGCCCAAGGTCCCCGCCGCCCACCCTCTTAGCAACCCCCCCCCCCCGCCCCCCATCCATTAAGATGATGAACCAGACATTAAAGGCGGTGGAGAAGAGCTGGCAAGATCACAGCAGTGACTCCCTACGTCCTCAGGCCCCCTCCCCAGCCCGCAGGACCCTGCAGCCAGACGGCTTGGGAAACCACAGCGAAGCCATTCCGGGGACCCCTCTGCTGCTTGGTGGTGGGATGGCCCCTTGTGCCAGCTGATGGGGGGGCACTTCCAGAAGCAACGGGGCAGGGACTTCCCACAGGGCCTCAGGCATACGGAGACCCTCCCCCGGCCCCCCCTCTACCCGGCCCCCTGCCGCAGGCCTTGTCAGGACCTTGGGGGGAAGCAGGCACCCCCAGCGCGGTCCCCTGTCTGCCCCCCTCCGCCCTGGCCCCCCCCCCCCCCCCCCCCCCCCCCCCCCCCCGGGAGCAGATCTGCCAGCGTCACCCCCCAGGGAAGCGCTGTCTGTCTGTCTAGCGCCTGGGGCCTGGCTCTGCCTCCAGAAGACAGTCCTTTGTTCCTTCCTGTCTGCCCAGGATCTGAGATTCTCCATAGTCAGGAGCTTAAAGGGTATTTTCTTAATCGTATTAAAAAACGGCTGAAATGGTATGAAATAGTAACGGATTCCTGCTGCTGTTTCTTTTATTCTAGATACTCAGGTGACTTCTATTCTTTTTTTCTCATAAGGGACATGGATTATTCATGACCATTCATTCACAAATCACTGTGAAAGGGCCCTTCACACCCCAGGCTCGGAAGCAGCCGGGCCTCTCACCTGGGCCTGGAATACCTCCCCCCCTCCACCCGCCTCCAGGTGTGGGGTCCGCCTAGAAAACTTCTTTCCGCCCTTCGATGCCCAGCCTGACATCTCCTCAGCTGTGAAGCCCTCCCGGATTTCTCCAGCCCAGGCAGTGCTTCCTTCTGTTTAGTTCCTCACTTTGGAAGATGAGAAAACGAGGCCCAGAGAGGGGCGGGGGCCTGGCCCGGCCCCACAGCTAGGTCACGGGTGGTGAAGGCTACACTAGAATCCAGAAGCGCTTTTGTCTGCAGCGTCCAGGGGTTGGGGGGAGTTTGGCAATACGCCTCTTGACCTCCCTGGAGCCGGCGCCTGCCCTGTCAGGGGGCAGCCTTGACCTCCATCTTTGTTCTCCTCAGGACCGAGCCAGGATGCTCTCTCTGCCTCCAGGGGCTCAAATCAGTGAGGCATGGGATGAAGAAGGAGAATGGCCTGGTTGTTGTTCTACAAAGGGGAGTGGGGACAGGAAGCACTTGGGGCCCTTCCTCCCTCTCTGGAGCTCAAGTCTGCCTTTGCCACCCCTGGAGGGCCAGCCCGGCCTCCTTGCCCAGCCTGCTCCCTCCCTGGCCCCTCCCTGGAGGGAGGCCTGGGCTTACACAGCCACGTGGCCCTGGGTCTGAATCTCCGCTTTGCCCCTGAATAGCTGTGGTTCCACATACCCGAGCCTTATTACCAGCCTTACTAATATTTCATAAGGCGGCCTACCATGTATTAAGCCCTACTGGGGGCTGGGCACCGGGCAGGTGTTTTATAGACGCCATGGCTCCCTTCACGACCCCATCACATTCAGGCACACCCATCATCACTCCCATTTTGCAGGTAAAATGTCCCCACTTTCTCAAGGTCAAGAGCTTGAAGTGATTGACCTAGGACTTTAGCCTGGACCTATGTGAGGCTTATAAGCCCGACTCCCAAGTTAGATGAGTTGGATGAGATAATTGCACAGGCTAATCACTCTACTGATAATAACACATTGAACATGATAGCTTTTCTCATTTTCTTCCATAATGAGGGCAAGCACTGCGGTGAACTGGCCCTGGTGAGATCCACGGGCAGGCGAGGCTTCCTGGGGACCTGGTAGGAGGGTGCAGACCCTCCGGCAGTTCCCACCCATGGAAATCGCAGGGCCCGGATTGCTCCTAGCCAGAGTATTATTGGAGAGTAAGTATTATTTTACCCTCCAGCTTAATCCAGACCAAGCTTATCTTTCCCACCGAAAAGCCCACAGCCCAGAGAAAGTTAAGCCCTTTGCTGCTTTCCTAATTGTAGGCTTGCAGCTCTTCTGGGGATCACCAGATCTCTGGCAAAGCCGGAGAAGTGGTCTGGTATTTGGCAGTGGTATCAGAGAGGCTGGCTCCGGGCTGAGCCGTCCAGCTTTCCAAGCCCATGCTGGTTTGGGGGCGTTCATGGGGGAGAAGGCAGGCTGGGGCACATTCCCCTTCTGCACGGGCCTGCTACCCTGGCCCCAGGGCAGATCTAGCTACAGTGGGGTTCGGGGAAATGAATCGTGGCCTCCTGCTTCATGTTGAGTCCCACTTGGCTAGAAAAATAATATGGGTCATGGGCAACCAGACCCCATCCTTGTCTTATAGTTTATGCCATGTCTGTTTCCCTCCTGCCTCTTCCTCTGAAGTGTGAGCAGAAGTCGTTCAGACCAGAGGCCCTGACCCTCCCCGTGTCCCCCTCAGTTTCTCTAAGAGAGGGCCACTGGATGGGGAGCAGCAGCAGACTCTGCTGTTGAGGGTTAGGGACTCTCGAATGGTCCCGGGAGCCAGCCTGGGTCACACTGGCCCCTGCCCAACCTCAGTCTCACATCGTCCCCCCCCTCGGCTATCTGCTGGAAAGTGCTAGCAGGGTCAGAGAGAAGTCTGAAGGACCGACGTCCAGGTTAGTGGTCTGTGCGGGCCTTGCTGGCAAAACCAGACACAATGGGTACAAGTTATAGGACTAGAGAGTTTGCCTTGATACAAAGAGCAGTATCCCCCATCTCCTGGGAGGACTGGAAATGTGGTAGAGCTGTTAAAAGATGGATTTGAAATCAGAGAGACCAGGGGTTGAAATCCTGGCTTCCCCCACTTCCTACCTGTGTGACTTTGGGTACATGCCTCAACCCCTCTGAACTACAATTTTGTCAGCTATAAAACGATTCCCTCTCGGAGGTTGGAACCTAAGATCAAATGACGTCAGGTAAGCCTGGCGCTTACCACATGATCAGGACGTGCACGTTCCTTCAGCCCCGGGGGGGAGTGAGCTGGCTGACGCTGGGGGAATCCAAGTAGATGTCAGACGCCCCTAGAGCAGGGCTGGGTACAGAAGATTTCCTTCTTGGACTAAAATGAAGATCACGCTCAATGTTTCTATGAGACCTCCCAACTCGAAGAAAACACACTGAGAACGTGGGCCTGGCCGGCCGTGGGAAGGTGGGCGCCGTCTCCTTGCACCTCTCCCATAATGTAAAAAGCACACCCCCCACCCCGGTCCCCCATGGTACGTGCTTCTGTCAACACGAAATGTCCAGAAACGGCAAAATCTACAGAGGCAGAGAGGAGACTGGTGATTGTCTGGGGCTGGGGGCAGGGATTGGAACCGATGGCAGGGGGGTACCAAGTTTCTTTCAGGGGTGACGGAAATATCCCCAGGTTATATTGTAGCAATGGTTACACTACTTCTCAAGTTGATGACAAACCATTGAATCGTACCTTGAAAAGGAGCACATTTCGTAGTATGTAAATTATATGGCTGTAAAGCTATTAAAAAGCCCCCAGACAGCAATGCCAGCAATGAAGTCGAGAGGGGCCGACGCATGCTTGGGGGTGATGCCCACACCCTGGCGGAAGCATGGCAGTGGCAGGCCGACGCCTGAGGTCACCCCCAGTTTCTCGGCTCCTTCTCCACCTGCAGGTTCACGTCGGCGCTTTCTGGTTATTTTTTGCCCCATAAGAGGAATTACAGCAGACTCACCCTGACCCCAAGCACACCCTGCTCTAGGGGCGTCTGACATCTACTTGAATTTCCCCAGCACACTGGGTGAAGCCCCAGTGATGTGAGCAGGCAGGTCCTGCAGACAGAAGGAGGCAGCGTGAGGAAGGAGGCCTGCTAGAGACACGCCTCCCAGGAGCTTCGGGAGATCGGGGCCAGACGCTGGCTCTGGGCGCCTTATAGTTTGGGGGTCCCTGAGTCAGGATGAAAGTGCAAGGCTCAGCCTGGCCTCACCTCTAAGGCTCTGGTAGGCCCACTTGAGGGAGGCGAGGATGGGACCAATCATGTGCCGAGCACAGCTACCTGCCAGGTCAGGGTTGACGTTTGTCCTGGGGATGTGACACCCGAGGGCCTGCAGATGAGCAGAGAAGACCTGTCTGTGCTCAGGGTCAGAGCACTGAGGAGAGATCCGACTCGCTCATGGTTGCTCCCGGGCAAAGCAAGGAAAACAACTTTCAAGGCCATCTGAACGCTGCTGTCCTGACTGGTAGTGAGCTCTCCGTTGCCAGCAGTATGTAAGCGGAAGTTCAATGAACACTTCTCAAGGGGTCACAACAGATGACCTCGAAACCCCTCCCAGGCCAGTTAGTTGGTGAGGCCACAAAGCCTGGCGGTTCATTTCGTTCGAGGGTTAAACCTGGACTCAGAATAAAGCAGAAAGGCCCGAGCCATCCTGAAGGAGGGGGCCTGGCTGGCACCGCCTCCACTGGAACTGCAAGTCCTCTGAGCGCTCACCTAACGTGATGCTTGGATACCCACAGGAGGCCAGAGCAGGCCTTGCGGGGCTCCCAGTGCACGCCCCCGCGCCCGAGCTACCCCAGAAGTGGGTGCAGGGGAGGCAGGGGTTGCCAGCCCCAAGCGCAGCCAAGCCAGTCACATGGGGCCCCCGACTGGCCCTCCGGCGGGAGGCCTGTTGCCTACCTGCCCCACCCTGGGGCGCACAGGGCCCTTCCCTCTCTCCAGTTCCAGCCTCCCCAGGGACTCAGGATCCTGGCTGCAGTTAGCAAGTTCCCTCCCCTCAGCCCCGGACTCACCACAGGATGAGCTCATCAGAGGCCCCTTCCCGAACAAGAGCCCCAGGCCTGGGAGAGGCCCTCTGCTCCCTTTCATGTGCCTGCCTGGCCCTAGGAAGGCAGTGAGGGAGGCTGGGGCCTCTGAAGGAGGCTAGGCCTCTGAGGAAGAGGAGAAGGAGGAGGGGGAGGAGGGAGAGAAGGAGGAGGGGCTGGGGGCTCCGGGGACCTGGGCCCCTCTCGGCCGCTCCCAGCCTCCACCCGGCTCTACCCTCAGAGGGGGTCTGGGCTCCTCTTGCGTTTCTCGGTGCCACCCCTCCAGGTCTGGAAGCTAGACGTGCAGACCGTGCTCTATGTAGTCTCCTCTCCCTCAGAGACATACATGGAGACTCCGGGGGTGGAAGGCATGAACCCCCAAACTAATTACAGTGCCAGGCAGTTACAGGGCGTTCTGGAGGTACTAAGAGATAGAGAGCGAGGGCCACCTGGGCTTCAGCACTCAGCAGGCGTGGGGAATGTTCTGGCAACAGGGCAGGGCTCCTCCAAGACCCAGGGTATCCCAGCCCCACCCTGCCTCCTGCTCCCCATCCACCACAGGCTCAGCCCTACCCTCCAGAAGACAGCCTGACACCTGCTGTGGTCCAGAGACCCTTTATCTCAACCACCCATTTTCCCAGGGTGCAGATCTTCCCTCCTCCCCTCCTGCATAAACCTTTTCCTGTTTCTCCAGCACCCGGGGGGTGGGGAACCCAGCTCAGAGCACAAGAAGCCCATTGACTAGCCCTCCTCTCCCGCACACCCTCCTCCGCTCTACCCGGGCACTACCTCTTGTAGGTCCTGAACGCTTCTGCTCTATCATGCCCCAGGGACTTTGCATGTGCTGATCCCTCTGCCAGGAATCCGCTCCCCTCCACCACGTCACACACAGATTTCTTTGTCTACCTCTAAGTAAGTCATTCATAATCCACGCCTTCCCTGGCCACCCCCCTTCCCCGGCCTGAGCACTGTCACCCTTCTGCGCCCCGCTGCATCAGGGTGTTAGGCCGCCTGCCACCTGCCTGTTGCCCTGGGTTGACTTTCCTGATTTGCTCACTGTGCTGCAGGAGCTCTCTCTCCCTGCTCCCAAGATGGTGCCAAGTCTTTGGCTCCCATGTCGTGGGGGCTGCTGGCTTCTAAGGCCAGACACAGAGGTTGCTGGGCCTAGGAAGATAGCCCACCCTCCAGGCCCTGGAAACTTCTCAGAGGGCATAGGTTGGAGCCCCTGGAGGTGGAGGGGTGTGTATGAGCATGGGTGGGGTACAGGCAGAGGCAGGGGGCCCAGGGAGAGGGTTGTTGAGTGCTTCTGGAGATCAACAAAGAGTGGATTTGGGGGGGATCCAGGATCAAGTGCCCTGATCCTGGAACAACCTTCCCAAGGGGTGATGGGACTTCCACAGAGCCGCCTTGAGATGCCTGGGAGAGGCTGGGAGTCTATGCACCCAAACTCACAGAGTTCCACCCAAACATCACATTGGGCCCAGGTGGCATGGAAAAGCTCACTGCCTGCTCGCCCTCACTGGACCCCAACAGCCTCCCACTAATGTTCTGGGCCACAGAGAGCCACCAAGACTCCTGCAGCATCCTCGGGGGTGAGAATCTTCTCTCCCCAATACACCTGGGATGGGACGTCCTGCAAATGGGCAGAGGGGCTTGGTGGCAGAGGTCTGAGCTGAAGAAGTAAAGGCAGGTGGCACATCTTGCACCTCAGTGTTGGTAAAATTCAAACCTGCTGCAAGTCCATGTAGCACCGATGATGTACTGGCCTATGCAAGGCCCAGGGCTTTGCCTGGTGAGGGAAGCCATGTGGCACCAGAGGGCACAGGCGTGGAAGTGCAGACTCCCAGGAGGTCACAGGAGAGAGTGAATGTCCTGCAGGAATGTGGGAGCTCGGGAGGGACTGAGCCTGGAGCTCCCTGGCAGAGGAGGGAGCCTAGACGTGCGGCCGGATATGCTCTCTGTGAACCTGTCCCCCCAAATCTGGCCTGAATGTGACACGTCCTAGGCCACCTGCCAGGACTCCAGGACCCAGGGCACCGAAGACCATTAAGACTCAGAGCAAACTACAACGGGGATGCCAGGCTGCCCTGAGGACCCGGGCTGGTCCCCCTCCTCCCATCCCTTCCCTTCCCCCTGCTCCAGTGGAACCACTGAGGCCTGGACTTCTAGCCTGGATGGCAATTCAACACAACAGCCACCTGGCCACCATCCCACACCTGACTACACACCTGTCTCCAGCTCTTGGGGAGAAAAAAAAAGGGGAAAAAAGTTCCAGATGTGGCGGTTGCACACTCTAAGAGAATGTTGCTAGGAAAGAGAAGGAGCCAGCTGGCAGAGGAGGGGGACATTTGCTTTCTAATTTAAATTCTTCTGGGTCATTTGAATATTTAAGGACCCCATATTACTTCCGGAACAATCACTTTTAAAAAATAATTTTTGTCTTAAAAATGCAAAGCAATCTGCAAAAATCTATTTGGAAGAGAGAAGTTTATGCAACAAATAGCACAAATAGCGTAAGGAGTCATTAAATACACCACCATCATCCTTCTGGTATACTCACCACGTGCCCAGAGCTCTGCTCCGTGTTTTTACACTCATTATTTCATCTAAGCTCATCACGGCGCTGTGTGTTGGATGTTACTGGTGCTATCATTTTCCAGATGAGAAAACTGAATTTGAGAGAGACTAAGTAACATGCCCAAGGTCACCCAGCCCGGAGTGGGCTCTGAAGGCAGGTGCATCTGGCAGCAGGCAAGCTCCCACCTTAGGTCAGGGCCACGCACCACACCGCCTCCTGCAACTGCTACGTGAAAACGTCAAGCTCAAAACCCATTTGTTCGGGGTCTGCTCCACCACTTGAACCCCAGGATGCTGCCCCGGAGCCAAAATCAAATTGTTACAGGCAAACAAAGCCAGAGCCTGGCGTCTCCGGCCACCTGGAAACTTGGACTGAGGCTAGGAAAGCATGTCCGACGGGGAGTCCACTGTAGTCTGTCCATCTGTCCATCCATTCGCCAGCCTCCTGCTGAAGGCCCCACGCGTGTCCGGCTCCATGCTGGATGCTGGCAGCCAGTGAGGGCAAGAGGCCCGCAGCCACCAGGAGAGAGGACAAGGTGAGCACAGGGCAGACTGGGCCCCTAGGTGCCTTTCCAATCCGGAAATTTCCAAAACCCTTTGCAATTTGGGATCCCAACTTGTTTTGAGGGGGAGTGTGAATGGAATGCAACCCTGCAATCCACGCCCCGTGGCAAGCTCTTCTTCTCCTCCAAGGTACTTAGCCTAACGCTGAAGCAGGCCTTGGCAATCCAAACCATCTCTCTGGCCAGGGTGCGGTGCCAGGCCAGTTAACTGTGGTGGGTTCTCGGGACTTTCACCCGGGCCTTAGCACCGAGATGGAAAGGGGGCTTATGAAAGCTCTAGGAGCCTGGGGGACGGGGGTGGGATTCCTCCCAGGCTCCAGCCTGCACACCTGAGCACACACTCATGCTTGGCCAGAGGTCCTGTGGCCAATGATGTTAATGAGGCCAGCGGGAAGACAGATGCTGCCCCAAAGTGCAGCCTGAGCCTCCGAGAGCAGGGAGCTTGGGTGTCCTGTTCAACTCTCAGAGGCCCTGGGTGCACAGCAGGTGTTCAGTCAATATTTGATGACTGAGTGAAGAAATGTGATTTTGAAGAAGGCAGCTCTACCCCTATTTGGAGATGGGAGGGGTATGACTTGGTCACTGTATTTTGGGGGACGTGGACTTAAGCTGCCCTCTAGGCACCTAAACATTGAGGACTCAATTGGGGAATCCTCCCACAGAATCCTAAAAACTGAAAATATAAATAAGAACACCAATAGCACAAGTGCTATCGCTAAGGACTGACCCTCTGGTGGGCTCACTGATAAGCTCTTTTCTTAATTATCCCATGAAATCCCCACATCAGGCCTGTGAGATGTGTAGTATCATTATCCCCAATTTATAGATGAGAACCCCCAGGCTCGGAGGGTCAGAGCTGGGATCTGCACCCACATCTGACTTGGGAGAAGAGGGCTGAGGCTGGAAGGGGCCTACCCCCTATTTTCAAACCAACCAAGTACGAGACAGGGGGGCTGAGGACATGAGTAGGAGGCCTGGGACAAGAGCCCAAGGCTTCCAACTTCCAGCCCGGGCTCTGCATGACTTGCGAAGGTGCCGGCGAACACCTTTTCTCCGTTCAAGAAGAACCTCGGAGATGGTGGGGGGGGGGGTTCATTACTCTCGGTCCCTGTTCAGCAACCCCTCTCTCAAGCCCCCCCCCACCAACTCTCTTTCCTGAGGTTGGAGGGAAAAGGAGGAAAATGGAAGAGTCATTCGACTCCAAACCCAGGCTGTGGTTGAGGGCAGACTGAGGATGGCCACAGGCCCGCGCAGGGAAGAAGCTGTCCGCATCCATCTCATTTCCTGCCTGGCACAGTCTTCCAAACCCCAGGGTCCCACCTGCCAGGCTTCGGCTCTCACTATCTCTTCTTCCCGGGATGCCCTTCCCAGCATCTGAGCCAGTCCCCTGTCCTGCCCCAGTTTTCAAAGCCCAGCTGGAATAGGCCACATTGCCTGACTTTCCATCACCGTCACCACCCAGAAGTGACCTCTTGATCTGACCCTGGAACCCTCAAGCCTCCCGTTCTAATTCTGCTCCGAACCCTCTTACTCTCTACCTTGTATGTTAGGGATTTGCTTTCATGTCTCCCTCCTTATGACAGGCCGGGAGCCCCCTGGGGGATGGTGGCTGATCTCTGAGGTGTTTCAAGTAAGTGGGGTACAGCGGGGCTGAAGGCTGGCCAATTCTTTCTGTTTACTCAGGTGCAGCCCCAGACCGGGTCTCTAACCATGGCCTCCCCTCCCTCTCCAGGACCTGTCGCAAGTTACATCACACACTCTGAGTCCGAGAGGCTGAGGACCAAGCTGTTCTAGTATCTCCGCAGCATCGGTCGTAAGTGGGGGCTTTGAAAAATAGTGTGGAAACTGGGATCCCTGGGTGGCTCAGCGGTTTAGCGTCTGCCTTTGGCCCAGGGCGTGATCCTGGAGTCCCGGGATCGAGTCCCACGTCAGGCTCCAGGCATGGGCCTGCTTCTCCCTCCTCCTGTGTCTCTGCCTCTCTCTGTCTCTATGTCTATCATAAATAAATAAATCTTTTAAAAAAAAAATAGTGTGGAAACTAGTCAGCCCACAGACATTCACCAAGTTCTCCTGTGGCTCAGTGCTGAATGAGACACTGGACAAGGGGTGGGGGCAAGACACCCAGAGGTCCGGTCCTCAGGACATCTTCCAGAGGAGAGGGCAGGGACCTTCGCGCCCTGCTCACTCTCGGTCCCCAGCACACGAAACATCGCCTGGCACATGGTAAGAACACACCAGCCACTGGCTGAAGAAATGAATTACCACTCGGTGATCCAGCCACGCTGAGCACCATATAAGGCAGGCTGGTGCTGAACGCTGAGCTGGCCTACGTGGTGAGTCAGAGCTGCAGAATCCACAGGCAAGAGACACACAAACAGAGAGAGAGAGTGGAAGAGCGAGAGCGAGAGACTGGCAAAGGGCAAGGAGTTTTGTGGTTGACCAAAATCAAGCAAAGGACAGAACATAAAAAGAAGCTGGCCACAGTGGCCTAGGAGGCAGCATCATAGGCTGTGGTTTTCTATCTTTTTCCTGCAGAACAATCTTTTTTCAAGTGAAATCATACACCACACCCTAAATGCATAACAGAGCTGCCACGGTGGATGGCGGCTACAGTCGAGAGGCTGGCCTGCTCTCACAGACCCTGGAACCCCACAGAGGCCCCCGGGGCTCCCCAGAGATGGGGTTCCTGCTGGGTCAGAGACTGCCTCCTTCTCCTCCCCCTTCCCTCTGAGATGCCTCGGAGTGGAGCGGCAGCAGCTGAGGGGAAGGCGGCAGTTGCTCTTCTGGGAAGGAGGCCTTCATGGGTCCGGGTCTTCTGGGAGTCCGTTTAGGGCAAATACCCCCTAAAGCGGCTCAGGAAACTTTCCCCAGCCACAAGGGAGTCAGGGGAGGAAGGAAAAGATCCTCCCAGTGAGTGGAGGGGAACCCAAGGCAGCCAGCTATGGGGGTGCCTGAAATAGTGGGGGGGCTCCTAGGGAGCACAGGGACTCCATATGGACAGAATTTCAGAGGCGATCCTTTTGGAAAGTGAAGCATCACCTTGTGTGTGCAATACGTGTATGTGCATGCATGCGAGTGTGTGTACATAAATCAGGTTTCAGATAGCAGATCCACAAAACCAGAGCTATACCTGTTGCAGAAAGGCCACCCTGGTGCTATAACTACAGGGAGGACTATTTTGGGACATATGGCATTCCCATTTGCCCCGTGTCCCCCACCCCTGCCACGGCACCAACAGGGTCACCTGTTGTTCCATCTGCCTGGCATTCCTTCCTCTTTCTGAAGATAGCATCTGGGTTTTCCCTTTGGGGTTCCCACCCACTTCCAGCCTCAGGCCAATTCTCCCCTCCACCCACAGCAGGTACTGTCCCACGGCCACCCAGCCCTCAACCCCCACCCCGCCAGGCCAATCAGCACATTCTCTCCTCCTGGTTTCAGAAATGGGTCAGAGATGGTCACGTGGCTGGAAAGTAGCCAATAAGCTGCAACTCTGGAACTTTGGTTGGGGCTCCTGAGAAAAAGAAGCTCTCCTTCCACAGGCTTGGAAACGAGCAGATGTGGGTCTGGAGCCCTTGGTCACTGCCCCACCACGCTGTGAGGCGTGCATCCCCCAGAATGGAAACCCGCAAGGAGGGAAGCAGGGGCACAGACACAGGCGTCATTTGAGCCTTGGACTCAGCTCCGCTTTGAACACACCAATAAACAGGCCCCAAATTGTCAATATATTGGAAACCAATAAAAAGCGAATAAATTGCTTGTCTTGGCTTAATTGGGGTGGAGCTGAGAATTGGCTCCCACCTGATGTGGCATCTGACCTCGTCTGGCCTTTGCCCTTTGACTCCCCGGCAGCCAGCCATCATTTCTGGCCCAGGCTGATTCTCGATGAGCTGGACAGCAGCTCCAGCCTCCCCAGCTGAGCCTGGGGTGGGGCACGAGTGGGTGTCAGACTCAAGGACTGGCCACAGGCCAGCAGCCTGGCTGGACTTGCCTGCGTCCAGCCTTCCTGGCCGTCTGGCCCCGCCGAGGGATGTGTTTCGGCGGATCTAAAGTTGGCTCGGGTCCACTCGCTTGGTCCCCAGCCCTCATTGTTCTCCCTCCTTGACCTTGGGCTCTGGTAGGGAGACAGACACTAAACAATAAGGACTCTGGAAAGCAGCCACTCCTCACTTTGGGGCAGGAAGAGTCAACCCCAGGGCTCTGGTCCATCTCAGGGAGATTGCCACGGGCAGAGGCTGCGAGGGGTGGCAGGACAGTTCGGGGCTTGCATGTCAAACAGGCCCAGGAGATACACCGGGGTGGCTCAGTGATTGAGCATCTGCCTTCAGCTCAGGGTGTGATCCCAGAACCCTGGGATCAAGTCCTGCATCGGTCTCCCCGCAGGGAAACTGCTTCTCCCTCTCTCTGCTTATCTCATGAATAAATACATAAAATATTAAAAAAAAACAAAAAAACAAAAAAACAGGCCCGGGAACACTCCTGGATCTCTTACCTGCTGAAACACCTTCGCCTAGCTGTCCCTTCCAGTGTTATCATCCTTGAGTCTAACATGGGGATCCTGCTGCTACATACCCAACAGAAGGACTAAAATCCACAAAACTGACAGCGCTGACTGCTGATGAGAACATGGAGCAACAAGAACTCTCATTCGCTGGTGGTGGGAATGGAAAGCCGTGTAGCCACTTGGGAAGACGGTTTGCCGGTTTCGTTTTCTTTTTCTTTTTTACGATTTTATTTATTTATTCATGAGAGACACAGAGAGAGGCAGAGATATAGGCAGAGGGAGAAGCAGGCTCCCTCTGGGGAGCTTGATGTGGGACTCGATCCCAGGACCCCAGGATCACAACCTGAGCCGAAGGCAGACGCTTAACCACTGAACCACCCAGGTGCCCCAATTTGGCGATTTCTTAAGAAGCCAAATATATTCTTTGCCATATGATCCAGCAGTCATGCTCCTAGGTGTTGACCCAACTGGCTCAAACTTCTGTCTACACAAAGACTGGCACATGAATGTATAGTAGCTTTCATCGTGATCGGCTAAAATCAATCAGAAGTAACCAAGATATCCTTCAACTAGTGAATGGATAAATAAGCAGTGGTACAGCCGATGGAATGTTACTCAGCAATAAAAAGAAATGAACCATCAAGCCAGGAAAAGACATGGAAAAAATTTAAATGCACACCGCTAAGTGAAAGAAGCCGGTCTGAAAAGATTACCTACTGTATGATTCCAATTATATGACATTCTGGAAAAGGCAAAATTATGGGGACAGTGAAAAAGTCACTGGTTGCCAGAGGGAGGAAGCAGGGATCGAGGGCGACTAAGCGGGTGGATCATCTTCTCTGGCAAGGTGGAGGGTCCCCCAGCATCCATTTTCCCCTTCTTCCTTCGAAATAGAGTTGCAGTTGGGCAGACAGCCACCCAGAACGATGACTGTAATTCCCAGCCTCCCTTGCAGCGAGGCGTGCTGCACGACTGCATTCTGGCCAGTGGGATGGAAGTGATGGGAGCCCCCTCTTAAAGGAAGCAGCGCCCTCGCCTCTTCTGGTTTCTTCCTTCTTGCTGAGTATGATGGAGAGGCTGTCCTGGGCCATCATGGATCATGAAGACCAGTGATGGTGCAGCCGCAAGACAGCGAAAGCCGGGACCCTAACATTCCTGTGTGGAAAAATCCTCCTAGCTCAGAATCTTACTTAGAGAAAAATCCACCTGTCTCTCATTGAAGGAACTATTATTTGGGGTTTTGGGGTCACACACAACCAAACCCACATTCGGACTAATGCAAGAGCCTTCAAGGACTGTCCTGGGGGTTCTGCGTGAAATAGGCACAGCATCTTCACACATTTGATTCATTCAACAGATCGAGGCCGATCTCCTGTACTGGGATCTGAGAGTTCAATTAAGAACCAGGCAGATGAACCCCCACCCTCGTGGACTCCACCTTCTAGTGCAGGAGACAGACTGTTAGCGCGAGAGTGAACGAATTACGGATTGTCCCATACGCAATACTATTAGCAACGGTTAATGTTTCTTGAATTCCGAGCTTACTACGTGTCCATCCTGTCCTAAGCCCTTTTCAGGCATTGCCTTATTTGATCTTCACCACAAACCCAGAAGGTGGGTGCTATTGCTTCCCTGTTGATGAGGAAGCTGAGTCGCAGAAAGGTTGAGGAACCGGCCCAAGGTCACACAGCTAGTAACTAGTGGTTTCAGGATTTGAACCCAGGTCTCCTGGACTTGAGAGCCTGAACCACTGGGCTCTCCTGCTAATGAAGGGTGTAAAAGAAGACGCTGTGATAAAGAATGACAGGGTGCCCTGCTGGTGGCAGTGACAACAGACACAGCGTATAACCACGTGCCAAATGAGCCTGAACTTCCTTACCCAGGTGGCCAGCGTTGGGAGGTCTGGAAAAGGATCGGGCCTGTTTCTAGACGCCAAAATCAAAGGTGTCAAGTCGCTCTGATGACAGTGTCAGAAGTCCCGGCCGCTGCAAGCTCGGGCTGTCCAGGAGATGCCCACCTGTCAGAGATAAGCAGATGAGCCATAACTGCCTGGTCGGGAGAGATCTCATCAGCTCATGCTGCCCCAGGTGGCTTCTTTCTGTCGCAGATGCTCTCGGGGCCCCGAGGGGGCCATGTCACAGGGCAAAGACGGCAGGAACCTGGGGTCATGCGTCAAGAAACAGGTCCCAGCTGAACTTGCCTGGAAACAAGTCTGAGACCCAAAAATATGCATTTCTGCCTGTGTGTGTGTGTGTGTGTGCGCGCGCGTGTGTACGCCCTGAATAAAAATACATAAGCATCACACCCACCGTGTCTAGCACAGTGCCCTTTGCAGAGCGGGGAAGCTCGACAAATGTTTCACGGTTTGCTTTGATGTAAAACACAAATGTATATGTTGGAGTGAGTGGGTGGAAGCTCCAGGAGAGTTGGAGTGAATTGGAGGAAAGATCCTTCCTTCTGTGAAAATGCATTCTTGGGACGCTCCATCCAGCCAGACCAATGGCTTCATCAGTTTACCGATGAGGAGACTGACGTCCAGAGAGGGGCAGTGACCGGGCCAAAGTGACATAGCAAGCTGGTGGTAGAGTGAGGCCTAAGCCCTGGGTCTCTCCTGACTCATGGCTGGGGGTTCTCTCCAACGATGCACCCTTCATTGTATTTGTGGGACTCGCAGCCCCTGGGGCAGCCCGGGCCCACGGCAGGGGTCTCCTGCATGCTGTCAGGTGGGTTAGAGCAGAGTATTTCCCAGCTGTGTTCAAACCCAGACAAGGTGTGAGAGGCAGTGCCTGCAGTGATCAGAAGCATGGTCTTTGGAAGCAGGTAGATCATGGCCCACATGCTTGGGCAATCTTTTTCTAGAAGTAGACAGTGGGTAAGTCAGGGGTCCTCTCAGAGCATCAGTCTCCTCGTCTATAAAATGGGAATAATAATAACAGCATCTCTTCGAGGATTGCAGGCATGAAAATGACCTTCCTACGTCTCTGAAGCCCACAGCAGAGCATTCGCTCACTAAATGTTAGGGATGTGATGCAGAGGAGGATACTGGGAGCGCCTGCAGTGGGAGGTGGAGCACTGGACTGGGAGTTGCTCTGTGTCCTTGGCAAGTCTTGAGACAAAAATCTCTCAATTTCACTGGTCATTCATCCCCTCTGCCCCCACCTTGCTCCCCCTTCTCTGCCTCTCATGGACCAGCACGGGTTCCCAGCCCAGCATACCTCCTCTCCTGGGGGACTGGGACTGCAAACTCCCCACCTGCCCACCGGACCCCCATAGCCCAGACCACATTTCAACAGCCAGCAAAATGCAGGTGTCATCAGCACTTGGGGAGCTGGTGAGTGCTAAGGACCCCACACCATGGCAGCAGCTCTCAGGAGAACTGGGGAGGGCCAGGCGTGGGAGAGCGAATTCCCTGAATTCCCCGGGAGGGGTGGCATTCTCAGCTTTTTCAAGAAAGGTAAGATAAAGAAAGAAAATGGTGGCAGGAAGGAGAGGGCAACAGAGATTGCTTCAACAGCATGCTGTGAGGCCGTCCCTTCCTGGGGCTGGGGGGGGTGGGGGCGGGGGGGGGGTGCAAGGGGGGGGCTCCACCCGGGGCCTCCACATGGGGCCTGCGGTCCCTGCTTCAGCCCCCATCGGGATGATGGCTGTGTTAGCCTCTCTGAGCCTCTTCCCCACACCTGCTCGATGAGGAGACTCACCTGGGGGACCCCTAGCCTCCACCTTTCATTCCACCCCAGCCCACGCTCCTTCAAATGTGCTAAAAGAAGCAGACCACCCACTCAGTTAACAGACCCTTGGCAGGGGGGAGTCTTCACTCCCAGGAAGAGGGCAGTCACAGTAGACCCCTCGGCTCCCACCCCAAGATTTACAGACGGAGTCCTGGGTTCCAGTCCCAACGTCACACTAACTTCCTCTGAGCACTCAGGCACATCCTCTTGTTTGTTGGGCCTTAGTTTTTCCATCTGTGAAAGGGGGTGTTGGGCCCACTGGTGGCCCCTACAATCTCTTGTGGTCAGCTCTAAAACCCGGGCTCTAGTTAACTCACAGGTGGAGATACCAATGCAAGGCTGCTCTTCCTCTAACTTCCTGACGATGGGGGCATTGATGACCCCAGCAGGCACACTGAGGCTTCCTGGATGAGGGGACAGATGTGTGTATGTTTGTGCAGAGATGAGAGCAGGGTGCTATGGGCAGCAGGGCAGGGTGAACAAGGGCATGGAGATACCCAAGTGGGGAACCTTGAGCCAGGGCTGCCTGTCAGGGTGGAGTGGGAGATAAGATGCAAAGGTCCTGGGGTCAGTGCTTTATGTGCATTTCCTCATTTAATCCTATAGTATCATTCCTATTTTATTAAAGAGAAACTGAGGCTCAGAGCAATTAAGTACCTTGGCAAATGCACGACCGTTACATAGCACAGATTGGATTTGAACCCATTGTTGACTTAAGAGCAGAAGCTCTTGGGCAGCCCAGGTGGCTCAGTGGTTTAGTGCCTGCCTTCTGCCCGGGGCATGATCCTGGAGACCCAGGATCGAGTCCCACGTCGGGCTCCCTACATGGAGCCTGCGTCTCCCTCTGCCTGTGTCTCTGCCTCTCTCTCTCTCTCTCTCTGTGTGTGTGTGTGTGTGTCTTTCATGAATGGATGAATAAAATCTTTAAAAGAAATATATATTTAAGAGCAGAAGCTCTTGATTGCCATGGGACGCCACCCTCCTTCCGAATGGCTTAAAATAGAATGTGAACTAGAGAAATGTAGGATCATGCATATTGTAAATACACACAGATGAGCTCATGGTGGCACTCGAGGGTGAGCACTGTTGTGGCCTGGAGAGGAAGTTCAGTGTGTGAACGTGTGGACGTTGTCAATGTGTGTGTGTCACTGTCAAAGGAAGCTCCAGATCTGAGCCCAGGCCTGGAGATGCCAGATGGGCAGGACGTGGCCGAGAGGCCATCAGGGCCACTGGGGCTGGGGCTGGGCAGTCAGAGGCCCAGGCCATCCTGCAGTAGCCCAGGAAGTCAAGCTCTCCAGGCTGTGCGCCAGCTAGGCTGGCTTGTATCACCTTCCCTGGTTTCCACATGACCAGGGGCCGAGCCCCCTGCTGCCGGGGAGAGTGGCACATCCTGTCCTAAGTCTGCATCTTCTTTGCCTGGGTATCTCCCATGGTCCCTCTGAATGCCTGCCCCAGCTAGGGAACAGGGTGTGCAGATGGAGCCCAGCGTGCGTGTGTGCATGCGTGCGCACACGCACACACAGACACAGACACACACACACACACACACACACACACATGGGCTGTTGCCAGCAGATAGGGAAACCGGCAAGCAATCGTACCAGCTGAGGCCAAGCCAGACCTGCATTCCAGCCCTGACCCTACCACTGGCCACGGGCCCTGTGATCGGGACATGTGGCCTGCCTCTCTGAGCCTCCATGAAAGCCCACGACCTTCCTAAGTTCAAGTGCATACAAACTGTAAAGTGCTGGGCCCACCGATATGGTTGTGATTCTAACCGGAGTAGCCAACTAACCCAGGAAGTGGTAGAGAGTCCCCAGGGAGCCTTGACTGAGATCCCAGCCAATGCCTTTAGGTAAGTCCCCTGTTCCCCTCTCCCAGGCCTCAGTTTCCCCATGTGTAACACTGAGGATCTTGAGCTCAGATACAGAGTGGGCTACAGCCCCTGTGGTCTCACTTCCTTTAACAAGATTTGCCACTAACAAAGTATCTGAATTTCATTTGCCAGAAACCAGAAGGCCATCGACGCAGCAGGCAGCTGAGTACACGGGGCCCAGGGCAGGTACGTCGTGATGGAAGAGAAGAGGGACATGGTTGACCTAGAAGGGATGTGACACATCTGGGGAGATGAGGGAAGCCTGCAGGAAGGGAGGGAGGCAGAGCTGCCGATAGGTGATAGAACCCGGGCGGGGTCTTTCCCTAGGTTTTCGCTGCCTGGCCTGGAAGCCACAGAGAAGACACAGGAGTTCTGCTTCCTGGTGATCATAAGCAACACAAGCATTCACGTATTTGGTGAGCATTTACTGAATACCTGCTGTGTACCTGGGATTCTAGGGGAACCGGAGGCAAGTGATGCACAGACTACACCTTCAAAGAGGTTCACAGTTATGGGGAGGCGAAAGCAATGCCCTCGTCTTGAACTATGAAGTTCAAGTTGACTAAGGAGGGCTCATCACATAGCTATGAGCTCAGAAGAAGGAGAAGTCCCTCCCAATGTGGGCCCCAGGGCAGGCTTCCTGGAAGAGGGGGCAGATTTAAATAGATGGAAAGGAGAGGAGGGTGCTGTGGGCAAAGGGCCCAGGGTGAGCAAAGGCAGGGGGACGCCCAAGAGTGGGCCGGGTATTCAGGACCATGAGCCAAGGCTGCCTGTTGGGGCAGAGTGGGGAAATGAGGCAGGAAAGCTTGAAGGCAGGGGTTGCACGGGTAAGGTCTTTGAATGCCAGGCCAAGCCTGATGAACTTGACCCATACACAATGGGGAGCCACTGAAGGTCATAGAGCAGAGGTATCCTTCAGGTAGATGAAAAACAGGAAGGAGCCCAGGCAGGTGGGAACAGATGGTGAGAGGATGGGAGAACGAGGGGCAGAGCTCGGTAGGAGTGGTGGGAGGGTAAAGGGAGCGTGGAGGTAGGGCGGAGGGTGAAGAGGGTGAAGAGCTCCCGAAACTCGCAGGCTAGGGGGAAGGGAGACAGGTGTGGGAGGGAAGATGCATCTAGACATGTCGGCTTTGCACCCGGAGTCTGCCTCTGTCACCACCTGTGTGGCCCTGGGCAAGACCTCTCTGAGCCTGTTTCCTTCTCTATAAGGTGAAAAACTTAAAGCCACGTCATCGGGATGCAGGACTCAACCAGATACCGTGGGAAGTACTTTGAGCACAGTAAGCGATGGCTGGATACTTGCTTTCTAAAATGCAAGCATTTATTGCTTTTATTAATTAGTGGTGCCTTTCTCCGGTGAGGACACCCAGGCTCAAAGTCAAAGGACCGGCTGGAGCCGGCAGTGCCTGTGCCTCAAATCACGGCAGAAGCAAGTTATGAACAAATAAACCTGGGCTGATGCAGAGATGAGTCTTGATTTTAAAATATTCCTAAAGCGGAGGGCTGTTTTATGACTTTTGCGCTGTGTGCTTATTAAACCCAAGCTATAAATGTGAACTAATAAGTAAAATGAGTTAAGTTAATGAAAAAAATCAACCTTCAGGACGAATCCATGTTACCTAATGGCAGTCCATAAACATAAACATAAAATTTTAAAATACAAGAATGAATTGCAATGCCCAGCAGCCCAAGGAATCTGCAATTTCTCTCTCTGAAAAATAAAAGCTATTGATTTTCTCTTGGGTTCTCATCGCTCACGAGTGAGTCTTTGAGAAGTCATAAAGGAAGGAATCATCTCCAATTGTTTACTCACTGAGGATCACATGTATTGAATTTAAATCGTCTCCGATTCCTAATTAGTACAAACCAAATTAGAATCTGAATACAGAAGAACTGGAAAGGCCCTTGGAGACCTCTGAGCTCAGTTTTCTTTGTTTTACTGACCTGGAACCCAAGGCACAGAGAGGGAAAGTGACTTGCCCAAGATCACACTGCAAGTGGGGTAAGAGCCAAGCTAGAATCAGAGCTCCTGGTACCCAAGGGTGGCATCCTGCTCTGGTCCCTGCAACCTCTGGGATCAGCTCCTTGGATCCAGGCCTTCTGGGTGTGCTGGGTGTTAGGGTGGCCTCAGCCCAGGTGGCTCCTACCATAAGAACTTTCTCCCAGCTGCTGGGGAAAAGTAGCCTGTCCAAGAAAGGACCCTGAAAGCCAGCCCAATGAGGAGAGCCAAGTCAATAGGACACTACAGTCACCTACAGAACCCTGGAGCCCCTGTGTCAACCCGGCTTCGGCTGGGAGGAGGACACACACCGGTAGCCTTGGGTTCCGTCCTGAGGGGGACCGTGGAGTGACACAGCTCCCCAGGCCCACGGTAGCTCCTCCCCATGTCACCAAGGGGAGGTGGGGACACAAAGTCTTCACTGTACAGTGGGGGAGCAAGGGGGCTCTTAACCCAGCCTGGCTCGCTGCCTCCTCCCTCCTTCCCCCTCTCCCCTGCCCCCCCCCCCACGTGAATGAGCACAACAGGAACTAAGGAGCTTTGCCTGTGCCACAGGCACGTGTGCATGTGTGCATGTGTGTACGTGTGTGCATGTGTGTGCTAAGCTTCAGCTCGCACGCAATTATGAAGCAGATGTTTAATTACTACCTGAGTGTTATTAATCAACACGATTAATACACAACCCATACCACATAATTACTTTGCAATTACACCGAAACGAAATATTTTATTGCTGAGGGTTTGCTAATTACCCGGCCTTGCCAAAGGACAGGTATAATGGGCAGCAATTTCGCTTCCTTCCCTCCCTCCCTCCTCCGCCACCCGTCTCCCCCATTAATCTCCAGGGCAATGTCCCCACCACAGAGAACGGGGGGAGCAGAGGCGGGCTGCGGGGATGCAGCCCTTTGCACCCGGGTTCATGGGACTCCTAAATCGTCCTTGTCCTCTCCTCTCAGCCCCCCTCCCCCTGGCTTGCACTGGGTGATATGCTATATGTTGGCAAATTGAAGGCCAATAAAAAAAAAAAAAGAAAGAAAATAATGCATGTCCTTCCCAGAACTGAAGACAGCCTCCTGAAGGCCTGCAGCTGGGGCAGGGGTGACCTGGGGAGGCTCTGCAGGTAGCTGCCTGGGCCGGAATCCTAGCCCGACCATGACGGGCCGTGTGATCCCAGTCACATGAACGGTGCCTCTGTTTCCCCACGTGTAACATGGAGACAATAACAGTAATTGCCTCTGGGTTTCTTTTGCTCATTGAATGTGATACGAGGCAGACAGCACTTAGCACAGCGCCCTGCACAGAGGAAGGCTTCGCTAATACCTACTATTGTTCTCATTTGCCCAGAAATGGCTCCTCCACAAATCCTCCCAATCACCAGTCTCCCAAAGGTTCAAGTGTGTGGATTCCACCCCCACACCCCGTCTCTCCCCTACCCCAACAGCTCAGTCCCATGTACTTAGAAACATCTCCTCTCCTTGCCCCCTTCCCACTACGTGCCACCTCCAGGGGTCTCACCTCCCCCATCCACCCCTGTGTGCCCTCTTCTGGCCCACAGCCATAGCCTTTACACGGTGCCCCTGCTGCCCTCACCCCACCCCACCCTCCACTGGGAAGGGAGACAGAGTTTCAGGAGTCGAGTTTGGACCAGGCCACTCTCCCCCGCAGTGGTCCACCTCCCCCTCTGGGGTTTTTGGCCCCAAAAGATCACTCATGCCCCAAGCTCCCCTTCATTTCTTAGGGCACTAGCATAGCCCCAGCAATTAAGCTTTTGATGAAGAATGAATAAATGTCTAGCTAGATTTTAGAGGCATCCATGTCCACCAAGCTGGAATGTCCCAGAGCATTTTATAAGCCTGCGTGTCTCCCCAGACTTGGGGTTTCTCCTTCACTGTTCACGTCCACACCATCCTGGTTTCCTCCTACTTGCCCTGATAAACGTCCTCCCTAAACCCAGCTACATTTAAGAATGGTCGATCTTTTAGGGCACCATAAACGTCCCGCCAAGCAAAGAGACTGCATAAGGACGCTCAGATGCAGGGCTACTATATGGTCCATTTGGGAGATGAGCGTAAGGGACATTGTGATAGCCCCCAGCACGGATGGTGGTGCTGGAGAAGGAACCAAGGGAGGAGTGAGCATGTGTGCATGCGGGCACGGTGTGTACATGCTACTTCTGAGCATGCATTGACTTTCAGTTACCAAAATATTAAGTAGTGTGGGCCGTTCAATCACTCAATAAATGTAGGATGTTGGGCTCTGGAGTCAGACCACTGGTGACACAGTCCTGTCCCTACACAGACGAAGCCGTGTGACTTCGAGCTAATGCCTTGACTTCTCTGAGACCTCAGTTCTTTGTCATCACATGGGACTATCGTAGCTCCTACGAATAGAGTTGCTGTGAGGATGTCATGCACACTTTTGTCAGTTCCTGGCACATGGAAAGAGCCAGACTAATGTTAGCTATTTTGTTACTATTATCAATAAAAATAACAAGCCCTGGGAATATAGAAACTCCAGGCCTAAAGCAGAACATGGTGAAGAGAACCAGATCAGCAGTGGAGAAGACCCTGCAGGAACATTCCAATGCACGGTGATGAGTGAGATTCGTTTGTCATTCATTCATTTGCTCATTCCCTCGGCCGACACTCCCTGAGTGCCTCCTGTGCAAGTCACTGTGTCAGGCACCGGGGAGGGCAGGGGGACTCTGGCGCTGTCTCTGCAGTGAGGCCCAGCACGGCTCACAAACAGCTGGCAGAGGGCAGAGAAAGTCCTAAACCACTCCCTGCTGTCTCCCCAAAGCCTCAACTGCCTGGCACGCCTGGAGGCTAGATGGACAGACTGGGGGTGGTGTGTGGGGGGGAGGCAGCTCCTGGGGCGGTAGGCTCAGTTCCACCAGCAGGAGGAGAAGAGAAAGGAGGTGTGCTGGGAGGCCTGGGATAGAAGCCTGGGCCAACGGGGGGGCCAACCAAAACTCCTGGAGGGGGCCATGGGGACCATCCAAGTCCTGGGTTTTCCTCCATTGTCTGCAGTTCAAGCCTTGGTCTTGGGGTTCTGAAACCCCCTCCCAGGAAGCTGATGCAAAGGTTTCTAGGGAGCTTGGGATCATCCACTTCTCTTGCCTGGGACTTGCATAAAGCTCCCTGCTCAGCCACAAGGCAAGGCCACAGGTCAGCTGCTCTGGCCACCGACCTCCGAGTGGCAGCGGAGGCAGGATGAGCCCAGACAGAAAACAGGAAGCGGGCCCACTCCAGGTAGGTGCAGGGAGGGACGCGCAGGGCCAGGATGCAGGAGGTGACCTGGGCACGGCCACTCCTCGGCTGCCAGGCACTCAGGCTGCATGTGATGAAGGCAACGGGGAAGAGGAGCTTCCTTCCACTCCCCATGGGCGTCCCATGCCCTCTGCCCCTGCCACGACCCGGCTCTTCACTCACACCCGGGCACACGCTCGTGCACTCTGGCACTTTGCCTCTCCCATCAGTGGCTGCGGCTGAATTTGAAGATCACACACTATGAGACCTCAACGCCTTACATGAGCCTGTCTGGGCCTCGGTTTCGTGGTCTGTAAAGTGGGGACAATGGCCCTTCTCATTCCCAGAGGGAAATGAGAAGACACAAGGATATTGCCCCGTGTGACATCTGGGGCCGAACATGCCTCGATAAGTGGCAGCTATTATTAGTATTTCAGTTATAGCTCCAAGCACATCCTGGGAAAACCCCAACCAGGAGGCTTCCTTGGCCCTCTGTGCCATCCTCTGGTCACCAGGGACCCTGGGAAGCGGCTGACCTTCATCCTGGTCCCCACTGGGGTGGTGTGAGGCTCTCCCAGGCCCTTGGCAGCCCCAACCCTGATGAGAGATTTTTCCAGACACCCCGCAGCCACACACAGACATGGCTTGGGAGTTGACATTAGTTCTCTGGACAGTGGTCATTCCTCGGAGCCATGGGGAAAGCAGCCTGGCGTTATTAGAGATTCTAACGGCCCCTGAAATGTGTTGTTTCTTACCAGCAGAATGTATTCCTATATCACTTGTGAAACAACAGCAGGAATAAATCATTCATCCGGAGACAAACACCTCTGGGGAAATCCAGGCCGTGGCCGACCCCAACGCTGAAAGCTTTGGCTGTGTTTCTCATTCCTGGAGGAACCGAGCTGGGAACACTGGCCTCCTCTCTCCTCCCGGGGGAGGGGGGTTATCAGGGATCAGATACTCGACCATGGGCCTGTACGAGGGCAGATGCTCATTTGGGCCAGGCCAGGCAGGAGAGACCCCACCCTGGAAAGGTCTCTAAGCAGGCCAGGCAGTGAGGGCAGGAAGCCGGCTCCTCCCACCTAATGGGGTGCTGAGGCCTACTGTGCGCCAGCCCAATGCAGCTGCTGTCCACGTGGCATCTCATGTGTGTTTTCTGCCCAATTCTGAAGGAAGGGATTACGGGGCATCTCGCTGCTGTACCCCAACCCCTTTCCTGGATGGTGCTCCCCTCTCTCGACATGTGGTGCTGCCTTGCTGGCTGCAAAAGGCTCCACCCCACCTGCTTTGGGGGCACCACTGGCTCCTGGCTGTTTGCAGCCACTTCACCTAGAGATGCCTGGGAGGCTACATCCCCATCCCCATGCCAGGCCTGGCCTGGAGTCCCAGTGCTGGGTACAAACTCCGTGATGCCATTCACTCTCCAGGGTCCCTCTTGGAATCCGGTTGAAGCTAGATTGCACTTGAACCCCACACCTGCTGAGCTTCTTCTTCAGCCTGGCCCTGCTCCCTCGCCGTGTGCGGGTCTCTCTCAAGAAGCCTCCCTCGGTGATTCACTTTCTCAACCATGGCCACTCAGGTTCTGCTTCTAGGGAGCCACCCCTAGACAGGAGGAGCTGTCTCCTAAAGGAGACAGACATGGCTCCTGCCTTCATGACACTCAATGCCCAGCGGGAGTGACACTGGGCCACCATGACATGGTCCCTTTGACCATGACCGTTGCTCCCTGACCCCCACTGCCATCAACATTAAGAGTCTACGACACACTGTGTGCACCCACTTTCCTTCCTGATCTCATTGAATATCAGCCACAGCCCAGCCAAGAGGGTTTGTTACTATAGATGAGGAAACGGGCTCAGACCGACTAGAATTTGTCCAAGGTCACTCGCAGCTCGTGCATGGCTGCACTTGGATTGGAACTCAGTCCTGCCTGACCACTGGGCCCCAGCACTTGCCTCCCACCAACAAAGAGCATCTGAATACTACGTGGGGTGGGAAAGCCCAGTGTTAGGGCCACCCCTGGGCAGAGCTCGCCCGTCCCCCTCTGCTACCTCGTGTGACTCCTGGGCCATGGGGCTCAGGGGACTGCAGACTGGGGACTCTCCCTCCCTCTCAAATAGTTTTCCTTGACGCTGGCTCATCCCGCGCCCACCACCCCCAAGTTCTGTTATGTCTCAGACTTTGCAGCTCAGCCAGGCAGGTAACAGGCAGGGAATGAGAATGTTTACCTGTTAATTTGGTTCCTGAGCCCCTGCTGTTTGCCAAGCCTGAGCAGCCCCACAGAGGGCTGGGAAAGGAGGAGGGGAGAGAGGGATACGCAGCAAATGGGGCACACCGCATAGGCAGTCACTGGGGGCTTCCCGAGAGGGGTGGGGGTCCAGGGGAGCCAGGAAGGGCAACCGGTCCCCTGGGCACCAACCACCCGCTCACTCTGTCCCATTCTTGGTGGGGAAAGGGCCAAACACCTCAAAGAGCCCAAAGCTCAGGGGAAGAGCTGCACTTTGCCAGGTGGAGGTGACCCCTGCCCCCTCAGCCTCCCCTCTCACAGCCATCGGCCTTCCTTAACACGGCCTCTCCCTCATGCATCTTGAGCCCTCAGGACCCTGGGCATCGTGCGTCATTCAACGCTCAAATCCTTTCCCATCCACCCTGTGTGAGGTAGTGTCACTATCATGCCCATTTCACAGATGTAGAAACTGAGTTTCCAAGAGGCGATATATCCTCAACAAGTTCAATGGGGCATTACCACATGACCCCGTGATCCCACTCCTAGGTATATACCCCAAAAGGACGAGGGCGGGGGCTGACCAGACCTGTCACGCATGTTCACAACAGCCAGAAGGTGGGAAAAGCCCAACTGTCCATCAACAGATGAATGGATAAACAGGTCAGTGTGATACATCCATATGGTGGGATAGTATTAGGCCAGGAAAAAGGAATGAAGTCAAGTATGGGTACATATTATTATAACATGCGATGGCCCTTCAGAACAGGACGCTGAGTGAAAGAAGCCAGACACAAAAGGGCAAACCCTGTATGATTCCATCTGTATGATGTGTCTAGAATAGGGAAACCAGTATGGATGGAAAGCAAATGAATGGCGGCCAAGGGCTGGGAGGAGGGGCCTTGATGTGGACAGTGTTGCCTTTTGGAGTGATAAAAATGTTCTGGAACGAGACAGAAAGTGTGGTTGCACAACACTGAGAACAGACTAAGTACGACTGAAGTATTCGCTTCAGGTAACCCCATGTGATGTGAGGTTTGCCTCAAGGAAAAACTGAGAAAGGAAGAGTGGGGGAAGAGGAGACGTCACTCCCCAAAGGTCACGAGCTGGGAAGCAGGATTCCAGCCTCACACTTGGGTCGCTGTGGCTGTGGGGCCTGTGCCCTTGGCCGTCATCGTCCGTGGCCTGCCTTGAGCTTTCCTGCCCCCGGGCCTTTGCTTCTGCTGTGGCCTCCGCCAGGCAGGCCCTCCCTCCCCAGTTTGGCTGGCAATATCCTACCCATTTTTATCAACGGCCTGGATCAAAAGCCATTCCTGCACCCGCAGCCCTTCCCAACCTCCTTCCCAACCTCCTCAGGGTCCTTTCCACCTCAAAGCCCCACAGCCCCGTGCCCGTCCATGGCCAGCTCCCCCGTCAGCCTCCTGCTGGACCTGGCACTGCCCAGGCCTCTCCTTCGCACTGCCCCCACTGCCCCACCGGCCTCAGAGAATAACCACACTCACAGGGTCCTCGCCAGGGTTAAACAATATTAATGCCTGCCGAGTTCTGAGCTCTGTGCTTGGCATGCAGTAAGCACTCAATAAATGGGGGTTGTTAATGGGCTGGCTTCACTCCTGAGGGGCTGGGACCTGCTGATTCATCTCTGCTTCGCTGGCACAGACCCTGCTCCCATAGGGGACGTCCCCGAGTGACAGTGGGATGGAAGGGGAGAGCAGACAAATGCCCCGGAAGAGTAGGCACTTTCCCACCTGCTTTCCCACCGGGCAGGCAGCCTGTGTTGGTTCACAGTTTAGGATCTGTGTGACTCCATTTCCCCTAGGCCAGGCGGGCCGCAGCACACACACACCCAGAGCCGGCTGCTTCCGTGAAGTGTCTGAGGCTCCCTGGACCTGCAAGCCTGGACTGCGCTGTGGTGTTTTGCTCCACGAGGCATTTCTACCACCAGGTTCTGTGGCTCCAGAAAAATCAGAAGTTCCAGCCTCTCGGAAGACGGGTCCCTTGCCACCCGCTCCCCCTACCCCATCAAATCACAGACCTAGTGCAAATCCCAGCTGGCAGGGACACTGACATTCATTAGACAGACTCCTCATCAGACACCTGAGATGTCTGCGGGGCGTGGGGGCCGAGGTGTGGACTGGGGACCCGTCAGCTTTGAGCTGGAATGCTGGAGTCGTGGAGCGGGGAAGGATTTGGATTCTGACACTTCCTGGCTTTGCCCGACAGGAAATGCTGGACAGGTCAGGTAATCCCTCTGAACCTCAGTTTCCTCATCAGTCAAATAGAGATAGTAGGAGGACCTACACCTCGCAGGGCCATCGTGTGCAAAACGCTCAGGGCGGTGCTGGCTCCAACGCAGCAATGATTATGAGTGTTATTATTCCCATTTTATTTTATTTTTTTTAAAAGATTTTATTTATTTATTCATGAGAGACAGAGAGAGAGAGAGGCAGTGGGAAGCAGGCTCCATGCAGGGAGCCCGACATGGGACTCGATCCCAGGTCTCCAGGATCACACCCTGGGCTGAAGGCGGCGCTAAACCGCTGAGCCACCAGGGGCTGCCCTTATTCCCATTTTATTGATCCAATGACTGAGGCCCAGGAAGGTCAGAAGGAGTTCTGGGAGAGTCACAGAATCCCCAAGCTGATGCTTTATTCCTCTTAGCAAGCCCGTGTTTCACTTATTCACTCATTCATTCATTCATCTATGATTTTATCTAGTTATTTGACAGAGCACAAGCAGGTGGAACGGCAGGGAGAGGGAGAAGCAGGCTCCCTGCTGAGCAAGGAGCCCGACACAGGGCTCAATCCCAGGACCCCAGGATCATGACCTGAGCCAAAGGCAGATGCCCAACCGACTGAGCCACCCAGGCACCCGAGGTGGTGTTTCAGATGAGACCCACTCAAGACGGCCACTGCTGCCTTGGCAAACTGCCCCTGGGTTTGGCATTGGTGACAGCTCAGCCTGCAGGGTAGAAATGCCACCGGCTGTGCTTACTCACGTCTGTGTGAACTGTGTGCCACGGCGGGGGTCAAGGGAGACAGCATGGTGGGCAGGAAGAACACAGGGTTGAGAAGCAAAAGACCGGGGTTCAGGCAGGGGCTCACCCTTTCCTGGCCAGGTGACCTTGGGAAAGTCACAGATCCAGGCTTCTGTCCACAAAGTTCTCTTGGTCTGATATGCCATATCCTGCGTGCCGAACTCCTACTCATCCCTCAAGACCCAGTTCACATGTTGCCTCCAACGCGAAGCCTCCAGCTCTCCCAGGGCAAGGTGGCCACGATTGTGCCATGCTCCTACTGCATTTTCTTCATCTCTGCAAGCTCTCCAGGGGCAGGGACTGTGTCTGGTTAGTTCTCTGCAATATTCACTGAGCATGGTGCCCAGCATGTAGTAAACACTCACCTGACCACGAACCTCTCTCTTCCGGCACCCTGCCCTGAACGCTGGCCTGAGACATGCGCCTTACTCACTAGACTTTGAATGCCCAAGCACACGACTCATTCAACAGCATCCGCCTGCCCAGTTCTGAGTCAGTCTTCAGCAAAATTCAACTGAACATGATCTCATAACTGTCGCCCTGCTTATTACCTCGCTGGCTTCAACTAAGAAATATGTAGTAAGACAACCATCATGGAAGCGGTTTATCAACTAAGAGAATTATATGCATGTAAGGTAATAGCATTAGGAATAATTCCAAATACCAGATAGTGTTGCTTTGTGGTATGCTTCAGAAGCTCCTCCGAATGGGCAACGGAATCTTCGAGTCGAAGATGCTACGAAGTTCACTTCAAACAAAACAAGGTGGCCAAGTTAGGATGTCCCCACATAGGGGAAAGCAAGAAGACGTGGACCTCCCAGATCTTGCCTCTCGGCTTGGCTGGAGATGGAGGGAAGAAGGAAACCTCCTTTCTCGCTGACACCCAGAGCGGAAAGAGAGAGAGGGCTTTGGGATCGGAGGAATCCAGCCCAGCCATTTGCCAACCCTGAGATCTTGGGCCAGCTCCTTAAGCCTCTTACTGACAGGCGTGGGGGTATGGAGAGGTGGAGGGTGAGGATGTGCATCTCACTAAGTGGTGAGGAGCTTCAGGGTGGGTGAGGTAGTCAGACGTGTGGAGCACCAGGCTGGCCATGAGGAAGGTCTCCATAAACACTCATTCTCTTCCCTCTTAAACTATCCTTGGGCACCATTCAGGGACTGCAAAAGGGGCGCCTGGGTGGCTCAGTTGCCGAAGCATCTGACTCTTGGTTTTGGCTCATATCATGATCTCGGCGGGTAGTCTGCTTCCTCTTTCCCTCTGTCCCTCCCCCTGCTCTCTCTCTCTCTCTTATAAATAAAATAAATCTTAAAAAAATAATAAAAAGAGAGAGAGAGAGAGGAGCCTGGGTGGCTCAGTGGTTGAGCATCTGCCTTTGGCTTAGGGCGTGATCCTGGAGTCCGGGATTGAGTCCCACATCAGGCTCCCTGCATGGAGCCTGCTTCTCCCTCGGCCTGTGTCTCTGCCTCTCTCTCTGTGTCCCTCATGAATAAATAAATAAAATCTTTTTTAAAAAAATTTAAAAAAAAAGAGAGTGAAAAAGCAAACCATAGACTGGGAGAAGTATTTGCAATACAAATGCATGACAAAAGACTTGTATCCAGAATATATAAATAACTTGGACAAATCCATAAGAAAACAATAAAACAACCCGGTTTAAAATTGGGCAGGGGAGAGGTCACCTCCGGACAGGACTGAAGATACCCGAGTAGTCAACGAGCACATGAAAAGGTACCCGCATAATTACTCACCAGGGACATGCAAATAAAAACCACACTAAATTGTCACTACAGAGCCACCAGTTGACTAAAACCAAACAGATGGATGATACCAAGTGTGTTGGGGGGGGGAGGTGGAACAATTAGAACTTTCCCACACTGCTGGCAGGACTGTCGGATGGCACAACCATTCTATCTGGCAGCATGTATAAAAGCTCGCTGTGGGGACACCTGGGTGGCTCAGTGGTTGAGAGTCTATCTTCAGCCCAGGGTGTGATCCCGGGGTCCTGGGATCGAGTTCCACATGTGGCTCCCCATAGGGAGCCTGCTTCTCCCTCTGCCTGTGTCTCTGCCTCTCTCTCTCTCTCTCTGTGTGTCTCCTGTGAATAAATAAAATCTTTTTTTAAAGATTTATTTATTTATTTATTCATGATAGACATAGAGAGAGAGAGAGAGAGAGGCAGAGACACAGGCAGAGGGAGAAGCAGGCTCCATGCCGGGACCCCAACGTGGGACTTGATCCCAGGACTTCAGGATCACATCCTGGGCCAAAGGCAGGCGCCAAACCACTGAGCCACCCAGGGATCCCCAATAAATAAAATCTTAAAAAAAGCTCACTGTGTGCCCGCCCTGTGACCACTCTGCATGTCCACTGTGTCACATACCCAAAGCAATGCCTGCAAATGCCCACAAGAAGACATGGACTTGAATGTGTGTCCCAGCCTTATTTACAAGCATCCAGAGTGGGACACAACTCAACGCCCATCCACAGAAGAATGGATGAATAATCTAGATGGTGGTCACTCAGTGTATTAAGGAGACCACTAGGCTGTATGCACTTTACTGTCTATATATTATACAGTATAGCTACACTTAACATCAAAATAGGATTTTTTTAAGAAAAATTACTAGAATAGATGTCAAACTGGATTGAACTCTCTCAAAGCCCCACCAGCCCAATCATCTCATGATTCTCAGAGCCTGGAGAACGATTCTCAGGTTGGAACTCGGAAAGCATGTGCTCATTCTGTTCTTTCTCTTCCCATCACGGTCATCTGGCTTGCCTGGAGGGGCCCCTTCTCTTGCTCCCTCTCCCTCTCTGACTTTGTATGACTCGGTCAGCCACTCCTGGTCTCATCACCCCATCTGCAAAAAAAAAAAAAAAAAAAAAAGGGACTTGCCTCCTGGACTCCCCTCCAAGTAGAGAACTGTGGTCATGCACGGAAAATGCTCTGTGCATCACAGAGCAAAAATGCTAAATGCATTCCCAGAATTGCTAGCAGATGTATCTTTGCAAATTAGGCAGAATTGTAGTTATGATGGTGAGGGTGCGGTTTAAAAAAAAATCAAGCTTGGCCCTCATGTGTTTCTGCGGCATGAAGGGATCTAAGACAATGGCCACGGAGCAGAAGCCATCATAGGAAACGGACAGCTCTGGGTTTGGCCTGGGAGGGCACGGATGCTGGCTCGGTCCCTCAGGCTGTCAGGCCAGAGCCGGACAGGGCTCATCCTTGAAGGAGACAGAGGTGGTGCCAAGCCTGGGGCTTCCATCAGCCCCTCAAAGGAAGGAGCATTGCACCTGAAGTCTAAGATCCTGGGTTCAAGGCTGCTTTGGCCCTGGTGTGCTGCTTCCTGGCCACCTGCTTGCCACCTGTGGCGCCCCCATTCCCCACTTCACAATAAAGGGGAGGGCTGGATCATAGTTAGAGATCCTTCCAATTATACCTGTTTGTGAACTTACAAATTGCTCACTTTTTTTTTTCAAGATTTTATATATTTATTTGAGAGAGAGAGAGAGAGAGAGAGAGAATAAGCTGTGGGGAGGGGCAGAGGGAGAGAGAAGCAGATTCCCCTGACGAACAGGAAGCCCAACCTGGGGCTCCATCCTAGGACTCAGATCATGACCTGAGCCGGAGGCAGATGCTTAACCGACAGAGCCACCCAGGCGCCCCACAAATTGCTTATTTCTTAACATCAAAATCACATCATGTCTCTCCCTGCTTAAAACCTTACGTATGGCTTCATATTAGAGTTAGGACAAAATCCAAACCCACGAACAAGTCCTCCTCTTTCCATCCTTGGACCCTGGAACCCACTCCTGCCCCAGGGCCTTTGCCCATATAGCCCTCTCAACCGGGAACCCTACTCTCCCCAGCTCTGCACGCCCAGCCTTTGCCTGCTTTACAGGACCTGCTCAGGGGTTCCTTCTTGGGTGCTTTCCCTGACCAGATAAAGCAGCCCCTTGTTGTTTCTTTTCCCACCTTTCTACTTCCACAGCATGTAGTCATTTGATGAATCCGTGGCTGCCTTATAAGTTCTATGCAGGCAGCCACTGCGTCTGTCATTGTTAAACCCTGGCCCATACGCAGTAGATGCTCAATAAATTTTTATGCATTTTTTAATCCTCCCAGGCAGCTCCAGAGCTCCGGCTACTCTCAGGGGCTCACGTCAGTTTTCTGAAGGGAAGGGTACACCTGGGTGCCGAGGGCCCATCAGGTACCGCGGGGGATTCCAGGCTCCCTGCAATCTTGTGCCACTGAATTCTCACTCACAGCCCTCGGAGACAGAAGTAGGAGGGAAACGGAGGCTCAGAGCAGTGAAGAGATGTGGCCACCGTCACATACCCCAGGAGGCCGGGGCTGGGAGACAGCCGGCTCTGTGCCACGCGCTGGCATGTGACTTGGTCTCTCCGGGCTGTGCTTTTCTCGCCCGTAAAGTGGGGCTCAGATCTCCTGCCTGAACTACAAGCTGTGTCATGATCAAGCAGGATAATTAACGTGGGAGGCTCTGCGTGCTGTCAGCGGCTCGCAGAGGCACCCACGTGGACAAGGAGCCTGAGGCCTGCCCCCGCCCCCGTCCCTGCCCCTGCCCCCGCCCCTGCCCCTGCCCCTTCTGTATGTGGCCATACCCAGGAGGGAAGCAGAGCCTTGTGGAGGAGCCCGCTGCCCCGACTGGAATCCGGCTCCATCCCTTCAGAGCCCGGTACCCTCGGGCGCACCCATCATTTAGCTCCTTTGAACTCCAGTTGTCTCCTCTGCAAAATGAGAATAATTCCCTCCCCCTGGGGGCTATTATGAGCATTAAGGGAGATCACCTAGAAAAAAGGGCTTTATTCCTCCCAGAGCACTGTGCACATGTGGCTCCTCTTTTGATGTCTGAGGACATCTAGCTACCATTCTATCAAAGTCCCCCCTGGAAAGAGAGGCGCCTCCCCAGGTGAACCGAGCAAGGACACTCAAGCTGCCCGCCCCCACCCAGCCCCACGCACGGAGCCCTCAGCGCAGGCCAGACAAGGCAGGACGTCCTCCCCAGGCAGTCTCCTCAAGTGCCCAGCGCTGCATCATTATCAGCCCCACTTTACAGATGAGAAGACTGAGCCCCAGGTGGACTGTGTAACCTTGCTCAGGTTCCCCAGCTGCGGAAGTGAGGCTTTCCTCCCCTGGAGCACGTGGCAAGGCAGCCCCCTTGTTGCCTGTAGAGCAAACCCCTGCTGGCCTGGGATCGCACTCACTTTTGAGGCAGCCGTGCCCTCTGGGGAGGTCCTGGGCACGAGGACGGCCACCCACCCGAGTGCGGCATCCAGGAAAAGGGAGGCTGCTTGGGAGGACCAGATTCAGCTCCCGGCCCAGAAGAACCATCTAGACCAGAGAGCCTCGAGGAATAAGCACACCACACCCGGCTTGGCCTCCCTCGGCTGACAGTCACCGGCCTGGCCTGCCCTCTGGCTGCCTCCCTGCTAGGAAAGGTCTCTCCCCAGGCCTCTAAGTGGCCCCCAACACCTTGTCACCCCCTCCTCTGCGTGCTCAGTTCTGCAGGGCTGCTGGTCTTGGCAAGTAGACCACATCAGTGGACCGAGAGAAGGCAGCTGCTGGGTGCGGGAGGGGGTGGCAGAAAGGGACCCTCAGAGCAGAGGGACCCTGGGGCTGGGGAGAGAGGGAGGCAGGGAGAGGCAGGAGCAGGCTAGAGGAGAGGGAAGAACGGTAGAGGGATTCGGATCCAGGAGAGGATGTGCAGGGGGAGACAGACGTAAGGACACACAGGGGAGCCGCATGGGAGGGCAAGGGGTGGGCCAGAGACCCCGGAGCAGAAGAGCTTCGAGAGGAACTCCGCGAGAGGCAACTAGGCCGACACAGGGTCCGTGTTCGGCCTGGTCCCAGACAGCAGGGGGGACGTGGATTCCCCTTGCAGGAGGCAGGGCAGGCAGGCTGCTTGGAGAGGGGTCAGGACGGGCAGCCGGGACCCCGGGGTCCGAGGCCCCAGCGCTCTGCGCGGCGGGGCAGCTCCCCGGGAGGCAGAATGAGCAGGGTCGTGGGGGTGCGTCCAGGGCGGCGCTGATCGTAACAGCCAAGGCGCCGGCAGCCGCCTGTGGTCCTGGGTCCTCCAGAGAGACAGGCCAGCGGGGATACACGTGTATACACGTCGGGACATCTCTTTGAAGGAAGCGGCTGACGCTACTGTCCGGGCAGGCAAGTCTGGAAGCCCAGGGCAGGCGCTGGGCTGGGAACAGGCAGGAGTCAGTGCCGGGTCCGGAGGGAGAATTCGTTCTTTTCTGGGAAACCTCAGGTTTTGCTCTCGAGGCCCTTCTCCACACCAAGAGTCTACTGATTAAAGACGCTGGCCGCGACCACAAACCCTGGTGGCAATGCCCGGATCGGGGTTTGGGCCAGACGCTGGGTGCTGGAGCCTCGAGACGCTGACACCGCACACCACCTGGGGCTGCCGCCAGGAATTAGCACAAGTTCAGTGGCTTCAAACAACACACACTTATTACCTTATAGGTCTGAGGGGCTCTAGGGAGATTCATCTTCTCTGCCTCTTCCAGAGTCCACCTGGGTGCCTCCTGGGCCCTTTCTCGAACGGTGCATCTACTCTTTCTCAGACTGGATCCCTCGGACCCTCTCCTTCTGTCACCAAACCTCCCTCTTCCTCCACACAAGGACCCGTGTGATTAGATTGGCCCTGCCTGGATGATCCAGGAGACTCTCCCCACTCAAGATCTTTAACATGATCCCATCCACAAAGTCCATTTAGCCAGGTAGGAAAAAATATTCACAGGGCCCAGGGAGGAGAACGGGGACATCTTTGGGTTGGGTGGGGGTGGGGGCATTAGTCTGTCTACCACTCCACTCAAATGCTTGTCGGGAATGGAGGGGACATGTTTTGGTGCCTCCACCCACCCATGAAGTACGATGCACCCGTGAGAAGAGATGAGCTGGGCTCTAGATTACTTTCCCAGCAGAATCAGGGCCCCAGGAGCAGTCCAGATGTCCAGGGAAAGCTCGAGAAAGAATCTCAGGAATGAAGAACAAGATGCCAGCTTCGAACTCCCAAGAACTATGACATCTGATGAAGAATGTACCTACTCCAGCCCTGACGCTGTACGCCCTGTGCACCTGCAGGTCAGTGTCCTAACCTCTCTGTGACTCTTCCTGAAGGATCTTCATGAACAGATCCTGAGACTAGGCCCCACGTGCTGCACACTCACTGGGGCTAGCTGGGAGCTTCGCACACCACAGCAGCACTGTCAGGGCTCCTCACAGGGCCCCCTTCTTCCGCAGAGGGCCTGGACCTACCACCCTCACGGACTGCCTTTGGGCGACTGGAGCCTTCTGTCCTGTGCCCTGGGAGCCAGAAGTGCCTGGAAGCTCACATCTCTCTCCCCACCACATGCAGATGGCCCTTAGCCAGTGTCTGAGGGTGTAGGAGGATGAAAGCTCAGCTCCCTTGTCTCAAGTTAAGGCAAACCCTTGGAGGTGCAACCCTTGAGGTCAGACCGGTGTAGCCTCTGGCAGACTGTGCCTGGCACTGCTCCCTTCCTTGGCTTCCTCTCTTTCCCTGTCCTGCTCCCCCAACTCTCTTTCTGGTTTCTTCTGGAACTCACTCCTAATAAATCCTCCATCCACAAAGCCTTGCCTTGAGTCTTCCTCTGGGTCATCTGGACCAGGATACACATGTTATCCTCTTTAACAGCAACCCTGTGAGCTGTGTGCTATGATTATTCCCATTTCTTGGATGAAGAAACTGAGGCCAGAGAAGTTTAGCGATATGCCCAGGTTACAGGGTACGTAAGTAGCTGAGCAGGATTTGAAACCACACCAAGCCCGCGGGCCCGGCCTTCTCTCTCTAAGACACCCCCAGCTCCTCGGAGACATGAGACAATGAAGGAGGGGGTGTTGGGGAGATGCATTTAGGGAAGGACGACAGATGAAAACACCCTGTGGGGCCTTGGAGCTCATTGAAGTTTAAAAAAAAAGAAAAGAAAGATTCATCATTTGCCAACTCAGGCATGCACCGTGTGATCTGAAACCCAACCGGTGCGCCTCACCTTGCGGCTGCCTCTTCCCCTCCTCTCCTGAGAAGGAACTCGGGTGTCTCTCCCCGTTGGAGCTCAGGCAGGGATCTGTGGTTCCCAGGGGAGGAGGGAGGCTCCAGGGGCTGTTGGAACCGGGTCCTTGGGACAGAGCAGTGGGGGACAGGCTGGAAAGGAGCCAACAGCTTGCAGTTCCATGGCCCGATCCCCCTGCACCACCTCCCCATGGGTCCTTCTGAAAAGGAGGAAAAGAATCATAAAAAGCCACCTGGGTGGATCAGCCGTTGAGCATCTGCCTTCTGCTCAGGGTGTGATCCCAGGGTCCTGGGATCGAGTCCCACATTGGGCCCCCCTCTGGGAGCCTGCTTCTCCCTCTGCCTGTGTCTCTGCCTCTCTCTGTGTCTCTCATGAATAAATTAATAAAATCTTAAAAAAACTAAAATAAAAAGCCTCATCTTCGCTCCTGGCATCTCATGGTTTTAAGGTTTAAGCCCTGGAAACAAAGGCTGAGCCGTGGGCGGAAGTGGCTGGGCAGAGGGTACAGCAGGAATTAATGACCTCCCAGCCACTGTCACCAATTCCTTTTCTGCACATTATCTACCTGCCCAGGAGGCCCCATCGGGAGGGCGGGGGGTTATGGGTAAAGCCACCTCCCCACCCATATGGGCGTGAGCACGTAATTGCAGATGATCAGGAACAGAGAGAGGCGTGTCTTTATTCCCCTGCATGTCCCCAGATCCCCAGAGACCTGCAGGGTGACTTCTAGGAAGCAGAAACCAAAAGCCCGGGTGAGGCATGTATCAGGCCTACTGTTTGCACGCAGGCGGGGTGGGGGGTGGGGGTTGCTGCAGGCGGCAGCGGCATCTTCTCTGCTCCAAGTGTGGCCTCCCTGCTCTCGGTGGCAATTCCCTGCTGGGCTGACAAGGATTGGCAGTGAATTTAGCCACCGCAGGGGAGCTCCTTGAGGGACGATGACATTATTCATCCTCAGGAGCCGAGTCTAGCATAGAAGAGAACATCATTCAACAACTGCTCGGAGGAGTCAAAATTGATCATTAAGGAAGGGCTGCTGGTGGTGAAGGAAGGGAGGGGATGAAGGCCAAGAAGTCAGGGAGGGCTTCCTGGAGAAGTAAGGTAACTCCCTCGGCATCAAGGCTGCTGGAGACAGAGAAAGAGTACTTATCTGCCAGCCTTTGTTGGCTGCCCACCAGCATGGAGCTAGGAGCCTGCCTTTGTCTCAAATCATGAAATGAACCCAGCAAGGTGGTCCTATTATTTCACTCTACAGGGGAAGGAATGGGGCTCAGAGAGGTAAAGCTACTTGCCCAAGGTCACAGAGCCAATAGGAAGGAAAATGAAGATTTGAACCCGGGTCTTCGTGTTCAGCCAGGAGCCTGCCCTGTCCCCTGAGTCATGGACAGCTAGGACCGGAGGTGGACACTGAGGATCACACAACATGCAATAGAGTTCAAAGCTGGGCAGGAATGTTTCTGTCGGAGCAGTAGAGGTAGGCTTCCTGGAGGAGGTGCCTTCCAAACGTGGAAGCTGTAGGCAGGCAGAGAGGGGAGGAGGGTCGTTCCTGGTGGAGCAGACCATGGACACAGAGGCACAGAGGGGGAGTGCAGAGTGGTGCATTGCCTTACTGGAAAGATGTCAAAGGAGGCATTGTTGGAAAGTAAAGTCCCAAGGATGTCCAGGATATTCAGGCCCAGGCTCTGCAGAAGGCCTTGAAACATCAGTGAAGACTGGCAGTGGGAAGCCACTGAGGTTCCTTGGATAAGTGAGTGTCTCTGAAGCCAGGGAGGCGGTGGGGAGGCTGTCAGCTGAAGGAGGAGAGCGGCCACTCTGCAGACTGCTGCAGGGCCGGGGAACAGCAGGTGCATCCGGGACCTGAGACAGTGGGGCTGGCGAGAGGGGCACAGCTCCGGGGGGCCTGGCCAAAGCAGGCCAACAGTGTCTGGCTGCAGGGTCAGAGGAAGGGGTCCCTGAGAGAACGAGGATGCCACAGAGAGAAATAGATCTTTCTGGAATAGTGTGGTCTGGGGGGACTACAACAGGCAGGTTCAAGTGTATCGGGCCATCCACGCGGACAGAGCAGCCCCGAGGTAGGGAGGTTCTTTTGGTGCTGGAGAAGGGTCACATTGGAGATGCAGAATCGGAAGTCCTCGGGTAGAGAACTGGAAATAGAAGCTGGGCTGAGGAGTCGGGGACAGAAGGACCGGAAGGGAAGGACGGAAAAAAGACAGAAAGGGAATGAAGGAATCATGCATCCATTTGTTCCTTCACAACACAGACGTGCTAGGAGTTGTGCTGGGCGCTGGGTACACAGACGTTGGCAGGATGCCTTGAAGGTGTGGATGAAAAGGAAGAGGCTCCGAGGCGCCGGGGTTCAAATCCCACGTGCTGGCCACTGAGGATGGTGGGTGCTAACCTGGGGCACGGATCTGGACCTCCCTGTGCCTCATTGCCCTCCTCTGGAGAAGTGAGTATAATGATGCGTGTGTTGTATAAAGTGGGGAATCAAGCAAGATGACATATGACACAAGACAAGTGCCTGGGGAGGTGGCTGGCATCCACCAAACTCAGTAAGGGGAGCGGTCTCCTTCCTCCCTCCTTCTCCCTCAAGCCCTTCCATCAATGGCCTCTTCACTGTTCCTCGAACACCCTGAGCTGCTCCACCTCAGGTGGTCTGGGCCCTTGGCACGGGCTCTGGCTCTCCCTCTGCCTGGCATCTCTTATCCCAGATCTTCACTCAGCTCCCTCCTTCATTTCCTACAGGTCTCTGCTCAGATGTCACCTCCTCCAAAAGGCCTTCCCAGACCAGATTGTCGTGGGCCCTCCAGTCACTCCCTGAAGGCCAGCTCCCTGAGAACAGAGATTTGGCTCACTGTTCGCCCAGCACAGAAAATATGGCCCAGTGCATCGTAGACACCCACACACATTTGTGAAGGAATGAGTGAGTGAGTGAATGAATGACCCAGACACTCTGACTACCTGCACTTTGCCAACAGGACAGGGGAGCGGTCAGTGCACTGTGTAAATAAGCAAACTGACATCCAGGTCTCGCTCTGTGGGGCCTGCCTGCTTCAAAGTTCTGGGGTCCCCAGGCCTGTGAGGGCTCAGGTGAGGGACGCTGAAAGCCACGGACAGAGAACCGTAACGACACTCAACAGCTCTAGCGTACCATGAAGCCCTGACGTCTCTCCTTTGGGCCACATCTTTCGTCTGCGTCCAGAGCTCCGAGCACACATCTTTCCATCAGTTACCAATGTAGGAGACAGCCTTTCAACAGGTCTGATGGGGCGGGACAGATCAGGGTTCCCAGATGACCTCTTCAGCTTTTCTGCTCCCGCCCAATGCCAGAACTCAAACCACTGTCTAGTGGACCACAGCTCCACAGGCCTAACACGACAGCAGCATGGGGGCTTTTGACAAAAACTCTTCCTTCATTGTGAATTAGTTGGCAACATTTAACAAATGGGAAGCATCTCTTGAGTTTCAGGACGCCTGGGTGGCTCAGTGGTTGAGCATCTCCCTTCGGCCCAGGGCGTGATCCCGGGGTCCTGGGATCGAGTCCCATATCAGGCTCCCTGCAGGGAGCCTGCTTCTCCCTCTGCCTATGTCTCTCCTCTCTGTGTGTGTGTGTCTCTTATGAATAAATAAATAAAACCTTAAAAAAATCTGAGTTTCCAACTTCTTTGTTTTTAAGTCCGGAAGATCTGAAAATACTGGACCAGCAAAGTAGCTTTTGTCATTAGATGGAGGACAAGTTGAAGTTTGTCATGGTCCTTGCGGCTCCCTGGTGTCACCCAAGCCAGAAAGCCACGGTCTAAATGCCCATTATCACTGAGCCTTGGCTCCTGGTTGGTTTTTCGGTCTGTCTCTCACCCGCTCACTTCTTTATGCTAGCTGCCTGGCCCCTGTGGGAACCTGAGTGATTCCTAGGCTAAGCGCCTTCTGCCTCAGTTTCCTTATCTGTAAACCAGATGATCTTCTGTGCTAAAATCGAAGAAGATAATGAACATGCACATGACTACAGACTATGAATGCTATTGAACTGATACTTGGTAAATAGTTCTCTTTCCTTGTCCCGGCTAGCTACATTGGTCCAGCCATTTGCTCTCCAATAGGTAAAAAAAAAAAAAAAAAAAAAAAAAAAAAAAAAGTAGTGACTCCTTGATGCCAAGTGCCCTAGGAGACATGGGAATGCGGCGGCATTCACAAACTCTTATTAAAGAAGTAATCCAGCAAATCAATCTGTAATTCCAGTTTGAAATATGTGCCATGAAGGCAATAAATTGAGTGGAATAAGAGAGAAGAGGAAGGTGTCCCCAAGGAGGTGGATCTGAGCCGAACACTGAAGGATAAGAGGGTGAGTGCAGAGGGCTGGGCAAGTGCTCTAAACAGAAGGAACAGCCAGTGCACAGCCCTGATGCAAGAAGGGGCCCTTGCTGTTCTAGGAACTGACATGAGGCTGGTAGGGAGTGGGTGAGATGGTGCATCAGAGTAGCGATTTTATTCTCCGTGCAGTGGGAGCACAAAATGCTGAGAGGCATGGTTGCTTCACACTGCCTTTTCCCAAAATGTCTGGGCTGTAAAATAACAATAAGCTACTGCTACAAACTTATTAAAATGGCTAAAATCCAAAAAAGCTGATAATACCAAATGCTGGTGAGGATGCAGAGCAACATAGACTGCCATTCATTGTTGATGGGAATGCAAGCCGGTGCAGCCACTTTGGAAGATGACTTGGTTGTTTCTTATCAAACTAAACATACTCTTACCATAAGAACCAGAAATCGTCTTCCTGGGGTGCCCGAGGCACCCAGTCGATTAAGCATCTGACTCTGGGTTTCTGCTCAGGTCATGACCTTAGGGTCCTGAGATTGAGCTCCACATCGGGCTCCACACTCAGCGTGGAGTCTGCTTATCCCTCTCCCTCTGCTCCTCTCCGCCCTCGCCTGTCTCGCTCTCTTGAATAAATACTCTTTTTTTTAATTTTTATTTATTTATGATAGTCACAGAGAGAGAGAGAGAGAGAGAGAGAGAGAGAGGCAGAGACACAGGCAGAGGGAGAAGCAGGCTCCATGCACCGGGAGCCCGACGTGGGATTCGATCCCGGGTCTCCAGGATCGCGCCCTGGGCCAAAGGCAGGCGCCAAACCGCTGCGCCACCCAGGGATCCCTTGAATAAATACTCTTAAAAAAAAGAGAGAGACACCATCTTCTTTAGTGTTTACCCAAATGAGTTAAAAATTGCTGTCCACACAAAAAATGGCACACAAATGTTTATAGGGGCTTTGTCCATGATCATCACCACCAAAAAACTGGAAGCAACCAAGATGTCCTTAAATAGTATAAAGAAACTGCAGAACTTCCATACAATAGAATATTATTCAGCAATAAAAGAAATGAGCTATCATGCTGGAAAGAGACATGTGGGAACCTTAAATGCGTATCACTTAGTCAAAAAAGCCAATCTAAAAAGGCCACATACTGTGTGATTCCAACCATGCAACATTCTGGAAGAGGAAAAACAATAGAGTCAGTGAAAAGATCAGTGGTTGTCAGGGGTTGGGGAAGGCAGTGAGGACAGGGAATAAGGGAGGGAGTGATGAATAGGTGGGACACAGGGGCATCTTCGGGCAGCAAAACGACCCATACGGTAATGATGGGCACGTGTCAGTACACATTTGTCAAAACCCATACAATGTGCAACACCAAGAGCGAGCTCTAATGTAAATTATGGACGTTAATTAAAGCCTCAGTGGCGGGTCATCAGTCACAACAACTGTTCCACAATAATGCAAGATGTAAATAATAGGACAAACTGCCGTGGTTGCATATTTTGGGAACTCCCTATTTTCTGATTAAATTTTTTGTAAACCTAAAACTGCTGTAAGTAAATGAAGTCTATAAATTAAGACATAAATGTATACATATATATATTTATTTTTATATATATTTTAAAGATTTTATTTATTTATTCATGAGAGAGAGAGAGAGAGAGAGAGACAGGCAGAAGGAGAAGCAGGCTCCAAGCAGGGAGCCCGATGTGGGACTTGATCCCGGGTCTCCAGGTTCACCCCCTGGCAGGCGCCAAACCGCTGAGCCACCCAGGGATCCATATATATATATATATATATATATATATATTTTTTTTTTTTTTTTTAAATCTGGGCTGAAGGTAGAGAGACCGGGTTAGCAGGATGGGCTGAGTGGCAGGGGGAGAGCAGGAGTCCACGGGGGAGATGGTGGAGGCTTCCACGAGGGTGATGATGGAGAGGAGGAGGGTGGACCCAAGAGTTACTTAGGGGGTAAAATTCACAGGACCTGATAGTGATGGGCTGTCTGAGGGCATAAAGGCGGGAGCGAGTCAAAGAAGTTTCCTTGGCAATGGCCCTGACAGTAGGTGGACTGAGGCTCTATTCATCGCAGGTGGGCTGCAGAGGGGGGAACAGGACTGGTGGAAGAAAGCCGAGAAGCCAGTACAGAGCTTGTGGAAAATCCAGATACTAGGGATGTGGGCCTGGAATTTCGGCAAGCAGTCTAGCTGGAAGGTCGGGAATCTTCTTCCTCCTATGGAAGCGAGCTCAATCCAGCCAGCCTGTCTGGGGCCCCTACTCAGAGCGATGGCACTGTAGGTTTTCCCATGGCGACCTCAGCCCTGCAAAGGTTCTCCCCATCCCTCCACAGATAGGAAACTGCGTCCCAGAGGAATCAGAGGCCCTCCAGCCAGCCCGCAGCAGGCTGGTCATGGGCTCCCACCTCTTCGCCACCTTCTTTTGCAGGATTCCAGAATGCCCTTTCCCCCGTGCACCTGTTCCCAAAGCCCCGGGCACACCTGGTCTGGAGCACACACACGAGTTTCCTAGCTGGGAAGGTAGCTTCTGCTGTGCTGCAGAACATGGAAATGGGTCTCGAACACCCCAAGCTGCTCCACCCCCAGCTGCTTTGGGGAATATTCTAAATCACCTATGGTCGGGTAGACCAGGTTTTCACAAGTGGATAATTTGAGCCTGAGTTCAGGCTGAGACTGTGACAAAAATGATAGGTGACAAAACTGTCCCCCTTCCTCTGGTCCAGTGCAGACATGCGAGTCCTGGGCTCAGGAGGGACCGAGGGACAAGGGGAAACTATGGCCAAGAAGGGAGGACAGAGATTGGGGCAGGTGGGAAGGCAGTGGAGACAAGCCAAGTGGGGTCCGGGCTGGGGATGGACGCTCAGCCAAGCTATCTGGAACCCGTTCTTTCTAGATGTTGGCATATGGGCCAGGTGATAGAGGCAGGGCCGGGCAGACGGCAGGGAGGGTGAACGCACGCTGTGTCTTCGTTCCTTGCTTCTTTCGCGCCGACTGTTTTATCCCACATCCCCAGAACCCTGGGCTTGGTTTCTGCCTCTGCTCCCTCTCTCCATACTTCTCCCCCAAGAGCCCATCCCCGACCTCCGGAGGCCCAGAGTGGGGCACACCGAAGGCGGCGACACAGTCATCGCTTGATTCGACTCTCCCACCCATCCGTCCATTTCATAGATGAGGCGACTGAGGCTCGGGGGGCAGTAAGGGATCTCAGGGTCACACAGCTTCAGTGTCAGGGAGCCAGGTCTCAGATGCATCCCACCTGGCCCCCAACATGAGCTCAGCATCAGAAATCATACAAGACAGGAGCTCTCCAAGGGTGAGGCCCCTCCTGAGCCTGCGGAGCACTCATCGATGACGCCCAAGGCCTGCTGGTCTTGGTCAGTCTATGGGTTTTCCACGCTGGGATCCCTGTCATGGGTTCGGTTCCATCAGGGACCTGGAAGGGCAGCCCCAGAGCCTGGAGGTACCCGGATGGGGCCTGAGGTCAAATGACGGCAGCGAGCCTGGGAAGCCATCAGGCTGACAGGAAAGATTAGGTGGGTGCAGTGTCCCGCGCCCCTCAGGGGCCGGTCACCCAGGCAGCGCCCTCACCAACTAAAGGCTCCAGGGCAGGCAGGGAGCACCCTAGAGTCCAACATCTTCAGGTGCGGAAGAAAGATCCTCCCAACCAGGTAAGGCTAGGGCCAGCTGGGCACAGGAGCCTGAAGGCCAGGCAGGGGGAAAGGCGTCCAGGAGACATGACATTACACGGAGAGTAAAACCCTGCCCTTCCCCGGGCCCCCTGGACAGCGCCACCTGTTCCGGCTGACTCTTGCTCTGCTCAGAATACGAGCTCCTGTGCGTGTCCAGCCAGACACACAGGCCACACAGACACTAAGAGGCAGACCCATGGCATTTATTTTTAAAATAAATCCTTGGCCCTACCACCTGCTAGCTGTGTGACCTTGGGTAAGTTACTTAACCACTCTGTGCATCAGTTTCCTCATCCCTAAAAGGAGCGAGAGAAGATGAGGCATATAAAAGTCTGAGCACAGCGTCAGGCACACGGCAAGCTTAGGTGCTCGTCCTGGAGATACAGCCAACAGCCCTGCGGATGATCCAAAAAAGCCTGAGGTTCATGTACCAGTGGAGGCAAGCTTTTTTAATTTATTGTTATTATTTCTTTATTTTAGGTTTTCCCTGCTCTAGGAAAGCCCTGGTTAAAAACACCCGGTTTCCAAGGCCACCTTGCCTTGCGTGTGCTACAGGCCAAGCCAAGCAAGCACCCAGCGCTAAGCACACTACCGGGAAAACAAGCCGGCAGGGTCTCTGTTGTATAAACCCGGGACGTCTGGGGGTCCACAAAGAGGCCTTGTAAACGAATCCAGGCCCCGGGTGATAGGGAAACCCAGACGGCCGCCCTGACCCGTTTCTATCGGGCTCAAGCGCCACTCCAGAGACATTCCAGAACCCTTTAACGAGACAGCCAGACCTGGCTCCTGTTTCCTGGTCACAGAGAGCTGCAGGCCTCACTTGCTTGGGCCACATCCAGTCCCGCAAGACCAGCCTCGCGCCAGGAGGGGTTCAGCCCGAGGACTCCGCAGTAGACGCCACGAGCGCAGCAAGGGTGACAAAAGGCGACGGGACCCCGTGAGAGGTGAAGGGGGTGCTGGAGTCGGGCACACCCCCACATAAAGCTCCCCCGGTGCCTGGCTGTGGAAGGTGCTGGAAAAACATCAGCACCCACCTGCCTGCCTTCTAACAGTCCTTTGCCTGGAGTCAGAGAATTAAAGGGACCCCTTTGTCCACTTGGATGCTGAGAAGACACCGAGGATGCTCAGGTCAGACCACCTCTGGTCTCGTGGCGTGGGGCCCTGAGCAGCACCCACGCCCCCAAAAGCAGTCAACCTCTCCCTCCTCCTCAGCACCACCCCTCCAGCCGGGGCACACTCTGCTGTTTTCCTGGCCCCACTGGACTACGAGAATCTGTTTGGTGTCAGTCTCTAGGACCAGAAAAGACTTCGTTGAGGACAGGGGTGAGCAGAAGTTGAGTTTTACATTCCCAGCACCAAGCAAAGTCCTTGGCATGAGCTGGTGCCTATGCGTCTGTGGCATCGATGGACGGATGATGGAGGATGGATGGATGGATGGATGGATGGATGGATGGATGGTAGCAGTGTCCCCGTGAAAGCATCAGATGTGCAGTCTGTCCTTCCTCAGGCTTCTCCCCAGAGGAAACAATTATCTCAACAATCACAGCACAGTTAAAACAGGCCCTACAGGAAGCCCGGCCCATGTTTACACCGAAACCTCGTCTCAGTGGGTGCCGAGGAGCAAGCCTCCAAATCACAGGCACAGACCCTTGGGCCCCGTGCTTTATCTCTGTGCTTTCTCCTTCCTCCCATTGTCCAGCCTGGCTTCCCACAGCCCCAGGCAGGGGCCAGCTTTGTTTTGGAGGTCACAGAGCCCGGACTGCCCCAAGACGCAAGGTGGAGCAGAATGACCCACTCCCCTCCTGGGGGAATATTCTTTTCAGATCTTTCCCAGAGACCCTCCCCTCTCAGCTTGGTTTCCTCAGAGACACAGAGGCCACCACAGCTCCTGTCCCTGCCCCCTTAGCCTGCTGGCTGGTGGTCGGAGGCCCCCAGAGAGGCCACCAGATAAGCCACACCAGATAAGTCACCAGGACCAACAATTTTGAAGGCTTAAATAATGACAGTTAGAGGGGGCGGGGAATGAGGGGCACTGATCCAACCTTCCCTAGCAGAGGGGGAAGCACCCAAATGCACAAGTGCCCAGAACCTAGAGATTTCTTTTCTTTCATTCTTTTTTTTTTTTTTTTTAAGACTATTTCTTTATTTAAGTTCGGGGGCGTGCAGAGTGAGCGAGAGTCCGAGCAGTGGGGAGAGGGAGAAGCAGGCTCCCACCAAGCAGGAAGCTTGTTGGGGCTCGATCGCAGGACCATGACTTAAGCTGAAAGCAGACGCTTATCAGACTGAGCCACCCAGGTACCCCAGGAGCCTAGAGATTTCTTAGAACTCAGCTGAACTTGAAGAAACCCGGAGGCCTTAACTCCCAACTCCCAACTATGACAATGAGGCAGGTTTGACTCTGGAGGGAAGACCTGGGAAAGCAGGACATGGTGGTGGCGGTGGTGGTGGCGGTGGTGGGGTCAGTACCAAGCCTTGTGTTACAGCTGATTTCCAGCAGCTGGCCACGGAGCAGAACTCCAGAATGTGTTCGTTCTTACAGCCAGGAAGAAGCAGGCCCCATACATCCCAGGGTGGCCAACTCCTTTCTCTTGCTACCTGGCCCTAATGAGCTCCTCTAAGGGGCACAGAGAGGGATACAAGGTGCAGAAGACAGAAACATCTCACGGCAATATCCATTCTATCCATCCTGTCCTTAAACCTTAGTGGTGACCTTCCGTTTCTGATGATGTAATGATACTAACGCAGCTCACGTTTACTGGGAGCCAGTGCTACACCACGAGCATTTGCCGATCCTCCCAGTAACTCGGCGGCGGGGGGGGGGGGGGGATTTTACAAAGGTTCAGAAATCTTAGGCACCTGCCTGATGTCACACAGCCAGGGAGTGAAAGAGCAAGTGCTCAAACTCAGTCCCCCCTGCTCATGCCAACCCTTAGCTCCTTACAATCCCCACAAGCTGGTCTGGGAGGACTTAATATGATACTGTGGGAGAAACTGAGGCCCTAACCAATGATTTCTCTCTCTTTTGCTCTTGGGAGCAGGGTCAGTTCTTCATCTAGAGTCTGACATTTTCTCAGACTCTTTCTCCCCAGGCTGCTGGCAAGTTCTTAGAGAGGGGTTATAACTCCAGGGCAGAGAGGGCGGCTGGCCCTCAAGTACTCCTGTTTCCCTTCCAGAGTGAAAAGTTGGGACTGGGAAGGGAACAGCCAGCCAGGAACTACATTTCCCAGCCTTCTTTGCACCTATGTGTCCATATGACTCATTCTCACCAATAGGAGTGGCAGTGGTGTGATGAGGAAGCAGAGGAGCTGTCTCAAGATTTTCTTCCTCCTTCCATGGTGATCTTGGAAGCCACATGTTGAAGATGGAAAGGAGTAGGGGCCCCAAATACTGTGTGGAAAGCCACCCTCCACTTCCCTGAGGAGTTGCTGCATGGCAAATAAACTTGCATTATGTTAAGCTGCTGAGATTCATGGTTTATCTCTTGTGGCACCCAGCAATGTCCTCACCAATATGCTAGTCTCAGGCTCTTCAGGTATTACCAACTTTCTCATTCACACTTGTTATGGAGAATGCCTGCGAAGGCCCTAGCAACCCCCAGAACTCAGATAGAAGTTCATTCAGTCCCTGATAGCCCCAGCACTTGACCTCCCCCCTCAACGTGCAGCAGTGACTCTCTCCCTTCCCTGCCTTTCACAATCAGACTTCTCTCAAAAACGTTGGCTGCCCCTCTTGTCACCATTTCCAAATCTTCCACTCACTTCTCAACCCCATTTCTCTATTGCGGTTGCAGATTGGAGTCTCTGGACTTCTCAGAACCTTGGTTCCTGTATCGAATGGCCTCAACTTTCAGGAGCACAGCCATCCACACAGCCTGTCTATGCACCTGATTTATTCTGACCCTCATGACTACCTCAAGGGATCATTATTCAGCTCATTTCTAGACATTTCTGCAGACACCTACTGTGTGCTAGACAATGTTCCAGAAGAGGAAGAGAGGCTAAAAGAAGAAACTAGCCCTCCCCCCCCTTGAGAAGCATTCAGTCCACGTAGGGTAGTCTATTCTGTTTCTCAGACAAGGAAACCAAGGCTCAGAGAAGCTAAGTGTGTAAAATAACATAGCTGATTAGTGACATCTTGCCCACTGACCTGACACACAGGAATCATCTGAAAAAGATGATCAACGAAGCTAAGGTACTTCAAAACCTTTATATGAGTCTAACTCGGAATGCCCATATGGGGACAAAAAAAAGAAATAACACAATCCAGGCTCATCTCCTCTCCCACCTTGCTGTGTTATCTGTAATGTTCTACTTAAAAGTCAAGTGCTCTTAATAATCCCCAAGGAGACCTAAGGAAATATCTTGGTCTCAATTTTAGCTCCATGCCAAATAGTCCAACATCACATTAGTCCAAATTATTTGACCTGACAAAGTTACATCCCCTCTCTGTGCTTCAGTTTCCCTGATGTACTATTTGTTTATTTATTTATTTATTTATTTATTTATTTATTTATTTATTTATTTATGAGAGACACAGAGAGAGAGGCAGAGACATAGGCAGAGGGAGAAGCAGGCTTCATGCAGGGAGCCTGATGTGGGACTCAATCCTGGGACTCCAGGATCACACCCTGGGCCCAAGGCAGGTGCCGAATCGCTGAGCCACCCAGGGATCCCCCTGGTGTACAATTTGAGGGCTCACCTAGATAATGGCTTGGGCTCATGCAGTCCTCAATGTCTGTAACTCTAGGACATTCTTACTTGCTTACCAGACACTGGGAGCTGCCTCACGCATTCACTTGACCCTACTACTGGGTTAACATTTTACTAAGCGTGTTACAAGGTTGAAGTCATCGGTCTTCCATAACAACCCTACGGTGTAAGCGCTGTCATCTTATAGATGAAGATACCAAGACACAGAAAATTTAAATAATTTGTCCAAAGATGCACAGCAAGTAAGAGGCCAAACCAGAAGACAAACCAAGGAGTTTAGCTCTCCAGGGTTACATCGGCCCCTCCCACAGTCTCCTTTGTTTGCGAAAGGTTCTGTCCATAGCTTCTGAGGAGCAGGCCTCGGACATATGACCTTGCCCCTTTGCCACAGCTGATTGCACCAGGACCCAGGGCAGTCCATCCCCTGACCTTTGGAGGGAACGGCACAGCCTGGTGTGCTTGCACCATTCAGGCTTGCACAGGGAGGAGGTTCAGGGGGCATGGCCAGGTGTCTGTGTGGTGCTGACCCGAGATCCATGAGGACTTGGGAGTCCACTTATCAGATGGTTATGGTCAAGATAAATTAGCAGACAGTGCTGGCCAAAGCAGAGAGAGCAATGAGCCACCTGGAGGGATCCTGACCAGAGATAGAATTCCTCAGACAGTTTTCTGCTCCAGGAGCTCACAGGTGCCCCATCTTTGCCCCTTGGATTTCCTGGAACCTCGAGTGTATATTGACAGCAAGCGCAGGTGGCCCTCTGTCCCCCGTAGTCCCAAGGAACTTGCTGAAACCAGAACCTCTGAGCAAATCGATTTCCCTTCTCCTTGCCAGATACCTTTGCTGGGTCTGAATGCACCTTTATAAAACCAATACATTCATAATAAGTAAGCCATTGGCTCAGGCTCTGGACTTTTCCGTAATATAGAGATTTGTGCTGTCACAATATTTACTGTAATAGGATTTGACAAACAGAGCACTGGTGTGAGAGACAGTATGTATAAAAAAAAGGGTGGGGAGAGATAGAAGGTCTAAAAAAAAAAAAAAAAAAAACCTTCCCAGCTCAAGAAAATGGAAAAAGCAGAGTGCATAACAGAGGGGAGAAAAGTCAATTAAATCATGATAATTACTTCCGCTGCCATGCCCGAGAGCAGCATGAACATCTATTAATTAGGATTTCCATGTTGACTGTGGCCATTTGACTTCAATGAGGCTGCCAGTATGCTCAGTAATAACATTCTCCCGGAGAGCAAATGTGTGAAAATATTTTTACCCTGACAATTAGCAGTTTTAAAGAACTCTAAACACACACACACACACACACACACACACACACGTTCCCTGGGTCCCTGAGGTTGACATGAAATGCAGCAGTCTCCGCAGCCCCACCTCCAGTCCCAGAAGTCCAGATACCCTAACCTCACTCCTTATAATCACCACCTCCTCCCAGCTCTCTAATGAGCACTGAGATGCCTGGAGGGGTGCAAATTCCTACACAGAAGCACAGAACAGGAGCCGGGAGTGTTATCTTGTCCAGCTCATGCTTCTGGAAAGATCAGCCCAAACCACTCAAGAGAAGAGTCTGGCTTAAGGTTGACATTGAAGGATAGGGGTTCAGGATGAGTTGACTCCATCCTCAGAACCAGATTCACATCTAGAAACCAGAAGCCTCGGTGCCTTGGATACCAGTGAATGGTCTAAACAAACCATAACACTTGGGTCTGAGAAGATGATCCTTTCTGTTGCGACAGGCAAAGACCTGCAGCGTTTGCTTGACTGTCAGGCCCAGCTGTGGACGATCAGGGTCATGAGTGGTATAAGAGATCAACTGGGCCACTTGGCAAATGAGGAAACTGAGGCTCAGGGATGTCAGGAGGTATGCTTTGAGCAGCACGGTCAGGATTCAGGCCTAGGCCTCGAGGGGCCCTAGCCAGGGCTCTTGCAGTGAGTGATACAGGCCAATCTAGGACACATCGTATTATATATATATATATATTATATTAGTATAATAACTATTGCTATATAGCATCTGGCACATAGAAGAAGGCAATAAATAAGAATTAATTTCCTTCTCCCTTCCCCTGTAAAGACAAGAGAAAGACATTGGTTGCCCTGTTTCTCAGCCATGGGGGGTTAGGTGGAGGATGGAGGGACAAGGGCGAGGGGGTCTCCTGCTCTGCCCCCAGTGAAGCTCTCTCAATCCCCTCAACTTGGTCCAGCAGGACTTAATATCATACAATTGGGGAAACTGGGGCCCAGATCAATGATTTATCTCTTTTGCCCTCAGGAACAGGGTCCTCTTCTCTTTCTTCTCAGAGGAGAGAAGCAGGGAGCCAGGTCTGAGACAAATGTGGGCCATTGGGCCAACCACCCTTCAACAAAATCAGTGCCACCTCCTCGCCTGCCCTAATCAGCTGGAAATAGAGAACCCAGGCCAGAGGGGATGAGGGGGAGCAGTGGTTGCTGAATGCTCTCTGGCCAGCTGGTGGGGCTGAGCCAGGAAATCCTCTGACCCTCAGGCCCCAGGCTCCCCCTGGCCTCAGAGCCAGGGAGTGGGGGTGGCGGGTAGGGAGGTGGAGGAAGGTCAGGGTCAGGGCCCAGGAGGCCTGTGTCCTGGAGGATGTATAGAAATAGAGTCCTCTGCACGGGCAGGGCGGCACAGGCAGGGCTCTCGGAGGGAAGTGGGCTTTCCTGCCATTCACCACCAGTTCTGTAGCAGCCAAGTTAAACAAGGGAGATTGCCCGCATCACACACCTAGCCAGAGGCAAAATTTGGATATCCTGACTTGCAGACTAGTGCTCTCTCCTCTCCTAGCCTAATAAATGTTCAAGGCTGAAGGGAGCAGATATTAGCACTCCAAGAATCAGAGGTCTGCAGACAGACTCTCCAGCTTCTCGAATGGGTGACCTCAGCTGTGGGACACTCGTCTCTGGCCTCAGACTTTCCAACTACAAGGCAGGAGTAATCGCAGGTACCCCTGAGCACCGTCATCAGGCTGGATGTAAGTGAAGCCACACTGGGGAAGTGCCTGGACCGTAGTGGCTAAGGGTTTGGGCCCAAGGTCAGTGGCCTGGGCAGGCTTGAGTTCCCATGCCTCATTTCCTGTCTGTGAAGTCAATGGGGGACAGGGAAGGGCCACCCCACAGGTGCTATACCTGAAGCCCTTTGCACTGCACCTGGCACAGACTGCTGGGCTGTGGTTGGAATGTGGATCCCTCTGCACCTCAGGGGTAGCTTGACTTAGAGTTCCCTAGCCTTCCCTCGCCTGTAATAGAAATAGTCATCCACACCTTTGCCCAGATCAATCCTCTGGCGGGCACTGACTGCCTGCCCTTGACTTTGGGTCTCACCATGTGACCTGCTTTGACCAAGGAGATGTTGGAATAGAGGCATGACTGTCCCTGCATGGTGGGGAGGGCCCCCTCATGCTCTGGTCAACTCTTGTGAGAACATGTCTCTGTGGCCCCTGCCCCTTTAGCCTGGGCCCCAGAAGAACCACATAGAGAGGAGACCAGAGGTCCCAAAGGCTGTTGCTTTAAGGAGGATGAGAGACACATGGAGCAGACTCAAACCCCATCTGCAGTCAGAGCCTGGAGCCTGGAGTCCAGGCCAGGCCAGCCCAGCCAGGGTGCAGTCGATCCACAGCCCTCGAACATGAGAATAAACACTGCTTTAAGCCACTGAGCTTTGGAGTCTCTTGTGGCATTATTCTGGTGATGTCATCCAACTCCCATTTTACTATGAGAGAGAGAGGTTAAGTGACTTGTTCAAGCTCACAATGCTGGTAGACAGCAGAGCGGGGGCTTGCCCAGAGCCTTGGGCACGCTCTTAGCTGCCTCTCCAGCATTCAGAGGCAGTGATGCACAACCGGTATCCCCCGAGGGGTTGCCAAGCAGGCAGGCCCCGCACCTGCTCCTCCGGCCTCACACTTTCCCGAGAAGGAATCTTCATTAGAGTAACCTCATCTCACCTGGGTGGCTCAGCTGGTTAGGTGGTTGCTTTCAGCTCAGGTCATGATCCCAGGGGCCTGGGATCGAGCCCCAGCATCGGGGTCTATGTTCAGAGGAAAGTCTGTTTCTCCCTTTCTCTCTCCCTTTGCCTCTTCCCCTGCTCGTGCTCATGCCTGCACACTCTCTCTCTCAAATAAATAAATAAAATCTTTTTAAAAAATAAATAAAGTAGCCCCATCAGTCTGTGCCGGAGGCTGTAAACCACAGTTCTGGCACCAGAGCCCAGTTGGCCGCAGCATCCCTGCCCTAAATGTCATCTGCACCTGAGCCAGGGCACTCTGATGTATCACCTCCCCATGCTTCCTGGGCAGGGTCAGAGCAGAGGAGAAATGAGGAAGAAGGAGAAGCAGACAGCAGTAGAAAGGGCAGGCTGCCAGGCCCTGGCTGGGCTGGCCCACCCCCTGCACCCAGACAGCAGGCAGCCTGGGAGCCAGATCCTTCCAGTAAATCTACACTCACTTTGATTTGGAGACAGAATTCACTGGAGACGGCAGGTTCAGGGAGAGCAGGAAGGGACAGGAGAAGCAGGCAGTCAGCATCAATTTCTCATCGACTCATTCCCCAAGTGACTGTCAGGGCAGAGTCTCCAAATGTGCGCAGGGCCCTCAACTTCTCTGAGAAGGCAACTGTTACAGCAGAAAGAATCGGGGGTGTGCGGTCAGATGGGTGTCATTCCTGGCTCTTTGGGCCTCAAAACCCAGAGGAAGGACTTAAGATCCATCCCCAGGGCTGCTGTGAGGACTCATGGCTTATGAGCACCAGGGCCTGGCTTACACTTCAATGCAGGACTGCACAACGGCCACTACTATTCTCTGGTGTTGGGCTGTGCCAGGGGCACACATGGCACTCAATTCTGATGACCCAGAGGAGAAAATACACAGATGCTGAAGACAGGGACAAGCACAAACATACCCAGTGTGGTCTCCTGCCACGTTCAGTCAAGAGTGATGCAGAAATGGCAAATGTATGGCATGCGTGCAGCCCTTCTCAGTCTCGTCCGTGGCAGACATCACTAATTGATTGTAGCCCTCTTTGCTGATCAACCCAGAAGGGACCTTACGATGCTCTCGGCCCGGTTCCTTGGCAGGTGCTACGATGGCTCAGAGTCGGCACTGATAGGAAATCCTATTTACCATCCCTGCTCTCGTCCAGCCCAGTTTTCTCTGCTGCAGCATCCAGGCTCCTTTATGTTCCCAGGACACCCAATCCTGTTCCCACCTGGGTGCCTCTGCTGGCCCCTCTGCCAGGCACGCTCCTCCTCGTGTCCCATAGCTGGTGGCTCTCATGCTCCACTCCCAATGGCTCCTCCTCAAAGAGGTGTGCTCCCTGACTACTCGGTCAGAAGCAGCAGCAACCATGATGCCCTGTCATCAATGTTTATTCTCTGCAGTGCACCTACCAGGAGCCACATTCATCTAAGGTATGTATTTAGTGTCCTCACCCCAGCATCCTTGGGCCTAGAAGAATTTCCAGCATCGAGTAGAGGCTCAATAAATATTTGTTGAGTGACTCCCATCAATCCTCAACAACTCAGACTCTCCCTTCTCTCTCTCTCTCACACATACACACACACACACACACACACACACCCCAAAAAGAGCAGAGGTGATGCCTTAGGTGGCAGGCCTCTGGACCCCACAACCCTAGTTCTGAGGGTGATCTCTGAGCCCAGCAGCCCCTGGGGAGGGGTGGACCAGCAGTGTTGCTGGGGAAGTAAGCCTCTGGCCTCTTCACTCTGAGTCACCTTCTAGGAATGGGGATGGGTTTATTTTGGGGCCGTGGTTTCAGACCTTAGATGGGTTGAGAAGGACATTGAGGTGACAGGAGAGATGCTCCCAGGCCCTGGTTCACCCTGGTCTGGGCCCAGTTGGCAGGTCAGGGTAGAAGGTGCATCTTAGCTGGGAGGCAGGAAGCCCCCCACCGCCACATGATAGTCCGGAGTCCGGGTGGGCCTCCACTTCCACACTGGCCCCAGCCTGGGGTCTCCTGGGCACTTCCAGCCCTGAAGGTCCGCATCTGCTCTCACCTCTCTCCCTACTCACCATCACCGGCGACCACCCTGGAACCTGGATGTGACTGCTCCCACTCATCACTCCCATACCCCCTCCCCCCAAACCTGATTTCCTCTGTCTAGAATGTTCCTCTGCCAGCACTTTGCAAGTCCAGCTTCTTCTCATGATGCAGGTCTTCACACAACGGTCAGATGGGTTTCAGTCCCGGCTCTCAGGACTGTCACCTCATCAAAGACATACCCGACCGCCCCCTAATATTGTTTCACGACCTCTGTAGTGCTTTCACTCCCTGACATCCTCTTGTTTATTTGCTTCCTTTAATTTTCCTCTTCTATCTCTGCCCATCAGACTTCAAACACCATTAGGCGGTACCCTGCAGGCCCTGTTCATAGCTCACATTCCTACTTGGCTGGCACTCTGTAGAGGGTCAATAAGCTATTGGCGAATGAATGAATGAACGAATGACACTGCCCATGATTCCCTGCAGGATCGGGTCCTCCTAAATGCAATTCCTCTCTGAAGCTGCTGTGCTAACCCAGGCTTGGTGAACTGCATGGAGTAGACACATACCAACTGTCAGTCCAAGAAAGAGCTGTGTCTTTTTCAGGGCCTCGGATTCCACACCAGTAAAAGGAGCCACTGCAACAAGCCAACACTTTTCAAACCCCATGACCGGAAACCTTCTGGAAGGGGCTCCCACCTGCCGCTTTGCTACTGTAGGTCCCTACTCAGCAAATGAGCAAACTCAAGACAGAGCCTCCTAGTAAAGCCCTGTCCCTCCTGTCCTGTCCTGTCCTGTCCTGCCCAACAAAGGACCAACTCTTTCTTCTATGAAATAATGGGATGGGAGATGGTAGTTGCCTTTTTTTTTTTTTTTTTAAACATCCTTACTCTCCAACAGGAAGAGGCCATCAGCCAGACCCAGATGTCAGTCCCGACTTTTAAAACAAATTTTTATTGGTAAAGGAAATGAAGTCTGGGACCCTCCACCCTGGTGCTCTGCTGACAGGCCACAAACAATGAGGCATTTTCCACCCCACAATGAAGAAATAAACCGCCTGAGGACTCCTTTTTTTTTTTTTTTTTTTTTTTTTTTTGCTTTTGTCTGTTTCCTATTTTGGGCTTCCTTTGAAAAAGTGGTTTTGCTGCTTTATAAAGTTTGATGATCTCTGAAGGATCTGTCTCTGAGGCCCCGTTCCCAGGATCTCTGCTCCCCTGATCCTTGTTTTCACATGTCAGCCTCTGCTTTGCTCAGATTCTTCTCCAGGTCCGGGTGTGCCTGCATGCTGCGTATGCAGAGCTGGGCTGCTGGACCCCGAGGAGCCAGGATGGCTCTGCCCTGCGAGGGGCCCCCTGGTGCTCTGCTGCTGGCCACCGTGCTCTGGCCCACACACTCCTTCCTGGGCCCGTTGATGCCAGCTTTTTGCACATTTTGAAAAAAAAAAAAAAAAAGGCAAGATAATAGCACTTGATGTGTATTTGGCGTGTATGTCATAAGGCCAGGGCCCAGAGCCGTTGTACAACCTCCAATTTCAGCCTCACTCAGAGAGACCAGTGCCCTATTCCACATCACACAGTGAGGAGAGGCCCAAAGCCAGTTTTTTTTTTTTTTTTTTAAGATTTTATTTATTCATTCATGAGAGACACAGAGAGGCAGAGACACAGGCAGAGGGAGAAGCAGGCTCTCTGCAGGGAGCCCAATGCAGGACCAGATCCTGAACCCCAGGATCACACCTTGAGCTGAAGGCAGAAGCTCAACCACTGGCGTCCCCCAAACTCAGTTCTTAGAGGAGGACTTCCTCCCAGCAGTGCTTGCTGAAGAGAAATTTCAAGAATGCTTTGGCAGCCCATCCGGGATGTGAGAAGCATAAACTGTCTCCAACTTATTCACCCTGTGCTCCTGACGCCTGGGTGTGGAGCACTGGGGCAACCCCTCAAGCACAACCATGTTATGATCCCCGCTTTGCCCTGTGGAAACTGAGGCTCAGAGAGCTTATGTGAGTGCCCGTGATCGTACCAAGGAGTCCCGAGCGGACAAGATGGGAACGGCACCCGCATTCACTCCAAGCGAAGCCTCTTTCCTTTGTGTCTGTCCCCACGTCATGGCCATGGGTCCCTGCCCACAGGGCATTCAGCTGGCCTTTCTCTGCTCAGGGTCATCTATCTGGAAGCAGCTTGACTGAGCCCCTATCTTGCAGAGGAACGAAGCACCAGGCCGCTGAGGCCAGGGGCAGGCTGGAAGGGATGCAGAAAATCCAGGACAAACTTTGGGCCACTTCGAGAGTAAGAGACCAAGCACGGTAGACCAGGGTGGGTACGAGGTGAGGGGTATGTGGGGCTTCCGAGAGGGCAGGCTCTAGTGCTGGGGGGCTCCACAGAGACACAGCCGTGCTCTGTCATTTCACTAATTAACTCACACACACAGAGTATTTATCTCTGTCACAGAGCAAAATAAGTCATTTGTGCGCTGTGTGTGTGCTGACAGGTCCTGGCGTTCCTGGGAAGCCCAGAGGCCCCACGGGGCCGGGAGCAGCAGCTTCCCTGGGCTGGGGGCTGCCTGCACCACCCCCACCATCCCTCGGATACCCCTTTGGCTAAGAACCCACCAGCCCCTCCTCCAGCCCAATGAGACTAGTTCATGAACCTGGTGTGTGCCTTAATGAGAACGATGCCGGACTCATCAAGGGATGAGTTGGGCGGGTAGGCAGCTGGAGAAGTCATCCTGTCATCTGCAGAGCTCCCTGTTTCCCATGGGGCTTCCTTCTCTGACTTCCCCCTTCAAGTGGGGATTGGCTGGTTCTGAAGGGGTATAGAAGTCAAAGTAACTGCTACTCCCCAACCAAAGACAGACCCTGACTTCCGGCCCTAACTTGGAACTCATCTTGGGCTTTATGTCGGTATCAGATTCCACCTTAAATACAGACACATACACACCCCAACCTTCAGACACCTAGAGCCCTCGAGCTGTTACCCTTGTCGGAAACACCTCCCACATGGGGCCCCCATTGGGAATGCCAGCCCCACCTTATCCAACAGGGATCTGTTCTCCATCCTCCAGGAACCAGATGAGAGGGTCACTCTCTGTGAAGACGAGTCCACATCCCCCATCGGTTCCCACCCTGTGTTCCAGCAGCACATGATATGCCCTCTGCAAGTGTTTATTTGCATGTTTGCCATCCCCCCTGGACTGTCTTCCATGAGAGCAGAGGAGTCCTTTAGCTTAGCGCTGCTTCTATTGTACAGCAGAAACAGAAAATGCCTGGGGGTGCCTGGATGGCTCAGTCAGTTGAGCGTCTGGCTCTTGATTTCAGCTCAGGTCATGATCTTGGGGTCACGAGACTGAGCCTTGCATCAGGCTTCGTGCTCAGCACCACATCTGTTTGTCCCTCTCCCTCTGTTCCTTCCCCAGCCCCCACTCATGCACTCTCTCTCTTTCTCAAACAAATAAATAAACAAAATCTTTTTAAAAAAAAAAAAGGAAGAGAAAATGTCTAGCAAGGAAGGAAAGAGCATAGCAACAATAATCACAGAACTGAGCCCCTGCTATGAGCCAGGCACCTGGCTAAGCACATTACAAGCTGGAGTTCATTCCACAATTACCATAACCTGAAGGAACCGAGGCCCAGGGAGGTTAAGTCATTTGTTTAAGGTCATCCAGCCAGGAAGTGGCCAGATCTGAACGTAAGCCTGCAGATCTGCAAAAAACAGGCTAGTTAGGCCTGCCAGGCCACGGGCGACAGAAGTCCCAGCCTGGAGGCCCTCCTGGCGGAGACCTGGGATGCTTGTTTTGACTCCTCACAGAGAGCTGCGTGATTAATGTCCAGGTGCAGCCTGTAGAAATAGGCCGATGGCGACGCATGGTGTAGATGGCCCTGCCTGTTCACGGGGTTCACTGTGACAGCTGTCATCCCAGGAAGTGAGCTGACCCTTCTATCCTCCTTCTGGGGCTTCTTCATTTCACCGGCTACAGCCAGTTTTGCTAAAGAGCTTGTCGGCATATCAAAATAGTGCTGTGACTCCCTCACTGAGCAAACCTTTGCAGATTCCCAACTTCATACTTGGAACTAAAGGAAATTTTTTTTATCTTATTTTTTATTTTTTTTTAAAGATTTTATTTGTTTACTTAAAAGAGAGACAGAGATAGCAACAGAGAGCATGAGTTGAGCTGGGGAGGAGAGGGAGAAGCAGGATCCCCACTGAGCAAGGAGCCTGATGCAGGGGTTTGATCCCAGGAACCCGAGATCATGACCTGAGCCAAAGGCAGATGCTTAACTGACTGAGCCACCCAGGTGCCCCAGGGAATGTTTTTTTAAAAAGCATAAAATATGGTACAGGCCATCAAGGAGTGTATCACTAGAAACCTAATAATGCTTGTATTTCTAATTCTATTTCCAAGGCTAACGGTAGAATGTGACTCTCTCTCTCTCCTCACATCCTTTGAATGGTGTTGAGCGCCTAATGGAGGCTGTTAGAAAACCAAAACATCATTATGTCAATAAACATCAACAGAGACACAATCTCCCAGTGGGATAGCAACCCGTGAAAAAGCAGCAGCTAGAGTGTGAGAAGGCACAGGCGCACGTATGCACGCTTGTGTACGTGGATAAAACTCCATTGACCAGGGAAGCGGAGGTATTTAAACCACGTTTGTAGAGCAGGAAGTTTGTTATTTTTTAGGGATGAGATAGATATTATCCAAAATATTCCCCACTTTTAATTTATTTTATTTTTTATTTTTTTAAGTAGGCTCCCTGCCGAACATGGGGCTTGAACTCACGACCCTGAAATCAGTGCTACCGACTGAGCCAGCTGGGGGTCCCCAGATATTAACTAAATTTTAAATTATTGATGCCTGGTGGTTTAGTAATATTCAGAAACGACAGTGCAGCATGCATCTGCCTCAGCCTTTAAAACTTAGGGAAAGTGGTATATACCCCAAGGATTTGAAAATAGGTCCTCAAACAAGTGTATGTACACACGTGCTCAGAGCGGCACTAGTCACAAATACCCAAAAGACATCTGGAAACAACCTGGATGTCCAACGACAGATCATTGGGTGAATAAGTTGTAGTAGATTCATACAGTGGACTATTATTCAGCCTTTAAAAAGGAACAGAGCACAGATACATGTTACAATGAGGATGAACCTTTAAAATATTATGCTCTGTGAAAGAAGCCACACACAAAAGGTTCCATACTGCATGGTCCCATTTATAGGAAAAGTCCCCAAGAGGCCAATGCTTAGAGAGAGAAGGCAGGATTGACCTAGGGGAGAGGAGAATGGAGGGAAACCGCTTTCCTGGGTAAGGAATCTGACTTTGGAATGATGGACATTTCTAGAACTCGATAGGTGGTTGTACAACACTGGGAATGAACCAAATGTCACCGAATCCTTCACTTCAAAATGGTTCATTTTATATTATGTGAATTTCACTTCAATAAATTACTTAGCAATTTTGGTGGGGGGGAGGACTTAAAAACATTTTTTTTAAAGATCTTATTCATTCATGAGAGACACACAGGGAGAGGCAGACACAAGCAGAGGGAGAAGCAGGCTCCTCTCAAGGAGCCTGATGTGGGACTTGATCCTGGATCTCAGGATCAGGCCCTGAGCCAAAGGCAAACAAATGCTCAACTGCTGAGCCACTCCCAGGCGTCCTGGGAGATTTTTTTTTTTTTTTTTTGGTCTCTTTTAAATTTTTCTTAAATTTTATTAATTTATTCATGAGAGACACAAAGAGAAAGGCAAAGACATAGGCAGAGGGAGAAGCAGGCTCCCTGCACGGGAGCCTGCTGGGGGTTTTGATCCCAGGACCCCGGCATCAGGACCTGAGCCAAAGGCAGACGCTCAACCACTGAGCCACCCAGGCGCCCCTGGACTTCAAAAATTTTTTTAAGGAAAGCCCAGGCTTTCCCAATGATAAAAGGCAGAGGTGTAACACAGGGCGAAGCACCAGTTCCAGAACTTGGATCTGCTCTCTCTTCTAATCCTGGGACTTAAGGCAATCACTTTTGTGTGCTCTCAGCCTCAGTCCCCCTTTCTAGAATGAGGCCTCATTTTGTTTGGTTTGGTTTGGGTTTTTTTTGTATAGGAACTAATTTTATTTCAAAAAAGTCTATATTGTAGGCATCCTAAAATCTTAAACAGGATTCCGGACACCCTAGGCCTACAGAACAAACAAATAACACAAATCTGCCCCACCCTCTGGGGTTGGAACTAAATGTTGGACACCAAAAAGGACATGTCCTTTAGTACATAAGTCTCTGAAATCATGTAAATATAGAATACTTTATAGCAAATCAGCATGATTTTATTTAAAGATTTATTTATTTATTTATTTATTTATTTATTTATTTATTTATTCATGAGAGATACAGAGAGGGAGGCAGAGACTCAGGCAGAGGGAGAAGCAGGCTCCATGCAGGGAGCCCGATACGGGACTCGATCCCAGGACCCCAGGATCACACCCTGGGCCAGAGGCCGATGCTCAACCACTGAGCCACCCAGGTGCCCGCAAATCAGCATTAAATACAAGTCACTGAATTTTCATAACTTGTCTCGTAGACTGAAAGTCCTGTACATCCAACACATCACAAGTAGAGTCAGATTTCAAGCCCAGGCTGCTCTCACCAACCATACTGCCTCCCCCCAAAGCACTCTTGTCACTGTGGTCCAGGAGAGCTGGTGGACGCTGAGCCTGGCATATATTGAGATAAACACCAAGCACCAACCCGCCCCAGATCCACGCCGCCGCCTCAGCCGCACAATGTTCAGTCCTGAGCAAATGAGCTGGGTCATTCTGTCCCACATCTCACCTGTGGCTCTTTGCTTCTCAAATGGTTTCTTTCTTATTTTTTGGCATCCACTGATGCGAATTTCCTTGAAAGCAAACTTCAAATTCAAATCCTTTTGTTACAAAAACAACATTATCAGACACTCTTCGTGTGCCAATTGCCTTACTGGGTTCTGGGAATACAGAACTGAATAGGCTTTTGCCCCAGTTTCGAAGAAGTCGCAATGGAGATAAATGAGAAAATAAATAAGTGTTCTCAGTATGCTAAGCTCGGTGATAGATGTCTGCTCAGGGTATGCTGGGCGTGTGTCAGAGGAGCTCACAGGGAACTCAGTGTGGCCTAGTGTTCAGAAGGTAAGTCTGGTTCAAATCCTACTTGTATCAGTCACGCTGAGCTGTGTGATCTTGAGCAAGTCACCCCACCTCTCTGGGCATGGTTCGTAAAATGAGGCCAATGATACCTGGATTAAAGCATTGTGCTGAGGATTAAATAACTGAGGATAAATTAACCTGTGAAGCGCTGAGAACAAGGCCTGCTACCTGGCAATTGCTACAAAATTAGTGCTAGCTCTTATTATTACCAAGGTCTCTGCCTGTGGAGGGTGTTGGCCTGGGAAGTTCAAGAAGGACACCCAGTGCGCCGCAATAGCGCCAAGTGCCAAACCAACTCAGGCATGTTTTCAAGTGAAAGTCCCTGATGAAATGCAAGTCTTGTATGAATAAGGGCAATCACAGTTATCACAAGCCATGGCGAGGAAGACGGAACCCAGAAGACTGTCCACAAACCCACATCCGATGGGAAGTGAGAATATCAATTTCTAAGAAATGTTATATTCCTCCTCCCTGCGTAGCCGCCAGGCCCTAGAGAGTAATTTCATGTTTAAATTGCTTTTTAATCCCATGAGATTGCATCCCCCTGGCCCCCGTTGTCTCCAGAGGATGTATTTGGACAATTTCACCTGCTTTGATGCTGCAGAGAAATGGGAAAGCCGTGGATCAGGCAATGATCCCCTGTGTCCCCTTTCTAGAAAGACAGGTGAAATAGAAGAGCATGAGCCTGTGGGATGCTTTTACCTAGGGGATCCTGATGTATAAAAAGGTGTAGGATTTTCCAGTCAATTTCCGGTCTCCTTTCCTGTACCAGGTCGGCCCATCATCACAGCTGTTCTCTGGATCCAGGCCCAGGAATGCCCACCCCTGGGGCAGGAGGAGCAGGGGGGCTGAAGCAGGACAGCGGAGGTTTCCAGTCCTCCCTCCGCCTCTTCTAACTATATGACCATGGTCAATACCTCTCTGAGCCTCAGTACTCTCATCCGTAAAACGGAAATAAGGTCGCAGAATTTTCTCATGGGATTTTTTTTTTTTTTTTTTTTTTACAGGAGCAATAAAAATTCAAGCAAAGCACACGACACACAGTGGAATCTTAAAAGAAAAAAAAAATTTAAAAAAAGCTTTCTGAATCACTAAAACGAAACATACAAAACAGTTCTCCACTTGGCCCCATTCCAGCTTCAAACCTACAGGAGGCTGCTTCCAGGGACCGTACGCCAGGGTCAAGCATCTAGGGGGCCCCTTCCAGCTCACAGTCCTGGAGCCCAGCCAGCCCTGCCTGGCCCCCTCTCCCAGACAACTGGAGTCTGTGTCTTCCAATCTGGATCCCACGGGCGGCACCTCAGATTTGATAGCTCCATCCAGCCCACGTTGGCTCTCTCTGGGTGGCCCTCGCTCTACACACCACAGGAATGTTCCTCTCTGTGACCCAGAGGTCCCACCACCCTCAACTTACAGATGGGGAAACTGATCCTCCAAGGCACTGAGTGACTTGCCCGTGGCCACTGGGCCAGTAGGCGGTGTAGCCGGGATCAAACACAGGTGTGAATGCCAAACACTCTAACCCACTCAACCGGTATTCCCCAAACATGAGTCACTCCCATAACCCCCTCACGATATTTGCAATATCCCCCTGCGTACTACCATCACTCATTTCACCTATCTATAGCCCACTTATACTATTCTTTACTGAATCTTGTTCTTTCAAGTGACTTAAAACCAATTCATTTTCTCGACTTAACCTTGTCAAGAGTAATACTAACTAGGAAACCATAGATGGATGTGTGAAATATATGTGATCAAATACTCCTTCCATGGCTCTAAAATCGTTGAAATACAAAGCATTCTAGTTCATGGAAGTTCCACCTAAAATCATCTGGCTCGTCACATGCTGCCAATTGCTGATGCACTTCCTCTCGCTGCTCTGGAAGCGTGGAAGGAACCGGCCTCCCAAAGTTATGTTTGATTTAGATCTGCCAAAGACTTCTTAGATTATGCGGCCCGTGTTCCAAAAAATTGTTGGATTGAAAGCTTGTGGAATCAGACAGTGTTCTTCTAGCCCCAAGACAAGTTAGACAGATTTTTAGAGGGGGGCAGGTGGCATAAAAAGGAAAGCTTTGGGCAAGTTCCTGTCGACACCCAAGCAAATTTGAAGTTGTCTAACACAAACACCACAGGTACAGTTAAGCAGCTACGTATCTGAGAAAAAGCTCTGGGTTCTTTAGAGACCCACCCGTCCTCCACTCCCCAACAGGCCTAGTGCAAGTTCAACTGATGTAAGCTTGTTATGAATGAGGCAGGCCAATCCGAAAACAGTGGCCTTATTTGTCTTAAGATAAGCACTCTACATCCAGCAGGCACTTAATAATTGCTTATGAACGACATAAGTTGAACTCCACAGAATACAACAATCTTTTAGTATTTTTTTAAAGATTTTATTCATTTATTCATGAGAGAGAGAGGGAGAGAGAGAGAGAGAGAGGCAGAGGGAGAAGCAGGCTCCATGAGGGGAGCCCGATATGGGACTCGATCCCAGGACCTCCAAATCACACCCTGAGCCGAGGGCAGACGCTCAACCGCTAAGCACCCAGGCACCCCTACGAAGACCCTTTAAAGGTGGAGGGGGAAGGTGTCTTGGGTTGAATACTGTCCCCTCAAAATTCATGATCTTCGTCAGAACCTCAGGCTGTGGCCTCATTTGGAAAAAGGGTCCTTGCAGAGGTAGTCATTAGGATGAGGTCATGTTCGCTAAGGGAGGACCCTACATCCAAGATTGGAGAGAACACACAGGGAGGGATCCCTGGTGGCGCAGCGGTTTGGCGCCTGCCTTTGGCCCAGGGCACGATCCTGGAGACCCGGGGTCGAATCCCACGTCAGGCTTGCTGCATGGAGCCTGCTTCTCCCTCTGCCTGTGTCTCTGCCTCTCTCTCTCTCTCTCTCTCTGGGTGACTATCATAAATAAATTAAAAAAAAAAAAAAAGAACACACAGGGAGATAGTCACAGGAGGGAGAGGGCCATGTGAAGACAGTGGGGCAGAGGGGTGGGGACACCTGGAATGGCCAGAGACTGCCATGCAAGCAGGAGGAGGCAGGAAGCATTCTTCCCTAGAGCCCTAGAGCGGCTGTGGCCCTGCCGGACCTTCATTTCAGACTTCTGGGCTCCAGACATGTGGGAGATTGCATTTCTGTTGTTCTAAGTCACTCGGTTTGTGGGTGATCTGTTACAGCAGTCTAGGAAACTCATACAGAAGGCAAGTACGGAGGTCCAGAGGGGCCGAGCGACCGAGCTGAGGTCCCAAAGTGAGTTCATCTCAGGACTGGGACTAGAACCCAAGCCTCCGAGCCAGGAGCTTGATCTTATCTTGAGGGGAACAGCTGCTTTCCAGAAACAGCAGCCAGAACACCAGGTAGACATCACGATCTCTCCCTTAAACTTTCCTAATTTAACACTGGGGAAATCCCTGAGACATATTTGCCTCCGTGGCAGCAACTTCTGTCTCTTTCTCCCAATCTCTCTCTCTCTCTTTTAACTTCTGCATCACAAAGAGCTGTGAAAAGTGGCCCGAGAGCCCACCTGTCATTAGCCAAGTCTCTCCGTCTGTCCCCGCTGGCTTTCCAGACAGAGGCACACATCCGCGCTCCCACTTCGAGCTGGCTTTCTATCCTGCCAAGGAGCCCTACCCAGGCATCCATCAGAGCCAGCCTTTAGGAAAAGCAATAGTCGGCGTGGTTTCTTTGGGGTGGACACCGCCAGGCTGTGGTCGAGGGGACCTGCTCTCCCTCCCAAGACGCCAGACAGGCACTGCTGATGCACACTCCCAGGGCGGCACAGTCCGCGCCTAACAGCCAGCCAGGAGAAGCTCTATGAGTTTTCCATAGGCCGGAGGCTGGGCTTGTTGCCCACCCCACTTAAACACCCTGCTAGCTCTAACCTCCATCCCAGAAATCGTCAGGGGAGGGGAGGGAAGAACTTCTCTTGCTTTCTCTTCTTCCTCTTCCCTCCTGCCCCCACCTTCCACCCCCTTCCTCAGATATGCGGTCCGCTTTATTGTTTTAGGCTGGGGTTTGTAAATGCCTTTGGACTCCGAAAGATAAATTGCGATCCACAGCTTAAAGATAAACACACCACTGCAAGCAGAGCAGCTACCAGAGGGGAGCCCCGAAACTTCAGATCGCAAGGGCTCACACATCCACCGCACACTGGGCCCCAGATACTAGTTCAGGGGCTGCCAGGGGCTAGGCTGGGGAGTAAGGCAACCCCTCCTCCCTCCCTCCTTCCCGCTTTCCCTCCCTTCCTCTACAGATACTTGCTGAGCTCTTCTATTGCCAGGGACTATGATGTGTCCTGGGTCCACAGGAGAAAAAAAAAAAAAAAAAAAAAGGAACCGACTCGGCCCCTGTCTTGTGGCCCTAAGTGAATTTGACATCTAGAAGCAGAAAGAGGCAAGGAGGAGAGTGGGGATGAATAACACTGTAATCTGATAAAGACCAAACAGACCGGCTCTGAGTTGGCAACATTCTATTCTTAGGTTCAGAACTTAATAAATGCAGGTCAAACTTCCATGGAAGCATCGAGAGGATACTCTTGGAAAGGGGTTCTGATGGAGGAAGGGTGGTGGTTAAGTAAGAATCCTAACTTCTTTCTCCACAGCTGAGTTCATCATCTCCCTGGGCCCTCCCAACTGGCTGTTTCCCCAATCTCTGAATCCCCCTCATTTTTCTTGGTAGCCCCCCAAGTCTCATAGGTACCTCAGCTCAAAGACGCAGACACGTCACCATTTCTGCCCCTGACCCACCCAACACAGAGTCCTGTAGAATCTTCCCACTGCCTCCTGCATCTGCCCCTTGTCTCCACCCCAGCGCCCCTGCCCCCTTGGAGGCCTGCATCTTCTATTGCTTGGACCTGTGCAGTAGACAAGTCGTGTAGGTCTCTCGCCTCTGCAGTCCATCCCCTGCACCGTATCAGAGCAAGAGCCCTAGATCAACTGGCCTGAATCGAGGCCTTCAAAAGCTCCCCAAGGCTGAATGATTAAATCCAAGTTCAGCATTCAAGGATTTCCATCACCTGGGCTCCAGTCCATCTTCCCAATTAATATTTTGCTACTCCTCTCCATGTTCCCAGGGTTACCACCAAAGGGGATCGTTCTTTCTCCACTGAAAATATACACCCCATGCTTTCCCACGGCCAGGCCAGGCGCTGGCAGATACTGCCCCCAGGGGCTGGAATTCCTCCCTCCTACCCCCCCCCAACCACCCCCACCCTGACTCCACCTCCGTAAAGGCTTTCTCCACCCCACCCCCCACTTTTCTCCCCTAAAAGCCTACCCTTGTGGATTTTGCTTCTGATGCCATTCACACCCTACTTTGTGCTACAGTCTGCATTCACTCCCTTTATTTCCTTCGGAGGCTGAATCCCTAGGGGGCAGAAGTGCCTAGCAGGGCCAGGAAACAGCACGCACTCAATTACCGGGTGGTAAGTAAAATCGCCTCTGCTGTTTCTCTCCTCAAACCTGTCCCCACACCGTCCCCTACCATCAAGGGGCCGGTGTGCCCATTGACAGTAGTAGCTCAATGTTAAAATAACACCGCTCTTTCTAATAATGTTTTATAGTCATGCTAAATACAAACATAGAAAATAATGTGAACAACAACAACACTAGTACTATCAACGGGTTTGAGCAGACTTGGGAGGGATTCCCTAGGAGAGCCCTCAATATACAAAGCCCTCCTTCATCATTTCCTCTTCTTTCCCGCTATTATGGGGACCAGTGTGGACAGACTGAGGTTTCCTTTTTTTTTTTTTAAGATTTTATTTATTTATTCATGAGAGACACACAGAGAGAGGCAGAGACACAGGCAGAGGGAGAAGCAGGCTCCATGCAGGGAGCCCAATGCGGGACTCGATCCCGGGTTCTCCCGGATCACGCCCTGGACCGAAGACAGGTGCTCAACTGCTAAGCCACCCAGGGATCCCCATGAGGTTTCCTATCTCCCAGAGAAATGCCCTGGGGTCTCCCCACCAGCCACCTCTCCCCCAGGTTCCTGAGTCCACGTGATAGAAACAAGACGTGTGTGTGTGTGTGTGTGTGTGTGTGTGTATGTGTGTGTGTGTGTGTGTGTATGAGAGAGAGAGAGAGAGAGAGATAGAGAGTAATGCCCACCCCCAAGCAGGGCCTTCCTGGGGAGCAGTCCTGACTTCTGTCTTGGGGCTCCCCCTTTCACCCCTATAATCCATTCTCCATGCAGCAGCCAGAGAGACTTATTTAAAATGCAAATTAGAACCTGGAACTCCTCTGCTTAAACCCTGGGAACGTTTTCTCATTGTACTTAGAATACAATCAGGACTCTTCAAAGGCCGGCAGCCCTCACCCCCACCCCCTAGTGTTCTCTGGCTCCCAAATGTTCTCCCCCTCCCTGCCCAGCCACATCCAGCTTTGCTGTCTGGGTGCTTGAGCACACCTCAGAGCTTGGTGTTTGTCATTCCCTCTCCTGGAGGGTCCCTGACCCCCGGGGGCCCACCCAATGCCAGTGCCCCAAACACTCCCTCTGTTGTCTTCTCTACTCATGGGGGACCTTTCTCACTTCCTAATGAGACAGCTCCAAGACCTAAAGGGGAGTTTGAGTAGTAAAGAAGGGGATCAGAAGAATCTGTCTTTGTTCAACACATTAACTGGGTGCCAAGAATGAATCATCATCAGGGTTGCTGAGTAAAGCTGCCTCCTGGGTCTGGGTTCAAATCCCAGTTTACCTCTTCCGAGCTGTGCAAGCTGGGCAAGCTACTCCAGCTTTCTGTGCCTCGTGTATAAAATAGAAATGAAGACAGGTGCTCATGCTTGGGTGGGCATGAAGATGACCGCACAAACGAAACATCACCCAAGGGGGATCCCTGGGTGGCGCAGCGGTTTAGCACCTGCCTTTGGCCCAGGGCGTGATCCTGGAGACCTGGGATCGAATCCCACATTGGGCTCCCGGTGCATGGAGCCTGCTTCTCCCTCTGCCTGTGTCTCTGCCTCTCTCTCTCTCTCTGTCTGTGACTATCATAAATAAATTAAAAAAAAAAAAAAAAGAAAAGAAACATCACCCAAGAGGGGCCCTGGGTGCAGGCAGCCAAGTACTGCGACCGCCAGAGACCTTCTAGGGGACCAGGGCTTTCTGTAGCTTGCCATGGCCTCGGCCTTGCTTAGAGAGCATGGGTCTACAGGGCGCCCAGATCATTCTACAGACCTCAGCCCTCCGACCCAGAGCTGGCCCTTTCACCTACGAAACTTCCTTCCTTCCAAACCAGAGTCTGGGAGGGGCCGCTCGGGCCTGCGGAGGTGCAAACCACCTGCATGGAGGAAGCACCTGGTGCGTGCCAGGCTCCTCTGTGTCGCTGCCTCATTCTAACGCTAGAGCCATTGTGAAGGCCGCTATACAGGTGGAGAACTGGGTGCTCTGAGCAGGTCAGAGACTCCCCCAAGGTCACGGAGAAATGAGTGGGGCTCCGAATCAGTTGCCCTCTGCCCTCTGCACTCAACTGACACCCACCGCCTGCCTCGTGGAGACCCTTTCCGTGTTGTGCTATACCCACTCCCGAAGCCCCCGTGGCTTCTCCAGATGCCACACGTATATTATGCTACTCCACAGGTGTTTATCGGATGCCTTCTGTATGCCGGGCTCTGTGCTAGCAGATGCACACACGCGCACACACACGCGCACACACCAGCCCACAAAGCCAAGGCAGGAGCTCGTACTTGTCTGAGACAGACGTAAACAGGCAAATAATAAAGGGCCTGTGAGTTATCCTAAGTTCTGCGGAGGAAGCAGAAAAAAAAGGCGGGGGTGGGGGTGGGAAGCTGGCAAGAAGAATGGCAATCTAATATTTTCATTCAGCAAAGGGCTTCCCGAGGAGGTGATATTCAGTTTATCGTTTTAACTGATAATTTGGAAGTTGTCAAACACACAGAGAGAACGCTACAACAAACCTCCCGGTACCACTCACTCGGCCTCAACAATCTGCCATTCTTCTTTTGATGCTATTTTAAATAAATCAGCACATGTAGTTGAAAAAGCGTCAGACTGGGGGTTAGAAGATCTGCGGTTTGGTCCTGGCGCCGCCCTTGACCGGCGGCGTGACCTTGGGCTGCGGTCGGGTCCCCACAGCCCAGGAGGGGGTGCCCGCCGGGCAGAAAGCCACGGTGACCCTCAGGAAGCGTGCTTTCCCCAGAAGACCGCCTTCTGGGCAGACACGGGGCCTCTGTGGGGGGGAAGCTCTGTACTTACCCTTGATTTATGATCTGACCGAAGGCCTGAGAAGGCCCTGCCCGTCCGCCCCAACCCTGGGAATCGCCCCTCTCAGGGAGGGGCCACGAGGAGCCTGGGGATAGCCGGCCCAGGCCGCCAGACCACAACCTGCAAACAGGTGCAGGTGTCCCCTAGGATCCTGCCGGAAGCCCAGGAAGAGGCTCCGTGGGGAGACGGGATGCGGATGCACTTTGAGCAAAGCTTCCCAGTGCGGCACAGATGCGAGCCCGTTGGAAGGGGATCTAGCTTAGTCAGGAAAAGCCTGGATGGGTGGCTGGTTCTCCCAAATAGAGGGGCTCGTCTAGCCAGGGGCCTGGTCCCATGAAATGCAGCGGAGCCAAAAAGTGGCTCCAATCCCAGATCTGCCAGATTCAGGAGCTCTGACAATTCTTTTTACCTCTTTGAACCTCAGTCTTTCCTTCAGCAAAATGGGCCGACCACGTGATACCTGTGCGGGTCATCCTGAAGATCGGGACCCAAAAGTGAGTCCTGACTCTTAAAGCAGGTGCCCCGAGGTGGGGTAGGGGGCAGGGGAGGCCGTCCCGGTGGTGAAGAGGGCCTGTCTCACAAACACCTGCTAAGCATTCTGACCCAGGCAGTGGCGGCTCAGAGCAGCTCTGAAGGCAGCGTGCCTGGGTTCGAATCCCCGCCCTGCCACTTGCTGACTGTGAGCTGGGGCAAGGCTCATCCTTCTCGGTTTCCTCTTCTGCAGGAAGGAGTAGGCGCTACGTCTCCAGGTTGTGGTGACCACATAGATCATCACGGGCACATAAGACACACTCAATGAACGCCCCTCCTTGCGACAGGCTTGGCAAGGGTCACCTGTGCGGTTCTCCAGAACAGTCTTCCAGCCCACCCAGGAGCCATGGCTTGGACTTGGTCATCATCATCATCGTTCTAAGCACCCACCCCACCCCTCCCCCTGCAGAGGAGCTGGATGGAAATGAAATAAATTTGGGGCCGGGGATCCCTAAGGCAAGAATGAACTGGCTGATCTAATAAAACTGCCAAAGCTGAAGCTGGCGCTGTGTTGTGGTTGTGCTGTTTGGACCAGGGGTGTGCGACGTGCAGGGGCTGGGGGTTGGGGACGGCCTCTTGGGGCTGAGAAAATCCCTCTCCCCAACCAGACAAGTTTAGTCTGGCTTTCCAAGGGGACCAGGGTTCAGAGAGGTCTGGGGCAGAGCTGAGGAATGCGCCACACGGCCCCCGGGGAGGAGGCGGGAGGGGTCTACAGCCTTACAAGACTTTCATTGTATCCACCCTCACCGCGGCTCCCACAGTGGTCCAGGCCCTGGGGAGCTCCTGCAAGAATAAAAACCAAGGGGTGGGGGGGAGGGTGAGGAGGGGCAGGCCCTGGCTATGAGAAAGCCTGGGGGGATCTGGGCAGGGGGGGTGTCCAGCCACAAAGGCCTGGGTGGGAGGTGGGCTTCACCGCAAGGGCCCTCTACTCAATTCAATTCAATTAAGGAGGGACGGGAGAGGCTGGAAAAGCAGAAGGCAGCCAAGCCTGGACAGGGCTGAATAAAAGTCCTTATTTGTCTTCACAGCCCCTGAACGCACAAACTTGAAACCCTAAACCCTCCCTCTTTATTTCTCTTGGATGTGGCAGGGCCGGGCAGAGCTTCTCCCTCTTGCCTGAGCTCCTGACCAAAATTATACCAGTTTCCTGTTTAAAATTCTCCAATTCCATGGGGCTTCTGAGATGCTCTACATCAGCTCCAGGACGGTGGGGGGCAGGGCAGAGGGCGGGCTGCCCAAGGGAGTCCAGACACCAAATGGAAGCCCCCCACCCCCACCCCCGCCACCTTGTGGCTTGGCCAGGGTTTGGGGTGGATGGGGGGAGGGTACCCAGCCCCAGACGGATGCCCTACTGGTCAGGCTGGGGGCAGGGGATGTTCTAGAACCTTCCTGAGACCGTATCCTCCTTCTGTTACTTTCCCTTTCTGCTACCCTGGGGCAAGCCCACTTAATCTTTCCAAGTCTTGCTTTCCCCATCTGTAAAAAAATAATAATAATAATAATAAAAGGAGGGTGATGATAGCACCCATGTCAAAGGGCTGTTTTGAGCTTTAAAACAGGAGGAAGGGCAGCCCCGGTGGCCCAGCGATTTAGCGCCGCCTTCAGCCAGGGGTGTGATCCTAGAGACCCGGGATCGAGTCCCCGTCGGGCTCCCTGCATGGAGCCTGCTTCTCCCTCTGCCTGTGTCTCTGCCTCCCTCTCTGTGTGTGTGTGTGTGTGTGTCTGTCATGAGTAAATAAATAAAATCTTAAAAAAAATAAAAATAAAATAAAACAGGAGGAAGCATGGAAACTGCTTACAACCAAGGCTGACCCAGCTCAGGAGTGAGTCGGGAATAGTCATTATTATAATGCTAATGGTGGCACCATATTTGGACCGATCCTCAACCTGGATCCTCAACCCCAGAGGGATTTCCTAAGAGCTCAGTAGGAGGGCAAGCTGCCCCTCTGACCCTCTTCAGTGACAGTCAGCAACTGAGGAGGGCATGTGAGGGGGGCTGGCCTGAGCCGCCTTTCCTGAATCATGTTCAGATGTCAATAAGCCAGTAAAATTAGCTCTGCCGGTGAAGTCTGGGAAATGCTGGCTTAACCCAAGTTAATTTGGGTCTTTTGTGCAGGCCTTTTCAGAGCCTTTATTTGGCCCAATGTACATCTTGAATCTCCAAAAAAGGAGGCAAAATTCTCACTGGTCCCTAAACCACTCTGCTGCACAACTGTTGAGAGCCGAGGGTTCTTGTTCTTGTTCTGCGTCGGCCGCTTAGGGAAAAGGCCGCTTAGGGAACAGCCGATGTTATTCCACTCTAGGCTCGGCAGTATTACTCCCTTACTTATCTACACTCCCCTGCCTTCCTGAGCCCTTTCCCCTCCTTCGTGCACACTACACTCCACAAACCGTTCCTGAGACCTTCACTCTGTCGGGCCCCGGACGAGGCACAGGGTGATGAAGTGATGAGTCTGGCACAGAAACACTCCTTCGGAATCCTTAGTCCCGCCAGGGAGGCTCTGCGGGTGTGTGTACCCTCTCCTGCACTTTCGTTTCTATCAGAAGCTCAGATCCAAAATCTCCTAGTCACTCTCTCTCTTGTCCATCACCCCTCACATCCCTTTGCAAGTCCTTCCTGTCAGGTCTACCCTAAGACACGTCCCGAATCCAAGTCCTGCTCACCGTTTCCAACTACTACTGCACTGGTCCCAGTCTCCATCCTCTCTTGCCTGGTACTATGGCGGCCTCCTCAACGACCTCCCAGCTTCCACTCTTGCCCCACCAGAGTCTTTTCTCCACGGAGCTAAATATAATCAGACATGCTACTCCCCAGCTTAATACTATCTAACAGCTTCCTCTTACTAAACCAAAACCAAATTCCTTGCTCCATCTTCTAAAGCCACCCTTGCTTGCCAGCTTGTGTGCAAATCACTCTGCTGCTCATTATCCTCCAGCAACGCTGGTTCCCTTTCAGACCTCACCCCAGGGCCTTTGCACTCGCTGGTTCCTCTGCTTGCAATACTCTTTTCCTAAAACCTCCCCCAGATGTCAGGAATCTGCTTAACGTCCACCTCCTCAGCAAGGCTCTCCCTGACCACCCCACCCAAAGCAGCACCTCCCATCCCAACCAGTCGCTACCACATTTCCTGGCCGGTCTCCTGCACAGCTCTACCTCCCTTTGAGTACCTTGTTTCCTCATTTACATTCTCCTCCTCACACCGGACAGTAAGAAGCTCCATGAGGACAGGGGCTTCGTCTTACGTATTGTTCTAGTCTTAGTACGTAGAATAATGGGGATCCCGAAATACTTGCTGGAAGGATGAGTGAGGAGAATGCTCAGTGGAGGGTGGTGGGGACAGTCACTGAGCTGTGGCATCACCGAGGTCCCTAGTACCGGCCCGATGCTTGACAGCATCCAGCAGATGTCGCTCCCAGTCCCCTGCGCCTGAAGTTGGCACGACAGGACTTTTACCACACCTACCCTGAAGCCATTCTGCCGGAGTTCAAACCCAGTGTCCTAATGCACACACAGGAAACGTGAGCCAGAGGATTTTTCCAAACCTCAACTCCCTCCTCTGTCGAGCGGGCATGATGATAGTCCTGCCTCCGCTCATTCATTCATTCTGCCAAACAGCAGGGCAGTGCAGCAGCAGGACACCAAGTAGGAGGCCACCCCACGAATCCACATGAGCACTGGTGGGGGCCACCTGTGGCACACGGTGTGAAGATCAAACATAGACCAGACTTCCAGAAGGTTCACTCTGAGTAGATGCCACCTCCCTCCTCCTGCCACGTCTGCTTGTCTAAGACCTCGGGGGCCTGAGACCCCATTTCATGCTCCAGGCTCAGGGAGAAAAGTGGACTCTTTCTCTCACCACCACCCCCCCGACCCCGAAGAATCAGTTTTACTTCTTGGAATCCAATTAGTTCCCAGGTAGTTCGGGGCTGCAGGTCGTGTAGCCCTGGGATGCTTTATTTTCTTGGTGCTGACACATGGCCCCCCTGCCCCCTGCATGCCCTGAGCCCACTGCAGACTTGCTCCCAGGGCTGGGACTGACCAGAGCCCCTGCTCCGAGACCTGTGGGTGCAGCCTGGCACCGGCTCTGCCCGCCCCGGACCGCAGGAATGGCCCATGACTGTCTGTGCACCTGTAAGTCCTTGAGGTGCCCTCCAACCCCCCCAGCACCCCTCCTTTGCCCCTTCTGCACCACGCTACATGTCTCATTGTCCATCATCGGCTCCTACCAGACAACAACGGAGAACTCCCAGGATCACGAGGAGGAACAGGGAACAGAGGCTCGTGGGCTTTGCTAATTTATTTTGACAACTCTAATTTCATTTTAATTATTTATGCTCATGCTTTAGAGTTCGCTGGCAAATGACCAGAGGTGTGTGTTTTGTGCAGTGAAGGAGGCATGGAATCCGAGACTTGTCAGCTTTTCCACCTTTTCACGGACTCGAGGGAAATGGATGTTGGGGGACCTCTGTCCCCGCCCCACCCCCACCGCTGGGGGCTCCTCCACCGCCCGTCACGGATGAATTCCTCTATGTGCACAGCACGGAGACAGAAAACAAGAACCCAGCGTGCGGGCTGTTCGTCCCTGGATGTCCTGCCACCCCCCCTGGGGCGTGGCCTGCTCTCGCGCCCACAGTGGAACCCTGAATGTCAGGGGAGGGGGGATGGCGGTCCCTGCTCTTGCCCCCCCCCCCCCCCCCCCGTGGTGTGCACGAGAGAAAACTGTGACTAGAAAAGGACGGGATGACGGGGATGTCCTCAGTCACACAGCGACAAGGGAACCGCAGCCCTGCTGCCCCCAGGCTGGTGCAGCCCCCCCTGCCCGTCTGCCCCCTGAGATCCCGCCTTAGCTGGTGGATTGAAGCAACACCTCAGTATTCGTCAACACGCACACCCCGGCACCCCAGGCCTGAGCCTGCAAGCACAGGGTCCTTCCCGAGATGCTGGCATTTATCAGGGCCCCGGCTGCTGGGTAACTGCTACGTTACCAGCTCGGAGGGTGCCAAGCATACCCCCTTGCCCCCACATAGCATCCTCGGCTCACTTCGGGTGTCCCCGGGACCTGCGATTCCAGCACTGCAGAAGCTCCCCTTGGGGGTAAGCATGTGTGTCCCCGGGAGGAGCTGGACCCAGAGCCCCCGGGGAGTCCGCGGCTGAGCCCACGGGGCTGCCCCTGCCCCTCATCTGGGTCCTCGCGGCCTCGTGGGGAGGCAGACAAAGCAAGGCTCGCTTTGTCCATTTTCCAGACGGGAAACCGCCCATCCCCCCCCAGGTTGATGTCTCTGAAGGCACATGGTCGGTGAGTTCACAAACCAGCGTCGGGACATGTGAGCCCCACAGGACCCTGCTGGGGGTGGGGGTGGGGGCTGGGGGGCCAAAGGGGGAGAGGCTGGGGGGCTGGGCCAGCGGGGAGGGGAGAGGAGGAGAGAGGCTGGGGTAGGGCTGCCATCGTTTCCCTCCCTGTTGTGGCAGCCTGGAAAGCCCATTCATTCATTCACTCATTCATTCATTCATTCCACCCAAGCCCCCGCTGTGGGCCGATTTGTAGGGGAAGACTTGTTAGCGCTCTGCTGTTTTACAGACCAGACTGTGCGGCCTTAGCTATGATTAGGGGGGCGACACCTCCCTCTCGGGGCCATGTGAAGGGTTTCAAAGTTACCTCCGACGTGTATAAGTGCCTAGTACAGCACCTGATGCACTGTGCAGTCTCAGCTACGATGTCCCCAGGAGGGCGGACTCCTGGCTTGTTCGCGTTATCCCAGTCAACAGAGGAAGAAACTGAGGCCCCAGCAGGTTTGGTGGCTCCCTATAACTCCAGCCACTGGCAGATCCAGAGTTTGAACCCCGTGTCTATCTGAGTTCAGAGCTTGAGTCCTTAATGCTAACCTCCGCCTGGAGCTACACACACACACACACACACACACACACACACACACACACACGAGAAGCCCCTGGCTCTTTGGGCTTTAACTCGAGGAAACACTCAGCAGGGGTAAAGCGGGAGAGGGCTGTAATTCTGTAATTTCTCAAACGGAATTTGACTGTGGTTCTCCCTCTTTCACCCTCCCGCTGTGCATCCAGAGGGGGCCCCTGCTCAAGCCCCCACGCTGGGTGCCAGGGGAAGGGGCCCTCTTCTCCCTCCTCTAACGGCTCACGTTCATTCGCAATCAGAGCTCAAGGATTAATGGACGTGGCTCCCGCTTTCAAGTCCCCCCCAACCCGACAGATCGCCTAATTCCTCCCCCCACCCCATTCCTCAGCCTCGCAGGAAAAATACAGGCGGCTTGCTTATCTTAGTGTGGGGTTGCCCTGGAAACGGCAACCCTCGTGAGATGCACTGTCATAACATTTCAGTGCTGTTCGGAACACTTAAAGACACAGCCTCCTCCTCTCTGGGGCCTCAGTCCTCCAGCAGGTTGTCAGAAGCTTGGGGGGGTGGGGGGGAACGAAGGTCTAGGAGGACCCCTGGCTTTGGAAATGTCAGCTCTCATCCTTCCAGGGTTGCGATCAGCTGGTGCCTGGCAAGTGACAGGGGCGGGGGGTGGGGGGAGGAGGCTAGAGAACACACATTCTTCAAGTGGCTTCTGGGCTGGGCACTGGGCTCCACGTGGGTTCTTTGTGATGACTCTCCCCAGCATCCCCACAGAGTTGGCATTATGATGACCTCCATTGTACAGAAGGAAAGACTGAGGCTCCGGGAGGTAAGGTCACTGCAGTGGACACTACTGTGCTCCAGGTGACCCGGCGTCCTGGTTTTAGAACTCAAAGTCTCGCATCCCACGAAACCCCTTGGTCCCTGGCAAACTCAAGGGGGTGGTGGGTCACGGATTAACTTTACCCATTTCCCCATCTTTTCTCACCGGAGACACGGGGTGCATCCCACCTGGGGTGGGGGGCTTGAATGCCTGCACCTGTGACTTCTCTTCAGCAGGTGGCTCCTGGGCCCCTAGAGCTGCTCCACCTTCCCAGCAGAGACCTGAAGTCTTCTGAGCCAGAGATGGCCCCAAGCCAGTGGCTGGCAGATGTGGGAACAGGAAAGCCAGGTTCCCCTGCCTTGACTGGAGACAAGCTTTGAGCATCCCTGTGAAGTCGAGCTGCAGCCACCGTCTGTGGGATTTTTTCTGGGACCCCCTGGCTTGGCATCCTCCCCTCCTTTAGCAGCAACCCTGAGAGCAGAGCCTTAAGGCATCAGGTGCATAGAATCCTCCTTGTCTGCTCCGTGACAGCTGACCTCAGGTCACAGAGTAGGCCGTGCTGGGCTCCCCTCACTTCCACACCCCCCACAAATCCTGGCCTGCCGGCCACACTGAAAGACCCTCTTGCCGCACAGCCACGCCCTCTACAACCTCTGGGCCTTGGCACATGCTATCGGTCCGCACTCCACTGGACGCCTCCTTCCCAGACTGCTTCCCCCAAGCTGAAGTCCACTTGTCCTTCAAGAACTAGCAGAGGTATCAGCTACCAGAAGGGGTTCAGTGGGGCCCAGGGACTTTGCTGTGTCTACATCACTCCCACATGGCTCCACCGAGGGCACACTCTGGAGAGAATGTGCCTGGGGTCCCGAGCTGGCTGTGAGCCCTCATGCAGGCCCCATGCTTCCATCTCTGAACCCCCATGACCCACTCAGGGGCTGTCACGAGGTGCTAACAGACACCAAAAGGGCAGATGAAACCGAGGTAGTACCCACTTTGTGCCAAGCAGTCAGCAGGACCCACCCTCAGGGCCCTACCTGGTCCCCTGACTGCCTCCCCACCCCCTTCCTTTATCTCCCACTGAGTCCCCTGCAGTCCCCTCTCTGCCCACAGTCCCCTCTGCCTACAGCTCTTTCCCCAAAAGGAGCTCTGGGCTGGTGCCCTCCCTTCCTCCCATCTCCGCTTAAAAGCTCCCCTCACAGAGATTTCCTTGACCTCTCCCCCAGCATCGCTCATTGATTTTCCCACTGCCTTAAATATATACTTATTTATATATAGTTACTATATGAGCCAGGAAGAAACAGACACTTAATGATATGCATACGATTCAATATATAATATTTATAAAACATAAATTAATTCACACTGACTCTGTGCTTAGTTGTGTGTTGCTCCCATTAGAGGGTGAGGTCCGCAGGGAGGGACCTGTCTACCACTGAAACCCCAGTACCCAGAACAGTGTCTACTGCACATTGTGAATGTTCCATAAATGTTTTTGAATGAATGCAATATTCTTGAAAAATGCTAGCCCCTCATGGGCTGCTGAGATAGAGTCCTTTGACATAAGTACAATTACAAACAGAAGCTCTCCAGCAGAAATGACTTGTCCAAGGCTGCACAGCCGAGAACCTAGGGCACCACCCGGAGCTCCACGACCTTGACCTTAAACCTTAAACCTTTGCCAGCAATGCAGCAGCCTGCTTGCTGCTTCTGGAGCCCATCCCCTCTTTCTGGAGTAGATACCTTGGGGACTGGCTCCCCTGTGGCTGAGATGCATTAGGAACCAAGGGGAGGAGGTGTCCCATAGAAGAGGGACTGGGCAGCCTGGGTGGTTCAGGGGTTTAGCGCTGCCTTCAGCCCAGGGCCTGATCCTGGAGATCCGGAATCGAGTCTCGCGTCGGGCTCCCTGCATGGGGCCTGCTTCTCCCTTTGCCTGTGTTTCTGCCTCTCTCTCTCTCTCTCTCTCTCTGTCTCTCATGAATAAATAAATAAAATCTTTAAGAAAAAAAAAAAAGAAGAAGAGGTGACTGGGCTGCCTCTGAGCACCTCTCGGTGCCCACGAGAAGGTGGTGGGGCTGGTGGCAGCATGGGTGGTAAAGATCCCAAACAGAAAGAGACTCTCCCGCCAGCTCCTTGATTGCCGCCAAGGCCTCCAGCCTCCCCACACTGGGGTCCAGGTGGAAGCTCTCCAACGTCTCCAGGAGTCCAACATGTCCATTATTGATTAAACATACGAGCCAATTAGTGCAAAAGTGTGAATGGAAGTCATTATGCAGTGTTTCAGGCATGCCTCCTCAAAAAAGTGGGAGAAGTGGAGGCCAAATGTGATGAGTCCCATTGCTCACAGCCTAGACCTGGGCTGGGGTCCCTCAGAGGCCACCCCTTCAAACAAGGCCTGCGACTGCAACGGGGATCCGAGTGGACTTCATTTTCTGAGAGCCTGGAGAAGGGCCTCTGCCCCTGTGAACTGGCTCTCAGCAGTCCCACTTTACAGACCAGCAAACTGAGGCTCAGAGAGAGAACACGGGATTCTCAACCTCACGATGACCTCTCTTGGGGAACCTCACCCCGCGCGACCTCACCTCGCTTGGACGCCTGCCACCCATCTCCTTTCCGGTTCTCCCCGAGCTCGGAGCAAGCGTGTGCACACACACGCACACGCGTACCCACCGCAGGCATTCACCTTCTCGGGCCCCTCCGAGCCCAGCCCTGCAGTGGCCCCCAGGGTGGCTGACTAAAAGCTCTGAGTCTGTGAAGACTGACAGCCCGGGGGACCCCGAGAGACTCTGCTCCCCAGCATCTCTCAGGCCCCCAAAGCACTCACAAAGGGAGCACTGGCAAGAGGCGAGGGCTCTAGAAGGCGTCTATGGGCTCCACGCACCCTGCACAGGCCCCCAGGGACAAGGCTTGGGAGGAGGTGGGCAGGGCTACGTTTTGAACCCGGCCTCTCACTGTTTTCCTTTTCCAGTGTTCACGGTATCCTGCTGACAGACTATGAAAATAAAGACTCATTTCCTACTGATGTGGGATCTTTTTTTTCCTTTTCATTCCACAAATACCACAATTCTGGGTTTATGGCACACGATTCAGCCCTGCCTTGCTCCTGGCTGGGCATAACCAATCTTGCAGCCTCCTGGAGGGCACATCTTTCTCTGCCCGCCGCTCTGCAGGCTCGACAGAGCTTCCCTGCTGGAGAGGCCAGCCCCACGTCCGTCTCACGTATCATCGCCAGCCTTTGCGAGACGAGGCGACTGAGGCCCAGAGAGGTTAAGTAACTTGTCACAGACCACACAGCAAGTTCCCAAAGGAACAGATGGATCATGGCAAGCTTTTGCCTTAGCAGACGTGAGAGCGAACGGAGCTGCTTCCCTTCCAGAAGGCCCCAGTTTGGACAACGGCACCCCGGCGTTGGCTAACGGTGGGAAGAGCCCTGTAGGATTTGACTCTGGGTGGTTGTTTTATTCCCCCGCCCGTGACTTATTTCTGTTGGGAAGTGAGAACCTCAGCTTCTCTGGTGATCTCAGCTCTGCCTCGCGTAAACATTCATAAGCTGTGAAAAGAATTCATTGATGAATTCATGCAACACTCTCTTCTCCCCGGGGTGAATGAAATCCAGCGACGGACGTGCCCATGTGATCGGAACGTCGCCGCAAGGGCAAAATCTGCACGGCTTTCTTCCTTTGCTGTCCCCCCACCCCCCGTGTCTGGATGCCCCGCGTGGCTCTCAGCGAAAGGCCCTCCACCACCCGATTCCGTGGCTCCTGTACAGTGGCCCCGCACAGCCTTGTGAGTCTGCAGAAAGGCTGAGGCCGGCCAGACGCACGGTTCTCCCTTTGACGTGGCCCCCTCTTGCCTCAGAGCAGTGGCGAGGCCATGCGTGTAACATCAGCCCTGCCACCTGACCTCCTTAATCCTGCCCAGCTTCTTCAGGCACAGGCGAGACGCAGCCACCCCCCGGGGTGCCCCCCACCCAAACTGGTGGCTGCCAGCCGCGTGTGGCTGTTCACATTTAAACCATTAAACACTGATGACACGACAATGCCAGTCCCCCTCCGCCACACTGGTCACGCTGTTGTGTTCAAGGTGGCAAGTGTCTCTCACATCGGACTGTGCACACACAGGACATGTGTGTCCTCAGAGAACATTCCATGGAACGGCACACCTCCAGAGCTCCCGGGGCTGTAGTAAACGCTCCGCCAGCGGTCACGTCCGTCTGGGCAGCAAGGGCCCTGGGACTCCAGCAGCCCCCTGGCTGCCCGGCTCTCCGAGAGCCTTGCTTGACTTACCAACTGTTTACAGATTATGTCCCTGCATGACTCGTGGAAGAAGAGGTGTGAAAAAAGTAGGCCCAGCCAACTCCCATTTCCATCCTGTGGATTCTCTGTCTTTTCTCCATCTGTAAAATGGGGATGTGGTATCTGCTCTGCCGGCCGAGAGTTAGTGGAACAGCCCCCCGCGTGGGCCAGGCTCCCCGCTGGTGCACAGGGCGACCGCCTGCCCTGTGCTGTGATCAGGGCCTGTAGGACAGACACACAGCCTGGGAACAGCAAGTGGGGTGAGCAGTGACACTGAGGGCTTCCCAGGGCCCCAGGAAACAGCCTCCACAAACAAAGTGCGATCACCTCCGAAGCGTCCCGAACTCTTGGCCGGCAGCTCAGCCCCATCCCCGGATCATGCCTGGACACAAACAATATTCACACCTGCCAATCTCCAGGCCGTGTTTGCTCTGGACTTGGCCAGACGCTAGGTGCTTTGTATCTTTTCAACCTCATAGTGACCCTAGGAGATTAGAAATGTATTTCCATCTTACAGATGAGGCATGGGGAAGCTAAGAAAGCCATTCGGTGTGGCTCTGAACCCCTAAGCCGGCCGCCCCCCTCACCTTGCCTTTCCTCACTCTCCACGAGGATGAGAATAAGAGGACTTAAGTGACTTGCCCAAGGTCATGCAGATATTAAATGGCAAATGTTCATAACCTTCTGCTGCGAGTCCTCCACCGGCCGTGGGCGCCTCCCAGCCCTGTGCTCGGACCATGACTGTCCCGGGGCTACCGCTACACTGGCACCGCTGCTCAGCAGCTAGCAAGGGGACAGGCCCTGGGGACCGAGGCAATGGCCCGATCGATGTGTACAGTGTGAAACAGAGACAGGGCAGTGGCGGGGTGGAGGGCCTCCAGACAAAGGGAACACTATTAATGGTACAAGCCACCTTGCCAAAGCCACAAATATTTTGTGGAAAAAAAACCCACAGTGGGCTGCAGTGTGGGCCAAATCGCAAATGAGGCATTTGAGGGGAAAAGCTGGCTTCGGCAGGAGGCTGGGGGGTGAAGGGGGTGCACATACCACCAGGAGAATTTTTATGTTGGGGGAAAATATAACATCACCTATCTCTCTTCCCTTATAAAATAACCGTGGGGCTACAGGGGTGGGAAGCGCTGCAGTGCTCCCCGTGACGGCGGGGCTCTCCAAGCATTTGCTGAACGAATATACAAATGAAGAGAACATATTAAAGGAACGGATATGGAAAAGCCATAAAAGGGAAAAAAGAAAAGGGCAAGAGGAAGATAAACGCAAAGTCTGGAGTGGGAAGAGGTGGGCTCAGGCACAGCACTGGTCTTTGGGGGTCTCTGGGTCTCAGTGGCGGGTGCTCATCTACACGATGTACTGTTATCACAAATTCCCTGCAATTACTGTCTACACATCCTTTTGCACCTCATCAGCGTTTCACAGAAACGTTTGTGACGTGAAATAGATCGAGCCCTTCTGAAACATCTGGATTTGAACACTAACTTTGCCCATATTTAGAATAGCGCTTTGGCTCATTACCATGGTTGGGGATGATGAAAATCACCATAGATATTTTTAATGGCACCTTTTATTTATATGGCGCTCCACAGTTTGATGGCATTGCACCACACGCATTATTGGGTTTAAACTTAGATGTAAGGAGTGCAACGATCCAAGGGCAGAAAACGCTAGAAACCAGAAGACCTGCCCTTCAGTCAGGATTCCACTTCTTTCCAGCTGCGGGACCCTGAATAAGCCATTGGACTTTCCAGAGCTTTGGTTTCCCGACTGGCAAAACGGGAGGCTATACATGGGTTGACTGTTTTGTCAGGCGGTGGTTGGTGAAGCCTCACCACTTAGCCAAGTATTCCTTGAACAACTGCTGTGTGCTGGACACAGTCCTGAGAGCTGGGGACACAACGGTGGACACGGCAGAGGCAGTGGCTGCCGTCACAGGGATAGATGGTGGACAAAGCATATTACAGCAGTTACCCCCTTACATGGAGATAGATAAGAGAAGTGACAGCCCAGGGGCCCCAAGACAACTTATGGCAAACCGTTCAACATGTTTGAGGGGCAGAGCTGAGGGCGTTGAAGCCTGAACACATCGTCAGAATCTGTGGTCTTGTTAGAAAGGTAATGGGTCCACATGATTGCTATAAAGACAGGGATAAAAAGGCTCCAGAGAAAATGGGGTAAAAGCAAGACCACCAGCCAGGACCAAGAGCCTATCAGTTCACACAGGATGGACTCTTGGCCCCCGCTGGCACTGGTCAGCAATTAGCTGTTGCTCTGGGCACCAGTCTTCCCGCGGCCTCCCTAACCCCCACCCCGGGCCCCGGCAGCTAACAGGGGCAACGTCTGAACCAGTGTGATGACTCGTGTCCACTCCAGCTGGTCAGGCCTAGCACCCATTCATCCTTAAATCGTTTGCTTTGTGCCCCTGAGTCAAAGGATGAGGTTCCGAACTACACCCCCATCTCTCCCTGTCGAGCTGCCAGCACAGACTGTGCCCTGACCCCTGCTTCCCCACCCAGGCCGCCATGGGAGAGCCAGGCTATGGCTCTGGGGTCCAAGGAATTTTCCCTAGTGAAGGCACAGTGAAGATGCCCCTTGGAGGGGAAGATGAGGTAGCTGCACGGATGGCCAGGAGAAGGGTGTTCTCGAGCAACAGCTTGTGTGTAAGCAGCTCCAATGGCAAGAGTTTGGAGCTGCCACACCCAGCAATGGCCTGTGAGAAGAGGTGGAGCCCTGAGGCCACGTTGAAGATACTGGGATCCCTCCTGGGAGGGCTGGCTGTGAACCAGGGGGGAGCCACCACCAGAGGTGCGAGCCGCAGAGAGCACCCTGGCTGAGACAGGAGCGGCATCTGTGGGTCCTCTTGGGATGGGGGAAGTGCCCGGGGTGAGCAAGTTCCCAAAAATGGTTGTGCTATGTCCCAGATACACATGTGCTCTGATTATTTTCTTCGTCTGTGGCTTTCCTATTCATTTTCTTTCTTTTGTTTTTAAGATTTTATTTATTTACTTGAGAGAGGGAGCAAGTAAGAGAGAGCATGAGCAGATGGGGGAAAGGCAGAGGAAGAAGCAGACCCTCTTGTGGAGCAGGGAGCTTGACAGAGGCTTGACCTCAGGACCCTGGGATCATGACCTGAGCCAAAGGCAGATGGATAACCACCTGAGCCACCCTGATGCCCCACCTTATTCGTCTTTGTAACAGTGTCTTTGATGGAGCAGAATTTTACAACTTGGTGAAGTCCAGTGTCACAAATTGACCTTTTAGCATTACTACTGTTAATGTCCCGTCTAAGCAATCTTTTCCTAGACAAGGCTACAAAGATCTTCTCTGATGTTTTCTTCTAAAAATTAAAGGATTCCCTTTACTCGATAATAAAAATAAACAACCCAATAAAACCGGAGGCAAAGACTGGAACGGATACTTCCAAGATAAGATCCTCAAATGACAATCAGCCCATGGGAAGGTGCTCAATTTCACCAAGTAAGCAAGTGCAAATTAAAATCACCCTAAGATAACACCACACAACTACAGAAGGGGTAAAATCAAAAAGAAAAAAAATGCCGACTATGACGACACTACCTATTGACCGGGCTTCGGAGGACTCCTGACTCTCACACCTGGCTGGTAGAGGTATAACCCAGGATGGCTGTTTTAGGAGATAGCCTGGTTGTTCCTTCTAAGTTAAACACATACCTATCCAGTGATGTAATCATTCCACTCTGAAGTATTCATCCGAGAGGGGGGAAAAAAAGCCACATAAAGGATTATACTCAAATGTTCAAATGTTCACAGTAACTTGATTATGTAGCAGCCCAAAATTGGGAACGTCCAAATGCCATCAAAGGATGAATGGATAAACAAATCATTATATGTACATACATCTACACATCTAAGCTCGAACACCATGCAGCAATACAAAGTCACGAGCTACTCATGCGGATGAAGCTCAGAAACGGTGAGCTCAGTGAAGGAAGTCAGGCACAAGAGCGCACACTGCAGAAGTAGTCCATTTGCAGGAACTTCTTGAACAGGCAGAGCTAATCTATTGCAAGAGAAAGCACATCCATGGTTGCCTGGAAGGAGCCTGTGGGAACTCAATCTTGCAGTGAATGTGGATTACGTGGGTGTCTACATGGTCAACACGGAGTGGACATTTAAGATCTGTATGCCGATTGTGCCCTAATAAAGTCTGTAGTTCTCTGCGGGAAGAAAAGTAAAAAAAAGTTGGGCCACCTGGGTGTATCAGCAGTCGGGCATCTACCTTTGGTTCAGGTCATGATCCCGGGGTCCTGGGATCGAGTCCTTCATCGGACTCCCTGCATGGAGCCTGCTTCTCCCTCTGCCGATGTCTCTGCCTCTCTCTCTCTGTGTCTCTCATGAATGGATAAATAAAATCTTTAAAAAAAAATAAAGAGAAGTTGCTGGGTGTATGCATAGGGAAAGTACATGTACATCCCAGGTGATGTACAGAAGTGCTGAATCGCTATATTGCACACCTGCAACAAGTATAGCATTGGATGTTAACTAAGTGGGATTAAAATAATAACAAAAAGAAAGTACCTTGGCTATTTTATTTTATTTTTAAGGGCATGTTTCTATTTATTCATTTATATTGAAATACATTTGACATATGACATTGTGTAAATGTAAGGTGTGCAACATGTCGATGTGATACATTTACATATGGTAATATGACTACTTTTATAGCATCAGCACTTTTATTGGGTCACATAATTATCACTTCCTTTTTTGGGGTGGGAATAATTAAGGTCTAGACTCTTTGCCAGTTTGTTGATAATAATACACTCATGTGGTCTATATCCACGATTCTATGCCTTAGAGCGCCAGGATTTATTTGTCTACCAGTTGCAAGTTGGTACCCTTAAATGACATCTCTTCTATTCTCCCATTTTTAAAAAGCTCTGCAGTCTGGCGTTGTTACCAAACATGCCAGAGACGTGGGAGAAGAGAGAGAGAGAGGTACACACAGGCTGCTGGAAGGTTCCATTTGCTCATCATCCAACAAAGATCTGTCAAGCCCTACTGTGTGCTATTACAGCCTCTGAACAACAAAGGCGGATAAGATAGTGTCCCACCCATTCAAGGAGCCAAGAGCCGTGCGTGTACGCACAAGTACATGTATGTGCATGTGTGTGCCTCACTTCTCTAGAGGATAGCCTCATAGTTTCCAGTGACCAAAAAAAGTATTATAGTATTTAAAAAAAACAAAAACAAAAACAAAAACAGCCACTTGGCCACCTCTTGGTTCACCAAGGCGCTGGGCAGCTGCAACATCTGGAACTGCATCCAAGAGGCCCTCCCTCCCCAAAAGGGAGCCAGTTGAGGCAGGGCAGGGTCTCTAAGTGGACCGGCCTCCAGCAAGTCCCAACATGCAGATGCCAACAAGGTTTCCAAGCCCTCACTAGGCTTCACTGCCTCTTTCCTACAGATAGCACAGCGGATTCCTCCAGCACAACCCCACGACCACAAATCCACCCGTTTCTGGCTGCTCTTTTTATTTTCCTTTTTTAAAGATTTTATTCATCCATTCATGAGAGACACAGAGAGAGAGGAAGAGACATAGGCAGAGGGAGAAGCAGGCTTCCTGCAGGAGGGAGCCTGATGTGGGACTTGATCCCAGGACCCCGGGATCACCTGAGCCAAAGGCAGACGCTCAACCACTGAGCCACCCAGGTGTCCCTGGCTGCTCTTGCTGCCCTTTGCACAAACTCCCAGAGCAGCATATTTCCTTAATGTGTGTGATAAGCCAGTCCTATCTCAACTGCTGTCTCTTCAACGGGCAGCAGAAAGAACCTGTGCAACCATACCTGAAAAGTAGGCATTCCACAGACGGGATCCAAGACCGGCCAGTGCTCAAAACTCTTCACCAAGATCCCCACTTGTCATTCCAGCCCCAGGAAGCTGGCAGGTTGCAGGGACTTATTTCTCCCCATCCTGCCCCTGCTTGAAGAAGCGTTTTAATGATGGACACGGAAGTCTCTAAGTCAGTGCTTGTGGCTGCTATCCCTAGGACCAAGGGCCCTGCCTGAGAGTGAAGCATTGTGATCCCCATTTTACAAGTAGGAAAGTTGAAGCTCAGGATGACATGACCTGACCAAGGCCACACAGCTTGCCACTTGGCAGAAACTGGATTCCAGAGCTTCTGGTTCCAAAAGGAATTCATGTCATGTCATTTTTCTCCATAACAAACCTTGAATCATGCCCGGTTTGCTGCTATCAATATGTACTGGAATGAATGAATGAATGAATGAATGGGTGGATGGATGGATGAATGGAACAGAAAGAGTCAGGAAAACACCCAGCTTCAGACGGCATTTGCACAAGGCCCAAGATTATTCCCTGACTCAACCTCCCCGCTCTCCCTGGAGCCCTTGCTGAGCTCAGCACCTGAGTAAAGGGGCCTCAGCTAATCCAGAGTTCTGTAGGCCTGGAGCTGAGCAACAAGCAAGACCATCCAAAAGTCTGGTTGCAGCACCTGTGTGTGTGTGTGTGTGTGTGTGTGTGTGTGTGTAGTGGGGAGAGGCAGGGAGGACATGTGAGTGTTAAGTGGGAATGGGGGTGGATGTATAGGAGAGGTATGTGTAGGGGTGTAAAAGTGTTGCACGGATGGGCGTGTGCAGGAGTCCGTGGGTATGAGCAGGAGGGCAAGGAGGTCTGTGGGTAAGCAGGTGCATGAGAAGGTGAGCAAGGAGGCATCGTGGGCCGTAAGAAGCAGTCAAAGGTGATCTGGGTCTTAGCAAGGCCACAGTGGTGTGCTCCATTCTCTCCCCAGGGGGACTAATTTTAGCCACAGCCCTGATCCCGAAGGCTCCCAGTCTAGGAAGGTCACTGCCCCCCATTATGCCTCCTCAAGATCTGACCCGGCTGGCCTGCCTTCTCCCTCCTGCGCATAGCAGGTCAAAGAGGAGCCCTCGCTGAAAACAGAAAGGACACAGTGCTTTTCTTAGCATGTGAGGACAGCCAGGCCTGGGGAGGCTCTAGACAGTTCTGAAATTTCTATACTGTCTCTGACCCCATTTCAGAATCTTGGGCAGGTTAAAGGACTGGCCTCCTTCACATGAGCTGGGGTAAACTGAGGACAGAGCCAACAGAGAAACTGAGGTGGGGCGGGGGGGGGGGGGGCGGCTGAGGAGGAACACGACGCCAGGCTAGAAGCAAAGTGAGCACAAAGGAGGCTTCTCTCTGCTGAGAAGAGCCCAGGGGCCAATCCTTCCAGGGCAGACATAGTCACTCAGTGGCCATCACAAGGCCCCTAAGGACCAGACCAGGTCCTCCCTTGGCTCAGCAGGACCTGGAGTTTGGGCTGAGCCTCTCCCTGCACAGACTGGACCTGACAGCTCCTGGCTGACCCCCACAAGGATGTCTGGTGTGTGTGACCAGGGACCAAGACCGATGTCCTAAGGGTCCCCCATGCCCTCTGGGCACTGGACAGGGAGCCACTGCCATCTCTTTGGGACAGGCAAAGCCAGCCCTGCCCTTGGTCAAACTGACCTCCACAGTCAAGATTCTGAGGACCACAGATGCAGGACTGTCAGCTCAGACCAGGATCGAGGGGAAGGTCTCTGGCCCACCAGTATATTCCCAGGAATACGTTCCTGGTGGATTCATAGGAGATGTAATGCGAGAGTGGACTGCAAATGCTGGGTGGCTGGCACTGAAAACCTCCTCAGAGATCAAGTGGGCCATCCCTCTCCCCATTTCACAGGGGAGAAAACCGAGGCCCAGACAGAAGACGTGACTTCTTCATCACAAATCCAGCCCCGAGGCAACCAGGAGGCCGGGCCATCCACTGCCAGGCCCCCACTTCCCCTCTGAGGGCTGGTTTACAGGTAGTTACAGGTAGTGAGCACCCTGCTTGGTTCTGTGATCCAATGAAGGTGACGTCTGCCATGACAAAGGGACGCTGGGGAGGCTGCATCTGCCTTGTGTTTGCTCCTCCCGGCCTCAAGTGAAGGGGAAGTGAGGGAGAAAGTCCTCTCTCTCTGGAGGAGGTCATTATTTGCCATCTTGGTCCCTTACAACAGGAGGCTTGTGAGCCCGGCTAGCTACCGAAACTGGGCAACCCTGGACCATGTCTTCTGTCTTTGATACCCTCCTCGCCCCCTCCCTACCTCACCGAGCAATGATATGGCCCAACTCACATTTCTAGCTCCTCCTCCTCCTCCTCTTCCTTCCACAGCACTCTGCTCTAACCCACCAGAAGACTCCCTGCCCCCAGGAAGTCCCCTGGTTCATACCTCCTGGGCTTTGTACCCCTCCCTCTGCCTGGACTCCTCTTTCTGCAAGGGGAGAAAAAAATCCTTCAAGGCTCAGGACTGGTGGTGGCCCTTCTACGCAGCCTTCCCCAGAGTCCTACAGCCAGCCCATCATGCACCACTCCCCAGCCCATGCAGGTCTCCAAGCCACTGGTTCCTCCAGCAGAGCACCACACGCCCCCTCCGCGGAGGGACATAGGGCTCACCTCCAGCACTGATCTGGGGCTGGAATGTAGTAGGTGCTCAATAAATGCATATGGTGAGTTACACTGATACCTTTACCAGCCACCTCTTCTGGAGCTGGTGGAAAGATTAGAAGGAGGTGCAAGAAAGAAAGAGGAGGGGTTGTGGGAGGCAGGCGGCAGGAACCACAGCGAGATCTGTTAACAGTGGGAGAGGAGAGAGAACGAATTCATTTCCTCCCTGGTAGGTAATGTGCCTGTAAATATTCACAAACCACGCAAGTTCTCTTAGCCTTCCCATTAAAGATAAATGCATAAATAAACCAGGCTACCCAGGGGCTTTGCACACAGGCTGTTGTTCCCGTCCTAGAATAGCTGGGTGACTATTTATTTAGTTGCACCCCACCCCCGCCCTGAAACAGTTCCAGAGGGTGTCCAAAAGTGGGTGACAGGGAGAGCAAGCAGAAGGCTCAACAGGAGTGGCGCTGGTCACTCCAGAGCTGAAGTAGGTTTGCCTACAAGACCTGGGGAGCTGCTGAACCAGCAGCGCGGAGGCCAGGACAGGTGGCCTCATTTGCCAGGCTTGGGTTTGACCAAGTATCCCCCTCTCCCCCCACCCGAACACCTGAATGCCTGTGGAGGGTCCAGAGGTCACACACAGACAGGTCTCTGTGTTCCAAGTGGTTCTCTTGCTAAGGAGAAGATAAATGCCTCCTTGAAATGCTAGAAATGTATGACATATGGAGGGGGACACAGAAGGTCCCAGACATATAGGCTATTCGAGAGCCAGTATCCCCTGGTCCCTATCAGGGTAGACGTCACCCATTCGGCAGCCAGCACCCCTCATAAATTACCCACAGATCCCTCTCAGCGTCTTGTCCCAAGCACGCAGGGAAGGGTACACAGCCAGACCATGGCAGGAAGTAGGCTCACTATATGGGGTGGGGCGGGGGGCAGCTCTCCTTCCTCAGCTAACAATGCAAACTTGTGTGGCACCAACAGGAAGCTGAGGCCCGAAGCCCAATCCCGCTGCCATGCTCAGGATATGCACCAAATCCAGGAACACTTGGTTAACCTGGACTCACTCAGCCCACTCCCAGAATGACAATGGCCAGCCTCTGCGTAGCACTTGCCAGCGGATGAGCTCTTTTGATCTTCACGGCAGCCTTAGGAGGCAGGTTACTATTATTGTTACTATTACCCCCATTCTTATGACCACCCCCACTTTATAGATGGGAATACTGAGTCTCAGAAATACAGTCTCACGGGGAACGGGAGTGGAGTCAGGAGTCACACCACACATATCGGCCCTGGGGTCTATACACAAAACAACTAGTCCTCAGAGGAGAGAGGTCAGCAAAGTAGAAAGAGGCTGGGTGCGAGGTCTCAGGATCAGGGTACGTTTGGTATTTTGGGAGGAGGGGCCTGTGTGTGGCATTTTTTTTACTAAAGATTTTATTTATTTATTTATTTATTTATTTATTTATTTATTTATTTGGGAGAGGGAGAGCATGGGCAAGCGGGGAAGGAGCAGAGGACAGCAGACTCCTTGCTGAGCACGGGGCCCGACATGAGGCTTGATCCCACGACCCAAGTGGCAATTAAGAATCTGTCACCCAACCGACTGAGCCACCCAGGTGCCCCTGTGAGTGCCATTAAAAATATATATATACATGTAAAAGAGGGTGCAGGGGTACAGCCCACCCACGTCATTACCTCACTTAATCTCAACGGCAGCTCTGTCAGGAAAGGTTAGTATGCCCAGTTCACAGATAAAGAAACTGAGGCTCATGAAGCTTAACGGTCTTCCTGCAGACTGGGAATCCAATCTGGGCCAGCTCGTCGCAGCCACTTCTGCTGGCTCCAGGCCCCGCTCCTCCACTGGCTGGAGTGGCTGGGACCCGGTCCTTCACCGGGCGGACCTCAAGTGCCACACCCGTGAACCAGGGACGTCCTGGGCCCCACGCAGCCCCGGTGGCCGGGAAGGGAGAAGGAGACCGCAGGGAGGGTGAAGGGCCCCTGCTCTGAAGCCCAAGTACCGGCGGCTCGCGGAGGGCTGACATTTACGACGGTGCATCCCGACGCCCCACAGGATGCTCTGCCAGCAAGGAGATTCAATTATGGTCATTATGGTGCACTTAGGAAAACCAGGGAGCAGGCTAATACATTTTAGAAAGATTTGTAACAACAGAGGTTGAATCCGAACGAGTTTTCTACTTAACCCTCAGTTAAACAGAAAATCCATTTAACCGCAAGGCAACGGTCTTCCCACTCTGCAGCCGATCACTTTCTATCTTACTGTCTGCCATTTAGACCCATATTTTTTATCACCCTTAAGCCACCTTGAATAAAAAAACCAGTTCATTGATGGAAAGAAAGATGTCAGAAGCCTCTGTGGGTCTGCAGCCCTGGATCGATGCCCTCAAACCTGTGCCTGCCTCCTCAGACGGGGCAAGAAGGATGCGCTTATATTCATCACTGCTGAAGACGCTGGTGGGCTCCATCAGAAGCAGCTCCACGGGCCCCAGAGGGAGTGCTAATTCACACCTCCCACCCTCCTCTCCTGCCCCCCCGACAGAGACCAAACGGATCAGCTGCAGTCATTGGAAGCTTCCAGAAGGAGGCTGGAGAAGGGATGTTCCTAGCATCAACTATCCTGCTGGGTTCCTTGTGCTTCTAGCGTGCTAAGCCACAGAGCCATGGAGGCCAGGGTTGTCCGGGAGGCCTGATCCAGAGAAGGGGGAGATGCACATTTCTTTTCCAGGAAATGAGGATGAACCCCTATCAGCCAGATAGTTTTCTCTCTGTTAAATAAAGCAGCACTGACTGCATACACACAAAGACACTCCGGGTACAGAGTTAGCGGATAAAGCATGGGATGTTCAGTTAAGTTTGAATTTCACATAAGCAACAAGTAATTTTTTTCTTCGCTCATGTGCCAAATACGACATGGGACTAATATTTTTAGGACATACTTAAACCAAAAAATCCTTTGTTATCTATGCAAAGTTCAAATTAACTAGGCAGTCTGCTGCCTTTTTTTTTTTTTTAAGATTTTATTTATTTATTCATGAGAGATGCAGAGATACAGGCAGAGACACGGGCAGAGGGAATAGAAGCAGGCTCCCTGCGGGGAGCCTGGATGCAAGACTCGATCCCCTGAGGGGAGCCTGATGCAGGACTCGATCCCAGGACCCTGGGGTCACACCCTGAGCCAAAAGCAGATGTTCAACCAGTGAGCCACCCAGGCGCCTGGCCTGCCGCTTTATTTGCTAGGCCTAGTGACCCCTTCCAGTAGAAGCCAGGTGCCTGTCCACAGCCAGTGAGGGGCCCCGACCCAGGGTTGCCCAGGGAGGGGTCCCCAGAGCTGTTATGCAGTGGGGCGATGGTGAACCGGTTGGGGGGGGGTGTGAAAAAGCAGGAAGCCCAACAGACCCCGATTTCTGAAAGCACCTCTGCTGACCATGTGCCCGAGCGGGAACAAAAGCAGGAAACAAATGGGCCTCTTGTCCCAAGAGAGGGGGACTGAATGATTTCTCTTCCCCCACTTCCCAAGCCCTGTAACGTTGTTTTATTGTCTTAACATAACAGTGTGTGCACGCACACCAAGTGCTCGACTTTTCTCATCTTTGGGAGTTATCAGGTGGTTCTATCAGATTTCAAGTTCATTGAACCAGTTGGGGGGGGGGTGGATTTTTCATCTCTGTACCTGCCAGGATGTTTAGTGAATGACGGAGGGTGAGAGAAAGGGGGCGGTGAAGAGGGGAGGGAAGGAGGGTGGGAGGGCTTCTGAGGGCCACAGGACTTCCCAGGCTAGGGGAGCCCCTCGCCTGCCCCAGGGCTCTGGGCTGCCTCTCCTGGGTGGGGAGGTCCCTGCAGCCACAGGCCTGGGTGGCATTTGGACAGCAGACAGCACAAAGCCCAGCATCTGGTGTGAGCCCCCCACCCCAGTCCCCAGCCCTCTGCATTTACCCAGCGCGGAGACACAGTGCAGCACCCGGGGACAGACTCCGCACCCTCTGCTCTCCCCTGGCCCTCTCTCAGGGGACACACTTGCTTCTCCGTTCAAGTTCAGTTTAAACAGATGTTGTATTCCTAAGAAGCCCTGTCTTTGAAGTCTGGGAGAAAAATCTCAGCTCCAAAGGGACATTTCCTACCTAAAAGGCTCTCCAGGGAGTCTCAGCAGAAATAAAAACCAAAAGCCCTGGATTTTTATCTCTTGGTATTTATGAGATTTTTCATTAGAACCGCTGCCTCCACAGATTGCTCCGTGGAAGAGAAACAGACGGAGAAGGAGGGAGGGAAGGAGGGCGGGGATCCCAAGGAGCAGGGCTGGAGGTGTCCCCAGGAGGGATGCAGCCTCACAGCCACCAGGGCAAACTGTCACCATAAAGGATGGAGCTGTCTGGAATGCTAGACACTGTACACAGCCGGTTCTCAGAACCCGGATGAGCCAAACACCTACCGGCTCAGGTACTGCCCCGCCTCCTGCCTCAGCCTGTATTGGACACCGAGAAGGCCTGTCTGCCCCTATTCCCCCTGCACCCACCCCAATACTCCCTGGTCATACAGCAGGACCTGCCACAGCATCTGGTCCGCAGGATCTTCTGAGAACATTCTGTCCCCTTGGGCCCCCTCCCCAGCAACACCCTCTCGGGCACAGCTCCCTATTGGTGTCCAAGGATGGGGCAGCGGAAGCAGTTGGTGCAAGGTGTAGATAATAGGGGATGAACTGTCTGTGGGGTATTTAAAAGCAAACATAAAACTGACCAAATGCTGACAATTCTAAACAACATCAGTGATAAATCATTCTGCCTTGAAAAAGGTCTTTGAGGTTCTAAACAATTGCCATAGTCACTGCTGAGTTCCTTTCTTTCCTAAGAAATTTCACAAATTACTTTTCATCCCTGCAACTTATTTATTTTGTAACTGGAAGTCTGTACCTCTTAATCCCCTCCACCTATTTTGCCCATACCTCCCCCCAACCCCCGCCCGGCAAGCTCTAGTTTGTTTTCCATCTTCATGAGTCTGTTTCTGTTTTTGTTTACTTGTTCATTCGTTTGTTTTGTTTTTCGATTCCTCATGTAAGAGAGATCATGTGGTGTTTGCTTTTCTCTGACTTCTCTCACTTAGCATGATACCCTCTAGGTCCATCCGTGTTGTTGCAGGAGGCGAGATCTCATTCTTCTTTATGGCTGAGTAATATTGCATTACAGACCTACACCGCATCTTTATCCATTCATGTCAGTAGACACTTGGGTTGCTTCCGTATCTAGGCCATCGAACACAGGGGTGCAAATATCTTCTCAAATTAGTGTTTTTGCATTCTTTGGGCAAATATCCAGTAGTGGAATTACTGGATCACATGGTATCATGGTATTTCTATTAATAATTTTCTGAGGAACCACCACACTGTTTTCCACAGTGACTACACCAGTTTGCCTTCCCACCAACAGTGCACCAGGGTTTCCTTTTTCTTCACATCCTCACAACACTAGTTATTTCTTTTCTTTCTGATACTAGCCGTTTTGATTGGTTGTGAGGGGATACCTCACTCTGGCTTTGATTTGCATTTCCCTGATGATGAGTGATGTTGAGTATCTTTTCATGTGTCCATTGGCCCTCTGTATGTCATCTTTTGGAGAAATGCCTATTTAGGTCCTCTGCGCATATTTAAAAATCAGAATATTTGGGATCCCTGGGTGGCGCAGTGGTTTGGCGCCTGCCTTTGGCCCAGGGCGCGATCCTGGAGACCCGGGATTAAATCCCACGTCGGGCTCCTGGTGCATGGAGCCTGCTTCTCCCTCTACCTATGTCTCTGCCAATCTCTCTCTCTCTCTGTGACTATCATAAATAAATAAAAATTTTTTAAAAAATTAAAAAAAATCAGAATATTTGTTTTTCTGGCGTTTGCTTTTATAGATTCCTTATGTATTTTTGATATTAACCCCTTATCACATATACGGTTTGTAAAATCTTTTTTCATTCAGTAGGTTGCCTTGTCATTTTATTGATGGTTTTCTTTGCTGTGCAAAAGCTTTACATTTTTGTGTAGTCTCAATAGTTTGTTTTTGTTTTTATTTCCTCTGCCTGAGGAGACACATCCATAAAAAAAGTTGCTGAGGCCAATATCAGAGAGATTACTGCCTATGTTTTCTTCTAGGAGTTTTATGATTTCAGGTCTCATGTTTAGGTCTTTAATCCATTTTGAGTCTATTTTTGTGTGTGGCATAACAAAGTGGTCCAGTCTCATTCTTTTGCATATAGCTGTCCAGTTTTCCCAACAGCATTGTTGAAGAGACTGTCTTTCCCCATTGTATGTTCTTGCCTCCTTTGTCATAGATTAATTGGCCATATGAGTGTGGGTTTATTTTTGGACTCTATTCTTTTCCATTTATCTATTTGTCTATTTCTGTGCCAGTAGCATACTTTTTTGATTACCACTTTTAAGTATATCTTGAAATCTGTGATTGTAATAACTCCAGCTTTGTTTTTTCTTAAGACTGCTTTGGCCCATTCAGGGTCTTTTGTGGTTCCATACAAATTTCAGGATTATTTGTTCTAGTTCTGTGAAAAATACTACTGGTATTTTGATAGAGAATGCATTAAATCTGTAGACGGCCTTGGATAGTATGGATATTTTAACAATATTAATTCTACCAATCCATGAGCATGGTATATCTTTCCATTTGTTTGTGTCACCTTCACTATCTTTCATCAATATCTTAGTTGAGTTTTAATAATATGTATGTAAACTTCAAATGAGCACACCTTCATTACTTAAAGTCTAATAGACATTGTGTTTACACGGAAGTTATTTCAAAGAACATTACTCATACAGCCAGACCCAATGCAAGCCAATTCTGCTAAGCACGTTCATTTCATTCAGAATCTCTGGAGTTTCCATCTCCAGCCCCTTTGCCACTAGATACTATTCCAGGTAAACAGTAGGTTTGAACTAAGCAATGATAGTGTAATGATTGCAAGGATGAAGACAAAGAAATTGGATTATCTCCAGCACTGCCTTGTCTACACAGGTCATTGTCCAAGCTGTGTTTGGGAGTTCACTTTTTTAGAATTTTCCTTGAGTATTTCTTCCTTTTTTCAAAATATCCATTAATGTGATTAAGAAGTGTGAACCCATTCCTTTTTCATTTCTTTGTGCTGTAATTTTTTTTTTTGTCAAGGGGCCTGGTTATATATATGAAGTTCTCTAAAAGGAGAGTTTCACTCTCTGTGTTTCTTTTCTGGCCATTAGGAGAATTGATTTTACTTCATCATTACTACCAAAAATAATTTTGTTGTAAACAGCAGGCAGGTACCAAAAAAAATCATCTTCCTTGAGTGTCAAGTACCCTGCTGCATCTGCTATATTTTAAGTCAGGCACCAGCAGCTCTACAGTGCTTTCTTTCAGAGCAGGCATTATGTCCAGGGCTGACTCTTGGAGCTGCCGTCTCTTCCTCATTCCATGCCACTCAACAGCTCCCAGGACACTGTGAAAATAAGATCCATCTGCCTTGGTGTCCAGGATGGGCTGCCTACTGGGCAGCTCCAGATAGCTACCAGTGGGTACTTTCTCCAGGTCCCCAAAGACCCTGGATCCCCCATCATCTTCTCCATTTATACTCACTCCCTAGATGATTTCATTAAAGCCTGGGGTTTAAAATACTCCCTATAAGCTATGGCTTCCAAATTTGTCTTTCCAGCTGTGACCTCACCCGTGAACTCCAGGTTTGTACCTCCATCTTCATTCTTGCCACTGCCATTTGGATGGCTAATAAATGTCTCAACTTAAAAGGCCTCCAAACAGAACTCAGTATGTTCCCTTCCCCCTCCACCAAAGCCTAGCCACCAAGGCTCCCATATACAGGCACAAACTCAATGGTCAGCCTTGACTCCTCCCCCACCCTATGCAACCCATCAGTGACTCTGTCAGTGGTACTTTCAAAATAGATCATGAATGTGTGGGCTTCTCAGCACCGCCGAAACTATTTTGTCTTTCCAGATCACTTTGTCTTGTGCCTGGATTCTAATATTGGCCTCCACTCTGGCCTCCCTGTCCCTGATAGGGGACTCCATCCAGCACCCAGAGTGATCTTGGTATTATGTAAATTTCATCCCATCTCTTCCATGCATATTGGCTTCCCATCACACTTAGAATCAAAATCCAAAACCCTCACCCTGGTTGGCAGCCACTCTGCTTCCACGCCACCCTCCCTCTAGCACACTGGCCTCCTCCCTGGTAATCCAACATGTCAGCCACTTCCCTGCCTTATGGCCCTGACTTTTGCTGTTCCTTTCACCAGAAGGCTTTTCACCCAGACAAAACTCAAGGCTTCATTGCATTCAGGTCTCTGCTCAAATGACATCAATCAGGAAGGCCTTCTAAGTACCCCTTATCCAAAACAGCAAACCCCTGGGCACTCCCTACCACCTCCTGCACCTCATACTGTCTGACTTTTAATTTATTTGTTTGGTCTCTCTCTCTCTCTCTCTCTCTACAAATAGAAGATAAGCACCATGAGGGCAGAGACTTTGCTCTTTCGTTCACTACGATATTCTCAGCATGCAGAGAAGTACCTGGTACATGACAGTGGCTGAACATGTATTTGTTGAATCATTGGTTGTGGGTTCACATTTGATGTTTGCCTTCAAACTAACTCTGGGCCAGATATTGTCGTCACCACACCCATTCTGTAGATGCAAAAACTAAGAATCAGAGAACAGAAAGGATTTACCCTCATGATCCCTCAGATGGTGATACATCTACACTCAAATCATAGGATCCATAGAACAGGAAATCACTAGAGAAAATCAACCAAACTAAGAGCTGCTTCTTTTTTTTTTTTTCTTTTTAAACATTATTACATGTACTGGGTAGGGCCATTCTCCCTCTAATGGTTTCTAGTTTGTCTCAATACTCCTCACTTAAGATTCCACCCCCCCCTTTTTTTTTTATGATAGTCACACACAGAGAGAGAGAGAGGCAGAGACACAGGCAGAGGGAGAAGCAGGCTCCATGCACTGGGAGCCCGACGTGGGATTCGATCCCAGGTCTCCAGGATCGCACCCTGGGCCAAAGGCAGGCGCCAAACCGCTGCGCCACCCAGGGATCCCTGCTTCTTTGAGAAGACTGATAAAATTGACGAGCCTCCAGCCAGGCTGACTAAGAAAGAGAGAAGACACAAATTACTAATATCAAAAATGAAAGAGGGGACATCGCCATAGTTCCCGTGAACATTAGAAGGATAAGAAAAGAATACAATTACTAATTCCAGGTCCATAAATTTGATAACTTAGATGAAATAGATCAAGTCCTGGAAAGACACAACCTGCTGAAACTCATACAAGAACAGACAACCTAAAATAGGCCTGTATCTATTAAATAAATTGAATCAATAACGAACAACCTCTCAAAGCAGAACACAGGCCAGATTTACTAGTGACTTCTACCGAACATATAAGGATGGAAGGAAGTATACCTATTCTCAAAAATCTCTTCCAGAAAATACAAGCAGAGGGAATGTGCATTCTAATTCATTCTATGAAGCCAGCAGTAGCCTAATACCAAATTCAGACAAAGAAAAGAAACCTACAGATCAAAACCTAAGTACAGATATTTGGAGCAGCTTTATTCTTCACTGCCAGAACTTGGATGCAACCAAGATGTCCTTCAATAGGTAAGTGGATAAATAAACTGTGGTACATCCAGATATTACTAAAATATTATCCAGCATTAAAAAGAAAGTTCTGACACCTGCTACAGCATGGACGAACATGGAGGGTATTATGCAAAGTGAAATAAGCCAGTGATACACACATGGGTGTGCACACACGCATACTCACCACACACACAAAATAACCCCAAAACACAAATACTGTATGATTGCATTTATATAAGTGATTCAGGGGCAAAATCATAGAGACAGAAAGAAGAAGGGGGGTTGCCAGAGGCTGGGAGAAAAGGGGAATAGGGAGTTGGTGTTTAATGGGCATAGAGTTTAAGTTTTACTAGATGAAAAGAGTTAAGGGGATGGATGGTGGGGATGGCCACACAACAATATGAGTGTATTTAATACCACAGAACAGTACAATTAAAAATGGTTAAAACAGTACATTTTATGTTATGTGTTTTTTACCAAACTTTTAAAAATGGGGTGAAAATGAGTGATCAAGTCATGAGAAGACGTGGGGAGAGCTTAAAGGCATATTTTAAGATATTTTTTAAAGATTTATTTATTTATTTATTTATTTATTTATTTATTTATTTGAACAAGAGCATGTGCACACAAGTAAGTAACCCAGAATGAGGGAAGGTTGGAGGGAGAGAATTGCGCTCAGACTCCCTGCTGAGCATGGGGTGGGGGGCGGGGTGGAGATATCTCAGGACCCTGAGATCATGACCTGAGCTGAAATCAAGAGTCGGACACTTAACTGACTGAGCCACCCAGGCGCCCCTTAAATGCATATTTCTAAGTGAAAAAAGCCAGTTTGAAAAGGCTGCAAACTGTATGATTCCAACTATAGGACACTCTGGAAAAGGCAAAACTATGGAGACAGTAAAAAAGATCAGTAGCTTAGTGGGGAGGGAAGGATGAATTGGCAGAGCACCGAGGATTTGTAGGGCAGTCGAACTATTCTGTTGGACACGATCGTGGTGGAGACGTGTCATTATACGTTGGCCCAAACCCACAGAAGAAAGGCGCACCACCAGCAGTGAACCCGGATACAAACCACAGGCTTTGGGTGATAATAGTGTGTCCATGCGGCTGCACTGATGTGTGGTTGTCACAGGCAGCACGATGGTGTGGTTGTCAGCGGTGCGGAGACTGTCGGTGAGCGAAGACAGGGAGAATGTGAGAACTCTCTGCATTTTCCCTCAATTTTACTGTGAACCTAAAAGTGCTCTAGAAAATAAAGTCTTTTAAAAAAAAGAAAGAGAGAAAGGCTTCAGAGTCCAAGGCACCATCTCCCTCCATCCCACAGTGCCTTTCTATCCTAATATAACCCCACCCATACCCCAGGGAGGGAGACCCTGCAGGGACCCCCCCCCAAAGCACAAGGGATGACGTCATTTGTTTCTTCTCACGGCGGCAGCTCCGGACAGGTCATTACACCACCCCAGCTAATGGAACAGCAGGGTGATTTGGGCTTTTTCCTTTCTTTTTAGGCTGTTAATTACAATATATTGTTTCACATTTTTGGCCAATAAAAGAAGCTGCTGGGCACCGCAGAATGATCACCAGACCAGGGTGGGGACAATGACAGACCCGTCCCATCTCTGGCATACCATTGCTGTGTGACCTGGAGCATACAGGTGCCTCTCTGTTGCTGACACGCCTCTGAAAATGGTGTTCCTACTCCCTCTCTCTCTGCCACCCCTGGCTATTTGAAAGTTCTTCAGCTGTGATTCACAATGTGAATATATGTCATTATTTTAAAAATGTAATAATAATAAAGCCTCTTAAGGTCATGTTCTGCTCAGTTTTTCTGTGTGAACAGAAAAGTAATGATTTGCTCCATCTCTAGATGAGGACTTAGTATCTCCCCATGATGTCCAGGAGTAGTCACTACCCAGAACAAATGGGTCTGTCTGGCCTTGCTCTCATGGTCAGCCGTGTCAGGGAAATGGAACATCTCCCAGGGAAAAGCTCTACTGGCTTTGCCTCCTACCAGGGACAAGGTTGCATCCGGCCCTAGGATGAACCTCCTTGTATAAATTTAAAACACTTGAAAAAGAAAGGAAGGAAAAGGTTTGGGATGGAAAGTATCCAAGAGGGCAGAAAAAGACCAGGTTGCTGTCATGAGTTACATATGGACACAGGGCTGGCCTGAGGCCAGAAGGTTCTGGCAGACTTTGGGCTGAGTGAGCAGGAAACTGGGGTGGTGAGAACCTGTCAGCCTGTCCCCTCACACATGAGTCCCAGCCAGAGAGTGACGGGGGAGCCAGGAGGGAGAGGAGGCCCTGGGGCTGGAGCCCCATCCTGGCCTGAAACTCACAGCCTGCACCCCATCTGTCAGAGCTGCAGAGAAATGAATGGTGGGGTTCAGATGGTACAGGAAATGATACCCACCCTTTCTGGAATGTCGCCTCCTTCCCGGGTGGTGGGCTACACACCTGATATCCATCATCTCATTTAATCTTGACCACGAAGCCTGCAACTGCAACTACTGTCTTCGTGTAACAGGAGAGCAAATGGAGTTCATTCACACAAGCTAATGAGTAGCCAAACGACAGCCCTGAAGTCCATCTGGTGCCAAAGCTATGCTCTCCCTCCTGCATTCAACTGCCCCCTGATTTATAAATACTAGACAGAAAATTATATATATCTATAGATATATCTATATATCAAGAGTGAATCTCTTTTCTACCTGGCCGGTGAAAAGATGGGAGCCTGAACCCAACCAGGATGTGGGAATCACTGGACCAGTGTCACGTTGGTTGCACGACCAGAAGTCAAAGGTCTGGATGGAGGGAGGTGCTGGTCCCCCCCACCTTGACTGGGGTCAGAACACAGCCAGAGCTCTGGCTTTGGCTCTGAGGGCTGAATGATGAACGTGCCCAGTTCAGGCCAGAGTCCCCCCGTCCCCCATCCTGAGGAGGGTCCAGAGAAGTCAGGAGTGCTCCAAGACCAGCATCCTCAAAGGGAGGTAGAGAATGACCTTCCAGCAGCAAAGGGGAGAGCAGGTGACATGGGGATGCGGGTTAGCAGCCTGGAGGGAAAAGGGTGATGCTGCTTCCTGCGGGCCGCAAAGCAGATCTGGGACAAGCACACGGAGGGTACAAGAAAATACAATTCAGCTCAGCGGAATATGACACTTGAACCCGTCGCAGGCAGCCCGGGGCAGCCCCAAGCAGCATAGGCTGCAATGGAAGCCCCACGCCCCGCGTCCACAGAGACAGGAGAGCAGGAACTGACGACCACTTGGCAGGTCCTGTGCGGTCGATCTTCTGCCAAGAACTCAGTTAGTTGCCTTTCGGCCCCTCCCGGTGTTGGCAGAGCTGACCAGTGAAGGATACTGACCCACCTCACAGAGGCTTAGAGAGGTCAAGCAACCCACCCAAGGTCACACAGTGGAACTGAGCTGTGACAAGGACCAGGGTATTCCTCCAAATCTTCCCGGGGTGGGTAGGAGGTTAATCTCGCTCAGCTAGGCCATTGGCTTCCACTCTCACCTTTGGCATCTCCAGTCTTCCCGGGACTGGGAAGGAGCAGAAGAACATCTCCCTCACTCCTTCTCTCCATTCCATCATGATCTTTACCCTGATAACCACTGCTTTGCTTCAGAGCTGTATATCCTCTCCATTCTGCACTGCCCTAGATCATTCTGGCAGCCTCCCAACTGGCCTCCCTAACTGTGCTTCATTTTCCTCTTAAAATCCAGGGACAGTAGGATGTACATTAGAATCACCAGGGAGCTGCAGAGTTACACATAAAGCCAGAGTAATCAAGACGGCCCAGTATAGGCTTAAGGATAGACCCACAGACCAAGGGAATAGAACTGAGATCCCAGACACAACTTATACCTATTATGGCAAACTGATTTTCAATAAGAGTGTCGAGACTACCCAATGGGAAGAGAATAGCGCTTTCAACACATGGTGCTGGGATAACTGGATAATCGTAGGCCAAAGAACAAAGTTGGGTCCCTACCTCACACCATATACAAAAATCAACTCAAAATGGATCACTGACCTAAATATGAGAGCTAAAACCATAAAACTCCTCGAAGAAAAACAAAGGAGTAAATCTTTATGACCTCAGATTTGACAATGGATTTTTAGGTGTGACACTGAAAGCATGGGCAACAAAAGAAAAAGTAGGTAGACTGGAACCCGGGTACAGGATCTCCCCACCACCTGCTTCTTGCTGTCAGATCTCAGTAGGAGGAAGATCCCCATGCTTCCTGGAAACTGCTTTCATGGGCTCGCTCGGCCTACCGCACAGGGCTGGCTGTGGAGATTAAAACCGTCAGGAGATGCCCCTCTCTCCCTGAGCTCTGAATTCCATGCAATGCTGCTTGGAGAACGCAGGAGGAGTGCCACCATGTCACAGGGTGATGCTGTGAGTCCTGCAGGGTGCCTGGTGGATGCTGTGGGTACCTCTGTGGGTGCTGTGGGGAGTCACAGAGGTTGTACAGGTGCTGTCACTGGCAACTTGGGAAGCCACCGTGGTGCTGCGGAGTATGGCTGTAGAACTTGTAGGTCTAGAAGGGTGCCTGCCACACGAGATGCCTTTGAGGGCACTGTGGGGTGCCGCAGGGTGCTGCAGGGTGCTGCAGCAAACACAGTCCTTGGGACCGAAGCCCTGTGTTTAGGTCTGGATGTGACTGCTTTTTGGACACGAAACCTGGAATCATTTACAACTTCTCTGCATCCCAGCTATCCTCACCTATAAAGAGCTTATTAATACATGCCTCTTGGGGGATGTGGGGGGGGATCAGCGCTTATCTACAGAAAGGGTCCAGTAAATGTCATCAGAGAGAAGTGTAAACCACGGGATAAAACCTCAGGAAAAACAGTTCACACCCGGGGGCCTCACACCCCGGAGTGTCAGAACAGAGAGCGGACACAACCCAGGCCCCGCTCTCGGCCCTTTTATAGACCACGCGCCGAAAGAGGTATGTGTCTCCAGGGTAACCTCACTGTTTGGTCACAAACACCGGACTCGTCATCCCAAGAGCCCGAGCCTCCTCAAGGAGGTCACCTTGGGAGGCCACGTTATCCCAGGGGGCTTCCGTTGTTCAAAGCAAGCGGGAGGGCCTCGCCAGCAGGTTCCTCAGCCTTACGGCCACCAGGGAGGCGCGTGCTATCTGCCCATTTGATAGATGAGAAAACCGAGACTCTGGACACCAAAGTCGCTCACCCGGGGTCAAATAGCTAGTGAAGAGCAGAGCTGGGAGCCAGTCTCCACCAGACTGGCCCCCAAACCCCAGCAGACATTTGCCACGACAGCACATGCTGTCTGCCTCCTGCATACGGTCATCTTTGCGCTCTCCCAGGGACTCTACGTGTATCTGTTCCCTAGCTAACAAGGAGGGGGGGGTGCGAGGCTGAACCCCTGTGCTCCCTTGCAACCTTCCTGAAGGTAAACCATGGACAAAAGCACCCTCGCTGCTTTTCTCTGTACTTAAAGAGATTCTTGCATCTTGTACATGGAGGCCTGTGGCTCCTTGATGGAGGAACATCCCTAGCAGAAAAGTCCTGGGGAAGTTAAGCTCTTTCTGACTCGCTTCAGCGCCTTCTCCTGATTAAGAAAAGCGTGCGGGATCCTGGCTCTGCGATAAGCCAGTGGCTTCCTGTGGGGAGCAGGGCGGGCTGCCAGGAGGCTTACAGTTGAGATTCTGGCCCAGGCAGCTGGCGGGAGGGGGGTGGCGAGCTGCTCCAACATGAGCCTCACGCTCCTCGGCCACGGTCTACCCGGGGCCCAGCCTGGCCTTGCGCTATCTGTGCCTGGGAGCCAGCTGCCATGCCTTGGATTCCGGCCTGGAACATCCGAGCCGGCCGGCAGCACCCTCCAAAAGTGAAAGGATGAGCCCAGAGGCCAGGGGAGGATCACATCGGTGTCCAGGAAAGCAGCGGAGCGCCAACCAGCCACGGCACCAGAGGCAGCTGGGGCTGCAAATGCCCTCACCTGGCTGGGCGCAGCACCCCACAGTGTGTACACCCCACTCAACTCTCTCAGCAGCAGCCTTGGGGTGGGCAGGTGGGTCTGAACCTCCCTCATCTCATCTTCTCCCCAGAACATCCCCATGGGCGTGCTCCCATTTTGGAGATCAGAAAACCAGGACCTTCAGGGACGCCACGATGAGCCCAAAGTTTAAAAGCAAAAGCTCTAGGATAAGGAGACAAATCATTTTTATGTCCTTTCAAGAAATGTCATTGCAAGAGGTGATTTGGCTTAAAGGACTTTGTTAATCAGAGTCACTCAAAGGAAAACACACAAGAATTGTAGCGTGGTTGGCCCGGGCTTCAAATCTTCACCATTGTGTGACCTTGAGCAGTCACTTAACGTCTCTGAGGAGCAGTTCTCTCCTCTCTAAGATGGAGATGCTTTTAGTGCCAAGACCACAGGGCCGTTAAGGGGCTGAATGGACCATACAGGGCTTATGCTAAGCACCGCACCTGGCGCGCAGAAGCCCTCAATCGGTGTTGGTTGATCTGACGCTTCCATCAGCCGGGCTTCGAACTCAGGCCATCTGCACCTCAGACTCTGGTCTTTCCACCGAGGGTCTGAGGCTTCCTTTGACCAAGGCTGGCAGTCACATCTCCTCGAAGCTTCCAAATACCCTTCCTCTCCACAGCCTTCCCCAAGCCCCCACCCACTCTGCTTCCCTGCTACCTCACCATACCCATCACTTCCTCTGGCTCAGCCCTGGTCTGAGAACCTCAGAAACTGAGGCCATGAGGCCTGGAACGGAGATTCAAGTCACTGCTCCCCATTCTACTAGTAAGGACATGACTCCCCATGAGAGAAATGGCTTATAAGGCCTCTTGAGGCACAATGATGGTACTGACTGGGCCAGAGGACAAACATCCTGGCTCTTCATTCAGGAACCTTCCATGAGGCCATGAAACCCATCACCTGTCCTGGGGTTGTGGGCAGCCCAAGAAGCTCCCAGAACCCAACAAACCAAGACTTTTCCATCCTCATTTCCATCCTGGAATGTGAACTTTATCCAAAAGAGGGCCCTGAGATGGATGGTGGGAATGGGAGAGTCATTCTAGAAAGGTCTTTTCTTCTCACAATCCCAAGGTCATGGTGGTTGTGGGAGGGGGGCTGGAGGAAGTGCTCTGTCTTCCCTTGGAGAGCTCACTGCCTCTCCTGCTTCTACTCTCACTTCCTGGGCCGACCCTGAGGAGCAACCACGATGGGCAGCCTCCTTATCAGGCAGCCACCAGCCTTGATGAGACCCCACTTCTCTTCATGCCTCAGCTATGCACCCCAACAAATGTCTAGGGGTGGGGACAAGAGGGAAGCTGCCCTCTGCTTGCCTTGCACCCTGGCACCAGCTGAAAGCTCTTTCACTTGGCAATGGAGGGTTTGTTGAGTGGGAAGAGAAGAGGAGAGACAATCACACTCTTATTTGAATAAGATGCCGCCATATTGCCATGTTGCCCAGCCATACCTCTTCCAACTGGTGTCTTCCTTCCAGGAGGGGCAGGATTCTCTTGAGGTCTCTTTCTGATGGCTTCAGGAAAAACTCTAGAAGGAGAAGAGGAATGTAAATTTAAAAAAGGCAACAGCTAGTGGGGCATGTGGCTACTGGGGGCCCCCTCAGTTCAGGCACGCACCCACCCCCTGGGTTCCTGCTCACTCCTTCCGTCTCCACAGCACAGAAAGACAGAAGCAAGCACCCAGCCCCGCAGAGGCTTCCAGAGTGTCGGCCCCAGAGACCACCGACTGGAACATATTTTCAGGCTTCTAGATTCAGCCCAGGAGCCTGTACAATGTGCATGTGATGACATCACGCACGCTAATCACAATATCACATCACATTTGTTTGCTTCCGGCTAGAACATTAACAACTCGTTGTGGAAACTCCATTTTCCTCAGGCAGGAAAAAAAAAAAAAAGGCTTTATGAGTAATTTTGAAAATGTGAAGGAGAATTAATCATTGTTTAATGAATTCAGGCTTTGGGGGCAGACGGGTACTTTCAAGATCTGGTAGTCACCAGGAGATAAATAATAAGATGCTGAGGCTTTGGTAGCGAACAAAATAACTCCGGCTCAGAGAGCAGGAGCCAGAAGCCCATTTCCTCTCTGCCCACTGGACAGAGGGCCCCCAGGTCACGGGAGAAGGATCAGATGTGCCCAGACCAGGCCACATACCCGCCAGCCGAGGCTGAGGCCAGGCCTGGGGCACTGGCTTGTTCCCAAGCGCGGCTGAGGAAGCAAAGATCAGAGCTGACAGTGGAGACAGGACAGCCACGTCCCCTGACCCCCAAATCTCCCAGCCTCCCGCCCTCAAGGACCGCTCGCACGGTCGAAGCCCTGGTCCAGTTTCACCTCGTCTCAGACGATGATGTCAACAATCCCAGGAGACCGTACCCCAGCTTTGGGCATGAAGGCCGTGAACCCAGAGGAGTTAAATAACCTGCCCGAGGCTGTAAAGCGGACGAGGGGCAGAGCCAGGAGTAGACGTCAGGTCCACAGGAGGTCAAACCTGGCGCCAGCGCCGACTCCACAGGGGGGAGAGGTGCACGCTCCAGAGCAATGAGTTCCAAGTCTTCAGATCCCAGCTCAACGCACACCGGGCCTCAGAGAGCTTCCTGCAAACTGACGAGGAACAGGCCTTGACCCCATTTGGCTATCTCTGCCTCCAAAATCCTCTCAGGCAGAGTCAACCCAGGGGCCCTCCTGCATCCTGGATCAGAGCAAGGCTACAACGCAAGGGATCCAGGGAACACACACCTACACATAGACATATCCAGCCATAGACAGAGGCATGGCCACATGGATAAGGACATGGAGATACGCGCATATTGTCACTAGAAAAGTGAAAGTTCTTTCCTATCCATCCATGGGGTCGACAGAACCATGGCAAAATCTTTGTCATACGACCCTCTAGGCTTCATTCTGTGTAACGGCTTAGGTGTGTGCGTATGTGTGTGAGCACGTGCCTGTGTCCCCCCCCGACCCCACGCAGACAGGGTGACTCTCTACACAAGTGGGTGGGATCTCACCACACTTGGCCTACGTCCCCAGCTGGCAGCGCTATCGTGGCTCCCCACGGACCTGAGAACATAGAGATCTTCCCGAGTCTTCTGCCCCTTGGAAGGTGTGGCCTCCCTTTATGTACTTCTCCCCGCTTCGAGACGCTGGATATTTCAGATATTTCCATCTCCAGCCGTTACAGCCTGGCGGCAATGACTCCCTTCTTGCTTACATCGCCGTGTGGGAATGTTCACGCCAGTCCCCAGCCCGGATGCCTGAACGTGGGACGGCGGGGCCCAGGCTCTGCACATTCCACATTTGAATAGATTCTGATAAACCGCTCCCCCCAAATATTAGATCAGTTCCCCCCAAATAGCAGGACTGAAGGAGCCCCTCTCCTCGGATGTAAATCTGAACCCGGGGTTCTTCTGCTTGCCGAGTTGCTTTGCTGGTCACCTCCCAGTGGCCTGGAAGGCCAAGGCCCCTGGACAAAGGGGAGGCATTTATTTCTTGGCTCCCATGGACGGCCACCGCTCCAGTCCCCGGGGACACGTCTGAGGAACTCGGGCCCACCTGAGCCAGGAACTACACTTACGGGCTCGGAACTGATAATGAGCTTTTATGAGCTCTGGGGACCACGAGGAACACGTTTTAATGTCAAGCGTGCCCATCAGCCACGCAGCCCGGGTGAATGTCACACATTAACGAAATTAAAGGCTGCCGCCGAGTCGGGAAGGAGCTGCGGGCTGCGTGTCAGGCGGTGTAGGCAGGGCCTGTCAATAATAAAATTACTTTCCAGGCTTTGCACTCCTGAGCCTGAAGCTGTCTCCCGTCTTCGATGGAATTCTGCTTTGCTGCAGCCTGAGAAGAGATTAGTTTATTACCAGTCTGCCAGGAGAGGTAAAATCCAGCACTAATCCTAATTCCCATTTAAGCAAATCTGCATTATGTGAGGGAAACCAGCTGGGCTCAGAATTTCTGCCCCCACTTCCCCTGAGATCTCATTCCATCCCTCTCCTCTCTGGGGGTGGGGGCCGGGGGTGGGGGTCACCACAGATGTCAGAGCTGGAGCCCTCCTGGGAGAGGGAAAAGAATCCCAGGGTTTAGGGCCAAGAGGAGGAAAGGCCGCATGGAAAGATGGTAGACTGGGAGACCCGGTTCCCTCAGGGTGTGGGAAGGAAAAGCCACCACGCTGGACCCAGGCTCCCTCCTGCCTTGAACCAAGATGCCTTAAAATCCCGAGTCTGCCTCTGACTGGCTCTGTCACCCTGAGCATGTGACCTCCCTCCTTCGGGCCTCACTTCCTCATCTGGGAAACCACTAATAGCAGCTGATACCTCATACGATGCTGTGAGGATCACATGAAAAATGTACAGACAGGACACCAGGGCACACACCCCCCTATTTCTTGAATTAAGACTCCTCGGGTTATAACAGCACCATTATTTGACCATTTCGCTTAGTGAATTATGGCACGTTTTGTTATGACGCATCCTGGTTTCGGAGCCCTTAAAATAGAAAAGATAAAGGGTGCCTTAAAATCCACGAAATAAAGGAAGAGTTTGGTCAAGGGCAGTGAGTGTGAGCGCTAGGAGCCAAGCTCCCCCGTGGTCTGAGGCCTAGCTCAAAACTTAGATCACCATCATCTTCTTCTTCCTTCCAAACAAAGCAAAGCTGCTCTGGATGAGAGAAACCAGCTCTCAATTTGCAAGAAAAATCCCGAGAGGTACCTCAGTGCCCTGGATGAGACCCAGACGAGAGACTTGACCTTCTATGTTGATGTTTCCTGCTCTATTTTTAAACTGAAACGGATTACATGTACACTATGGAGCGAGGGCCATGAGGACAGAGCCTCCTGAGGCCTCACAAACACAGCACCCTACGTAGCCCACACCCAGATCACAGACTTCGCTCCGGTTCCCCCCCCCCATTGTTTCTCCATCATCCCATGTGTCCCAAGTCACCCGTGCCTCTCCTCCTCTGTGGCCCCTGCCTGTCCCTGCCCGGGCTGAGCCTTACTGTTGCCTGTCAGCTTGCTGCAAACAGGATCCCGGCTGGTCCGCTAGCCTTCAGCCTTGTTCCCTCCAAACTGCCCTCTCATTTGCTGTCAGACTGAGCCCATAGATGTGTCTCTCTCTTGCCTCAGTGGGTCCCCTGGCTTCTCTCTGCGGGCACACAGGCCTTTGATCATCTGAGCCCCACTTGTCTTTCTAAGCCCTTCAGGTCCTCACAATGTGCACAGATCCAAGTCAAACTGAACTCGTGGGGGCCCACACCCCCCACTGACATGCTTGGCCCAACCTTACTGCTGCTCACTCCGCCTGGAAGTCCCTTCTTCCTTTCCTAACCCTGAACTACACCTACCCCCAACTCTCCAAAACACCTGGCAAATTCCTACTCATCCTTCAAAACCGTCTTTCAACATCTCCTCTGAGAAACCTTCCCAGACCTCCAAAGGCACGATTAGTCCCTTTCTCTGGGCTCCCATAACAATTTGTGTGTATAGGTACCCAAGTCAGCAACAGTGTGTGTTTTGTTCCATAGGATTTCTCTCATCTACCAGGACAGGGCTTGAATGGTAGAAGGCAGGAACTAGGTTATAGTTGGTTGCAGGGATGTATGAATAATATCAGGGATGGAAAGATAGATGGATGGATGGATGGATGGATGGATGGATGGATGGAAGGATGGATGGATGGATGGATGGATGGATGGATGGATGGATGGATATATACACACATAGATGCATGTATGCAGAAATGAATGGATGTGTGAATGCATGGATGGATAGATGGACACAAGCATGGGTGGATGTGTGCATGCATGGAAGGATGGATGATAGGAGGGATGGATGAATGCAGGGATGGCTAGAAGGACAGGTGAAAGGTAAATTCTGAGATGAATCTACAAAAGAATGGGTGAAATGAACAGCAGGAAGACAGAAGTAGGTTAATGGGAGGAGAGAGGGACTAAATGGCTCAACCACTTGTATAATTTAATGGGAGGCTATGGTCTTGCAGCTATGGTCAGCACCTTGCTCTCTCCCACCAGAGTTAAGGGACCCACACAGAGACCACACCATTGAATATTAACAGCCCCCAGCTTTGCCCCATCTCACCTCCTGCTCTACCTGTGGACCCACAAGACCAGGCCTCAGGAAGGAGGGCTCAGAGCTACCTCTTGCCTTGGCCTTGACCAGGTGAAGACCGATGCTACAAGGAGAGCAAAGTTTTCCTGTGTCTGAGTCCAATGCCAATCCGTGGGGCAGGTGGTTTGTCAGCCGTGTGGCAGATCTGCCGGAGGCCAACCGTTTGCTTGGAGCAGATGGATGGCTGCTGATGGGGGTGCCATGCTCCCTTGGAAAAATGCCATTTAGGGGACCCTAAAATGACCAAAGGGCCAAACTACGTGGACAACACAGCATGATTAAGACAGTTACCCGTGAGTGGGCTTCTGTGAGAACATAACAGCCACTAGAGCCTGCTGTCTGTCTGCAGCAGGTGGGTGGGGAGGCCTCAGCACCGAAGGGCAGTCCATAGACAAGGCTTTCATGTCCCACAGGCCTGGGTTTGAATCTCAGCTATGCCACTTGCCACCTGTGTGACCTCAGCATCCCTCTAAAACGCAGATTATTCACCCGCAAAGTGTAGACAATCATAGCCCCACCTCACTGGCCTGGGCTCAGGATCAGATGAGCTAATGGGCTGTGAGTACTCCCATGGGGCCCGGCACAAGCAAGCCCTTGAGGAACTGAGGACTCAGGAATAACGTAAAGCAGAATCTGGTGCCACTTTCTGTGAAAGGGGTAGTGGCCACGATCAGTGGTTCCCAGGTATACTCTTCAGATCCTTCCCTCTCCCCCTTGGGGAGTCTGCACCAAGAACAGATGGAGTTCACACATCTTATGCACCCTAACGCTTAGCTCGCAGCAGCTGGACTTGCTAATATTTTATATATTAAGTTCCCACGTGATGTTGAAAATCACTGGGTTAGAGTTGATGTCCCAGAACCCTGAGTCAGTCAGTAGGATGCTAGAGGACATGAAAGGGATGCCTTCCTGGAAGGATGAAGGGAGGGAGGGAGGAAGGTGATCAACCCAATGGTGAGTCTTTTTCTGGCTCGCTCCTGCCAGCAAGGCCTCTCTGCTGTGCGGCTGTGCTCCCCTCACTTGCTGTCTCTCTCCCTTTCTCTCTCTCCCTCCCTCCACTCCTCCTTGATCCCCTCTGCCCCTCTCTGCCTCTCTCCATCTGCCCCCCACGTTAGCCACCCTACATCTCCACCTGGCTCCTAGGTGGAGCAGCCATCCTTCTGAGCCCCGTGACCATAAAGACTCTAGGGCGTGTGCCCCAGGAAAGGGCTGCATCATCAGCGGGTGTCTGGTGGCCAGCTCAGCCTTGGCCCCCTCCCACACGATGCCAGGCTGGGCCACTGCCAGCCAGATGCATTGCTTGTTGACAGATAAAAATGCTGTATTTTATGGCCCTAAAGCCAAGCCAGGGCTTTGTTTTGCTGTATTTTAAATTAGCAACGCAGGGGGGTGATGTAAGGGTGGGGGAGAGGAAGAGGAGCCAAGACACGTTCAGGATGAGTTCTGCCTGGGTTTTATGACTCAACAACAATCATCATCCCCCCCATCCCTTAATGAAGCTGCCAGCCCTGGCCAGCTCTGCCTAGGTCTCTACCTCCTTTCCACCTGCCCTTGACTCCCTGTGGGAGGGAGAGTGCCTCTCTGCACTGCCTGCCCTGTCATTCAGCCCCAACACCCTCTGTTTCCATAATGAACCCCAGAATGGGCCTGCTAAGTGGCCCCCAGGGTCACAGTGGGGCTGAGGTGGGAGACCTGACATCCTCAGAAAGACTGGGATTTTTTTTTTTCTTAATTTTTGCTTGGGGAGTAGAGGCCCGCTCCCTACATGGAATTGGGCTGAGTGCAGAAGGTGCTGGCACTGCTAGCAAGGGTCTCTGGAGGGCCCACCCCAGTGGTAAGGAATCTGAGCCAGTCTGAACCCATCAGCTCTGGGTAGCTTGGGGATGGTGGAAGGGCCAGGGAGGAGGGCATGTACAACCCCATAAATTAACACATGATGCTGCTTATTCTCTGTGCAGCCGTCACAAGTAATCATCATCTCCCCTGCCCCCCATGTTCCCAACATATCTGGGGGCTCCCAAAGACGAGCAAGCCAGGATCTCTCGTGCCCCTCCGCAGTGGCACCTGCAGGAGACAGATGCCCAGCTGAGCATGATGAACATGTGGCCTCTGGGAGCCTGAGACCCTTGTCTCCAGGGGACAGAGCCCTGCACTTGCTCCCCCTTAGTCCTGTCTGGAAGCATTTTCTCATCACCTGAAGGGGGCAAGGACAAACGCCATCCGTCCCCTGGAGCTCTCTTCCTTTGAATCCTTGCTCTGCCTCCTACACGCTTCCCATTTCTCAGATGAGAGAAGTGAGCCTGAGCCACAGCAGCTTTATGTAACCACACACCGGTGCGCTGCTCTCGGAGAAAGGAAAACACGGAGCTTAAGTGATTCTCTCAACACTGTGTGCCAAGTAAGGCTCCCTCATTCTCATGAGGGGTCCCCGGCAGACCTGCCAGGCAAGTGCCCAGCATCCCGGACCTGGGCATTTGGTGCCACTGGGACCTGGAGGAACCCAATGGTTTGAGGGACCTTTCTCTGACAGCGCAGCCTGGCCTGCCACCCTCACCCACCACCACCACCACCCCGGCTCCCCTGGGTCATCTGCAGGAACAAAAAAATGAAAGATGTGAACTCTATAACCCTTCCGCCAAGTGGCCAGTGTCCTCCTCCTCCTCCCCAGCAAAAGAAAGAGCTGATGTTCAGAGGTCCAGCCACTGGTCTCCAGTCCCAGAGCTGAACTGGGCCAACAGAGGATGGAGGCCACTATCTTGTCTGCGGCCAAAGTCCCCGGAGCCCCTCTGCTGAGTCCAGCCTGCACAGGGCTGTCACCATAGTACCCGCACTCCGCAGGATGCATCCAGGAGGATCTCAAGCCACAAGCCACTGGCTATTTGAACAAAGATACCCAGGCTTTCAAAGATTTTGACAACAGCCCAGTGCTTCCAGCACACGGTTCAGGACTAGCAGAGACTCTGGGTGCTGACGTCGACTTTGGTACGAGTTGTGTCTCAAGGCGTTCCAGGCCTGGAAGTCAACTGGGGTCCATGGCGTGATCCTCCACTTCCAGGGGCGCCTGTCCAAGGAGGTTCTGCTTCCGAGAGCAGCAGTTTTTAAAAGCCACCCGACAGTAATAGAGATGTTTCCAAACTGGCCACCCTGCAGCTAGCAAGGAAGCCAAAAGCTGAGAACTGGTAACTGGAGCTGAGCAAAGGGGCCAACCCCACAACCCACGGCAGCTTTCCTCCTGGAACACGGGGCTCTGGGGCTTGTAATTCAGACTTTATAGCCCTGGGGCACCCCACATCCCTGCCATCCTCCCCCCAGCTCAAGTCCATGTAAATATATTCTAATGCAGAGAAGGGTCTGCGGGAGGTAAGAAGGCAGAGCCATTAGCATTTTGATGGGTTTTCCCAACACATGAACAAGAGCGGTTTAAAATTCATAGCACAGAGATTAATCGCAGTCCCGCCTCTCTCTACCCTACTTAAGGGGGGGGCGAGAACTTTTTAGCCCTTTACAAAAAGACCTTGATTAGGAAAGAGAGCTAGGAACTCAGTGCTGAGAGTCCTCCAGGGAAGAGCCAAGATGGTTTTCTAGACTGAGTGTGAAGGCCTTCTAAACACAGTCAGAGGGCAGAGTCGGGGATTAGGGTGGAGCAAAGGCTGGACACTGCTCAGGCGTGGGGTCCTTCCAGAAGGACCCAGCTGAGCCCGGGGGAGGAGCCCTGCTTGTTCCTAAGGGGCACATCCATCTCTCATCGCTGACACAGGCCCAGCCTCCTACCATCCACGTTCATTCACTCACCAAGCTTCCCCCAAAGGATCACCATATGCCACACAGTAGGTGCTTAGAGAAGAATCTGGAAGACGGTAACTCAGCAAATCCCTGATAAGAAATTCAGTCTAAGGACGCCTGGGTGGCTCAGTGATTGAGTGTCTGTCTTCAGCCCCGGGTGTGATCCTGGAGACCCGGGATCGAGTCCCATGTCGGGCTCCCTGCAGGGAGCCTGCTTCTCCTTCTGCCTGTGTCTCTGCCTCTTTCTGTGTCTCTCATGAATAAATGAATAAAAATCTTTTTAAAAAATTATTTAAAAAAAAGAAATTCAGTCTAGATGGAAAGAGAGAGAAAGAGAGAGAGACAGAGAGAGAGAGAAATGGGGATGAATCCAAGAAAATGGGATGAAGGAGGGGACCAAGAGAGAGCAGCTGTCCTGGGACTAAGGTGGAGAAGGCCTCTGACAAGCAGGGCCTAAGAGCAGATCACACCCTTTGGGGGCATTCCTGTCCTTCCTCAAAACCTTCCTTTGAAAGTAGTGATGTCATAGTAGGTGTAGAAGACAAGATGAACAAAGATTTCTGGAATATAATCAGAGAGACTATATAGCTATTGTTAACACGCATGACCCAAAAATTGGAAACCAGGCAAGGAGGAGAGGCCTGTCGTCTCTCAACATCCTGACGGGAGTAGGATTGTTCAGAGGGCCCACCTAAGCATTCTTTAATTATCCAGGGCAGAAGATTCTAGAGGAATGTTAACTTTGACTCCTGTGAAGTTACTTGTGAATGCGTAGTAGATTTTTCTGGTCTGGTAGAAAAAATAACCCCAAAGGTTAGGATTTTATTGCCCTAGAGGGCATTAGCCAGTTTTATATCCAATCCAGCCTCCTCATTCCAGTATCATTGCTCTGGTACTTGTATAACTGCTGTTTGTCTAATTCTCCTGAGAACCGGCTTCACCATCTTGCTGCCTCCCTCTTTCGTGAGTCAAATCAATCTTTGGCCTATGTTCATCGCAGATTTGTAGGAGATCTTACAGGATTTCTAATTTTTAGAAAATTAGACTTTGGCAGTACATGCCTGATTACACACACACACACACACACACAGTGCATAGGGGGAAAATGGGAAGAAATAGAGCAAAATGTTACCCATGGGTATCTTTTGGTAGTTGGCATATGTATGCCAGGGAGTTTTGTAATCAGAAAAAAAAAGTGATAAACATCATTTTTAAAATGGAGAAATGCACACTTATCTAAGATTACCCAATCAATAGCTAATGCAAATTGCTTGCCTATCCGGTCTATGGGGCAGGGCTCTAAGCACTTTATGTGGATGTTCTCACTAAGGCCTCCCCACCACCCTAGGAGAAAGGGACTATTACTACGCCATTCGACAGATAAGGAGATTAAAACCCAAGAAGTTGGGGCTTCGGGTCCCAGGTGTAGGCAGTCAGAGCTGGAGCTAAACCCCAGGCAGCTCAGCCCCAGAGGCGGCCCTGCCACACTTCTGCCTCCCAAGTGCAAAAGGAAGAAATAAACACATCTGCTGGGCGGCCAGGGTCGGGCCTGGAGGAGATGGTGTTCCCACCCACTCCCAGAGCTCACGGCGTGCTGGGAAGCCAGGCGCAGGCCTCGCCAGCCTTGAATTGAATTCACATGTGTCTCCCCCGCACTCGCAGGCTGGGAACCCGTCCTCTCCGTGCTTGGGCCTCCCATCGCCTTGGGAGAGGGCATGATGGGCACTGGGCAATTGGAAGCCACCCCCTGTCCACCTGCTCTGACAGCATCACCTCTAGCATCACTTGTACTAGAGCGGCCGGTCACTAATGACCATTTATTTCCCTCCGCCTATCTCTTCGCCCATGCAGGTACTACACAACGGCTCCATTACCCAGATGGTAAAGCCAAGGGCAGCCAGGCTTCAGCAAAGAGGGGGTGCGGGGTGTTGGAAAGGACCTCCAGGAGCCCTCGAGCCCACAGACCCTGCCTGTAAGTCACCGCGTGACCTTGGGTGAGTCACTCAGCCTCCCTGGGCCATGTCACCTCGCCTTGAAAATGGGCAGGGGGACTCATTGTGCTCCAGTACCCCCCGATATTTGGCCAGCATCGATCTCGCTTTCGCTGTCGGGGTGTTTTACATTCAGGAGGCATGAAGCCCACACCAGGAGCCCACGCCTATTGATTCTCACTAAAGCTCTCCATGTGGCAGGTCACTGCTGGCTAAGTCTGTGCAGAAATTAGGTTTTGAGGGAGGGATACCATGTGATCTCTGAAAACCAAATTGGGGTGGGGGGCTGCAAAAGGGGGGGGTGTAAGGAGTGGGGAGAGACACTTCATTTAAATAGGACTCTTGAGAGCCCCGAGAAACCACCGCATCTGGGTGCTTTGTATCGTGCTGGTCAGTACTTATTTATTTCTTTATTTGGGCCAAACATGTTTCCCTAGGTTTCCAAACACCTGCCAACTCAGGCAGGATTATTCAGGTAAATACTGTGTTTCAAAGGCTTCCAAATATAAAGTCCCATTTTCCTTGATTTAGCAATAAACATCCATCCAGCTTTTACCTATGGCTTATACGAGGAAGAGAGGGGACCGAATAATTCAGAAATGTCAGCTGCTTAGTCAGTGTCAATATTGAAAGACGCATCTCTAGGTGATTAATTAAGACGGATGGACAGAAGAAACACAGGCGAGCTCTCTTATAAAGACAGAAAATGATCCCGCTCATGAAAATGGTTTAGCAGATGTGTCTGCTTCTGATTCCTGGATGCCTTACTGCCCCTTTTGGGGTCTCAGTTTCATTCTTGACCACCTAATGGCCTGTGATTCTGAAAATGGGGTTTCCCAGGGCTTCAGAAGCCATCAAAGTGGAGGGAGGAGGTGGGGAGGCCAAGCGACCCCCTAAGGCTGCTCCAACAGGGCAGCAGCTCCGTTTTCAGTGATTTCTCGGAGGCTCCATGTTGAACTTTCTTTGAGTTTTGGGCTACAAGTAAATTGAATGCCTCTAGACTGAAGCCTCCCAGGTAACTTCTTACTTTAGTAATGTCCAAGACGGTACGTTGGTCAAGAAACCCCAAGGCATTCTGGTGGTCAAATGTTTTTTTTATCCAGAGGCATCATGCAACCCATGGACACATCACTTGGGGAGAGAAATGCCTCCAACTCTGAAACGGGAGACTCTCCACGCCAGGTAACAAGCCCCCATCCTTAGCCAAAGGGTCTGCCAAGACAGATCCTAAAACCACAATAAGGGCTAGCACCAACAGGGGCACTGGCATTATCCCAGGCACTTGATTTGTCACTTCTCACAGCAACCTCATGTAATAGGTGTTGGTCTTCTCCCCATTGCACAGAGAGAGAACCTCAGCATTGGAGTGGTTGGATAACCTGCCCAAGCCCACGAGCTCCTAACGGCAGGAATATTATGCTGAGCAGGGACTTGGGGACCAACTGATCCCTCACTTTCATTTTAGAATGGGATGACTGAGGCCCAGAGAGGATAAGGGACTTGCCCAAGGCACAAACAATGAGTTTGTAGCAGAGCAGGATCAAAACCCAGACTCTGTCCTGAAATCTCATCTTCCACTCCACCTTGACACCATTAGGCTGCTTGGGACAGCATGGTTTGGTGACCAAAGCTTACTCAGCTCAAGCGCAGACCACTATGCACTTGAAGACCCACTGTGGAGGCCCACTGTACACCCTGTGACACCGCCTCAGGTACCCCTGTTTCACTATCTCTAAAACAGGAATGACATTCGCACTTGACCTGTAGGCCTGTTGCAAGGATTGGGCAGGACAGTGCATGCAGTGTGGTATATTCTCAGTGAATTCTAGCTCTCTTTGTCCATGGAACTGGGGGCAGAGGGCTTGGGGGACACAGAAAGAAGTGGATCCTTCTGGTCAGTTCCACGCAGGAAACGTGGAGTCTCTGTCCTGATTCCATCACCCCTCCCCCATTAGCAGTGCCAAACTGGAAGAAGTAAAAGAAACGGGTCCAAGTGAGATGCCACGACATTATGTCTCCCTTAAGTCAAGAGTGAATCATCCTCTTGAACTTTCTATTTTCTCCTGACCTTGTGTTAATTCCTAGCTCAAAATAAAATGATGTCTCTTCAGTACCAGGAAAAGGCTACAGAGTAATTTCAGGTCAGCACACAGGCCATGGAACAAGGCTGAATCCACTCAGTGATGCAGTCAGGGAATTTATGATGCAGAAAGAACCTTATCTCAGAGCATCTGAGATAAAGTATAAGAAAATGATGCTCTCTGTTGTAATAAACTGGTAGCTTTGCCTCTGCCGGGAAGCAGGACATGAAGGCCCAGAGAGGTTGAGTGATTTGGCCCACGCCACACAGCCATGGAACCTGTCGGTAAAAGAGGCAGAGCAAGAACCAGGTCTCTCAACCTCATGGCTCTGCTGGTGGCTGGGAGTGAGAGGTGAGGAGGTGAGGGGGAGTGAGAGAGGGACACGGAGGCCCAGCAGTCTGGGTGTGACAATGAGTGTACATGGTTGAGAAAGCGAGAGTCTCTGAGGTGGAGGGAAGGCATTCAGGCCATCTGAAGTCCCAGCTGCACTTTCACTGGGTGAGAAAAGATGAGTGTGAACAAGCATGAAGGTGGATGAGTGAGCAAGAGGGCTGGGAGGAGGCGGGGAGCGGAGTAAGATGGAATTGGCGCACTGGAATAGAGAACAAGAAGGAAAATACTTGGGTCATTTTCAAATTCCCACAGTTGAATAAATCAAAACAGACTGTTCTGAGACAAAGAGGGCGTCTCAAACCACATCCTTTACACCGGAGTCAATCCCAAATGGCCCACTTGGTGCTTTCTCATGACCTAGAATAACAGCACCAATAATACACACAACCACAGTGAGGGTTCTCGAGCCCCAGGGATGAACCAGGTATGCTAACACCTGCTTTCCAGATAGGGCTGCCACAATCCCTCAGTCCCCACATCTCCCTGCCCCGTGGGGGTTGGGGGGATCTCTGGAGGCAGAGATCTCTGGGAGGCAGCAGAGATCCCACCCAGGAGATTCTCACGGAAACACTATGTCCCTGAGAGTCATGCTCCTCCAGGCAGGGCCACCCTGGCCGCTGCCAGCGGATGATGAAGGAGGAAGGGGCAGCAAGTGACAACAGCACATCCCCGGCACTAGCTGCCCCACAGGGGAAGGCACATGCCCACCTGACCCGGAGTGCCCAGCGCCAGGCTGGCAATATTTGCGGAGGTCCTCACCTCACCTGAGCACCTGGCCCTGACCAGCCAGAGAAAGGCACCTGCCCTTCCAAACAAGCGTGGGCCAGCAGGGAGGGCACTGCCACGGCCCCAGAGAACGGGTTTCCCATTTCCCACCCCAACATTAGCAAAGGGAACATGTGGTCTCCACTCGAATCCACCAAGCCTCCTCTCCCTGCAGGAGGGGACAGCACCAGGTTGGCTGGGGAAGTGGGCATCCATGGCCACCAGGCAGGTGGTACATTCTCCAACCATGGTCTTATCCTAACCCCTAAATAATCCTTTGATGTGGGCATGACTCTTCCCACTTTACTGATGGGCAAACTGAGGTTCAGAGACACTAAATAACATCAAAGTCGCCAAGATGGTAAATTTAGACACAGTTAGAATTGTAGTTAGAATTGTACCCCAGCATGACCAGGACACTGTTGGTCCTTCTAACTCAACCATCGCTCACAAAGCTCCCTTCTGACGGAGGATGGGAGTCTCAGAGGGCAGCACTTTCTTATGGGTTCCAAAAGCAAATCCCAACAAAAACCCTGCTCACCTCATTCCACTCTTGCTACATAGGGGCCCAGACCCTCAGAGCGTCCCCTTTACCAAGGAAAGTGAAATCTAGAATCACATGCTCCATCTCTCAGGATTTCAACGGGTTAGGATCTGCTTTATGTTATCTGTTGAGTTCACAGAATTTATTTAAAAACTGAAATATAACATTTATATGGAAAAGTACACAGACCTGAAGTGAACAGTGGGATGAATATTCACAAACTGAACATACCTATGAAACAAGAATAAGAGGACAAACAGACCAGCACCCAGAGGCCCCCATGCCCCCCCATGCCGCTTCCAGACACTCCCCAACTCCTGCCCAAAGTTCATCCCTATTGTGACTTCTAACACCATAGCTTCCTTTGGCTGACCTCAAACCCCAAATAAATAGGATTGCACGGTGTAGACTCTTTCACATCTGGTGCTTCTCACTCCACACCGGGATCCTGAGTCTCTTCCAAGTTGCTCATTCCAGGAGCTCATTCTCCGCTGCGTAGTACTCCACTGCGGGACTGTATCTATTCTACTTTCTGTAGACATTTGCGTTATTTCTGCGTATTGCCCATCTCGGACACTGACACTATGAACATTCTTACACATGCCCTTTGGGAAATGTGTGCATACAAAGGCATTTCTATTGGATATACACCTAGGGGTAGAACTGTCAGGTCATAGGGTCAGTGTATACCCACCTTTGGTTACATTTCCCAATATGCCAATGTTGGGTGAATTTCATGTTTTAAACATCGTACACCTTAAACAAAACCCTTCTGCAGCTTAGATGTGGCCTCGAGGCCACCAATTTGCACCTCTGGCCTATGCGTGCTTTGTCCATCTTAGCCACTGGCCAGACCATCTTTCTTGAGAGCATATTGGCATCTCACCAATTAATGTTAATTCTGGGGGGAAATTCTAACACCCCCCTACACTGATGAGTGAAATGTGGTTGTTCTTTATTGAGTGCTCCTCTATCGGGATGAAATTACATTCAAGTCACTTGAGCAGCCTCTTCAAAATACACATGCCCAGCACTGCACTAGTCCAGCCTCCTCTGGACCAACCAGACTTTCTGAGGATGACACACCCAGGAATAATTACTTTGAAATCTAGCTCAATTGAGAACCATTGCCTTAGGTCACATGGCAGTCAAGCCAGTGATAGGGCACCTAGGTTCCCCAATTCCTAGGCTCTATCCAGCCCCCCAGGGTTCCCCAAATCTCCTCTGTGTGCTAGCTCTCCACCCTACTCCCATCCCACAGACACCCTGATCCACGCTTCTGCTGGACTCAAGCAGGTCCCATCAATCAACCAGAGCTGGCATTCTGGATGAAAACTATCTGCCATCCAGAGACCACATCATGTTGCCCCTGCTGTCCAGTACCGGCCCAGGAAACCCTGGCTACTTTAAGTGGCTCAGCCTTCTTAGACTCAGGATGATTATGGAGAAACAGAAAGGACCAAACCCAAGCCTGGCCTCATTCTTTGGTTTATTTGACTCTGATTCCCACACCAACGCTACTAAGCTAGCCGTGAGAATAATTTGTCTCTGCACTGGTGTGTTTTTTGCTCGGTTGGCTTTGGTTTCTGCCCTGGGTTTTATAGACGGCAAACAAGCCCAAAGAGGCCTAGTGCCTTGCCCAAGGTCACACAGCGAGGCTGCACCAAAGCTAGAATTTGAACCACGTCCCTGTTTCTCACTGGAGGTTCTTCCTCTCTACTCCAACGGGCCTTTCACAACCAATTAGGAACCACCAGAAAAGGCAGAAACATGACGGTAACCTCTTTCAGCTCAAACCAATCACATCTGTTTCGTGTCTTCCCCACTAAGCAGTAAACAGTGGGGACAGCGCCCAGGCTGGCTGCAGGCTGGGAGCTCAGCGCACAGACAAGGGCCAAGGCCAGAGCAGGCCGCGCGTGGTTCTCCTGCTGGTCCCCGGGCTACAGGAGAGAGACTGTCCCTCACGCGGCCGAGGCTGGCCATCTGACACAGCCGAGAATTGCCCTTTTCTGAAGCGATAATGTGCACAAACCCAGGGAGGGGCTTCTACGTGGCCCTGTTTGCAGGGCTCAGGAGCCTCCGCTGTCTTACTGCTTTCCGTCTTTATCAACATTTGCGTGAAAACTCGCAGTGCCTTCTGCTGCCGATGAAAACCAAGCAATCTTATTTTCTCCCCTCAGCCAGGCCACATGGCTCCTTCTAGTTCCACCCGGTTCACTCAAGCTAAAAAAAAAAAAAAAAAAAGGTGGAGGGAGGGGGCTCAAAAATACTAAAAGTTCCTTAACATCTGCAAATTTGCCTTTTGAGGCTGTTTTCAGCAAAACGTGCCTGGAACTGTGTCCTCAGATTGTGTTGCAGCAGTACATCCTCCCCCGGGAACAGCTTTGTCTTGGGCTCTGGTCTTGCTCTCCTATGGAGCCTTGGGCCTTCGAGGGGGCAGGAGAGACGGTGGCAGAGAAGGGCACCCTGCACCCCAGTCCGTGTCTGGGAAGGGAAGGTAGGACTCCAGAAATGACTCCTGTGCATGCTTTCCCTGGAGGTCTAGTTCACCGCTCCCCAAATTTCTGGGGGCTGGCTGCTGGCAGTGGGCATGAGGCCCGGGAGGCCTCTCTGTCGCTCTGCTCAGCACCTCCTGTCCACTCCCTGACTTCAGCCTCCCGCCAACCTCACCATTGGTCACCACTTTGCATGGAAGGAAAAGGAAAAAGCAGACTTCACCAGCCTGAGGTCACACCAACCAGAAGGTGGGAGAATCCAGAGTCTACCCAGGGATGGATGCACCCCGGGCCCCCAGCTCTAACCACTGCTCCACACGGCTCTCTTCCTGTTACCCACTGAACCGGCAGGGACAGGTCTTGCCCCAATCCAGACTGGCCTCATCCCAAAGGTAGAGTCATTCAGCCCTTGGTGAAGCCATAAGGCGCAGGTGCAGACCCTGCGGAACCCACACAGGCACACACATGCGTACTCGTGCATGCATGCCCACATCACCGGCTCCCAGAGTGTTCTGGCTCAGGGGGAGTGCCAGCACTAATTGACAGGAAGGACAAGAAGAGAGAAGTAGGCTCAGAAGATGGTCTGCACTGCCCCACAGGAGGGCTTCCAGAACAGTGTCTCCTAGGATGGTCCGTGGACCAAGCGCAAGGTTGGTCCCTGGGAATCCGGCAGCCTCAGGAGTGTCCAGGGCCTGGCTAGCAAGGACCTCTGAGAGGGTGAGCATGGCAGGAAAGGAGGCCGTGTCCTCCCCCAATGTCCCGTGGTGAGGGTACCACACCCGAGTCCCCGCACAAAGGGCAGGGGGTCCTCCAGATGTGACCGAGACAGCAGAAACCCTGTGTTCCCAGAAAGGGGGGCAGAGGGGGCCCAAGCCTGGAGAGGGGTTAGGGAGAAGAAGGGATGAGGCAGGAGGGCCCAGCTCCAGCCAGAGAGTTCCTCGTGGTGGGTATGGCTCGGGGTTTGAAGACCCAGAAAAGTCTCGGTGGTACAGGGCCGCCTGGGTGGCTGCGTACGTACCCACAGCCTCGAATCTTCAGCAAAAGCCTAGTGCACACATAAGAATAGAAAGGGGTGCACGCCGACTCCAAGCCACACTGGGAGTGCCTTTCTGCATTCTGCAGACCTCGCAGCAGCACCCCGGTTGGGACAGGAAGGGCCAGACCTTGCGGGACATTCAGACAGACCCTCCAGTTTCTCATATCCCCCTCCACCTGCTGGGCCTTCTGTGGAATTCCATAATCAGCACCTCGGGCTTCCCTTCCATGAAATGGGGATTAAAAACATCTCACCCAGTGGGATTGCTGGGCATCAAATGGCATCACGTATATGGGTCCGTTGTGTGCCTGGAAAAATTCTGCTGGAGAGAGAAGGGAAGGGAAGAGGGCCCGCGTGGCAGGTGGCCCCACACTCAGCATCAAGTGAGACACCTGATCCGGCCTGTGCTGTGGCCTTTTTTCCAGAGGGCAAAACAGAGGCTCCGCTAGGATAAAAAAAAAAAAGGCCAATGATCATGCAGCTGCTGCAAGTCAGGCTTTGAACTCAGAGGTATGGGACCCAGAAGCCAGAATTCCCACTCGCAGACAGCCCCCGTGCCAAGGCCACGGCTGCCTTTGGAACTCTTCCCTCCAGAAGAGGGGTGAATTTTAATCCCATACGTTTCGACCCAGCAGACGTGGGTGAACTTACGCACACAACTTTAAATATGTCATTAGCATTATTATTGTTTTGCCAAAAAGCTTCTATCAGCGAGCTCTTTTTCTCTCTGCACACACAGGTACCTCTCAAATAGGTTTGAGTAGACCTTTGTGAGTGGTTGGGCTACTTAGAAACAAAAATTGCCCATTATTTAAATTCAATTACATAGCAACCACTTTTTAAAAAGAATATTTTTATTTGAGCTCATTGTGTAGCAAGGCATCAGACACTTTCTTCTAACTACTTTGAGAAGGAAAAATTATCAAATGAAAGGAAGGAAATGTTATGCATATCATCCCAGCTATTGAAAATAATGCTGATGGATTTTCCTCTCGGGCTCTTAATTTATTTAAACAACACCCCATTTCCATCAACAACCACGCCTCGGCTTCCTGAGTGCCCTTCTCCAGGGGATTCGAGGCTTTTTGGTCATATTCCCCTGCTGGAGACTCTGAAGGGAGACTGCAGAGTCAGAGAAAGACCCAGAAAAAAGTGGCACCCACTTCCCCATGTGTGGATGAGATGCCAGAAGTCCACGATGGGATGGAGAACTAATTTGAGCCAAAGCAGGACTAGAGCTCAGGCTCTGACGCTGGACTCCCAGTCCAGGGCTCTCCCTGTCTCTTCAGTTGGGGGACAGTGGGATTGATGTTTCACCCAGGGTGGGGAGGGGGCTGGGCTTCAGTGCAGTGCTCCTGTGCTTCCCACCCTGCACCCCACTTCCATGGCAATACCACAGTCTGAGGGCTCCTGAGATGCATCAGGCTCCGAGATCGGCCCCCAGTGTCCCCATCTGGTCTCTGGGCACTGAGTGAGGGAGGCCCTGGGCAGTTCCCGTCTGTGGCCCCAGCTCTAGCCCCTCTGAAGCCGGCCCGCCAGCTCCTCCAGCCTCTCACAGAGCAAGCAGGCAGTGGCTTCAGAGGTCGCTCTGTTTGCCTTGGCTCCTCAGCCCGCTTCCCCAGCAAGAAGCCGCTGGAAAAGAAAATAAAACAACAACAAAAAGCCCTTTGATCTGCCACAGGATGGCCTCATCCAACCCTGGGGGAAGGTGGAAATCACCCTGTGTCATGACCTGCTGGCCTCCCTCCCACCCGTCCTCTCCGAAGGGCCCCACCTAGCCTGGGCTCCTGCACCCTGTGGGATGGAGGGGTCACAGTGACATCTGTGGGGGCTGAGTGGGGATGGACAGGAGGCGGGAAGAGGCCAGAGAGGGCCAAGCAACATGGAAAAGAGAAGATGCTCATCCACCCAGCTCACCCCTCCACAATAGGTGTTCCCACAGATTGTCCACTTGGTGGGGCATCGGGGTGGGGGCGGTGAGAGGACCATCTCAGTCCATCTGTGGGGAATCAGGCAAAAGCATCATGGCTGGGACGTCTGGGTGGCTCAGGGGTTGAGCGTCTGCCTTCAGCTGAGGTCATGATCCCAGGGTCCTGGGATCAAGTCCCACATTGGGCTCCCTGCAGGGAGCCTGCTTCTCCCTCTGCCTGTGACTCTGCCTCTTTCCGCATCTCTCATGAATAAATAAATAAAATCTTTAAAAACAAAACAAAGAAAAGCATCGTGGCTGCCGGTGCTGTGGAGTATGAGGCACCCATCACAAAGGGAGGAGGGAAGTGTGAAGGGCGCCTCTTCCACACCCCCATGGTCCAGCCTGGAGATTCTCTACAGTTTCAGGGGACAGTTCCGTTCACTCCAGCTGCCCCTCCTTCAAGCACCCCCTTCTGTCTCTTGGCCTGAAGTCAGGCTGGAAGTATGCAGAAGCAGATGTCCTGGGAGGAACCCTCAAGCAACAAGAGACAGAAGTTGGTGACCACTGGCTCGGATGATTCCGAGTGTGCTCCTCACAGCCACTTGGGGGTGTGTGTCCCCAGTTGCCTACAGCAGTGGCAACCACCCAGCACTTCTCTTATTGACTCTCCTCCCCTCCCTGCCCACTCACCCCTCGGGGACCAACCTCATACAGAAACGATCTGTACCCAAATCTTTGCCCAGGGTCGGCCTGTAGAGCCTCCCAGCTGAAACAAGGCCGAAGTGCATACGCTAACAGGGAACAAGTGAAAACATGCAGCATGCAGAGCACAGGGTCGGAGCACCACCAGGGACACTGCGTGCAGGGTGACGCGTACACAGAGGTGCTCATGTACCCAGCGAAGGGTTTAAGAGCAGCAAGAAGCTGGTGGCCTGGCTGTCTCCGGGTGAGAAGCCTGGCTGAAGGCTGACAGTGAGTCTCCACTGAAGATGCCTGTTTCAGTTCCGTTTTTCTCTATGTTGACTCTGATTTTTCCCCTTTCACAGGTCAAACATGACTATCTTCAAAGAGCTTCCGAGCCCCTGGAAACCAGATCAATGAACTATGGAGAGGATCATGCCCCTCCCTTCCTGAGACCCTCTCACTTCCTGGCCTTGGCCTCCTTCTTAACCCCGGGTGCAGGAGGACAGGTCCCAATTCCCACATAGGTCTGGAAGCAGCCACGGAACAAGGGATTAAGGGCTGGAAGGATCAGAGAGGGAGACAAAGGATGAGAGACTCCTAACTCTGGGAAACGAACAAAGGGTTGTGGAAGGGGAGGTGGGCAGGGAGTTGGGGTGACTGGGTGATGGGCACTGAGTGGGCACTTGATGGGATGAGCACTGGCTGTTATACTATATGTTGGCAAATCGATCTTCAATAAAGATAAATGAAAAAAAAAAGGGCTGGAAGGGCACAAAGGGCCAAGTGAGAGGCCTTGAGACCCCTGGATGCTGGTTTTCTCCCCACTGTGGCTGTTGAGACGCAGGCTGGCTCCACCAGGCAAGACCCCGGTGTCCCACAGAGGAGCATAGCCAGGAAACTGGCCATCTGATGCTTGAGAGTGGGCTTGCGGCTCAGACGGCCAGGGTTTGCATTTCTCCACCTCTGCTTACCAGCTGTGTGACCTTCAGCAAGTGACTTAACCTCTCTATGCCCCAGTTTCCTTGGCCATGGGGACAATCATAATATTGCATTAGAAGGTGTTATGGGATAAACTGTGTTCCCCCAAAATTCATGTGTTGGAAGCCCTGACCCCCAGCACCTCAGAATGTGATTGTATTTGGAGAAAGGATCTTTAAAATGGTGGTGTGGGGGCAGCCCAGGTGGCTCAAGCAGTTTAGCGCCACCTTCGGCCCAGGGCCTGATCCTGGAGACCTGGGATCTAGTCCCACGTCAGGCTCCTTGCATGGTGCCTGCTTCTCCCTCTGCCTGTGTCTCTGCTTCTCTCTCTCCTCTCTGTGTATTCTCAGAAGTAAATAAATAAAATCTTTAAAAATAAATAAATAAAATAAAATGGTGGTGAGGTTATCATGAGACTGCTGGGGGGGATCCTAATCCAATCTGACTAGAGCCCCCACAAGAGGAGATCTGGACACCCAGGAGGCACTGGGGATGCACATGTGCAGAAGAAAGGCCACGTGAGGACACGAGAAGGCAGCCGTCGGGAAGCCGAGGGACCTCAGAACTACCCACACCTGCTGACACCTTGGTCATGAGCTTCTGAGAAATTTGATGTGAATCGATTTACTTAATCCTCACAACTCAATAAATTAGGTGTTATTTATAGTTCCATTGTAGGGGTGAGAAGATGAGGCACAGAGAGGCTGAGTACTTTGCCCAAGGCTGTGGAGTTAGGAAGTGGTAGGGCCGGGACTGTAAACCGTTATTCTATCGGAGGGGATCAGACCTGTAAGCGCCTGGCACACGGCAAGCGATCAATACACGTTAGCTGTGCTCATTACCCAAAACAACCTGCAAAAGACTGGCCTGCAGAGGAGAAAATGAAGAGAGCCACCTCCTGAGCACCTGCCAGCTACCAGGGCCCGTGCCTGCGGTCTGGGATGCAGCATTGAGCAATGGGGGAGTGGGGGGAGAGGGAGTTGGGGAGGTGGCTAAAACGATGGCCAGATCCAAGCCAATAGGAAGAGAATTTGGCCCAGGAAAGTCAAGGAGGGCTTTCTGGAAGAGGTGATGCAGGGGCTGGGTTCCAAAGGATGAGGAGGAGTCTGGTAGCTACAGAGGGAGGAAAAGGCATTGCAGGGAGGGGGCAGTGCACGCAGAGTGGCCCTGTTACAAGTGGGGGCGACAGAAGGAAGCAAGGTAGCATGTGAGCCGGAGCACAGAGGCAGGCTTGGGTGGGGGGCGCGGGGGCAGGGGCTCCAGGAAAGCCTTCGAACACAATTGAGAATCCACTGAAGGATCACAAGCAAGGTGGCTAACACGATCACGTTACACAACAGATGTTTTTCCTAACAAAGTGTGGAAGTCGAGCTTCCGTAAATTGAGTTTTATTTTTAAGGCAGTAGGGAGCAATGGGAATCGGAGAGCTAATTTGCCTGTAAATTGAATGAGGGCCCTCTGATCCAGCTGGTATTTTCATAGATCCGGGCCGCCTCAACTGAGGTGCACCTGTTACGTAAAACTCCTGGAGGAGGGGCACCTGGCCAGCTCAGTTGGTAGGACGTTTGACTCCTGATCTCGGGGTCATAAGTTCGAGCCCCATATTGGAAGTAGAATTTACTTAAAAAAAAAAAAAAAAAAAACAGGGGCACCTGGGAGGCTCAGCGGTTGAGCCATCTGCCTTTGGCTCAGGTCATGATCCCAGGATTCCGGGATGGAGTCTCACATGGGTCTCCCTGCAGGGAGCCTGTTTCTCCCTCTGCTTATGTCTCTGCCTCTCTCAGTGTGTCTCTCATGAGCAAATAAATAAAATCCTTAAAAAAAAACAACCCCTGGAAAACTGGTCTGGGGGTGGGAGGCAGGGTCAGCACGGCCGGGCAGTGTCTCGGCTTGCCAGGGGAAGCCAGGGGAACACTCGTGGCTCTCCCCACCAGGCCACCACACAGCCTACCTCCTGGGGGGGACCACAACCTCCCGGCCTCCCCTTCCGAAGCTTCTCCCCATCTCCAAGCTTCAGCATGTGCTTGTTTCCATGAGGGGGCCTGAGCTGCCGCTAATAGAACAACTAGAACAATTCTAGTTTTCACTGAATCCTTTTGAAGTGTCACATCCAATTATCAGAGATAGATTTATGCATTTGAATCTTCTCTTCATAAAACTCTATGAGGTAAACAGGTGGCCTGGAAATGTTAAGTAATTTGTCAAAGGCCAAGCAAAGGCTGTGGTGTGTGGCTGAATTAGGATTTGAACCCAGGGCCCTTACGTTCAGAAGTTGGACTCCCCACCTTTGATTGAGCGTTGCCTCTTCTGAGTGCGTTGCATGAGGACCAGGCTGCGCATCTGAACCCTCAAGCCGCATCAGCTGAGCCCCCAAACCCTCCGGGGATCCTGGAGGATGGGCTCCAGAGCAGAGAGCTGTCTGTTCATCCCCTCCAGACCCCCTCCTCAAGCAGAGATGGCCAGACGTCGCCCCCAGGGGAGGAGAACCCAACGTGTGCACATCACAGGTATTTCTGGCACTAAAGGTGAGCCCAGGATAAATAGCAGGCAGGGACGATTCGTCTCGACTAGCTATTCTTAACCTAGGACAGCATGGAAAAGACAGACGACTCCAGCAAGGTAGGCTGGAGGAACAGAGCTGGCGCCTTTCATTCAGTCATTTCAAGTCATTATTTCTAGAAAACATCCTACCTGCAACTAGTTACAATTCATATACATCCATGTGCCTTGAGTCCAGACTGGATGCCCCCACTCCCCGCCTGTCCCGACAGCAGCATCTGGCAGGTGCTTAGCTGCGGACAAAGTATGCTTTACTGCAAACACACCTCCTCTCTGCTCCTAACCAGGCTAGGAGGTGCCCCTAAATCCCCACCTGATTGCTAAGAAGAATGAAAGGTACCAAGATCGATTTACCAATTACTTGCCAGTGGTACAGTTGTAGGAACCTGGGCCAATTCTTTGACCTTCTGCTCGTAAAATGGGACAATCCTAGTATCCACCTATTATGGGTTGGATGGTGTACCCCCAAAAAGATAACGTGGAAGTCCTAAGCCCTGGTACCTGCAAATGTGTCCCTATTCGAAAACAGGCTCTTTCCAGATATAATCAATTTAGGGTGAGGTCCTTATGCCCTAATCCAGTGTGACTGGTGTCCTCATAAAGAAACCAAAGACAGACCCAGGGCAACACTGTGTGATGACAGGAGCAGACACTGGGTGACACGTCCATGAACCAAGGGACACCGAGGATTGTCCACACCACCAGAAGCTAAAGAGGAACAAGGAAGGACCCTCTCCTAGAGCCCTGCCAATGCCTTAATTCAGGGCTTTTATCCTCCAGAGCTGGGAGAGAAGAAAGGTCTGTTGCTTCAAGCTCCCACCTGCAGTACCTTGTCACGACAGCCCTAGGCAAGCAGCCACGTCTTAGGGCTCTCAAGCTGGTCAAGGCCCTCCTCCAGGTGTTTCAGGTGGCAGAGGCTGCCAAAGCTAGGTCTAGGGGCAGGAGTGAATGAGGTGTGTTTGAGGGACCCCGCGACACACAACTCCCAGGCCTAAGTGGCCCACACGTCTCCCAGTACTTCTCAGAGGAGCAGGAGTCAGCTTGCCTCCCTAGCATCTTGGTGGCAGCTTTGGCCGAAGGGCACTCTCCAAAGCCCCCAGGTGCAAGTGTCCACTATGCCGGGGCGGCCGGAGGAGGGGTGATGGCAGAGGGGGGAATGAGCCCCCTCAGAATCCTGTCTTGAGGAACCACTGTCTTCCTAACAGAAGACCCCTCCACTCTGGGCTCCAGCCCACTAGCTATTCCTTTGAGGGGGCCAGTTAATCCCCATTATTCTGGAGGTGTTTACGTCCTGGTTGGTGAAGTGCTTCATTCCCCTACGGGCTGAAACCCACAGCAGATGATTCCCAGGCCTGCTCTGCTGGAGGGGGCCCTAAATGTCAGGCACCAGGTGGCAGGGGGGTGCTGCTCCCCCAGGAGGTTGAGGCGTACTGCCAGACGGAGCAGCACTGGGAGGGAGAGTGCTGTATGGGCCCCAGCCAGAAAGGCAGCATCACGGGAGGGGGCGCTCAGTGGCACCCTGGGCCCCACACCCACCCATGTGTTAATTAGACTCCAAAAGATGGGCCCAAATCCAAGACCAGAGCTTCAAATTCTTCTCCTATTTCCAATGGAAGCCATATCAGTCCATCACAAGCGCAGAGGCTGAGGCCACCAGGATCGGGAGGCCAGCGCCTTGACATCCAAGAGGTAGGACTCACAGGCCAGCGTGCTGGGCCGGCTTCTAGCCTCTCCTCCGGTGCTGATCCTTTGCAGAGGCATCTCTTCCTTCTTACTCAAGTGGCAGACAAGAGATAACACAAACGTTGACACTGACTACGCACCAGGGCTTGATTAACCTTACGGCTTTCCACAGACCCCCCCATTTTGCAGACAAGAGAACCAAGGCTCAGCAAAATGAACAAGTAGAAGGGTCAGGATTCAAACCCGGGTCTGACCATCTTCTGTGCCACCTCCCCTCAGTGTATTATGGGCACTCTATGATCCGCCCTGTGATAATTTCCATGTACACAGTGTGTGATCTATAAAGAGCAACTCACACCAGGGGTTACTAGGGAATGGAAGCTTCCGGGCTTTAAGTGCTGACTGCATATGAGGCCTATGTTAGAAGCTTTAAATGCATCATCTCAATTAATCCTCAAAGTACTCTCTTTGGGAAATGTAAATGCAGAGTTCGTGCTCAGCAAATATTCATGCACTTCCTGGCATTCTCAGCCTCCCCTGCAGCTGGTCTGGGGCCATGCGACAGTTCTGACCGATGCACAGGGGCCGATGTGATGTGGGTCACCTTCTGGCGGAGGCAGCTGGGTGTCAGCGTGCCTTTCCCACCTCTCTCTGCCCCTTGGCAGTAACTGTGGATGCCACATATTGTACAACGTGCAGCTACCAAGACGGTGGAGTCCCCATAGCCTGGGTCCCTGAGTAACCGTGTGGAGCAGAGATCCGTCATGATCCAGGTCATGGGAGCGAGTGATCACACCTGCGGCATTAAGCCACTGAGGCTCTGGAGTCCTGTGTGGTGGCAGCTGATACTTAGCCAAACAGTGTTATTGCTACACTGTGGCTAGTCTTCTGCTTTTCACAGATAAGGAAACCAAGGCCATAATGCCAGTCAGTGGCAGAAACAGGGTTCAAATTCACATCTGGGACTCCAACATGCATCCTCTTCCGCTAACAACCTTTTGTTTTTTGTTTTTTAAGATTTTTATTTATTCATTCATGAGAGACACACAGAGAGAGACAGAGAGGCAGAGACACAGGCAGAGGGAGAAGCAGGCTCCATGTAAGGAGCCTGACGCAGGACTCGATCCCAGGTCTCCAGGATCACGCCCCGGCCGAAGGTGGCGCTAAACCACTGAGCCACCCGGGCTGCCCAGCTAACAACCTTTTGTTGCTCAGTCCAGTCACTGCCCTCCTGGAAACAGCCGTGGACACTGAAACACCTTCCCCTCACTGGCCCTAGGATGGCTGAGAAATTGATGCAGGAGCAAAGAGGGCATCTCATAAGAGGCACTGAGCCTGGAAGAGGAGCAACAAAGCAGGGAGGAGAGGGCTTGATGGCATGTCAAAGCTATCATTCCTGGGGCTTTGCAGCTCACAGGGGTTCTGATACAATTCACAAGGAGCAACTATCACACAGTGGTTTAGAGCACTGGACGGGCAATCAGGTCAACCCAAGTTCAAATCCCAGGACCCCCACTGTCTCACTTGATTTTTCAGAACCTTGCTTTTGGGTTTTTGTTTGTTTTGTTTTGAAGATTTTCTTTATTTATTCATAAGAGACACAGAGAGAGAGAGAGAGAGAGAGAGAGAGACATAGGCAGAGGGAGAAGCAGGCTCCATGCACCGGGAGCCCGATGTGGGACTCGATCCTGGACCCCGAGATCACACCCTGAGCGGAAGGCAGACACAACCGTTGAGCCACCCAGGCATCTCCAGAACCTTGCTTTTGTATCTGGAAAATGGGGACAAGATCTGAACCAGACTCGTGGGTGGAAACGGGTTGAAGCGTTGTCTAGCTCTGGGCCCACGGTGAGCGCACACCCACCACGTGAGCCACCACAAAGACCATCCCTGGGATGGCTCAGAGCAGCAGCCATCAGGGGGGGAGGCAGAGGGGAGGCAGAGGGGCAGCCCAGAAAGCCCGGATCGTCCACCGGGCCCGGCCCACGTGGCCGCCGCAGACCAAGGGGCAGAAGACAAAGAGGGAAGCAGGGCCGGCCAGGCCTGATGCCCCAGAGCAGAGAAGCCAGATTATTTATTTTAAAGTTGCAAGTGTCTTCTAGCAAGCCAGCTTTTTATTTGGGTGAATCTGGGAGTTGTTTATCAGCTTAAACTCATTATCTGCACATATGGTCTTCATACTATGGTTAAGGGCGGGAAACAAAGGATGGAAGGGAGAGAATGGGCAAACACTGGCTGGGGAAATATCATCCCTCAAGTGCCAGAACCCGGGATGTTTTCAGTGACGTCACACTGGGCTTCCTGCCACGGGGATGGGGCTATCATGAGAATCCTCACAAGATCTTTACTCGGGCGTCCCTCAGTGGGGGAGGGAAAGGAAGAAAAAAAAAAAACAGTTTGTTTTATTCACCCTTGTCTTCTATTTTCAAAGCAGACTCTCTCCCTCTCTCTCTCTCTCTCACACACACACACACTCACACACTCACACACGCACACACACAAAGGCACGCCAAGCCCCGGTGTGTTGGAGCTGGAAAGAATCAAAACTGACCCCTCCCTTTTCACATAATGAGGGTGATGACAGCGGACATTAGCTGAGCATCTACCACATGCAGGACACTGGACTAGGTGTTTTGCATGTTGTATCTCATTGACTTCACAATAATCCGATGAGGTATGATTAGTCCCGTTTTACAGATCAGGAAACTGAGGCACCAGAGGTCTCCTAAAGGCCTAAGGTCACACAGCTAATCAGTAGGAGAAAGCCAACATTCAACCCGGGGCAGCCTAACCACCGCACAATGCTGCCACTAAAGAAATAGCAGAGCAGGCTCAGAGAGGGACAGTGACTCACTGAGGTCACCCAGCTCCATCTGCAAGAAGATCAGGGCTCGAACGCAAGTCTCCTTACTCGAGGCTGGGGGATATCCCACCACCTGTTGCCTCTTGGTCCAGACACTAGCGTGCACGACCTGTGAACACGCTCTCGCTCATCTCCGAGTTGTTCAATTTACTGATCAAACCAGCAGTCTTGGGTGCAGACAACGGACAAGGGTTGGACCTTAAGATAACCAGTGCTGACAGGAAAGACCTACTTTGCCAGCTGCAAACATTGGTGCTCATCATCTCACCCTCTCTTTTTAAAAAGTTTCACTATCAGCACACACACACACACCCCTACCCACCTTCCCCTCCCCCACCCTCCCCCCCTCACCTCCACCCCCGCCAACAGAGGATCGAAGTGCTGACTCGGGTCCAAGGTGCCAGCCCGTGCAGCAGGAGGAGCCCAAGCTGGCAGGTTTGCTCAATGGCATCAGGTTGCAGAAATACCCGATCGACTGATCATCTGCTCCGGGGGGACCAAAGTGCTGGTTTCCAAGACCCCCCTCCCTTTGCTGTGTACCAGCTGAGCACGAACAAATGTTCCTGATTTTCCTCCTCTCGACTGATGAAATAGGCCAGAGGAGCAGCCCTCTGCAAAGAGGGGTTCCTAAAAGGGGCAGCCCAGCCATCAACATTTGCTTTCCTTCAGGGAAGGGGAGTGGGGGCTGGACAAGCATCCAGAGAAAGGCAGCGTGTGAGGGTGCAGACAGATGAGGAGCCCCCAGCGGGCGCTGGTCACCGACCTTACCTTCTCTGCCTAAGCCGACAGTCTGATGGAGGATGGGAACCTAGCTTGGTTTTGTTGTGGGGCTGGTGGGGGAGGGGGGCAGGTGCAGTCAAGAGAGGTGCCCTCCACTGGAGGAGAGGCAGAGCAAGAGCTGCCTACTGCCCTAAGAGGAGGTTATATGCAGCAAGCCAATCCAGAACCTTCTGGGCCTGCACGTGCATTTTACAGACCGGGGAAGCAGGTCCAAGATGGAAACTGACTCGCCCAGAGCTGCATTGATGATCCAGAAAAGTCAGATTTCAAAGCAGACCCCAGCGAGACCCCAAACCTTGCTGTGTCCTCCCCTCCTCACCCCCTCCCACGAATCCCTGCTGCAATGCCTTGCCTTGACACCCCTTCCCCACCTGTCCCTGCCCAGCACCCTGTGTTCCAGCCCACCCTCAGATGACTAAAACCTCATTCAGTAATAATTCCGTAGCTCTTTCCAGGCTGACATGGAATTTTTTTAAAGGAAGATGGAATACTTCCTAGAAGACCCAAAGTATCCTAACTTGGAGTTAGGATGAACTTTGGCTTCTAGAAAGTGTCCCGATTGATAGACTGCCATTTCAGCCTTGGGTTGGGTAAAGATGTTCTGAGGGTCTGCGGTGGAACGGATTTAGAGACAGAGATATAAGGAGACTGAATTTCCAAAACTTGAAATCTTGCCGAATCAGAGACCTTGGCATGTACACCAGGTCCGCACATGATATGCTAACCAAACACAAACACCAGCGGCCCTGGGGTCTCAATGCCCTCTTCGCCTTAGGGGACAGAAAGAAGGGGTACAGCACAGGACCTGCTCAGGGGCCTCGTGCTCACACCCAAGTTCCAGGCACAGGGTTGTCTCAGGCAAGCCTTTCCTCTGCAGAAAAACAAGAGCCCCAAAACGGACCCAAAACTCCTTTTGTTTTCGGGCCCCCGTGGAATGTCTTGAAGACACATCCAGAGACATCCATCGGGCCTCTCCACCCTTTCCTCTGTCTCCTCTCTCCACCCCTTCTGTGCAAAATAACCATTATACTGATCTTTCTTTATGGCATCTCTGTCCTCCAGCATTTTGGGAACATCCAGCAAAAACATGTGGTGGGCTGTATCGGAAGCCAGAACCTTAACTAACTCCATTGGAGTTAGTTAACTAACTAACCAGAACCTTAACTAACCCCACTTCCATCACCTTTGCAGGGGACTCTGGGGACATGGGAGGGAGAGGGGGTGTCCAGTGAGGAATTGCCAGCCAAGAGGGAGACGAAAACTTGCCGCGGCTACTATGAGACCACTGCCAGGTCTTCTATTTGCTCATTTGCCCTCTCTTGGGGTTCAGGGAGGAGGGAGGGAATTAAAGAAAAAGACAAGACAACCGTCCCCGCAGGCCGCGCTCAATGCTGGAACAGCCCCACACAGGACAAAGGTGATGCTCTTCATAGATGCCAGCAGCAGTCCTGCTCCCCAAGTCCACACAGATACACACAGTCCCCACACACGGGGGCCCTGAGGTCAGGAAACGGGACACCTGGCGGGTTTCCACCAACAGCTGTGAAATGACCAGATGAAAGTGGCCTGTAGACCCAGGCCCAGGAGGGGAGGGACCCTGAAATCACCATTTCAGCCTGGACTGCACAAGTCTTTAAGGGGCCCTCCTGACCCGGGGCCTGTGCCTGCCGGCTTACTTGTGCCCAGGGAGAGGATGGATAAGGGGTTATACCCCAACACCCTCATCCAGCCCACACCAGGTAGGGATCTGGCCGCATCCAGGAAACAAAGGTACAACTTTTACAAGAAGGGCGCATCCAATAATTTGAGTTTCAGACTCCAAAGAAACCTCGACACGTTGATCATCCTCTCACCCGCTTTCTCTACACCAATTCGCTGTTAGTGTAAAGTTTTTCTCGTTTTTTGTTTCTCTGGGGGTGAATTTTTTAAATTCACCCCTACACCTTGCCTGCTCCCGGAGGAAAACCACCTCCTGACTACCAGGCCTTCCAGCACACGGTGCGCCCCGGCCTCACGCTCAGACCTGTCCCCCGCCGTGCAGCGGGGCGGGGGTGCTCCTCCACGCGGCCCCCCGCGCGAGCTGGGGGGTCTGTGGTTCTGGGTCCTGGATTTCGGTGCGTTGGTCTCGCAGGAGCCGGGACCTGCCTTCCCGTGGGTGAAAGGGCCGGGGAAGGGCTCCCCCTGGCGGGGACCAACTCGCCTCCATCCAGCGGGGAGCCAGAGCCGGCGCCAGCCCACCCGAGCCGAGCCACCCTCCGCGAGGACTCCCATCGCACTCCCCAAATCTGGACGTGCCACAGAGCACCCAGCGCGCACCCCCGGAGGCCCCGCTGCGCTCCCCCAAACGGCGCACCCGGCGGACGCGATACGGGGCGCCCGGGAGGAAAGCGTGGCGCCCCCGCCCCGCCCCGCCCCGCCCCGCCCCGCGGCTGGGACCCCAAAGGCGGCTCGCGCTCGGTGCCCTGCCCCGGCCCAGCAATCCCCCCGGCCCGGATCCTCGCTCCTAATCCCTGGGCTCTACCTGACCTCCTACGGAGTGGCGTGGCGCGCACCCCCACCCCCGGGCCCAGCCCCCCTGAGACCCCAGCCTGGTCAGGCACACCTGCCACCGCCGCCGTCCTCCCGACGCCCCCCCACTCACCCACCCCGAGCGCCCGGCCCGACCGGGGCTGCACCTGTCCGGGGGGAAGCCTGCAGCCCGCGGATTCGGGGCAGGGATCGGGGCGGGGATGCGGCGAGCACGTCTCCTCCGCCCCCTCCCCGGGCTCCTGAAGTAGAACTTGGTTCCTGGTTCCCCGAGATCGTCCTGGGATCCCTCCCCCATGCCCTCCGCACCCCGGACCGGAGCGCGCGGGAGGGAGCGCGCGTGGGGTCTCCAGGTCCCGGGGCGCGGCGGCGGGGCGCGCGGAGGGCGCGGGGGCGGGGAGCGGGGGGCGCGGGGGCGCGGGGCGGGGGGCGCGGGGGCGGGGGGCGGGGGGCGCGGGCCCCTACCTTCCAGCAGCCGCAGCAGCCGCCCGACCCCGCGCCGAGTCCCGCCGGCGGCCGCGGGGGAAACTTTGCCGGGCGGAGAGGCGCGCTCGCAACTTGCTCGGCGCCCGCTGCCTTCCCGGCGGCGGCGGCGGCGGCGTGTCGGGGACCGGCTGGGCGGGCTCGGGGCCGGGGCCGGGGCTCGGGCGGCCTCGCGCGGCTCCGCTGTGGATCGCTCGGCGCTGCGTCCGCCCGCAGCCTGGAGCCCCCGCGACGCCGGCGGCAGCTGCAGCCGCCCGCCCGCCCGCCCGCCGGCCCCACCTCCCAGCGCCCGCTCCGTCCCTCCTCCCCCGCGCTCCCTCCCCTCCCCAAACCTCCTCCCCGCGCGTCTCCAGTCGCCGCCACCGCCGCCGCCGGGAAGGCATGTCTGCCCCGGCGGCCGCCCCTGCCTCCCGCCCGCCCCGGGCGCCGCCTGCCGTGCAGTCTGCGCGCCCTGCTCCGGGCCCCGGGGCCGCCGCCCTCGGGCCTGCCCCGCGCCTTCGCCCCGCGCCCGCCTGCGCCTGCCCCTGCCCCTGCGCCTGCGCCTGCCCCTGCCCCTGCCCCTGCCCCTGCCCCTGCCCCTGCGCCTGCCCCTGCGCCTGCCCCTGCCCTGCGCGTGCCCCTGCCCCTGCCCCTGCCCCTGCCCCTGCGCCTGCCCCTGCCCCTGCCCCTGCCCCTGCGCCTGCCCCTGCCCCTGCCCCTGTCCCTGCCCCTGCCCCTGCCCCTGCGCGTGCCCCTGCGCGTGCCCCTGCCCCTGCGCCTGCCCCTGCCCCTGCGCGTGCCCCTGCGCGTGCCCCTGCCCCTGCGCCTGCCCCTGCGCGTGCCCCTGCGCGTGCCCCTGCGCCTGCCCCTGCGCCTACCCCACGCGCCTGCCCCACGCGCCTGCCCCATGCGCCTGCCCCTGCCCCTGCCCCCTGCCCCTGCCCCTGCCCCTGCCCCTGCCCCTGCCCCTGCCCGCGGGCCCTCGCTCGCCCGAATCCGGGAGATCGCCGCGAGCGCGGGGGCACTGGCACCCTAGATCCCGAGCATTTATTCCGGGGAAACTTTCACGCTGCCCCCGCCCCCACCGCCGGCCGCAGGGGGTCCGCGCCGCCCGCCCGCGCCCCTGCTGCCCGGGCTACCTGCTGAAGGCCGAGGGCTGCGGACCGTGGAGGCCTCGGCCCCGGGAGGGGGGCGGGGTGACCCCAGACCAGATGCAAACGAGGCCCCGCGCCGGTCTCCCATCTCACGACTTATCTTTTCATCTTTGTTCCGCTGCCACAGCCACACACCCCTCCCCAGCCCCTGACACAGGACTTCACTGAGACACTTAACCTCTGAACCTGCTCTCTGGAGCCGCCCCCTACCCCTCCTGCCCCGGACGGAAGGGGCGAGCCGGCGGATCGGGGGGATGGCCCGAGTGAGAGTGCCTGCTGGGCCCGCAGGAGAGGGGCTCTGACGCCCACTCCTCTTCCCTGCGGAGCTCCTTCTGGAATCCCACTGAGGCTTCCCACCCAGTGCCTGATGGCCCCGGACCTTCAAGCACACGGGAGCCCTGCAGGTGGCCCTTTGGGGCCTACTGATTTCCCACTAAGGAGTGAGAGACTGTTAGGCTTGGAACCTATTCCAGTCTTGGGCATGCATGTGGGTAATATCGGGCCCCAGGGCAGCGTTTTTCCAGGGGCAGGAAATCGCTGCCTTTCCTTACCCATGTTCCAGGAAAAGGATACATCCCTCTAAGGACTTGGAGGATGTCTGGTCCTTTCAACCAGTTCAGGGAGTCCCAGGGCACAGGGAGGAGAGGTTAATACAGCAGAGGTGTGACTGGGGGTGGGGTGGGATGGGGGTGGTGGTAAACCTGGTCCACCTTTCCAAATGCACCCAGAGTGAGCAATGCTCGACTCAAGGGAAGAAAATCTCTGAGAGCGCAACTTCTGAAAAACAAGCACAGGAAAACTCTAAAAGGATTCAGCCTCTGCGTTCACCCCTCCGGCTGCCAAAGCAGGGTTGGGGGAGGCTGACCCTTTGCGCTGAGAAACCCCACAGGCTCTGCATTTATGGAATGCTGTTGGAAGAGGCTGTCTGTGTGGGCCTCCTTGGACGAGAGGCGCCACATAAATTTAAAGAGCAGAGAGACTCAACCCACAGTTAAGGGTGCTGGGGCCTGGGAGGTGAAGGCCGGAGGCAGCAGGGGCGATGGATGGAGTTTCCGAGGGTCTGGGGGATTGGCAGAAGCAGGCAGGAGGCAGTGGGGGAAGGGAACACGGGGAAGTGAAGACGGAGCAGGCCAGTTGGACGCCCCGGCCCGGCCGCCCAGCTGGGAGGATGGATCCGGCTCCAAGTCAGAGTTTCCCAGACCCCAGCCATTCTCCTGCCTCCCTCATGGAGAATCTGTGCACCAGATCGGGCTGCTGGCTTAATAGCGTTCTTTAAATCAACTCTTGTTTTCTTACTATTTTATTTTATTTTTTTACTTAAATGTGCTTGTTTTTACAAAGAAATGTTATATCATTACCATAAATGGAAAACCGGCATCCCATTACTATAAATAGAAGATCCCATAAAAATAAATACAATGAAAATAAAACAGTGTTATTAAATTCTAACAATGTATATTTAACCACAATAAAAAAAAAACATTCCAGCGAAAGGAAGGTGCTTGGCCCAAGGCCTTCCCCCCACCCTCTTGTAAAGGGAGATTAACAAGGGCCAGAAAGGTGTTAAAGACACATTAGCAACAAACCGAGACTTCCAGTTGTGATCAGAAGGGTTGAAAGAGAAAGGAAAGGAACACCCCCACCTCCAGTTCCCCACAAGCCAGCAGGGAGGCTAAAGGCCCATGGATGAACCCCTAAATCTCCCCTGAAGACCTCTGATGCCTCTAAGTGTAGAGGCTGAAAGTACTTGTTGGCCAAAGTGGAGAACCCCAAAGCTCGGTCCTGGACAGGAGGATCCTGGTTGCAGGAAGCAGGCCTCCCTCTCACAGGGTGACCCTGGGGCAGTGGTTCCCTTCTCTGGCCTCAGCAAGGGCTTTGGACAAATGGTCTCTGGGATCTTGTGTGCTATTCGATCAAAGCAAGACAGGAACCCGGTGGTGGCTTATCAGGAAATTGAGAAGGAGAGGGTTTCACTGGGAAGGGGTGTGGGGAGGGGGAGGCTTAGAAAGGAGAGAACATGGAGGGAGGGAGGAAGGGAGGGAGGGAGGGAGGGAGGGAAGAGGGTCAGCATTCCTCGGGAGGGAGTGAACGGGGTATTAAGGCCACTGTGGACTGACTGGAGTCTAGGGGGCTGCAAATCCAGAGGTGGCCCCTCCCAGAAGGTTCCAGATTCCCCATTTACCCATTTCCGAAGGAACCTTCTAGAGAATCCATTGTAATCCAACCATGTCATTTTACAGATGGGAAAACTGAGAAAGATCCACGGACTAGATCCTAGTTCATGGTGGGAGAGCTGGGTGTCAAACTGAGGCTCTTTCGACTCCACCCCCCACCAACCCCATGTTTGGGGTTGGACTCCCCTGTGTTTGGGGTTCTAGTAGAAATGATCCTTTTGAAAATATTCACCTTCCCCCCCGCCCCCCGCCAAGGGCTCTTAGACTTTGTTTTTCTCTAACATCTGGAAAAAACAATAAAGTGGCCTGAAAGCCCCAAACTCGATGGCCAGTGGCCAGTGCTGGGCAGCCCGTGTCACTGGACATGGGACACCTGGAGTGACTGTCCGCACACTGACACCCTGGGGACACTACTGCAGAGCAAACAGCCCCAAACCAGGAGTCCACGGGTCCAGGGTGCAGTCCTGGCCATCTTGACAATTCCCTTCCCTCTATAGGCCTCCATGTTCCCATCTGTAAAATGACACATTTGGGTGCTATCAGTGGGTTTCGAGTTGGGCTGGCAGCTCTGTCCCTAGGTGCCTAAGGATTGTGGGAGGGATGGGGAGTCTCCCTTCCTTCCAGCTTTCACAATAAGCAATTCCCTTTTCATCTGTTGTGTACAATACTGTCAAATTCACTTACAAAGAATTTGAAATCTCTAGAAGGGACGACCTCTGGCTCCTGACCTTTAGAAACTGAGGGCTGATTAGACTGTGAGCTTCTCAAGGACAGGGGCCCTGCCTTGCTCATTTGGGCCTCCAGGACTCTTTAGAGTCGGCCCTCTGAGGGATGTTGGATGCCACTTCCTAACTGTGCCACCTTGGGCCAGCCACTTAAACTCTCTGAGCCTCCGCTGATGCATTTTTAAAATGGAATTGTAACCACGTCTCTGACATTGGGTGGCTGTGAGTCTCTCGTTGGAAAGCTCTCAGCCCAGCCCCTGGCACAGAATAAGTGCTCAATGAAGGGCAGCCTCAAGTGTGAATGGACGAATGGAGGATGCTAGAAGGGCCAGGTCCTTTCCCCAGGAGGCATCTCGACCTTACAACCTAGCTTTTCTGAGCAGTCTGCATATTAAATATTTAATCATTGCCTCCCTGGAATTTTTTTTCTGCATTGTTTCTTTTTATGTGTAATTTGTAATCATTTCCCAAAAAAATAACAGTTCATTAAACGTACAACTGAGTGTGATTGAATCTGTTTATCTTTGTGATGATTTTCATAGAATAAATTTGAAAATCCTAGGAATGTCCTTTGGGGGTTTGAAGAATATGGTCTTGATCCTCTAGGGCCTGGACCAGTGGTAGGACCCTCCCGTTTTCCCTCTTCGTTTCCCTCCAGCCAGCTGTCTGCAGGCCATTCTCAGCCTCTCGGAGTGTCCTCAGCACCGGGTCCAAGGACTTGCCTGCCAAGGTCCTCCTTCACCCCCAGAAATGGGCTGGTTGGAAGCTAGAAGAAAGGGGTGGTGCTCTGTCCCTCCCCCAGCCTCTGCAGGAAAAGAGGAGATACTGGATGGCTATGCTGGGAAGGGCCTCAGGTAGAGCTTCCTGGGTGCTTTGTAGAGGCTTTCCAGAAAGCAGCTCCCCGGAATAGATCCTACCAGATAGGGAGACTGCTGGACCCTCATCACCACCTTCATTTTTTTAATTAACTGCTAGTAATAATACAATACTAATAACTACCATCAGGGAGTGCTTTCTAGGGTAGAAGCTCAGGTAGTGAGGGCTGATAAACCCAGGTCCTTTATCCACCAGCTGTGTGGCTTTGGGCAAGGCACTTTGCCTCTCTGTGCTTTATTTATTTATTTTTAAGTTTGTCTTTTTTTTTTTTTTAAAGATTTTACTTATTTATTCATGATAGACAGAGAGAGGGAGAGAGAGAGAGAGGCAAAGACACAGGCAGAGGGAGAAGCAGGCTCCATGCCGGGAGCCTGACACAGGATGCGATCCCGGGACTCAGGATCGCGCCCTGGGCCAAAGGCAGGGGCCAAACCGCTGAGCCACCCAGGGATCCCTCTCTGTGCTTTAGACTCCTAATCTTTAACATAGGGAACGTGTGCCATGCCAGGCACTGTGAAGGGGCTTTTCAAACGTAGGCTCTCTTACGCCTTCTAACAACTCCATTAGGTAGGGGTGGCCAGGGAGCCTTGTTTCACAGAGCTGGAAATCAGAGACCCACCCAAGATCACCCAGCAAATAAAAAAGGGAAGTTCAAACCTTTCTCTTTTCACTTCCATGAGAGCAGGAGAGAGCAGTGGGCAGGGGGAAGGTCAGAAGATTTGGGGCCAGCCTGATGTTGAACTTTCTAGCTGTTGGCCTTGGCCAAGCACCCAACTCCTCTGAACCTCCCTCCTCTTTCTCTTCTCAAGAGGGGTGATAGCACCTCCCCGACGGGGCAGTTATAAACACCAAAGGAGGTGACATCTGCAAGGGGCTTTGGTAACCAGAAAGCACATAACAAATGTAAGTTGTTGTTTTTTTTTTTTTAAATCACCTTTATCATCCATGTAGAACTGCTGAGATTACAGGTTTAGAACTCAGGGTCCCCCTGGTACAATTCAGTCGTGCAATAAATATTTGTGAAGGTACCATGTTTGTGAACTGCCTCCACACCTGGACACCCAAACCAGAGAAAGGAGAAGGTATGCGTGTGGTGCCTGTCCTCATTTGGATGACTGATAGGGGAAACAGTCAACACAGCCAGCAAATTTTTTAATTTAAGACTCCTCTTGTGCCACAGTCCTCCCATTTTAATTTTTTTAAGGATTTTATTTATTTATTTGTGAGAAACGCACAGAGAGAGGCAGAGACACAGGCAGAGGGAGAAGCAGGCTCCCTGTGGGGAGCCCGATCCCAGGACCCCAGGAGCTGAAGGCAGGCGCTCAACCACTGAGCCACCCAGGCATCCAGCCTTCCCATTTTACAGATGAAAATGTTGAGGTTAAGCTGGGGTTGGGCAGGGGCCACTTATGCGAGGTCTGCCAGCAAGTTGACTTTAGAGTTTAGGGGAGTTTGAGTCCTGCTTCCCAAATCAGTGCTCTTCTGGCCCAACATCTTGCCTCATTTTCTGAGCTCCAAGCTTCAGTTGCTCAAGGATGCGCCCTCTCCCCTCTGTGAGATATGAATGCCTACATCTCTGCCTCCCAACCCAGAGCCTCTTGTGTCCGCCCTGTCCACACTCCCGTGCAAACAACTCCCAAAGAGGAAGAATGGGAAATCAAATTACATCCAGGAGTTGCCCCAGAAAACCCTAGAACAGGTGACCATGGCCAAGGCTCTTCTGCCCATGAGCAGTGGACTCCTCGTCTAGGTACCTAAATCCAGGCCTGGAAGTAAGGGTGGGCTAAGTTCAGGCTCAGCCCACCGAGACCTGAAATCTCAGCCCACCGAGACCCTGGGTGAGTCACTTAGTCTCACTGAGGCTCAGCTTTGGCCTCTCCAAAATGGAGATAGTATAGGCCTCTATGGGATGGGGAAGGATTGGGATTGAGATAACGCATGGAAAGTGCTCGCAGAGGGCACACAGTGAGTATGGAAGACTATTGTACCTATTTTCCCTGCAGACCAAGTATCACCGATGCATGAAGCTTTGAGAGCCTACAGTGTGCTTCAGGGGGAGGCAAAGCTGCAAAGGACACTAGCCAAGAACTTTTCTGAGCTCTTTCTAAATCCCCAGCACTTTGCTAAACACTATACCTGTATTAATTCCTCCCAACAATCCTATGAGGAAGCACCCATCATTGTCCTTGTTTACAGAGGGGAAAACTGAGGCTGGGAGAGATTGTTACCTGTCCCTGATTGCTCACTGGATGAGTGGGGAGCTGGTATTTGAACCCAGGCAGTCATATTCCAGAGTCCATGATTCTGGATCCTGACTCACACTACTTCGTGTCCATTATCCCTCTGTTCGTCCAAATAACCTTGAGGTTATTAGTATCATCCCCATTTTACAGATGAGCAAAGAGAAGAAGTGAGGTTCAGACAGGTGGAGTGACTCACCACACAGAGCAAGGGCAGAACTAGAAAGATCCACAGTAATGGCTGTGACTTTTGAGACAAAGGACTTTTGAGACTAGGCTATGGGTTCCCTTCAAGCAGGAAGGGCTGCCTGTCTGTTCTGGAGCTAAGTGACCTCATAGAAGTCATGCTGGGCTCTTAGGCCACTGGGATGTGTGCTGGGCATGGTGACAGGAAGGCCAGTCCCCCTCTTGGTCATTGATTTTGATTTTTGCCCATTCCGTGTTCTGGGGCACCAGTCAGTAGCAGAGAGCAGAGCTGAGGACCATGCCCGGCTGCGTCCTGGCTCGGTTTGAGGACAGATCTGTGCCCGGCTGCCACAGGGATGGGCCTACTGCTCCCTTGCTGCCTCCAACCTTCTCTCCCTCCTCCCGCCCCCTCCTCCCCTCTGCTACGGGTTGAGTTGTGTTCCCCCAAAAGATATTGGTGCCCTAATGCCCACCACCTGTGGATGGAGCTCATTTGGAGAGAGTATCTCTGCAGGTGATCAAGGTAATGTGAGTTCATGAGGGTGAGCCTAATCCAATACAACTGGTGTCCCCATAAAAAAGAAAAAGAAGGTGGTAGGTAGGAAGAGTTTGCACCAGGAGGTGGACCAGAAGAAAGATAGGATAAAGACACAAAGACGTCCTGACGGAGACCAACACTGACTGGCTGTGGCTGCAAGCCCAGGATCGCTGGCCACCAGCAGAAGCTACGGGAAGATCCACCCAGAATGTCCGGAGAAAGTGGCCCCGTTGACACTTTGACATCAGACTTCCAGCTTCCAGCATGCGGACCGTGACTTTCTGTTCTTGAAGTCACCTGGCTTGTGGCACTTTGTTACGGCGGCCCCAGGAAGCACACAGCCACCCCACCCCCTCCACTCTGTCTTTGACTCCATGTTCCAAACACACAGATCAAGGTGACCAGGCTCAAAACTAAAGACCCTGCCTATGTCGAGGTCTCGCTGAGGACTGCGCTGTGTCCCCACTGTCCCCTGAATGGATGCACACAAGCATAGGACACCAGAGGCATCTCCCTCCTCCTTAGAAATGGGCTCCTTGTTTACCTAATACTACAGAGCCCCTGCCGCGTGCCGGATGTGCTTCTAAGTCCTTTCTGAATATGTCCTGTCATTATCCCCATTTCACCGAAGGGAACACTGAGGACAGAATGGCTAAGAACTTGACTCGTGTTGCACAGCTAAGTGGCAGAGCTGGGAGTCAAACTTGGGCAATCAAGCTCCAGGACCTGAGCTCTTCACCACTTTCTCTCGCTGCCTCTGGGTATCCCGTTACACCTGCCACCTGCTCCGTTAAATGGGAACTTACACTTGCAGGAAGAAAATCACGCTCTCTTACCTGCACGAGGATCTAAGTTCTTTCTCATCACGGAGCTCAGGGGGCCTTGACATCGGAAGGAACCGTGCTGGTTGGCTAGTCCTCCACTTGAGTGTGTGCTCGTGTGTGTACGTGTCCATGTGTGTGCATAAGGTACATGCCTTATGTACCTTATGTATGTGTGTGTGTCTACAACTTGTGTGTGTACATGCCTGCACGTGTGTATATATGTGTAAATGGAATGACGTATGTCTGTGCGTGTGAGAGAGAGTCGGGGGGAGATGTCCTTGCTTGTGTGCATGTGTGTGTGTCAAGGCACATGTCTACACTTGTGTGTGTGAGTCAGAGGACATGTTGGTGCTTGTGTTTCTGTGTGTGTGCATACAAGAGGGCTGGCATATATCCACACGGCTTAATGGCATCTCTCTCTCTCTCTCTTTTTTTTTTTTTTCAGAGTAAGTCTGATTCACTTACACAGATGAATGTTCACATCTTGACAGACTCATTTAATGGGAACAGCTAGCTCATGTGCCAATATGTGAACTGACCCTCAAGACCCTTCTGCCGAAAAAATACGGACTGTCTCTTGTTCTTGAGTTAACAAGCACTGCACAAGGATCACTTGTTTTACACAGCGATGCCTGCTGGCCCCGGCCAGCCTTCTGACAAAAGGGGATGTGTGAGAGCTTGGGAACGAAGACAGGGAAGAAGGACCCCCCAGAGGAGAGAGTACCGCGCAGTTTATCAAAAGTGATCTTACCCCACCGACTGTCTGCGGATGAGGAGGCCCTCAGATCGCAGCGGGGAAGTGGCAGCCAAGTTCGTGCGCTGATTTACAGCAGACCTAGGGCCAAGGCCCGTTTGTCCAGCTGTCCAGGTCTCTCCTTCTAGTTTTTCTTTCTTCCCAGGTGTCCGCCGTCTCTGCCACCGCCTGCCTGATTCCTTGCTTTTTATTCCAAATATGTAAGCCTCTAATAAACCTAGAGACAGGCTTATGCCTGATTTATCCCCAGTTACAGAGAAGCCAGAGCCAATTATAAGGTGGATAAAAGGCCCCATGTGCAGTTTTTAGAACTGCTTCCCCAGCATAAACAGCTTAACTCCGTAAAGCTCCCCCAGAATGTTTGCTTAGTGGCTCCATTTTTTTTTTTTTTTTTAAGAAGCTGACCTTTGCTACAAGACCTTGAGCCCATTCAGATGATTGCAACATAGCAGGTCACGGCAGCTCACCACCGTGTGTGCACAAACCAGCCACTTTGGGACAGCTTTGTCCAGTGTTTAATTCACAGAACCTGGCCCCTGGTCGGGCCTCAATAAATACTAGTAAATGAAGGAATGAATCAAGTAATCAATAAATATTAGCTTTAGCAAAACAGAATTAGGAGAGTAAATCCTCCAAAGGGAAAAAATATCAATTAGCATATCCTCAGCCAACAAGATCTCCTTCTTCTGATCACCCCGCTCCCAGAGAGGTCGCACTTTCTGGGGCGGGATCCTTCACAGCGGAGGTTCCATCCTGCCAGTCAGTAGTACTTTAGAGTTTTGTCTGTGTGTTGGCTGCTACCGGATAAGCCCTCGGCATAGGATGGTGAATCCGACAGATGCGGCGCTCCCACATCACGGGAAGGCTGTCTAGCTTGGGATTTACCCAGCTTGAAGCTGCCCTGTGAATGCATCCCAAGGCAGGGGAAAACCGCCGAGGCCTGCTTATGGGAATAGAGGGTGACTCACCCCTGCTAAGGGGCCCACAGCCCAGCAAAGCAACAGCTCTTTATTGGAGATTTAAAAAAAAAAAATCCACTGAATGATCCATACTCTGCTTGCTATAGCCTGGGGCATTGGCCCCTAAAACAAACCAACTAACAAGAACTCAAGGGAACAGTTAAGCCCTGAGTACACCCAACACCTGCAGGCAGTCTGGGGTGGGGGTGGGGTCTGCCCACACTCAACATCCGCAGGCTGAGATTTGAGTGCCAGCTTTGCCGGTGACATGCTGGTGGCCTGGACAAGGCCTTGCCCTTCCTGGGTTGTCCGGGTTGGATGAGACGAGCCATGCGTCCCTTCCAGCTCACCCTCTCTCAGTAGTTCTAATAAATACCTCTCCTTTCGCTGGCCTCCCTGCCTCTCTGCCTGTCATCCCTCCACTTAGGATCCTGCTTATACTTGGGTCATCCTGCGTCATTCTCAGGAGTGTACTGTCACCCTCCAGAGCAAGTTTCCTAGGGCACTACTGGCCACGGACGCCACAGAAGACTCAGCCAACCCCAGGTCTGGAGGGAAGCCCAGCTTACTTATGCTACTGAGCCCAGAAGTGGAAAGGTAAGAACACCAGGTGCTGGGGGTCTGGGGATACGGGGAGCACAGGGCAAAGGGCTCAGGTGGATGCTGCCTCTCCACATGCAGCCTTCCTGCGGCTTGCCAGAGCTGGTGATCCAGGCTCCTCCTCTCTGTCATCACAGGAGAGTCAGCTTGACTAGGTGAGCCCCCACAGACCCCACCCTCCTACACAGACCTCTGAGAACCAGGGTGGAATATTGGTCAAAGGTCAGGCCTGCATTTGTCCTTCTTGTTTTCCACATAAAAGTTAAAGTTCTAACAAAGACCTGCCAGGCCCAGCCTCATCTGTCTCCCACCCATAGCCTTATATCATCTCCTCCCACCCCCCACCTTGCTTATTGTTCTAGAGCCATATTGGCTCTTGGCCATTCCTCCAACACCAGCATGCCAGACATGTTCCCACCCCAGGGCCTTTGCACTCACCGTTCCCACTCCCTGGAATCTTGCCCCACATAGCTACATGACTCACACGGTCTCATTGCTCCCAAGGCTTCCTGTAAAAGCCACCTTGGCAGCAAGGATGACCCTGGCCACCCCATTTAAAATTGCACTCCTAATACCACTAATCCTGTCCTACTTTTCATAGGCCTTTGGTCTTCTAACATTCTGTATCATGTACTTATTCATTATGTTGGAGGACAAGCTCATTGTGAGTGGAGGTCGTTGTTTTGTTCCCTGCTGTATCCCTCCCTGTACCTAGAGCAAAGCCTGGCGGAAAGGAGACACGACATGGGGAATGCCTGATGGGTGGATGCGTTGGACTGGGACTCTCTGAGACCAGAGGCAGTGTTCTTAGAGTCTTTGTTTCTAAGCGGCAGGCCCTGACTGGGGGCTTCCCAGAGCAAAGCACAGTCCTAGGCACCAGGATCATTTAGCAGCTCGATCACCAACACAATCGCTAAGTCCACAGGAGCTCACATTTGCTCAGCACCCCCAAAGCTGGGCACTGTTCTCAGGGCTTTGCATTTGTGAATTCATCTAATCCCAGCAACTATACTCAGTGCTGGGTCCTGTTGTCATCCCCACATCCAGAGGAGGTAGCTTTCCCAAAGTCTCAGTGTCGGCAGGTGGCGGAGCTGGGCTTGGAGCTTAGGGGTCTGGCTCAGGGAGTCCACAGACCCGTAGAGGGGACAGACACTGTGCCAGCACCTCGCACAGACAAAAGGACACAGTGCAAGCATGCTGAGGAAGCGAAGGGGAGACGTTGACATCAAATGCAACCAGAGAGGCTGAGAAAGTCTTTTCACGACAAGTGATGCTCGTGGAGGTTTTAAAGGACCTATAGGAGTTCACCAGCTGAAGGAAGCGGGAGGATGTTCCGAGTCAAAGGGAAGAGGGCAGGAAATAGCATGAGAACCCTCTGGGAACTGCGAGGAGTTCATATGATGAAATCATGGGATGCCATGGGGAAGGAGGTAGGAAGCCAAGCCAAAGAAATAGGTAGCAGCTCCTGAAATGCTAAGCTAAAGAATTTAGGCTTACGAGTTCTGGAGGCTAGGGGTTTACATGGGTTGGTGAATTTATTCATTCATTTGACAAATAATCTGAAAATGTTTGCTATGGAACAGGCACGGTCCCACATTCTGGGACATGTGAGCTTCGAAGCTCATTCCTAGGAGATAGGAAAAGTGCCTGGCTCCAATCCTGACTCACGGCAGAGTTTCTATGGTCAACTGCTAATGGCATGAATGAATGAATGAATGAATGAATGAATGAATGAATGAACGAATGAACACTATTCCTCTACCCAGCTCCCTAGGAATGGAACTTTGAAATATTGCATGGAAGCTCTGCACTGTGTTCCCCGAAGCCCCCACTCCTCTGCCCACCTCCTGCAAGGGGATGACAGAGAGAGACACCCACTCGGACCTGGGTAGTCTGCTAGAGACCACCACCAAATGCAAAGGCCTCTTCCCCCTCTCAGGGTGATCACTGGCCCTGGCAGAGGGAGGCACCTTGGCCCTTGCTTCCTGGTGCCCCTTCTTCCCTCCTGGGCTCAAATCCCCAATTCATCACAGGACAGAAAAGATGGGACAGGTGAGCCTGCTTGTCTGTGGGAGGGCTCCTTTGTGAGCGGGCCTTGGCAATGGGATTTATTCCCTTCCAATCTTCTTCCACTTACCCTTTGGCTTCGAATTTCCTCCAGTTCATCTGGTGTCTACAGAGGTCTGTTAGAGCCACCCGGGGACACAGGGAGGCTCCTGAGAGTCAGTCACCGGCCGACACGCGTTTTATCGCATGCCTACTGGATACAGGGCACCATGCTAGAAGTCACACCAGAGGGCAACCCAGTAGAACAACGGTGACTAAGTGACAGTTATCGGACCCTGCTGCCAGCCAGGAACTCTGCTCCCAGCTCCGGGTGCCGGCTCATTCGATGCAGGGACAGCTCTCGACAGCCACTCCTACTATTACAGCCCACTTCACAGAAGAGGAAGCCACGGCACCGAAAGGAGGTTAGTTGTCCAGGGACAGTGCTCTTGACTATAATAGTACAGAAGGCCTGTCCCTAGGTCTGGGATGAGGGTGGGTGGCTGCGGGCAGGCAGGATAGGGCAGGATAGGGTCTCCGTACAAGCAGAGCCTGTTCGTGGACACTGTGCATGTGGCTGTTTTATGTCCTTCACGAGGTGGAATCTAATTCCCTTCCCTGTAAGTGTGGGCCTGACTTGGTGACACCCTTATTACAAATAGAATGTGGCAGAAATGACCACATGAGCCTTCCGGGACTAGGTCGGGAAAGGCATTTCAGCTTCTGCCTTCCTGTCCCTGGCTCTGTCTGTCTCTGTCTGTCACTCTGTCTCTTTCATGTCACACTCTGGGAAAGCCAGCGTCCACCAGAAGAGGTCCCTGTGGCAAGGAACGGGGCCCCTTGCCAACAGCCGTCGGAGTCGGCCTCTTGGAAATGGGCCCTCCGGCCCCAGTCACACTCTCAGCTGACCACAGCCCCAGCTGCCATCTTGACCACAGCTTCACGAGATGCCCCACAGCAAAGCAGCCTTGCCACACATCACCAATTCCTGACCCACAGGACTGCGTGGGAGACTCTTTGATGCGTCTCACTGTGGGGGTGATTTGTTTTGTAGCATTGGATAATTAACGCAGTGTGGACTGGCCTGGGGAGAGAGAGAGGAGGGAGGCTCCTGGGATCTTAGGGGGAGGAGGTCACAGAGGGAGCTCCATGGAGGGCAGCTGTCAACTGAGTGGCTGGATTGGAAGCTGAGGGACAAGGACAATGATGATGCCTGGGGGAGGGGGGTTGCCTTATACCTCCCAAGCTGCTCATGCATTGCTGATGTCATCTTCATACCAACCCTGTGTAGTGGGGGCTTTATCTTTATCACCTCCCCCCCTTTTTTAATGATAGCTATAAAGACATCTTTTTTTTAAAGATGTCTTTATTTACTTATTTATTTATTATTTATTTTTTTACTTATTACTTATTACTTATTTTTTTACTTATTATTTATTTACTTATTGTTTATTTACTTTATTTACTTATTCGTGAGAGACACAGAGAGAGGCAGAGACACAGGCAGAGGGAGAAGCAGGCTCCCTGTGGGGAGCCCGATGTTGGACTCGATCCCAGGACCCCAGGATCATGACCTGAGCCAAAGGCAGATGCTCAACCACTGAGCCACCCAGGCATCCCTCTTTATTACCTTCTACTTAAAGATGAGGAAACAGAGGCTCAGAGGGGTCCAATGAGCTCCCTGAGGTCACAAAGTCCACTCAGAGCAGAGTCAGGACTTGGCCAGACTGAGCCCGAAGTTTGTGCCTTCAACCATTACACTGACCTTTGATAGGGAAGCCCGGTACTCCGAGGGACTTCAGGATGGGGAACATAAGCGAGGGCCCAGTGGGCTGGTGGCACTCTATTGCTGGGAAAGGACGAGCTGGGAGGACTGGAGGGCTGGCAGGTTTGTAAATCCAGCCACGGGCAAAGGCCACGTGGCTGGTCACGACGGGGACAGGGGCACCTTCACATCATTCTAGATACCCTGGGAAGTAGGTGGCCTGGGTTTGAAATGTGTGCCTCTGCTGCAGGAACTCATGGATGGCACATTTGCTGGGGTAAACTCAGCTGACCCCAAACTACAGTAGAATCCTACAGGGATGCATTTCTCCCTGGTATAATAGCTCCAAGATTAGCTTCTTATAAAACTTTTCCACCAAAGTCACAGTAGTTTGAAAAGGAATCCCTGAGCTGCCAGTGGGAAGGGGCAAGAGTATGAGGACTTTTCCACCCGAGGCCTCAAAGTGTGACCTGGGAGTACCATCATGACTTGCACTCACAGGCTTTTTAGTCAGAACTTGTTCTGCCACGTCCAGATGCAGAGAAGGATGGGAAATTCAGCTACCTCGGTAGCCATCAAGAGTTGCATTACTATAAAGGAAAAGAACAGGGATTTGGGGCACCACCGGCAGCCTCTATAACAAGGGGTTGCTCCATGGGGCTTGACCCAACAGACAGGGGACTGTAAGCCTAATCCAGACTGTCCCCTTTTCTTAACCTTTCTCAAGGTAATGAGCATCTTTGAGGACTGTGAGAAATCTGAGGACCCCCCCCCCAGAAAAATATGAGTATACATAATTGTGACCCCTTCCCCGCTTCAACCTATGTTGAAGCCCTTAACCTCCAACGTTCTGGTATTTGGACGTGGGGCCTTTGGGAGATGATTTGAAGGTGAGGTCTTGAGGGTTGGACCCCTGTGATGGGGTTAGTGGTCTTACAGGAGGGAAAGAGACACCAGAGCTTCCTCTGTCCACCCTGTGAGGATACAGTGAAAAAGCAGTCATTTGCAAAGTAGGGGGAGGGCCCTCACCAGAAGCTAAATCCACAGGGACCATGACCTTGGACTTCCCACCTTCCAAGACAGTGAAAAATAGATGTGTATTGTTTAAGGCACCCAGTCGATGGCATTTTGCTATAGCAGCCTGAGCATTCTCAGACAATACTTTTACGTATGAGTTCAGATGTTTTAAGGGTTTAGCATCCAGTCACTTGGAGTTAAGAATCCCTGGATTAGAAGCTAATTATATTTATATTTTTTATATTTATATTTATATTTATATTTATAAACGCATTAATCACAGCAATTCAGATCTGAGCTTCCCAGCAGCCAAAGCAAAAAGGAGATCCTCGGTTCTATAGCTCTCATTTGTCTCGTCGGGGGAGGGTATCGAGTCTTTTGAAAGAGAAAAATCTCTTTCCTGGCACCCTCCTCTGGGAGAAATTCATCTTTTGGCGGCAAAACAGTAGCGCTTATTTTTCCGCTAAATCGGAGTGCAGGTTGCCTGGGAATCCCAACCTGGCAAGACGGCAACACCACCTTGAAGTGCAAAACACCGCCAGCTTCCTTTCCCGGCGGATGGGCTGTCCCCCGCCCTGGGTGTAAATGCAGCTCCTCGCGTTCAGGCAGGTTGCTAACCATCTGCGCAGGGACGTAGGGAAGACCCTGGGCGCGCAGCCGCCCCGGGAAACGCTTCCAGCAGCCAACTGCTGCGGCCCGCGCGGCTCCTGCGGCTCCTGCGGCTCCTGCGGCTCCTGCGTTCCCCCCCCCCAGCCCAGACCCACGCCGCGGGGCCCGCGACCCCTGCCTGGCTGCCGTCCTGGGGAGCCCCGGGGCAGGGTCCGGGTGAGCCTTCCCGGAGCAGACGGCGCTGGTCTCCGGGTCCTGTCCTCCGTCCTGCTCGCCGGCAGGGGGCCGAGCTGGGGGCCCCGCCCCGCCCCGCCCCGGCCCCGCCCATCTCCCCCCGGCCCCGCCCATCTGCCTCCCCGGCCCCGCCCCTCCCGCCCCGGCCCCGCCCCCAGCTCTCCGCTCAGCTCTCCCCGAGGTCTTGACCCGTGTTCCGGCCCATTCTCACTCTTTTCTCCGCAGGTCAGCCCCTGGTTCCCTCCGACTCTGCCCCATTGGGCTCCCAGCACCCCTCCTCCCGGGGCTGGTTCTCCCAGTATCTGTCTCACTCTTTCCAGTCACCCCGTCATCCCGTCTCTCTGGTCCTTCCCCTTGGTCTGTCTGTCCACCCGTCTGCCTCTCCGTCCATGTATCCGTCTTCTTGGAGTATGAGTACTTGCCCCGACCAGACACTGCCTCTCTTCCTGTCCTGCTCTCTGCTTTCTCCATCCACTGGCCTCCACTGCCTCCTCCTCCCCTCCCTCCCTCCCTCCCCTCCCCTCCCCCTTCTCTTCCCTCCCTCTGTCGTCCCTACCCCTCCCTCTCTCTTACTTCCCCACCGTCCTTCCTCTTTCCCTCCCACCTCCTCCCTCTCTCACCTTCCCACCCCCCACTTCTCCCTCCCTGCTCCTTTCTTTCCCTCTCTTCCCCCTTACCCCCTCCTGTCTGTCCCTCCCTCTCACCTCATCCCCCTTCCTACCTTCTTTCCCCTCTTCCCCTCTCCACTTCCCCCCTCCATTCCTTTCTCGAACCTCTGTCCTCCCTTCCTCTCCCCTTCCCTCCCTCCCAACATGCTCTTCCCATTCCCCTCCCTTCTTCCTTTCCTCCCCTCCCTCCCCTCCCTTCTTCTCTCCTCCCTCCCCTCCCTTCTTCTCTCCCTCCCTCCCCTCCTTCCCTTTCTCCCCCTCCCTCCCCTCCCTTCTTCTCTCCCTCCCCCCCCCCCCCTCTCTCCTCTTCTCAGCTATTTCGGTTCAGTGCATCTCCCTCTCTGTTACCAGTGTCAGTCTCTATCTCCATGCCTTTCACTCCATCCTTCTTTCCTGATTCTCAGAGAAGGAGGCTGGGGCCCAGAGAACCAGAGAATGCTGGTGTGAAGCACAAGGACAGTCAGTCAACTCAGAACCCTGAGTCTGTGCTTACATACCCCCCTTCCCCACAGCCAGTTCTCTCTGGTCTCTGGGACACCCCCTCATCGCCCTCCGTCCCCCACCCTAACACACACACAGAGTAGCCCTGGAGCCCAGCCTGGCCCGAAGGCCTCTCCGTGGTCCTGGCTCCACTCCACTCCCTGCTGGAGTGCCTGGTTGCCATGGTTACCTCGGCTCTCTTCAGAGGCCACAGGGGATGGCTGGCGCTGGTGGCTTGGACTAACTGGGACCAGAAACACTTCCCCAGCTCCTGTGCCCTCAACAGGCCTCTCTCCCCACCTTCCAGGGATTCTAGCCTGGAGAGGCCACCATAATTCTCTAGGAGGCCATACAACCTTCAAAAGGATATTTGAAGGACTTCCTTCAAAAGGAAGTAGACCCCGAGCCCCCTCATCTCAGCTGGACTCATCACCAGAACACCATTAGCCAAGTGTAGATCAAAGCTGCGGAATCCTTGCTAACACTCATGCATGCAATCATTCAATCATTCATTCATTCATTCAAACATTTGGAGACAGAGAGCTGAATAAGGACAGGTCTCTACCTTTGAGAAGCCCCTGTGGATGAGAGGCACAGAGGACTCTGGAAACACCAACCAGCCTGAGCCTAGGCCATCCAGAAGGTCCCCCAGAAGATAGAGTAATGGCTGGCCCCAGAAAGTGAATAGGGATAGAAGAAAGTGACTGGGGTTTGAGTGCAAATGGCACTGCTTGTGCAAAGGCACTGGGGTCAGGGAGACTGTCACAGTACAGGTAACAGGAGGTCGGTGAGGGCTGTCGCCTCCATGCCTCAGTCAGCGTTGGGCAGAATAAATGGTAAACAAATGCTGAGGCAGTGAATGAAAAGATGAATGGATGAGCTGCAGGAGGCTCAGGGTCAGTTGGGGCAGGTTTCATTAAAGACCTTCCACCCATGCTGAAGAGTTGGGATTTCGTGCCTCGGCCAACCAAGGGTTTTGTTTATTTGCTTGCTTTTTAGAGAAACAAAACTCTGGCAGCTGCTTGGAGGACCAGTGGGAGTTTGAGGTTGTAAGGTTCACATGTCCAGAACGGACCTGTTGGTCTTCCTCACCTTCCCCCCCACCCCCTGCAAAGCTGCAAGAAGCAGGAAGAGCCGAGGCCTTCTCTATTCAGCTGATGGCAACTCCATCCTGCCGGTTGCTCAGGCCAAAAACCCTGACGTCATCCCTGACTCATCTCTTTCTCTCACCCCTGCATCTAATGCATCAGGAAATCCTGTTAGCTGCACTTTCAAAACGTGCCTGGAATCCATTCTCTTCTTCCCACCTCCCACCTGCACCGGCCACGTCCAAGACACCCTCCCTCCTTGCCCGGCCCACTGCCACAGCCCCTAACTTTCTGCTTCCCCTCCCCGTGCCTCCCCTTCCCCTCAGTCTCCTCTTATACAAGGGCACAGTGATCCATTAAAATGAGAGCCACATCTTGTCGCTCTTCAGCTCCAAACTCTGAGATGGTTCCATCTGATGCGGGGTAAAAGCTGAATGAAGTCTGTGTAATGGCCCAAGGGCCCTGCGGGATCGACCCTCTCACCCCTCACGGCTCTGGTTGCCTCTCCTATAAGTCTGCACCCTCTCATTTACTACACTCTGGCCCCCTTAGTCTTCTTCAAACACTCAGGCAACTGCCTGCCTCAGGACCTTTGCATAGGTGGTTCCTGTGGCCGGGTGTGCTCTGCCCCCACATGGCCTCATCGCCTTGACCTCCACTTCCTACACACCTTCTCTCAAAAGGCATCTTCTCAATGAGCCCTACCTGGCTGCTGTATTAGTTTCCTCGGGCTGCCATCAACTAGGAGGCTTAAACAACAAATCTGCTATCTCACAGCTCTGGAGGCTACAAGTCCCAAATCTACGTGTTTCTGGGGTTAGTTGTTCCTGACAGCTGTCAGAGAGAATCCGGTTCCGTGGTCCGCTCTATCTGCTGGGGGTTTGCAGGCCGTCCTCACTCTTCCTTGGCCTGTGGATCTCTGCCTTCCTCTTGGTCCTGGTGTTCTCCCCAAGTGCATCTCTGTGTCCAGATTGCCCCTTCCCAAAAGGGCGCAGTAGGGGCCCAACCTCCCCCAGGATGACCTCATTTTGACTGAATGAATTACAACGAGGTCACATTCTGCGGTAGCAGGGTACACACAGACTTTAGCAAATGAAATTTGTGGGGGAGACACAATTCAACCCACAATAGCCCCCAAATTTAAAAATCGTAGCCCCACCTCAGACCTCCCCAATCCCAATCTCCATCTCTATTTTATATATACGTATACTATGGTCACCATCTCACATCTACACTGTGACGTATGGTTTGTTACTTCCCTCCCCCTACTGAATATAAGCTCCATGAGGACAGGACTCGTTTCTCTCACTGAAATACCCCAAGTGCCTAGGTCATGCCTGACACATCCCGGGATCCGATGAACTTTGCTGGGGGAAAGGGGATTGGCGGGGACCTGGGGACCATTCAGGAGGCTGTCAAGGTACCCAGACTTTTGCAGCTCAGACCGAGGCCACGCAGAAGGGCCGACAAGCAGGGCCTAAACTGGGAGGATTTTAGGGAGGTCAAGTGGACAGGGATTGGTGGGCTTTCAAGCATTAAAAAGGGGGTGGGGGAGATCCCTGGGTGGCGCAGCGGTTTGGCGCCTGCCTTTGGCGCAGGGCGTGATCCTGGAGACCCGGGATCGAATCCCACGTTGGGCTCCCAGTGCATGGAGCCTGCTTCTCCCTCTGCCTGTGTCTCTGCCTCTCTCTCTCTCTCTCTCTCTCTCTCTCTCTGTGACTATCATAAATTAAAAAAAAAAAAAAAAAAAAAAAAAAAGGAGATGGGGTTGGAGCAGGTCAAGAGAGAAGATATTACAGACTTTCCTGATCTTTTTCTGGCTTCTCAGCTCTTGGGGCAGACACTGTTGGGTTGGCCCCCCCACATCATGCCCAGCCCCCACCTCGCCACCATGAGGGAGAAGTCAAGAGGATGAGGGAGGTTGGCAACTCTGACTGCCACAACATTGTCATGACATTAACCCAACACCAGCCATCCCTCCCTCCAGACATTTTGATCTGTGAAAAGCCTAAACCCCTACAGGCTTAACCTCCTGTCAGCTGAGGTGACAAATTCTCAGATGGGCTCTCTTCATCTCCCTCTTCCTGGGGCAGGGGTGGGTGGGCATTGGAAAGTTAAAAAAAAAAAAAAAGATTCCCAGACTCCCCTGCGGCTGGGATTCCCAGGCACGAGGCTCTGCAGGTCGGTGTGCCCGGATGAGGTGTAGAGGGAAGAAGAGCGGTGGCCGCCACCGGCCTCACAGGTGTGGCATCACAGCCATGGTTCTGGCCTTCCCCACCAACGTCCCGGCAGGCCCTGACTGGCCTGCTCCAGCTCTCCCCACAATTTTGCAAAGTCCTAATTCCCTGGTTTAAGTCACTGGCTGCTTAGGATTCAGAGCATCTTCCACTTCCTGCCCCAAACCCTTCAGCTGGGGCCCCAGCATCTCCCTCACTGTTCTCTTCCTTGCTCCCGCTGGAAGCGTGGGTGGGTAGAGAGCCTCACCCCGCCCCCAGACCTACCACCCCACAACATGTGTGCTCCCCACCCTTTGGAGACTTTCAAAATCCAGAGTCCAACCATTTTTGCTTCACTCTCTCTGGGCCTTCCTGGGTGAGGAAGTCTGGCTGGGTTTGTTCTGGGTTTGTTCTGAAGGCCCCCGAGAGACTCTCTCCCTCTTTCCCCTTCTCTAGACTGACTTTTCCCCCAAAGTATTGTCTGTGTAAGGGGTGTGAACGGGATTCTTAGAAGAGAACTGAAACGACTGTTTTCCAGTGTGCATGGGAGAGTGGACAAAGCATAGGCTCTGAATCTAGACAGGTCTCCAGGGTGCAGCTTACGGTTACACTGCTTACCGTGGAAAAATGACCTGGCCCCTCTGAACCTCAGTTCCCTCCTTCTGGGCCAAGATACTTCCCTCTAGGAGGGTTGCACGGGTGAATGAGGCGAGGTGCGCTGTGGGTGCTGGATAAATAGTACTGTCAGGACGGTCACCAGCTCCAGCTGCACCTCTTGTAACAGCCGCCGAGCATCCTGGTGCAGCTCAGCCAGGCTGGCGCGGTGAGGAGAAAGCAGGTGGGCCTGGCGGGCTGTTGGGGTAACATAGAGGGACCCTTCCCCTGAATCCGGACCCTGCCCGTGGAGCTCTTGGGTATCAATATGCTACACCACAGAGCTGCTTTGCTACCGGAGGTAAATTCCTGTTGTTGAAGGACTAAGAGCTATTTCCAAAGCCAGTTTGCAATTAAGCTGCTGGTTCAGGAGGATGGAGGCCCGGCCCAAACTGGGCCTGGAGGCCACGGAGGGGACAGACTGTTGTCTCAGTCATGATTGTAATAGTTAGAGCCTGTGCTGCTCACCTCAAATTTTGTATTTTCTCAATTAATCCTACGAGGAACCAAAGAGGTGGGCACTATTGCCATTCATACTCTACGTGGTGGGAAACTGAGGCCCACAGCCTCACCCATCCATGCTTAGGTCCCTGCCCCTGATCAAGTCCAGGCTCTCCCTGAGCCTGTGACAGCTTCCATCAGACACCCATGTCTGGGCTCTGATCTGTCCTCCTTGCCTCCTTTGGCAGCTGGGAGGCCAAATGGTTTCAGATTACAGGATCGTGTCCCACCCAAATGTCAGGGCCAAGGCAGCCCGATGTGCAACTCGGAGGGCTTGAACTCTGGAGTGGACAGATGGGGCCTGAGTCTGAGTAACGCACTCACTTGTGTGACCTGGGATATGTCTCCACTTGCCTGAGCCTTGGTTGTAACCCAGGCTTCCCTCTGTCACTGGGTGCTGCAGCAGTATGGATAGATAACAAGGAGCCCAGCAAAAAGTGGCCTAAAGTCCAGATTTCCTCATGTAAATAGAAGTCCCGGAAGAGACTGGGAATCTTCCTCCTGCTGTTCCTTCTTAAGAGGCAGAAGAACATTCTTGCATGCCATTGGATGGAATTGCACCTCTGCCCTACCTCCATGCCTGGTGTCTTTGTCTGCTTGGGCTGCCATAGAAAGGGCCACATAATGAGTGACTTAAACAACAGAAATTATTTTCTCCCAATTCCGGAAGCTGGATGTCCAAGATCAAAGTGTGGGCAGGGTTTCTTCTGAGGCCTCTGCCCCTGGCTGGTTGATGGCCACCTCTCCCTGTGTCCTCACATGGCCTGTCCGTGGCCTAATCTCTGCTCTTTTTTAAAAAAGATTTTATTTATTTATTCATGAGAGACACAGAGAGAGAGAGGCAGAGACACAGGCAGAGGGAGAAGCAGGATCCATGCAGGGAGCCTGACGCAGGACTCGATCCCAGGACCCAATCCCAGGACCAGGATCACGCCCTGGGCCAAAGGCAGATGCTCAACCACTGAGCCACCCAGGCACCTCCTAATCTCCTGTTCTTATAAGGACATCAATCATATTAGATTAGGACCCATCCTAATAACCTATTTTTACCTTAATTACCTCTTTAAAGGCTCTATCTTTAAATACAGTCCTATTCTGAGGCACCAGAGGCTCGGACTTCAACATTAATTTCAAGAGGACACACTACAGCTCGTAATACCTGGTGATAGCGCCATAAATGTGAGCTATTGGTATTTGTGTTCGTGTTTGTGTTGGTTTATTATTGTGTTCTCCGCCTCTACGATGGAAGTCTCTGCTCTACTTAACTGAATTGCTTACGCAAAATCAAAAGATCATATCAGAGACGGTACTTTACAAACAAAAATCCTAATGCGGAGAGGAGCCACTACTAGTAGGACTCAGGGAGGCTATCCTCCAGAGGACGGGGAATGTGCCTTTGGCCCCTGGCTCCTGCCTGCTTTGCTGGGTAAAGCCTGGAGGCCTGGCTGGTGGTGGTGGTTCCCTGTTGTCTCTGGCTTTCCGGTCCTGCCTAGCAGGTGGCATGTCAGCCGGAAGGGATGACAGCTGAGTAGGCCATTGGCAACAAGGGAATTAGCAGTCCCTGGGGGGGGAGGGAAGCTGATGGGATGGACTGACCTCTGGGTGGGCATCAGGCATGGTAGCTGATGGCAGCCAGGGATGATGGGTCCCTGCTCTGAGCATCAACAGGGGAGTTTCTTTGTAGCTATGCCCAGAGGAATATTCCTTCTTACCCTGACCCATCTCTCGGAGGGAGAAGGCAAAGAGTGGAGGGGTAGCAGCCAGGATGGACAGGAGGGACACAGATGCCTTTCTTGGCTGTGCCCCTGGTTGAGCATATGCTTTCATCCATCCATCCATCCATCCATCCATCCTTCCATCCATCCATCCATCCATCCATCCATCCATTCATTCTTTCTTTTTTTCTTCCAACAAATCGTTATTGAGTGCCTTTACATAGGTCAGGCATTATTCTGGGTACCAGTGATCTGGTGGTGAACAGAACAAAGTCCCTGGCCTTGTGGAGTTCACAACCTAGTGAGGGAGACAGACAACCAATACATGAGCCAGTGTTTATAGAATGTAACGTCAAGGGCCATGAGGACAAGAGAAGCAGAGTAAGGGGATTAAAAATGAGAGACAGTGTATTTAAAGTGAGGTCCAGGAGGGCCTCTCTGGGAGATGACCCGCACGAGGTGAGGAGAGAGAGCCATGTCATGGGAATGGGATTCCAGGCAGGGAGAACCAAGCACACAGGAGCCCAAGAGAAGAACGTGCTCAGTATGTTTGAGAAAGAGCCAGGAGCCGGAGTGGCTGGAAGGAAGTGAGTGGGGCATGGATCCTGCAGGTTTCCCAAGGCCAGGGAGAAGGCTCTGGCTTTCACCTCCAGTGGGAAGGGGAAGCCACTGTCAAGTTCAGGGAAGGGAATGACGTGGTGTGACTTGCTGTGGGCAAGTCATTACAAGAGCTTGCAAGAATAAGACAAATTAATTCCTGAAAAGACTTACAGAAAGTGCTGTATGAGCCTATATATCATTGTGGTCGTTACCCATTTTACAGAAGAAGAAACTGAGGCTTTGAGTGGTAACTAACTTGCCCAGGGCCAACCACTAGCTAGCAGCGGAGCCAGTCTGTTGTAAGAGCCTGGGCTCAGGATCACTACGGATTGGAGTTTCCACAGACTTCCATCCAAGTCTTGGCCCTGTCACTTATTAGCTGTGAGTTTGGGTGACTAACTTCCATGGCTCCTTTTCTGCATCCATAAAATAGAGATGTGGCAGGGACCTCAAAGATGGCACCCCTGGGTCCTGTCCCTCGCCCTCATGGCCTTGTGCCCTCCTCCTCACTGTGGAACTTGCTCCTGACCAACAGAATACGCCAACGTTGAGGGATGTCATTTCTCCCATTAGGTTGCGAAAGCTTGTGAGCTCCATCCTGAGGGGAGACTCTCTTGCCTTCGGGGCTTGCTGACTTAGAGGAAGCAAGTGGCCACGCGGGACAGGCCCATGTGGTAAGGACGGCCTCTGGCCACAGCCCACGGAGAACGCACTTCTGCCCCCTGAGTGAGCTGGGAAGTGGAGCCGTGCACAGTCGAGCCTTCAGCTGAGACGGCAGCCCCAGAAACTGCTTGGCTGCAGCCTGGGTGAGACCCCAAGAAAAGGGTCCAGCTGAGCCTCACCCTTTCTGTCACCTGACCCACAGAAAGTACGAGACAATACATGTGTGTTTTCTTATGCTGCTAAGATTTGGAGTAATCTGCTACGCAGCAAGAGATACCCAACAACAAAGGCAACACTTGTGCCTACCACGGACAGGGATTTGCACCAAAAGCCATGTTTTGTATAAGACATGTAGCCTCCTGCCTGGCACAAAGTGAGGTTTCTTTCCTTTTTTTTTTTTTTTTTTTAAACAATTTTATTTATTTATTCATGAGATACACTGAGAGAAAGGCAGAGACACAGGCAGGCTCTGTGTGGGGAGCCCAATGTGGGACTCGATCCCAGGACTCTGGAACAGCCCTGAGCTGAAGGCAGACACTCAACCACTGAGCCACCCACGCATCCCACTTGTCCTGCTTCCTAATGCCACCCTGAGCTTTCCCACCAGTGTGTCCCCTGAGACAGCCAAGCCTGCCCCTCAGCCTACTGCCATCCCCACAGGGTCAAGTCCTGGTTCAAGGGCCACCTCCTCTGTGAAGCCCCCCCTCCTTACCTCCTCATCTCCTCTGTGAAAGTGACAGTTCTCCCTCCAAGTCCTAGGGGCTGGCCTCTCCCTTTCTACCCGGTATCATGCCATTTGTGCCCAGGTCCACACACCCCTCTCCTGCCTCTCGTCTACTTGCACACCAGGCTCAGCCATCCTCAAGGGCGATGACGAACGTCAGACCTGGCTCAGGCCTGTGTTCAGAAAGCCCGGAGAGGGAGATGGGAAGAAGGAAGGAGGGAGAAGAGACAGCTTTGAACATAAAGATGCCAGATGAGGGGAACCCTGGGTGGCTCAGCGGTTCAGCACCTGCCTTCGGCCCAGGGCATGATCCTGGAGTCCCAGGATCGAGTCCCTGGTCGGGCTCCCTGCCTGGAGCCTGCTTCTCCCTCTGCCTGTGTCTCTGCCTCTCTCTCTTTCTCTGTGTCTCTCATGAATAAATAAATAAAATCTTTAAAAAAAAAAAAAAAGACACCAGATGAATGTATTAAATGCTTCCTCTGGGCCAGGCTTCGTCCTGCGTGCTGCCCGGGGACAGACTTGTCGCTCCCTCCGAGCCGGGGAGATGGCAGCCAGTGAGATGCACAGTTGTGATGGAAGGCCGCAGAAAGAGAAGACCGGGGCTGTGGGAGTCTGCGGGGCACACTCCTTACCCTGGACTCGGGGGTCTGACAAAGCTTCCTGGAGAATACTGTGTCTTGCCTGGCACCTAAAGGCCCAGTTAGCAAGGTGAAGAGGGAAGGACACGTGTGGTGGACAGAAGGAACGGCCCGTGGGGAGGCTCAGCTGCAGGGAGCGCAGGTGGCTGGCTGGCTGGAGGCGGGGTGGGGTGATGTATGGTTGGGTGTGGGCATGGCTGAGCGAATGGGTGGGTGCGTGAATGGGTGCAAGAATGCGTGGGAGATTCGAGAATGCACCGCCGGCCTGGCCAACTGTAGGGTCAGAGCAGCTACCTCTGGTGGGACGCAAGGGGGAGGATCTGGGGCCAGGCCCTTTGACCTGAGTCACAGACCTGAGTCGTGACTGCTGGCCCCCTCCCCCCACGTGGCCACAGAGAGCAGACCCTCGGGCCTGCCCCCCTTCTTGACCATCCTGGGGGGGTCCTGGAGCTTAGGCTCCTCACACATGATAACTTCCGTGCTCCTGGCCCCACAGACTTCTATTCTTCTGCCCTGGGTGAAGGGAGAGTCCACAGGGCCTCCCCCAGCCCGGCGCCTCCTTATCTACACCCTAGCGGGTTCCTGCCCAGGGAGATAGGGAGGAGGAAGCAGCCCTCCCCCCCCCCCAGGGGCTGTGCTGGTGGGAGCGAGGCTCTGGGAGGCTCTGCGGCGGTCGGACTACAGGTCCGGGGCCCTCTGCCAGCACGGGGTGCCCGGGGGACAGCCCCGGTAGTGCACGCTGCCTCTGCTTCACCTGCCTCTCCGGGTGAGTCCTAGCCCCCTTCTGCCTCAGTTTCCCCACCTGGGAGCTAGGTCCCAGAGCTGGTGTGGGGTTAAAAGGGAGATGGCATGGCTGGGGGTGGTTAGCTTCTAGAGGTAAAGCAGGGAATCCCTTAGGAGCCCTGGGGGGGGGCAGGGGTGCTGGCCTGGGGGCTGGCGGCGGGGGGGGGGGCGGGGGGGGGCGCCACCTGCTGAGTTCAGGGCTGGCGCTTCCTCCCCGGGCTTGGGAACTGCCTGCCTCTGGCCTCCAGCCCCCAGGAGATACCCACTGCCTCCCCACTGGCACCCCTGACACTCCCCGCACGTGCGGAGGTGCACATGCAGACACACACACGGACACGCACAGAGGCACACAGGGATACACGCGGTAGTACACCAGAGACGCATAGTAATACGCACAGTGGTACACCCAGAGACACACACGGACACACAGAGACACATACAGTAATACACCCAGAGACACACACAGACACAGTAGACACACAGAGACACACAGGGATACACACAGACACACATAGTAATACACCCAGACACACAGGGGTACACAGACACAGTAATGCACACAGACACACACAGAAACACACACACACAGAACAGGGACAGAGGAGCTCCTTCCCGCTGTCCTCTGGCGGCAGGTGGGGAAAGGTCCACAGACCCCCCCACAACCCCTACCCTGGGCTCCCGTCCCAAGCATGACACAGCCCTTCCCCACCAGAGAAGAGCCTGTGACCCCCTGTGACTTCAAAGCAGACCGAGGGTGAGGAGGTCGTGGAAAGAACAGTGGCTTTCCAGAAGCTGCAGGCTGGGGGCCTTGCTCCTGAGAAGACCCCAAACAGGGAGGAGCCTGGGTCTGCGGCAGGGCAGGCCAGGGGAGTAGTCCCTGATGGGGCAAGCAGCAGGGGGACAGGAGGGGGAGGGGGAGGCTCCAGGGGAGAGGCGCCGTGAGGGGAGAGAGTTCCCCATCAAAATGTCCCGATGCTCTGGTTGTGCCGACTTGGCTTCTCCTTGGCTGTTGCCTGCTGTCCTCGGTCAGTCGAGGCTGCTCCTCGCTCCTTGTTGGGGCTCCCAGCCCCTCGGTCACAAGGCTGAGACCCCCGTCTCTGAAATGGCTCTGCCATCATGCTCCCACCTGCATCCCCAGCCAGCCTGGTGAGAGAGACACCCCTCACTGGGCCCATAGCTCGTGTCCCCATCCTCCTCCCTGCTCCTGGGGATTGTTCCAGAACCAACACACCTTCACTCAAGAAACTACCATGGCTCCCCCTTGCGCTTGGCCAGGCCTCCTGGTCATGTCACAGTGACATTGCAGCCTCTCGTGCAAGCCTAAGCCCCAGCCACCCTCCACTTGCCCCTCACAAATGCTCCTTTGTCCTCTATGCCCTGAATGCCACCTCCTCCCACCCCCGCCTTGCATCACCTTCATCTCTGTGGAGCTGTCATTCTGTGACCGCCCCACACGCAGTCCCCGGCACCTCACACGGTGCCTCTGTCCATTACCTTGACCTGCTCAGTGTCCTTCCTGGAGGGATGCCCTTCTCATACCTGTGTGCTCAGTGGTAGCCCAGGCCGAGAGACAGGACAGAAAGCAGCCCAGCACACTGGGTGGACATTAGACAAACTCAGGTAGGGGCCCCAGCTCAGCTGCTCCCACCTGGACAGTCTCAGTTTCCTCATCTGTAAAATGGGGATAGTATTAGTATCTCTTATACCAGCTCGTTGAGATGACTCAATGGCATATATCATTGGGTGGCACTACCCCGGGGGGATGTTTTGGAAAAGGACAGGGTGGGTGGGGGGGGTGCATTCTGGATTGTCACAATGGTGGGGGCAAGTGGGGAGAACCAACGTATTGGGTGGGCAGCGGACAAGCGAAGGGTGGGACAGTCCTGCCCAGTGAGGAACTGTTCTATAGCCCACGTGACTGCCGCGTGTCCTGCCCGACACGCATGTAGGGGAGAAGAGATGTTTATAATTATACGAGTCTACACTTTAGCTCTGCTTTACATATAATATGAAGCATTTTTGCACAGTTTGAATATAATTGAATTTTCCAGAGGTGCAACCAACTAAAGACAAACAAGAGAAATCGGTATTTAGGTTTATTCGGGACGCGCCAGGAACTGCTCAGGGTTTTGGACGGTGACGCTATGGGAGCATTGGCATCCCGGCTCTGCACGCCACGCACCTGTGTGTCTGTGGCCGGCACCCTTGTGAGGCGTCTGCCCGGGGCTCGAGCTCCTGATTGTGTCTTCCGGAGCAGCTGGGCCTGAGCGCTCACTTGTTCCAACAGATTTGATTTCACACAAGTTTCTTTATAGGTCTCCTTTACATTCTAGCTGGGGCATTGCATGCGGTCATTTAAAGCATCTGTGTGTGGATAGGTTACCGTGTCCACGGGAGTCATTTCAGAGTAGTAAAGAGGATATTACACAATTTTAACATAAAAAGATGGTGTCGGGTATGAGGAGGTGGAGAACCAGTTTGCAGAACACTTACGAAGTGGTAAGGATTGAAGACAATATTGTTAGGGGCTCAGCACACATTTAATGGGTGAATAAATGAATGACTGGAGACATGTTGTTGCGGGGAGGGGGAGGCTCTCTGATACTCCACATATTACTATTCACGGGGGCTGTCTTGCTTGGGCCCACCCGGACCTGTCTGCTCTCAGTTCCAGAACTTTCCATGGATTTGGCTAAGCACAAGGTATTTTTTGTTTTGTTTTTTGGTGGGGTTTTTTTTTTTGTGTGTGTTTTTTTTGTGTGTGTGTGTTTGGTTTTTTTTGTTGTTTTGTTTTGTTTTTTGGCTCCAGGAGCCAGCCACTCTCTGAATGAGGAGGAAGTTGCTCAGAATAACTTTAGCCCTGCCTTTGGGAACCTTGAACAGAGGCCACTTGGAGGTGAAGGCCCAGCCAGAAACGGATCAGGCCCACTGTCCCATCTCCTGGCACTTTTGCAAGGTCCTGGGGGGCAAGTGGGAATTCCTTGCCCAGGGCCAGGCAGACGGGAAGGGAAGGGCAAGGAGTGTGGTTCTGGGTGTCCCACTCCTTCCTGCTGGAAATAAAAACCATCACATTTGTTTCACATTTATTTCTTTATTTCCATATTTTCTCTTTATAGGTAGTGCACGCCGTCACGAGAGCTCCAGATGGTATGGGAGCGTGGAATTCTCTTTTCTCTCTTCCTAACCAGAGGCAGGCTGGCATTGTTAATAACTTACTCCACATTTTTGCCCAACACCCAGTCCATTCACTTATTTTTTTTTCCTTTTACAAAACTTAGATCATATTATACCTACTAGTCTACAACTTGTTTTTACACCAGATAAAGTATTGAGGACACCTTCCCAAGGCAGCACATACAGATCAACTGCTAGTCAATTTGCGGATGTACCTTCATTTATTTGGCTTTATTTTTTTGTTGTTGTTGAAGGTTTTTTTCCCCCATGGAAGAAATACATGTTTTAAAAGTAATAAAAAGTGAATTTCTCTATAGTGGCTTTCTTGATAGAGGGAGGCTGACAGTTGGAACAGGAGAGAGTCTCAGAAACAGATGCAAGTTTTAAAATAAATGTTCTGACTCTTCTCTCCAACCATCAGGTCCTGAGTGTTTAGATAAACAAACAAACAAAGGAGTATCATTCATGAACCCATGACAAGAGGGTGTCATGCAGGAAGGATTATGACTAATCCACTTGGACCTGTGACTCTAGGTCCAATATAGGAAAAAAACAGAAAAGCAAAACCTTCTGGAATTTAACTCAGAAAAAGGAAGCTGCATTTCCGCTAAGATTGCCAAGAGTGTATCACATGTCAGCCTGGACATGCCTGTCGCTCTCTGGCCTCTGAGCGAGAATCCTCAGCCCAGAGGGAAGCAGAACTGAGAGACAGCCAGAACTGAACGCAAAGAGCATGATCACGACCCCTGGATCCAGCTGTGCCTGAAGCCCTGTATGTTGACATTTTCAATACAGGAGTAAAGAGATCCCCGTTACTTGCTTCATCCAGTTCGATTTGCATTTCTGTCACTTGCAACCGACAGAATCCTGAGTGTATCTTGAGCCTATGTTTCTCAGTGCAGTTGAGGAGAGGTTTGAAGGAGGAGGTGACACCTGAGCCGAATAAGTCTGGAAGGATGATGCATGAGTGCCAGTCAAATGCACAAAAGGAGAAGGAGGGCTCCAAGAATGAGGAGAGGCATAGAGGCGGGAAAGAGCCAGCTTTGGGGTTTCTAAAGGGCTCACGGGGAGGGGGCTGTGGTGGAGAAGCCCATCCTACCAGGGTACGAACTGGGAGTCCCTGCGGCTCAAGTTTGGTGTCAGCACAATGGAGAGGGAAGGGAACCAACCTGCATGTCGGGAAGTCTGCTTGGAGGCCCTACAATATGAGTTCAAATCCGGGACCCTTTTTACCCCCGTGACGGTGAAGTCAGGAGACAGGAAACAAAATCTGAGCCCTGAAAGGAAAATTGGGAGCACATTCACCTGGGTTTTGGTCAAGGCCTAATTCTGAGTAAGAAACAGTATTTGATGTAGAGACAGCGCTGAAGGCAGAGCAGTCTCCAGGTGGCTTGGGGACTCCACAAAGGACGCGGACATGCATCAGCTTTTCTAGCTGGCCCTGCAGAGCCTCTGTTGAGGCCAGTGCCAAAGAGATGGCCTGAGCATCTGCTGCCCCCGGACCAGGCAGCGAATCCTCACTAACACCATGTTGGGCGCTAATTCAATGAACTCCCACGATTATTTTATTTTATTTCATTTCATTTCATTTCATTTCATTTCATTTCATTTCATTTCATTTCATTTTTTGACAAATGGAGTTTATTTTTCTCAGCTAACAGACAAGTTGGTGGTGTTGGTGTTGGTCCAGGGGCTCCGTGCTGTTAGGACCAACTCTCTTGGACTTGCCGTTGTGGTCACCAAGTAGCACCTGCACCTCTAAAATTGTGGCCTCTTTCTCATCAGCAGCTTGTGTGTGGGTATCTTTGGGTAGAACCGCCTCCCAAGGCCTCCTCTGGCTGGAAGGTCAGCGGGAAGAGTGAGGAAGAGAATTGTCCAGTTCACTTAAACCTCTAGTTCATCATCCCTGTGGATGTAGATCCTCCCTTTTAGACAAGGTCAATACACAGTACCTGCTTTGCAATTTTTTTCTTTCTTTCTTTTTTTTTGCTTTGCGATTCTGAAGAAGCATCATAGCTGATCTGCTTATGTGTATTTTCGATGAAATCAGTCTGCTATCCTAACTTTAATGTAGGGGAGGAATTAAAGGGAAGTAATTTATAATAAAGTACTTCAAAATGTACATGTGCAGGCATGACTCCCCTAAATCACGCCATGAAGTAGTCAGACGCTGGCCTGGTGAGTGTGACAGCAGCCCGTGCAGACGGCCCCGGGGTGTGGGAGTGGTGTTTCCAGTCCAGAAGCCATCTCATGATAATTTTTTAAAAAGATTTTATTTATTTATTCATGAGAGACACACAGAGAGAGAAGCAGAGACACAGACAGAGGGAGGAGCAGGCTCCATGCAGGGAGCCCGACGTAGGACTTGATCCTGGGACTCCAGGATCACGCCCTGGGCCCAAGGCAGGTGCTAAACTACTGAGCCACCCAGGGATCCCATCATGATAATTTTTTAAGGAAGTGCCCACTATTATCTCAATCTTACAGTTGGGGAAACTAAGGCACAGCAAGGCTATGGGACTTACCCAGGTGAGTAAGTAGCAAAGCTGGTATTTGAACCCAGGCCGTCTGGCTCTGCCCATGCTGCAGCCCCCTGTCCGCTGGGAGGCTCAGAAGTCCGAGGGTGCAGACAGGTAAACACCCTTCCCTTCTTTCTCGATCATCTGCAGCCTATAAACATGGTAGGCACAGTGGTTGGTGGACTCATGAGAGGTCTGGCTCCCCTCCTGCTGCTGCCCCTGCAGAGGGCTTGCAACTTGTACAGCTCTGGGGTAGGGGTGGGGGCGGAGAGGACGTGTCCCTCTCATCTTTCGCCTTACGTGGAAATTCTCAACCCAAGGATCCGTCCCCTGCATAGGGAAGACGTCCAGACCACAGGGGTAGTTCAGAATTATGAAAATCATAATGGTGACCAAAGGGAAAAAGAAATCAACTGGCTAGGACCCCATACACCCTATCTGAGAGTACTGGTGAGGTCAGGTCTGATCCAGAGGCAGAGCATGTAGCTTTTATTTTTATTTATTTATTTTTGAGCATGTAGCTTTTAAAACTCCAGGTCTTGCAGCTCTTTATAGGAGGAGACTACATCCGATCTCTGAAGGCAGAGTGAGTAGCCAAGAGCAAGCCTTTGGCATCAGCCAGTCCTGGGTTCTGGGTTCAAGTCCCTCCTCTGCTCATCACCCTGGAACCACGGGGAAGCCCTTTAACCTGGCTTCTTAAAATGGGAATAGTCAAGGTACTACTCGCCTTGTAGGAAGTTGCCCGGTGTCATGAGTAAAGGTTTACAAAGGTGATAACCCAGGCCTTCGCGCAGGAGGGGTGTTCAGTGAGTTTGCATCGAATTCAATGAAATGAATGAAATACTTCCGTGAATAGAAAACATTTTGAGGGTAAGTCGGGGGAAAATCCGGTTGTAATACTGACTCAAAATCAAACGGTGATTCGGAAGCTTTATGTCCAAGTGAGGACAAGGACTGGAGGGTCAGGGGAAACAAGGCCAGCGGGGTGGCGAGGGGGAGGGGGCTTGGGGCCACATCGTGTTTTCCACGACTGTGGTTTGTGCAGTGCACGTCGGAAGAGGAGGCCTCCCCATGAGTGGAGCACCCACTGGGTGCCATCCTCCAACCTCAGAATGCATCCTCCTCCCGGGAGCCTGCGAGGGAGGCTTTGTGACCCCGTTTTACAGAAGAGAAAGTCAAGGCCCAGGGAGTCTGGATGTGTCCCAGCAGCAGGGCCAGAACTAACCCAGACCTGCCGCCTCTGGGCTGTCCTTCTCCCTGTAGAAATCCCACCAGAGGTGAGACAGCGGGGCGACGACACCTTTGCAGACACAGCTGTGGGCTGTGGAGCTTCGAAGCCATCTGGTTTCTGGATCTTGGGACCCCCCTGCCCCAGGCCAGGGAAGGAGGGGAGGAGGCTTTGGGGGACTCTTTATATCCTCCCACCTTGCTCTCCTCACTCAGCATCCTTGTCCCAACCTCTACAAAGCCCAGGTGAGAGTTCAGGCCTCAGCAGCCGGCCCCACACGGAGGGCAGACCCCTGACTGGCAACCGTCCAAGCTGAGCCCCCACCCACCTACTCCCTGCCCAATCCCTCCCTCCCCAGCCCCCAGCCCCCGGCCCCCAGCCCCCAGCCTGGGGCCTGCAGCAGCTCTTCGCCCACCACCTAATGTGGGACAGATGCCCCCCCCCCGCCCCCGCCAAAGGGGGCGGCAAGGGGGCAGCCCTGACCGGAGAAGCAGCCGGCTGCCTAATGGGGCTCTGGGGAAGAGAGGTGCCGAGTGTGGCAGGAGGGGTGTGACCCCAGGGCTAATGGCATTAACAGACCCTAAGGGCAAATAGGGCCAGACTTTCACCCTGGGGCCATGGGAGGGGACTAAGTGTAGGACTGCAGCCGGTGTAGGTGATCTGAGGGCCTCCATCCGCTTTGAGTAAATGACACCATGTCCTCATGCAGGCAGGGGTTCGCTGTGACAGTAATAACAGCAGCGACAAGAATGATCACTGCCATCTACGGATACTTGCCGGATACTTGCTGGGCAGGGGCCAAGCTTCCTCTGCTTTCTCCTTGGTCTTGGGCTCCACAGTGACCCCCTGAGGTAGGTATGCTATTGTCATCATTTTGTCGCAGAAGGAATCAGAGAGGTTAAGTGGTTAGCCGGGGGTCACACAGCATCTAGCTGGGGTCAGAAGGGACCTGTAGCCCACTCTCCTCCCTTGATCTCAATGGCTGAGTGACTCCAACTTCAGTGACCTCATTTGAGGTGCTGGTAAAAATGCAAGCTCCTGGGCCCCACCTGGACTCACTAAGTCAGAATGCAAGGGGAGCAAGGCTCCGGAAGCCGTGCTTCTGAAGAGTGCTGCAGGTGATTCTTGCACTCAGGCGTGCCTGGAAAATCTTGCACCAGGGCTGTCAAGGGAACTTAGCCAGAGAGGGCTAGAAAGTGCCCAGATGGCAACATCTGGCTTCTAAAACTGCGGGTCATGGAGGAGGGGAGGAGGGCTGTCTCAACGTTTGGGAGAGGGTAGGTGGGAGGCTGCACCGCCAGAGGAGGGAGGGAGCCTTTCCATCCCTCCTTCCCTTCCCCGGGGCCCCTTTGTCCAGTGCCCGGATTGAAGGAGGGGTCAGCAGCCTCCTTGGATAAGCCCTGGCAGGTGCATCTGTCAGCCCGGAGGGGAGGCCGGGTGGAGGTGGCAGGTGGATGGACACCTCCGCTCCTCTCCCTGGGGTCAGGCGAGAGCTCTTCCTGACTGGCCTCCCCAGGCTCCTGCTGGCCCCCTCCCCTACCCCCCTCCCCACCGCCCCTGTCTCCCCGCTGGCCACCTCACTGGAGCTATAGCTTCCCCCCTCCTCACAAAGACACCACAGGCTTGAACCCCCGGCTCTCTCACTGCCATCTCAAGCCACAACCACCCCCGACAAGCAGGGTGCTGTGTGACCACCACCTAACCAAAGAGGGGACTGAGGCCCTACGAGGTGGGCCTGGTGAGTACTGCATGGGGCGCCCAGCACTGGGGGCAGGTGGGGGCTGAAAGCCGGGCTGACGGCCACCGATCACGTGCCTGGGCATGACGCTTTGGGCTCCAGGGTGGGGGTGTTTTCCAGTTGGCACAGGGCACCGTGTGGGCAGGTCCACTCTGCCGGAGGAGGCTGAGCTTTGCCCTCGGGTGCCTGGTTGCCAGGGCACAGGTTTGGGGCTCCTGGGCCTTCTCTAGACCAGTTATTTTTCAAATTGCTTTAGCCCTTAAACTCTTATTTCCAATATCCTACATAATAAACATTTGAGCACTTCCTATGTGCCAGGCTCTGTGTTAAGCACTTTACATGGATTTTCTAACTTAACCCTAAACATAACCTCATGGCTGCTTACTTACTTTTATTACTGCCAGTTTATAGATGCAGAAACCAAGGCATCAGTAAGTCAGGTAAGAATGGCACGGCTGCTCTGGCTTCCATACCTCTAGCCTCCAGGGGTTCCTCAGAGCACAGCTGAAAACCAGGGCACGGGACATCCTAAACATTTCTGGAGCCCTAGCAACCATCTTGTGACCATGAGGGGAGACCCAAGAGGGTAGTTGAGAGGTCAGCTGAGAGCCTTACTTCCACTGAGCCACTAAGTTTACCAACTCTCCAACTGCCCATTCTGGATGAGATAATACCTTTCTTGCTATTCGAGCTCTTTCCATTAGTCTTTCTATCACACGCAGGCAAAGCATGCCAATTGAGGTACCCCAGGAGGTCTGTGGTGGAGTTGCCTGAAGTCGCACCCCGGCCAGGGACAGGGGTGGGGAGCTGTGTGACCCAAGCCTCCTCCCCAGCAGAAGCTTCTGTGTCTTCCACCCCGGAGGTGCAAATCCAGCCTCAGACCTTTCTAGACAGGCAGCTCTCAAGAGAGTGTTGCTCTAACAGAGCTTCTGTGTTTACCCATCAAGAGAAGACCCCCTAAGGTGAGTGACGGACAGACCGTGACTTGTGTCCTCTAACCGGGAACAAACATGAGTCTGTCCTGGGTCCCTGGCAGCTTTACCTCGAAGGCTTGTATTTCTGTCCACGGTTTGTGTTTGATGCGGCCAGGAGTTCTGTGGATCACTCGGGATCTTGGGAGGAAACAGCAATCCTACCAGCTGGGACTTTGAGGAAGGCTGAATGAAGGGACTTCACAGAGGTGCAAAGGAGGAATGCACATGAGGGACCCCAGAACCGGCAACAGCAGGGCACCGTTACCTCCCTGGGCCTGAAGTCATCAGAGGAGAGAACCCAGACGGGACGGGGTGAGAGAGGGGCCCCCCCTAGGACACAGCCCAACCTGGGTGGAAATACCCCAAAGTCTCTCTCCTCCCACGCTCGTCTCCTACTAGGGTCTCCCAACCTCCCATGTAGGGGAGCCTGGGATACAATCCCATTCCTCAAGGTTGACCTCCTGGGGCAGGGAGGGTAGAGCATGAGTGGAGGGACACTGCCAGAGAGAGGGGCAGGAGCTCCCCCCGCGTTCCCGCCTCCTGCTCCAGAACTTCCGAGGCCCCCGTGTTGTGGGAGGTGCAGTGGGGAGCAGAGGGAGACCGAGGCCCCCCCAGTTCTGGTGCTGCAGGATCCAGGTTCAGAGGCCACTGAGCGGGGAGCTGGTGCTGGGTCGCCTTACAGTAAAGTGGGGAGAGCCCCAGGGGTGAAGGAGGCAAAGAGCCAGCTACTCTGCCAGGCAGGCACCAGAGGGTTCTCCGGAAGGGCCCTTGCAAATCAATGGCAAACGATGAAAAATGCAGACAGATAAATAACTTAAAAGACGCAGGCTCACTGGAAGCGGTTTCTGATCTCGGCGTGACTGCTGGGCAGCCAGGCTGGCAGGCTCTATTTTTAATCAGTTTAGTGGAGACAACCAGTTCCTTTGGGTTGTTTTGAAAGAGGGCTTTGCCTCTGGTTTCCCTATGGGGCTGCTTTTGCCCTGTGCCCAGGAGCCTCTCCTCTCCAGGCCCAGTGAGAAAGGTCACCGGGAGCCCCTCCTGTGCAGACAGGAGAGGTGGAGACCATGGGTTTGGATCTCAGAAAGAGGTGTGTTCAAGCTCCCGCCCTGCCACTTAAGTGACGTCTCTGGGGACAAGCCGTTTCATCTTGCAGCACCTCAATTGCCTCACCTGCGAGATGGGTAACAGTAGTACCAGCCTCACAGGGACGTTCTGGGGATTTCACACAACCGTGTGTGTGCAGGGCTCAGCACGTCGTCTGTGCAGAGCAAGTGCTGGGTGAACGGGAGGGGAAGCTGAGCTGAAATCCCGGGGCAGGCTGCCTGGGTCCGCGTCCTGGTTCTCCGGAGCCTCTCTAGGCCTCAGTGTCCTCGCCTGTAAGACATGCAGCCTGCATCCCCCTCTGTGGTTGACATGAGGGCTCGGTGACATGATTCCCATGCGGCGCCAGACCGATGGCAACTGTTGTGGTTGCCATCATTATTTCATAAGAATACTGGGATCAAAGAGCAAATAACCAGAGAAACTACCAGAGGGCAGGGTCTGAGGGGGGGAGGACGCTACCACGCACACACCATGGAATATTATTCAGCCTTTAAAATGAAAGAAACCCTGTCATTGGCGACTACGTGGATGAACCTGGAGGGCAGGATGCTGAGTGTAATAAGCCAGATGCAGAAAGACAAATACACCTGCTATCACTTACCTGTAGCATCTTTTTTTTTTTTTTTTTTTTTTAAGTTAAACTCCTAGAAACAGGGAGTAGAAAAGTGGTTGCCAGGGGCCGGGGTAGGGGTGGGGGAGATAGGGAGAGGTTGGTAACAGGGTACAACTCTCAGCTATAAGATGAGCAAGGTGGGGATCCCTGGGTGGCTCAGCGGTTGAGTGCCTGCCTTTAGCCCAGGGAGTGATCCTAGAGTCCTGGGATCAAGTCCCACATCAGGCTTCCCGCAGGGAGCCTGCCCATCCCTCTGTGTCTCTCATAAATAAATAAAATATTAAAAAAAAAAAAAAAAACAGATGAGCCAGGTCTGGGGAGCTGATGTCTACCACAGTGGTGACAGTTGATAACACTGTGTTGTATCACTGAAACTTGCTAAGAGAGCAGAACTCAAATGTTCTCACCAAAAAAAGGGGGGTGCGTAAAATGTGGGGTGAAAAAGACACATGATATGCAAGAGGTCGCGCTCATGCCCGGTGAGGCTCCCTCTCCCCCACCCCAAGGGCCTGCATTTCCTAGTCGATACCACCCACGTGGGGCCATCTGAGCTGGGCCAGCCGGGTACCCCGGAGAGCAGGAGGCCGTGTCTCTCTTTCCCCGTCTCCCACACCTGAGTTCTGGACTGGTATACAATCAGCGCTCAGTGAGGACACTTGCACACACGTGCCTGGGTTACGGCATATCCACACCTGTTGTTATCGCCTCTCAACCCAAAGCCTCAATCCTTAGTCTACCCCCATTTTACCAACTCAAATGCCCCAGGAGACTTGTCTCGGGCCACACAGCTGGTGGGACTCTAAGTGTGCTCCCACCACCCCTTGGCTAGTCCTCTGAAATGCTAGCTGAAGTGGCTGGGTTTGGTTTTGTTTTGTTCCGTTTTTTTGAACCCTTCCAAACGTCTCAGACAGTGTGCCATGCATCTTACATCCACCACCCGATTTAATCTTTATAATAGCCCTTATAAGGGAAGTGCTACAATTGTCCCCATTTTACACGTGGAGATGCTGAGAATCCTAATGTAGAGTTACTTGCCCAGGCCACATAGCCCTCCGGAGCAGAGCCCCGGCTCCTGAAAGCCTTCCAGAGCCTTCGGAGATCGCACTCTCAACCACCACACTCTGACCACCATTTTCTCTCCCAACCCCAAAGCCGAGATTTGGTGACGTGCAACATCTCTTCCTCCAGGATGTCAGCGTCGCTTGTCCTCCTGCCTCAGGCCCACACCCAGGACAAAGCAAGGCAGAAGGGAGGAGAAATGAGAGGTGAAATGACATGATCAGGGTCAACGTGACAGGCAACAGATCCAGGATTAGAACGAGGTCTGGTGGATGCCAGAGCCTGCACTTCTGTCCTAGGATATTGCCCTCAATCATATTTAATGAATTTCATATTTAATGTTACATAAGTATATTTCATAGCGGAATGCTTATAGGTCATTAATTTCTCATTTAGGATTCTTACGCTTTGCATTATAATTAAGGATTCATTTGTTGTAGTTAAGGATTCAAGAGATCCTGTGTATACAGTGCTTGTGCACATGGTTCCTGCAGAGGACAGGGGCTCTCCAAGTAGCTCTGAGCTCTTTTCAACCAAGGGCTGGGTTTCTTTTTTCTTTCCTCCTCCTCCTCCTCCTCCTCCTCCTCCTCCTCCTCCTCCTCCTCCTCTTCTTTCTCCTTCTTCTTCTTCTTCTTCTTCTTCTTCTTCTTCTTCTTCTTCTTCTTCTTCTTCTTCTTTTTTAAGATTTTCTTTATTTATTCATGAGAGGCACAGAGAGAGGCAGAGACACAGGCAGAGGGAGAAGCAGGCTCCATGCAGGAACCTTGATGTGGGACTCGATCCCAGGACCCAGGAATCATGACCTGAGCCGAAGGCAGACGCTCAACCACTGAGAAACCCAAGCGTCCCAGGCCTGGGTTTCAACTACCTTTTTCGTTGGGACACCCAGCCCAGTGCCCAGCACCATGTGAGTACTTAAAATGATGAATGAAATAGCTGGAGAGCAGAGAAGCTGAATGCCTGAGTTGCATTTTCTAATCTCCTTTGCTGACTTCCGGTGCTCTCTCCTTCACATCACCTCAAAGATCTGAAGTTGCAAGAACACTGAGTGGCACAGCAGCATGACCCAGGATTTGTGTGAACTGCCAAGGGGTGGACTGTGTATGGCAAGTTGCCTGAGCATGTGGGCTCTGGACCCAACTTGCCTGGGTTCACTTTCATGCTAGTTACCAGACCTCAGGCAAGTTACTAGCCTCTCCCATTGGCAAAAGGGGTTGCCCAGGCAAGCAAGATAGAGGATAGGACTCACTGCTACTTGGGTGAAAGTATTTTGGGCTGCACCAATAGGCCAGGCAGACCGGGTATTTGCAATCAGTGCCTTAATGCCTCTCCTCCATCAGACTCCCCTTGCGGCCAGCTTTGTACTCTTGCCTGGCCAAACGCATAAAGCCTTGTTAATAATGAATAGGCCCCTGTCTGCCTTACTTAACACTGAGCTCCAAGCAGATGCACAGTCCTTTATAAATGATCCAGTCCAGCTGATTAGGCCCCATGGGGCGCATTCCTGCAGCCGGCCTCTTGTTCCCCGTAATGGAATCATAATGTTAATGTGATTTCAATTAGGGCTACGTTACAGAACACAGGTGCTAGAGTGAGCCTGCGGGCCGGGAGGCCTCCCCAGGGACTCATTTTCCTGGGAAAGGTACGTGTGTTTCCAAGCCCTCCGCCAAACTCAGGAAAAAGCAAGTCACCGAGGCTCAAGGGAAGCCGTGAAAACAGAGAAAAGAGATAGCCAAAGCCCATGTTCCCTGTTCTTCAGAGGCCCTGGACCTGTGTTTCTTATTTGAACTTGACTAGTGTGTAAGCCCCCTTGAGAGGAGAAAACATGTCTTGGGAAACCTCTGAGGTCCACAGGCCCTCAGGCCCTGATTTGAGAAATTCAGGCCCAAGATCCAAAATATTACTCTAGGAAAGTGTCTTTCCATTGTAAATTATCACTGCAAAAGAGAGAGAGTCTTGATAAATGGTAATAGCACTTTTTTCTTACTAAAAATAGCTCATATGTAAGGAGGGTTTACTACGTGCCAGACATAATCCTTAGTATTTTATGTGTATGAACTCATTTTTTAGATTTTATCATCAAAATGAAAGCATGCAGACATTTTTTGGAAGTGTTTCATGGGATGCAAGGATCCCTAAAAACACATTGTCAACCCCAGTCTGAGAAACCCTGATCCGGAGCAGCCAGTCAAGGCCGTACCTTGAAGCACCCTGGGCCAATTCTGGTTCTCCAGATGAGGAAGCAGACAGCCACAGAGGGGAAGGGACTTGTCCAAGCTCTTCCAGCAAGTCAGGAACCAAAAGGAAACAGGAACCTGGGTGTCCTGACTCTCAGCCCCAGTCCCTCCCATCATGCTCATTGTGGAGAAAGCACAAAGGAAAAAAACAAACAAACAAACAAAACTAAAAACAAAAAAACAACTCATCTCAGTTGCAGAAATCTCCATTGTTAATATTCTAGATATCCTTCTAGTCTTTTTTCTATAAATGTATATACACTTCATAGCATAAAATGAGGTAATGATGAATAGACTATTTTGTAATCTGGTGTTTTTCCCTGCCTAAATATATCAGGTCAGCTGGGCAGCCCTGGGGGCATTCATTTCTCAGACTGTGTCATTAAGGACCCCAGAGGTTCAGCGTGGCCTTTCTGGAAAGCCTCATTTTGACTCGGTTCTCCCATGGCTCCTCTGCTCCAAACACTGAAAGCCATTGGCATGGTCAGCCATTTTTCTGATCAAGTCATCTTGATGACTCCATGACCTTGTACTTGCTGTGCCTTCTACTTGTGAAACCATTCTCTGCCTAGTAAAATCATATTCGACCCCGATATTACCCCTATGGTGAAGCCTTCCCTGGTGAAGACTTTCTCTGGTCTCCTCCTCCTCTCCCTGTGCCCTTCTGCTCTTGCAGTGCTTCCACAAGGACTTTCTTTTTAGTCCTTTTGTAGCATCTACTACTTTGTCTTTCTACTGCACAGAGCATCTGCAAATATAGACATATGGACACCCTGAGCTTTCACTGGTCAGCCTTCCTCACTCTATGGTGAGCACCAGAAGTTAGAGAAATGGTATCTTCTTCCTATTTGTATCTCCAGGGAAATAGGTGATTACTTATCTCAGTTTTCTCAACTGTAGCATGGAATCCACTGGATAGAGGTAAATTAAATGACATAATACAAGTAAGGCGATTAGCACGGCACTTTTCATAGTCATATAGCTTTCGATAAATAATGGCCATTATTGTTTATAGCGGTATTTGTGGTTAAGCCTGTGGTTTGTTTTTGTTTGTTTTTGTTTTTGTTTTTGAACAAGGGATGTACAGAGTGAGGGAGGGATGACCGAATGAATAGAAGATGGATGGACGTGTAATGACTGAAAGGATGAAAAGATGGGGGATAATGGATGGTGTGTAGAGGATGGATGGGTTGTCTTAGAATGGATAGATGGATGGATGGAGGGAGGGAGGGATGGTATTAAAATGGATGGATAGATGGATGGGTGGATGGATTGATGGATAGGTAGATGGAAGGTCTATCTTCTCCTTTCATAAGGATAGAGGTAGGATAGAAGTAAAGAAGCAAGAGAATGGCAGGAACATCCAAAGGTCTTTGTGACTGAAGACAAGACTCAAATTCTGTCTATCACCCAAGCCTTTGACCACAGCCCAGATGTCAACTATAAGTCTATAACTTAGCCTCTCATTGGCTACCTCTAGGCCAACGTAGGGTTGTTTCTGAAATAAGTAGAGATTTCCTTTGGAGCATATGAAGAACCAAATGCCTGGTCAGAAAACTCCCCTTGGCCAGAAAAGCTGTCCCAGAGCTGCAGAAGTCCCTCAGTTCACCGACCATAAAGTCGCTCCTTGAGAAAGAGAAGCTGTGAGCCCCTCTTCCACGGACAAGGAAAAGTAAATGATCATGGTGACCTGAGGGTCTCAGAAACTAACACCCAGAGCTGCCCAACTGGCCCTAGCCTCGGATTCTGAGGGGCCTTCTCCGATCCACCCAAGGGAAGTCGCAGAATAGCCCTCACCCAGCTGCCCAAGATGAATTACAGAAGGAATGGGGAGCAGGGTGAGCCCTCAGGAGAGGCTTGGAGGGGAACCCAGAACCCCAGAGCACCAGTGCCAGCAGGGACTCATGGATCCCTCCAGCCACCCCAGCCCTTGCACAAATGGAGTCACAGAGGCAGGAGGAGATGGTGATTCCCAAGGTGTCCCATGGGTCAATAAATGGCACAGTTGGGCTTAAGTGCAGGTCCCAGGCTGTGGGGCTCATTCCGCATCCTCACTGCCATGGGACCCTGTTAAATCTATTCCTTGGTTAAGTGTGTGGGGTCAGGAACCCCAGGACCTCTCAGTGGGACCCTGGCTGGCACAGCATCTTGTTTATATTCTGAAACTGATGCTCCTTTCACTGCAATCCCTGTAATGTCACAGGTGAATCAATATCCAAGTTTCCTGGAAGCCAATAGACCCTCCCCACCAGCCCTGCAACTGCAGGAAGGAGGTGGGACAAGTGTCTCCACTGTGTGAGGCCCTGGTTATTATCTCTGGGACTCTGACCTGAGGAGGGAATGAGGATGGCATAGCGTTCTGTGGACCTGCAGGGTGACAGTGCCCAGTGGTAACTAAGTCACACCAAGAGGTCCACCTGAGTAATGGAGCCTTGTGCCTGGACTGAGAATCCTGGCACCTCCCCTTACCAGCTGTGTGGTCTTTCGGTCTACACTGCATGGCTAGATACAGAACGATGGGGCAAGAGACACCAAAGAGGGGTGGCCTGCAAGAAAAGAGGAAAATTAAGCATGTATTTTGGGTCCTAGATGCCAAGGGAAGAGAGCTTTCCAAGATGCTGGAATTTTAAATAGCATATTGAAGGCCTATTTACTCTCCTTAACTCAAAGCTCAGTGGAAAAAGCAATGAATTAGAAGAAGAAGAAAATTTTAGAAAGGACAAGACCTCCATCTCTTATTAAAACATAAAGAATATTTTCCAAGTGCTATAAAATATGATCTCAAACAAGAGAGAAAACAGCCCACAGGAAGACACGAGTGTCCCTCCAGATGGCACAGTGAAGAGGCCTGTGGATGTCAGGGGCCTGGGCTGAGTTCAGGCAATGGCCGTGTCAGTCACGTCCCCATCCAGACCCAGTTCAATGTCACAGGGTGATGTGGGGGCAGGGAGAGAGCTTGCTTGCTGACTCACCTCTCTCTCTGCCCAGCATGGGGACATTGCTAGTGAGGCAGAGAAGGAGGGAGACAGGTAGAAATCACAGATTCCAGCTCTGGTGCCCTGCAGCCTAGAGGTCTTTGCTGAGAGTCTTGGAACCTGAGCATAGAAATGGGGGTGGGGGGCAGCCCTGGTGGCTCAGCAGTTTAGCACCACCTCAGCCCAGGGCATGATCCTGGGGACCCGGGATCAAGTCCCACTCCGGCTCCCTGCATGGAGCCTGCTTCTCCTTCTGCCTCTTTCTCTGCCTCTCTCTCTCCCTCTCTGTGTCTCTCATGAATAAATAAATAAGTAAAATCTTTTAAAAGAGAGAGAGAGAGAGAAATGGGGGTGGGGTGGGGGTACTATGCACTTGGAAAGGAAATGAAGGATTTAGTAAGAGTGTGTTGGAGAGCACACACCCAATCACTCCCCAGATTACCTACCCTGCTCCTCTCAACATCATCTTTCAACAAACAGCTGGACTGTTCTAAGGTGAATGACGATCACAAAGGAACCCTCATGGGACCAAAAAAAAAAAAAAAAAAAAAGGAAATGGAGGTAAGGAACATAAGCAAAAGGCAAAAAAGCTTACATCACAGGAGGAATTACTACAAAAAACAAAAACAAAAACAAAAGTGAGGGAGAGTTCAAGCACATAGCTCTCCATGCACTCACAGAGATCGTAGGTGGTCTGAGCTCTCTGAGCTAAGAAGTTTCCAAGGTTCCTTAAAGAGTTATGGAAAGGGCATAGACAGAAAGAGATTGAATTGGAGTCATTCAGGAAAGAACTGGGAGTAACAAATAAAGCCGTTTAGAAATGAAAAAACATATCGGAAAAACAAAACAAAACACAACCCCAACTCAGAATAAACAAAGAACAGAGAGGGGCACGTAGCAGGCAAACACCTGCAGAAAACCACCAAAAATAAATGGAAAGGAACAAATATATAAAAATAGTATATTATTTTCCTAGGGCTGCTGTAATGAAGTATCCTAAACTGGATGTCTTAAAGCAACAGAGATGTATTCTCCCGTGGTTCTGGAAGTCAGAAGCTGAAAATCCAGGTGTTAGCAGCATTGGCTCCTCCTGAGGGGTGGGAGGAAAAATCTGATCCACGGCTCTCTCCTGCTCCTGGTGATGGCTTGGTGACCCTTGGCCTGCAGCTGCAAGCCTCCTATCTGCCACTATTGTCACATGCATTCTTCTCTCAGTATCCCCCCTTCTTAAAAGGATTCCTTATTGGTGAAGGGCCTCAACTCAACTCTGCAACAACCCTATCTTCCGATAAGGCCACATTCTGAGGTACGGGGTGGTTAGGACATCAACATATCTCCTTGGGGAGCCCCAACTCAGCCCATAACAAGTAGTTACAAGAAAGACTAAAAGACATGGAGGATAGACCAGAGAGAGAGAATACTCGCACGGTGTTTCTGAAAAATGAAATGGAAGAAAGGTGAAAAATATTCAGACAGAATGGGGAAAGACTTCCCTGATGCAAAGATCTGAATGTGATGACACCAAACGGATTCAGGGCTATCAGGATAAAGCCTGATATTCTAATGAAGTTTCTGAACTTCAAGACTGAAGAGAGAATTATACTAGCATCCAGGCAAAAATCTAGCTTGAGTCACACAATAGGAGAAATCGGGCTGGCTGCAGACCTCGCAGACCTATACCGTGCCAGGGTCTGTGGGCAATATCTGCAAGGTCTTGAAGGACAGAAATTGTAAATTTATACCCAGAGATGTTTCCTTCAACTATGAAGACCACAGACAGACATTCCCAAGCAACCAAGAGCTTTGAGAATGAGCGCCTCTTAGTCCCTCTTGAAACAGACAATTGGGCAATAAAATCTAGCCAGCAAAGGATTTCTTTTTTATTTTCTTTTCTTAAGATTATTTATTTTTGAGGGAAGGGGAGGAGGAAGAGGGAGAAAATTCTCAAGCAGACTCCCTGCCAAGCCCAGAGCCTGCCTTGGGGCTCAATCCCAGGACCCTGAGATCATGACTTGAGCCAAAATCAAGAGGCAGATGCTCAACCCCCCGAGCCACCCAGATGCCCCAGCAAAGGATTTCTTAAAATAAATAGCTCAGAATGGAGAAGGCACAGTAAACAAATTCCTGATAAGCATTGAATCCATTTAAATATAGAAATGAAAATCTTTGTGGATTTGGAGTATTGAGCACAGTGTAAATGCTGTAAACACCAATAATAAAATAAGTAATATTAATGTGACTAACAAAAATTGGGATGTAGAGGACAGAAAGTGAGAGCGAGTGGGAATGTGGTGATTTCCTCATTTTGCACAGCAAGAATCAATAGGTATTTGGAATAAAGTTGGGAAAATGGCACTTTAAAAATACCAGAATTATTCTACTCTCATAATTCTTATTTTATGTGACCATATTTCTTGACTTCAAATGGCCTGATAGAAACTAATACCATTGGTAGTTAAAAAGGACTTTATCTGAAATTTAGCAGTTTCTTCTGATTTATTTTTAAGCTTTTTATTTTATTTTTTTAAAGATTTTATTTATTTATTCATGAGAGACATACAGAGAGAGAGGCAGAGACACAGGCAGAGGGAGAAGCAGGCTCCACACAAGGAGCCCGACGTGGGACTCGATCCCAGGTCTCCAGGATCACGCCCTGGGCTGCAGGCAGCGCTAAACAGCTGTGCCACCGGGGCTGCCCAAGCTTTTTATTTCGAAATAATTTCAGATTTACAGAGAAGTCTCGAAATTTTTTCCTAATACTCTCCCCCAGCTTTCCTTGATGATCATGTCTTACCAACCATGCCATACGTGTCCAAGCTAAGACACTGATGTTGGTACAATACTATTAAAGTACAGACTTTATTTGGACTTCACCAAATTTCCTACTAATCCCCTTTTTCTGATCCAGGATCTAATCTAGCAAAGCACAGTACATTTAGCTCTCCTGCCTCCTTAGTCTCTTTAAACATGTGACGTTTCTCAGTCCCTTCTCATCTCTCATGACCTTGACAGTTTTGCAGAGCCATGCTCAAATATTTTGTAGACTGCCTTCCAATTTGAGTTTGTCTGATGTTTTCTTATGATCAGACTGACACTCTAGACTTTGGGGGAAGAATACTAAAAAGTTCAAGTGCCCTTTTCGTGTCATATCAGTAGGTACACGCTATCAACATGACTTATTACTGGTGACATTATCTTTGGTCATTTGGTTAAAGTGTGGTCTGCCAGGTCTCTGCAAAAAGAAACTATTTTTCCCCTTCCATACTCTAAGTCCAGCCCTTATTCAAAAGAAGAGGAATTAATGACCACTTTCTAGAGAGAAGAGTATGAAAGAATTTGTTGGAACATACTCAAACCACTACAGTAATTAATAAATATTTTTGGAGAGATACTGCAATAATTATTACTCTTGTGTTCAAATGATAATTTCCAATTGCCCTTGTTCATCCTACATTATTACTTGGCATTCTGTATTAGGAAGATTTGTCCCTCCTCCGGCATTTATTTATCTAGTCAATCATTTGTTTATGTCAGTATGGCCTCATGAATATTTATGTAATTCTTTGGGTTATAACCAATACTATCATTATCTATTTTGTTGCCCAAATTATTCCAGGCTTAACCATTGGCAGCTTTACCAGGGTGGCCCCAGTGTCCTTTTTCTTTGTACTAGTTAATATTTTAGAGCAGCTCCAGTTTTACAGAAAAACTGAGTGAAGAATACAGAGAGTTCCCACTTACTCCTCCCCCTCCCCACCTCCATTTCTTCCATTATTAATACCTTGCATTAGTGTGGTGTGTTTGTTACAACCAGTGAGTCAATACACATCATTATTAACTAAAGTCCTCGTTTGCATTAGGGTTCACTCTCATTGTTGTACATTCTATGGGTTTCAACAAATGTATAATGACAAATAGCCACCATTATAGTACCACGCAGAATAGTTTCACTACCCTAAAAATCCCTTATGCTACACCTATTCATCCCTCCCTCCCCCAGACCCAGGCAACCACTGATCTTTTATTGTCTTCGTGCTTTTGCCTTTTCCAGAATGTCATTTAGGTGGAATCATATAGTGTATAGCTTTTCAGACTGGCTCCTCTTGCTTAGAAATATACATTTAAGGTTCCTGTATGTCTCTTTGTAGCTACATAGCTTAGCTCTTTATTACTAAATAATATCTTATTGTTTGGATGTATTCGTTTCTTTATCCATCCACCTATCCACTCACCTGTTGGAATATCTTGGTTGCTTCCAAGTTTTGCAAATTACAAATAAAACTGCTCTAAATACTCGTGTGCAATTTTTATGTGACAAAATTTTCCAATAAATTGGATAAATGTCTAAGAACAACAATTGCTGAATCATTTGGTAAGATTATGTTTAGCTTTGTAAGAAACCACTGTCTTCCAAAATGGTCGTAACTTTTGAATTCCCACCAACAGCAAATGAGAGCTCCTGATTTCCACATTCTTGCCAGCATTTGGTGTTGGCAGCATTTTAGATTTTAGCCATTCTAACAGGAGTGTCATGGTACTCATTGTTTTACTTTCCAATTTCCTGATGACTTATGACATTGGGCACCCTGTGTCCTTTTGACATGTTTCCGTTTTTTTGTTTTGTTTGTTTCGTTTTTGTAAGGACTTTCTGACCTTCTGGTACTAGATGATGCTCCAGCCTCATCGTATATTATCTGTTTCAGCATTAGAATCAGCCATTTCTTCAGAGATTCCTGGTTCCTTTTGTCGGAGGATGGTATTTAGAAGTCAAGATCTGAATGCTAGGTGTGCCTGTTGCTTTTGGGGTGTCACTGCTTCCAGGTCCTTTCAGTAGACACAGCTGGGAAACATATGTACACACACAAAAGTGTATTTATTTCCTTATCTATTTGTGTGTGTGTGTGTATATATATATATGCATATATATATATAATGTATATATATAATAGAGATGTGTTTATACCGATATCTTGAGCGAAATCCAAGATTACAACATTCATTCTAGCCTCCCCGCCTTACTTATTTGTAACTTCTTTCTTTGTTTTTTTTTTTTTTTTTAACTTTTTTTTTTAACTTCTTTCTTTGGCAGCAGATAACCTGGCTCTAATAATCTAGAATATACATATTTATTTGTTCAGCCCTAGTATACATGTAAAGTAGTTTTAGAATGGTTCACCTGGACCCCCTGAAGAACAAAGTAATGAGAACAAAGTGTCTGTGTACAGTGTTTCCTCTTTAGTCTTATGGTATCCAGTCAAAATATCGTTTTTAAAATTAAGTCATCTCTTTTCCCCCCAATGGATTCATTTTCATACTGTTAAAGTCAAGTAAAACTAAACTTAGTATTTTTTTACCTAAAAATAGAAATTTGTCATCCCATATTATTATAGTATACTTCTTTATTTTTCTATTATCTAACTCTCCTTCTCTCCCTATATATATACATAAAGGCATGTCTCAAATTATAGTAATCAAATGTTAATAACAGTTGCTTCTTGGTGATAAGGTTTGGGGTGGTTCTTTGCATTATTCAGGTCCATATTCTGTAAATAACTTTTGTATAAGCATATATATTATTTTTACGGAATATGAAAAAATGTTCTCTAAAATTAGGGAGAAAATGGTCAACAGGTGGAACACTGCTAATGGATAAAATTCGTATTGGACTTAGTAGCTAGAATATCATTTTTTGAGCCTGATGAGAGCCATCACTTTGGGAAGAGGAAGGGGCAGAAGCCGGACTGGATGGGGAGAGGAATAAATGGAAGGCACAGACAAGGCAAGCAATGAAGTTGAGTGCTCCTCAAATATGTAGCATGCCTAGGAACTGACTATCTTGTTTGAACATATTCCTGAGCCCCATCCACCAGGGGTTTAATTTGGCAGGTCTGGAGTAGAGTCGAGAACTTGCTTTTCCACCAAACCCCCAGCTGGTGCTCATGCTGTTGGTCCTCAGGCCAACACTGAGCTGCCCAGATCCAGATGTAGCCAAGTCTTTTGAGAAGAGTGATTGGCTGTGAGAGAGGCAGGAGAGGACAGTGGAGGAGAGTTGCTTTGTTTGGTTCATTTTGCTGCTGATGTCTGTTTTTTATTTGCACCTAGTAATACATAAACAAAAAAAATAGAGAATTACAAAAAGAAATAGATAAATCAATAACTGGTGAGAGATTTTAATATACATTCTTCCGTGGCTTATACAACATAGTGGGCAAAAAAAAAACAAAAACAAAAACAAAAAACCCTACAAACCAATAAGTATGGAGAGATACGAACAACATGATTAACAAGCAATGTCTGATACACATAAAAATACATGAAGTAATTACAGAATTCTTTTTTTAAAGATTTTATTTATTTATTCATGAGAGACAGAGAGAGAGGCAGAGACATAGGCAGAGGGAGAAGCAGGCTCCATGCAGGGAGCCCGATGTGGGACACGATCCCAGGACCCCAGGATCATGACCTGAGCTGAAGGCAGAGCACTCAACCACTCAACCGCTGAGCCACCCAGGCATCCCATGACAGAATTATTTTCAAGGGCACATGGAATTTGCCAGAATGATTCTACTGGACCATAAAATAAGTTTCAACATTTTTCCACAGATTGAACTAATGCAGAATCCAGTCTGGTCTTTGGCCATTGTGACATCCATTATAATAACAATAACCACAAAATTTCCAGTGTTTGGGATTTATGGATTATACTTCTTTTGCTTAATTTTTATTCGGAAGTAATTTCAAATTTCCGCACAAAAAAGTTGCAAACATAAAGATGCTACAAAGAACACTCATGTATCCTTTACTCAAATCTACTTATTGTAAACATTTCTCCCCCATTTGCTTTATCATCCCTGGCCACTCTCCCAACTCACACCCACACTGTTTTCCAAGTTCTTAGCTGAGAGCAACACTGGCTTAGCCATGCAAGTGAGTGCCTTGGAGGTGGATCCTCCAATCTTCAGCTGAGCTATCTAAGCACCTGGATGGAACAAAAGTGAGCCTAGCCCCAAATTACAGATTTGTGAGTTAAATATCATTTTATGCTAACAAGTTTTGGGTGTTTTGTTACACAGCAGCAGAAAATGGAATAGGTATTGTGAGACTGGGGCTCCCAAGGTACATGAAGGCTTTGTGAGTACTATGAATTCACTCACCTAAGACTGGAATTTTGGGGGATCCCTGGGTGGCTCAGCAGTTAAGCATCTGCCTTTGGCCAGGGCGTGATCCTGGAGTCCTGAGATCGAGTCCCATGTCAGGCTCCCTGCGTGGAGCCTGCTTCTCCCTCTGTCTGTGTCTCTGCCTCTCTCTCTCTCTCCCCCCGTGTTTCTCATGAATGAATGAATAAAATCTTTAAAAAAAAAAAAAGACTGGAATTTTTTAGGCAAGTACAAAAGATAAATGGAAGAGGGGGGATACGGGAAAGAATTGGCAAGAGTGTCTTTGACATGGTGGGTCATGGTAGGTCTCTAAGTTGGCTCTAGAAGGAGAGGGAGATAGAAGGTGGTTACCAGAAAGGAAGTAAATAAAAGAGTGTGTGTAAATAAAATCCTATGTGTCAGTTTGACTGATAACAGGTTGTCCAGATATTTGGTGAACATGATTTCTGAGTGAATCTAGAAGGGTATTTCTGGATAGAATTAGCATTTGAATCAGTGGGCTGGGTAAAGCAGTGGGTGGGCATCATCTAATCCACTGAGAGCCTGAATAGAACAAAAAAAAAAAAAAAAGGAGGAAGAACAAATCTGGTCCTTCCTGCCAGATTGCTTGAGTTGGAACATTGTCTCCTGCCCTCAGGGCCACTGGTTCTCAGGCCTTCAGACAGTTTCTAAATTACCACTGCCCTTCTTGGATCTCTAGCTTGCACATGACAGATTATAGGATTTTTTCAGCCTCCATAATTGCATGAGCCAATTGCTTATAATAAATCTTTCCATATATATGCTATCTCTCTCTCTCTCTTTATATATATATATATATATATATATGTATATATATGCCACCTCTCTCTCTCTCTCTCTCTCTCTATATATATATATGCATATGCCATATGCCATACATATATAGGTGTGTGTGTGTGTGTGTGTGTGTGTGTGTGAAACCAGTCTCCTACTGGTTTTGTTTCTCCAGAGAACCCTGTCTAATTCAAGACCTAGTGACACTGACAGATGGTTGTAATGGGATGAGTTCATCAGGCAAGATGGAAACCAGGAAGCCAGGACCTCCCATGAGAAGATGCATGAAGTACTGTGGCCATAGGGCAAAGAGGTCTTGGGATCTGATGCCAACTTTCTCATACTGGCAACTGCTGATTGTCTTTCAAATTCGAGCCCTCCCTGCCCTCTCAGGACCCTTCTGCATGTCCCTGAGTGCTCTGCCTCCCTTCCATCCAGAGCCCTGCTCACAGTGAATTCCCTTTGTCCTCCCACCCCCCACCATCTGACTCCCCTCGGGCTGGCTCTGTGCCTTGTCACTCCCATATCCCCAGCACCTAGCCCAGCACATCCTGAGACCCAGAAAACTTTTGCTAAATGAACCGACTTGTGGACACGAGGAGCAATGGACAGATTTCAAAAGGACGGTGATGGTACCGGGAGCCCAACGCCCTTTCTGCCTTGTCACCGCCAGAAGGTAAAATAAGAAACCAGAGAGGTTAGAAGACCTTCCCAGGTCACACAGCAACACAACAGAGCAGCCTTGACAACTGAAGCTGTAGCAGAAGCAAGATCAAAGGCAAGGTGGGTTGAGGAGAGCTGGAAGGAAGCCCAAGAATCTCCCCTCTTTTCCCATCTTCCCTGCCACAGGGAACAAGCCCACCCAGGGGCCAGGGGTGGTTGCCCTAGAACATTCACCAGCCTCTTGACTTCATCCTTGCCCAGCTTGGGGGTGGGGGTAGGGGGCTGGCTCTCACCTCATTTCCGAAGCAGCTCCAGGCCCAGCTGCATTTCTCCCTCTCCACAACTCCCCCTCCCCCTGCCAACAAGTCAAAGGAAAGGACAATTAAAAAGAAAACCCAGGGGTGGAAAGCCAGTTTTCTAAGCCCAGGTTGGGGCTGACCATGGAGGGGAAGGCACCTTGAGGAAATCCCATTAAATGGTTGTTTATTTTAATGGGAGGTGAAGGAAGAAAGAGGGGCTAAGCCCCATCCTGGGGGTGGGGAGGAAAGAGAGGGAAGGAATTGCAGGATCTGAGCCCACAGATGGGCCTTTGCGAGCCTCCCGGAGGCTCCCCTTAAAGGAGTAAGTGGCCAAGGGGCAGGAGGCAGGCAGTGAGTCCTGAGGTGGCTGGTGCAGAGGCTGCCTTCTTGGGGACGGGAGGCGGGAGGCACTTCTACCTTTGTTCCCTCACCCACACCTCCAACATCCTGAGTCCCCGCGGCACTCAGGGTTAGGGCCAAGCAAACAATGACCAATCAGCTCCTGCTTGAACCCCCAAGCAGTGGGGGAGACCCCCAGCTAGGCAGGCTGTGGGGCAAGTGCCAGGACAGCAGACTCACAGAGACCGTGGGAACACGAGTGGGGGCTTAGAGCCACAGGGCAGACAGACTTCTCACTGCTGTCCCAGGCTTCGGGGCCCAGGGTTCCTGGGGAAAGGGTGCTCTGGGGCCTGTCCCTCACCTGGTCTGGAGGGCGGCCACATCCTGAGCATCAGGAAACCTAGCTAGGCCCTGGGAGCCCTTTCCCCAACTTCTCTGCCCAGGAGGGTCCCTGTCACCTTTGATGGAGCTGAGAACCTTCTTGATGACTGGTCAGACCCTAACGTTCTTCAGGGTGAACTCACTTCTGCTCTCCCCCTCGCTCCCTCAGGCAGTCCCTGACGCCTTATCAGACCCCCGAAGGATGTTCAAGCTGGAAGCTGAAATGCTTCGTTCATTCGCTCATTCATTCATTCATTCATTCAACGAGCTTGCACGGAGCATCTCCTCCATGTCGGACACCGTTCTGGGTGCTGGGGATTTGTAGTGAACAAAGACAAGTAGAGATCCCCACCCTCTAGGGGGTAGAGACGATAAAGAAATGAGTAAAAGATCTAGAATGTCAAATGTTGACAAGTGCCATGGAGAGAAATCAAGCCCAGGGTGTAGGTGGCAACACAGGTGGGGGGCAACCATTGCAATATTCTAATATTCTAATAGCCTCTAACATTCATCTTCATTCTGAGATGGAGCAGTGCATGTGTGCCAGGGCCAGAACTAAGCGATGTATGGGCTTAATGTCTCTGCATCCTCACAGCTGGCCTGGGAGTCTCAGCTTGGTGAGTGATGACACAGAGGCCACCCAGAGAGGACACCACACCTGCCAGCAATGACAAGCCATTTAGAGTGGGGCCCCCCTCTCAATACCCCACACCCACAAGGAGTCTGGTGCGAGATGGAGGCAGATGAGGAAGTGGGCCTTCCCCAGCCATCCCGGGATGCCCAGCCTGGGGGCCCCGGCCACAGGCTCCTGCTTTGGCTCAGACCCAGGAAGCCTTCACTGATCAGAGTCTTGCTAAGGGTGTGGCCCTGGTCTGGGGAGGGTCCCAGCACTGACCATATCCCAGGCTCTCTTAGGGGTCCCACCTGTCTCTGCTCAATAGCTAGGGAAGCAGTGTGCTCAGGAGAAAGAATGCCGGGTGGGAGTCAGGAGTCAAGGGTTCCAGCCCCGGCCCAACCCCCCCCCCGCCCCGCCTTCTTTGTCAGTTCAAGGCCTCTCCCTATCTCTCTCCTAGTCTGTGGAAGGAAGGAGTTTGACCCAGAGAATCCTGAGCCCCTGGGGGTTCTAAGGCTCAGTTTCTCCATCTATATGAGATGCTTTAGCACAGTCTTCACCCCTGGGACAGGATATGATGGCCTTTCCCATGAATGCAGATTCAGGGGAAGCCTGTAACTTTGAAGGGAGAAACTGGGGAGTGGGGGGGGGGGTATGGGAGGCTGACTTTTCCCTGACATCCTTCCAAACTATCCACATTTTTGTACCTGTGTGTAGCACCAATTAAAAAACTAAATTTAAAAAAATAGAAACTTATGCCATTCCACATTGTCCCCTCTTCCAGGGACGATGAGGCTGCTTAGGTAAGTAAAGGCTCCTGACACCCTGGAGTCCACCTTGCTGGCGACTCTGGCTCAGGGCCTGGAATTTCTGCCAACATCCTCTGCATGTGCTCCTGTGATCAGGGATTGGCTGGTCTCCCCACCCCCTACCTGCTGGAACCAGGCCCCTTGGAGCCCAGAGGCCCCACCTGACCCATCTCAGAGCCCCTTTCCCCACCCACACACAGGGACGCACATCCGTGCAGACATGCACATATGCACACACGCACACACACAGACACGCACGCAGAACCCACACAAACACACGGACACAGACTCCCACCCCCCCCTCTGGGGTGCTTTACACATCCCTTAGTCAGTGATTAAGACATATTTACTAAATAATAAATGAGAGCAAACTCTCAGATCCAGGAAGCCAGAGCCCTGCCTGTCTGCAGCCTCCCTCGCCCCCCAACCTGCCTGCCATCTGCCGGAGGGAGAAACGGTGCAGTCGGGGTGCTCCCGCTGCCTCTAATGGAGCCCCACCCTCTTCCATCTGATGGGCCTGTGAGCACTGGGGTCACACCAGCCAGACCACACGTCCTGAGGCCAACCAGCCTGCACTCTTGTCCTCTGTGGTCTGGCCCACCCAGCTCAACTTGGGCTTGGCTCTCTCCAGATGCAGCAGAAGTCACAGGCCACAGCCGTCAGACCACACTTGCACTGTCTGGAATCCTCGGGGCACCTCTTGGGAGTCTGGTCACAGATCCACTAGAGGAGAGAACGGCTTCCTCCCTTCCTTGTGCTGGCTTGGGGGTTGGTGGAGGGGTGCTGAGCATCAGATGTCAGTGCTCAGAGGGCTTATTGAAAGCAAGACCCAGTCCTGGCCCAGAGTACCCCCTGCACCTGAACCTCAAGGCCAATGCAGCCTCTTGGGGGACGGGTGGAAGGTTGGAGAGGGAAGTTATAGGCATCAAGGTCTCCAATCAGAGCCCAAGAGGGGAGGGGGTATATCTAAGAACCCTCTTAGCTCTGGAAAGTCCTTTAGGAATTATCTGGTTTAGTGGCTCACAATTTGGGGTTTTGTGTACCCAGGCATATATCACAATAAAGGGAGGGTTATCTGATAAGATTACCATTAATAGACCCTTTTTCATAAAAGAAATGGCACTCAGGGCCCCTGGCTGGCTCAGTGGATAGGGCATCTGCCTTCTGCTCCGGTCATGATCCCAGGGTCCTGGGATCGAGCCCCACGTTGGGCTCCCTGGTCAATGGGGAGCCTGCTTCTCCCTCTGTCTGCCACTCCTCCTGCTTATGTACTCTCTCTCTCTCTCTCTATCAAATAAATAAAATAAAATCTTTAAAAAGAAAAAAAAAAAGAAATGGCACTCTTTAATGCCAAAAATGTAAGGGGAAGGTGGGCATGATTTCAAGATAATGGACCGTTTTTGACACGAAAAACGTCACACTCTCTGGCAAGCTCCATATCCACGGCTCGTTTTTTCTTCCTTGGTGATAGAGACCTCATCGCCGACTAGCTCCGGTGGGCAAGATGGTGTTTGGAATGATGCAGAAACTGTGTGCAAGCTGAGGCCCAGAAAGGAGTGACAAGTTCGAGGTCCCGTGATAAGTGGGTGGGGGAGTGGAGCCAAGTCTGGGGCTCTTTCCACGTTGCTGACTCCTTAAAGCCAGGTGGGCTCCGAGGGCCTGGGGCAGTGGGGGCCTGGTCCCCGCTGGAGGCCTGGAGGGGCGAGGCCTGGAGCCCCGGAGCCTGGCGAGCCTCGGCCCACCTCTTCTCAGCTTCCTGCAGTCTCTCGGGCCCTGCTCCAGAGCCAGGCTCCAGGCTGTGGCGTCAAACTCTTGCCTCCTGCCCAACTGCCAACTGTTCCCTCTGGAATGCTCTGTGCCCTCCGCTGCCAGCATTCCTGGCATGACGTTTCTCTGGTGCCAGGAAGGAAAGGGCCACATGTTCCCCATATGCCACCGGGGTGGGAAGTTTACACTGAGCAGCTGAGCTGGCCTCTCCTTCCTCCCTCAGCAGACGTCCCTGCCTCTCTCCTCTTTGTCTTTCTCGGGGCGCCTCCCACTCCTGACCAAGAAGGAGGTAAAATGGGATGGTTTAGCATTTGCGGGGGCCCCCGTACTTTCCAAAGCACGACTGCGTGCGCTGGTTTCAATGAAGCAAACACACACTCTAAAATCAAACAGACATCAAGCAGGCGCATGGCCTCCGTCCGTACCTGCGGGGACAGGTAAAGGTGAGCTCCTTAGAGGATGACCAGACATCTGTCTCTCCGTCCATTTCTCCACCGCATCACCCACCCATCATCCATCCCTCTCCCTTTATCCCCCCCTTCCGGCCCTTTATTCACCCTTCCCTATATTCATCTATCCCTCTCTCTTTCCACCTCACCGTCTTCCTCAATCTATCCTTTCATTCCTCCATTCCCTCCCTTTCTGTCTTCATCCATCCCTCCCTTCTTCTCTCCCTAGTCCTTGCCCCCTTTCTCCCTTCACCCAGCCAACCAGTCATCTTTCCCTCTCTCCTTCCATGCCACCATTCACCCATCCTACCATCAATCCATCTATCTATCCAACGGCTAACACCCATCCGATCAGCCATCCATCCACCCACCCATCCATTCCCCACCTCCCCATGCCTCCCTCAACCTCTGCATCCCTTATCCTGCCGTCCCCTTCCCCTTCCACCCTCCCATCCCTTTACCCATCCATCTCTCTATTCCTCCACCCATCCTTTTATCCTTCATCCCTTCCCCCTCCTTCACCCCTCCCTCCTTCTCCTACCCATCCCTCCGCCCTTTATCCCTCATCTAGCCAACCAGCCTTCTCTGTCCTCCCTCCTTCTGTCTCTATCCTCCTCCACCCCTTCTCTCATCCAGCTACCTCTCTGCCCCACTCTCCACTTACTGAGAACTCTGCATGAACCAGGCCTACCATTTTATCCCTTCAGGGGACCAGCCTGCTGCATACTGTGATATCGCAAAAAGCCTTTGTTGACTGGACCTAAGGGTGCCCCTGCAGTCCAGAGCTTCCCCTACAGTGAGGGCTAAGTCCACAGCTAACTCCAGTTCTGCTGAATCAGCAGTTGAGACACAGCTGCGGTTGGGAAGCAGGTGAAACAGAAGAGAAGCAGTGGAAAGACCAGCTTTCAGGAGTCCTCACAGTGAGCCAGGAGCCCTCCATGCCCACTTCTTTTTATTCCTCTTAGCAGTCCTAGCAGTCCTGGGAGGAAGATAGGATTTACCCCCATCTTATCAACTGAGGAGCTGGGCCCAGAGGCCCTGGTTCAGGGAGGAAATCTGGGTCCACCTGTGCCCTACCATCACTTCACTCTGGGGATCAAGAGTGTGGTGCCTTCTCTGGTTTCACGGTAAGTGCTTCCTCCAGCAAGTCCTGTATGCCCCCAAACACAGCCCACACTTCAAGGCTGCATGTGTTTGCCCCTGTCCCTTCCCCTGGAATACTCCAGTCCTCTTCGCCCAGAAGAAATCCCACCTGCTCTCCAATATTCAACTCCAAGGATGCCTCCCTCAGGAGGTCTTCTAAGATTTCCCCTGCCTCTACCAACCTCAGCAAGAGTTAACCATTTGTTTTCTCCCCACAAAAGTTTACTCACTCCCCTCCCCTCACACACATTACGTTGTCTGACGATGCATTGAGTGAGGGGGCTGTGTGTCTCTCTTCTCCTCCTGAGCTCCTTGAGGGGGCGGGGGACGTGCCATCTGAATCACTTTGCCGCCCCCCACCCCCAGCCACCAACATACACACTTAACCTAATATCAGAGCATGTATAGTGGGCAAGCAATATAGCTGAGCCAGACTGATAACTCGGGGTGATAATAAATATATTTACCAGCCAGTAGAGCATGGAAACCAACTAGTTGGAAAGGTTAAAAACCGACAGAGCATCTCCCTGTCTGCAATTTCCTTTCACCCAGCACCTCTTGACCTGATCTCTGCCTCGTGTGGAAAAGAGCCTGAGAGGTGTTCAGTCTCCTGGGAGGCTGGAGGGGAGGGCGCTATGAACTTGGGGAACCCAGGTCTGATCGGACCATACCTGATGCCCCCTTCCCTGGCCTTCCCCGGCCTAGACCAGACCCAACCAGGCCACAGAGGCGTCTGGCAAGGGAGCAGGAGACTCTGGGGATGGAGTAAAAGCCAAACATGTAGCAAGTGGTGCACGTGCTTCATGGGCTGAGACTTGACACACACTGTCATTCCACCCCAACCACCGTCTGTGGTGGGCACCATTTTGCAGATAGAAAAGTGAGGAGTGGAAAGACGAGACAATTTCCCAAGACCCCCAGCTAATAAGCGTAGAGCCAAGGTTAGAATTTAAGCAGCGTATTTCCCAGGACCCAGTGCTGTCGAGACAGCCCACACTTCTGCCCTGGTCCTGGAGTGGGCCAAGGGGGAAGCTGGGCATAGGCAGTGCCCTTTCAGGACAGAAGAAAGGCTGGCACTCTGGGAACCAGGTTACCCAGCACGAGAGCTAAGCCAGTGACCACAGGGCCCACTTTCTTAGGCTGTTCTGTGTCAGACACACTGCATACTTTAGCTCTCATCTCATAAACTGAGCATTGTCGTGGCCATTTGACAGATGAGACAGTTGAGGCACAGAGAGGCTGACTTGTCCCAGGTTGCACAGCTAGGCAGTGGCCAAACTGAGGCTCAACTTCTCCACCGCTGAGGCATGAATGACTGTACCCCAGACCACACAGGCACAGCTCGGTGGTCCCAAGGCAAGGTCTAGCACCAGGGTCCTGGCTCGGCACAGAAGGAAGAGAAATACAGGGCTTCTGGGGGACTCCCAGCCCTGAAAGGCCCTGGCTTCTCCAGGAGCCCCTGCCCTGGCAACTCCTTACCCAGAGCTCCAAGCAGGAGTCACTGTCTCCGCCAGGCTTTGGGCCCTAGGAGTCCTTGATCCAAGTGACATGTTGTGGTTGCCTTCACCAGGGGGGTTGGAAGGAAGGGGGCATCAGGTATGGTCTGATCAGACCTGGGTTCCCTAAGTTCATAGAGGGCAGGAAACCCCACCGGAGCACTGTCGCATGGCCAGGGAGGGTCTGCCCTGAGTGGCCATGAGGGTATTGCCACCATGTCTGTCTGCATAAGTGGAGGCAGGAGAGAAGTACTGAGCCAGACAGAATAAGGGCAGAGGGAAGCAGCCAGGGAGAAACAGAACTGAGAGTCCAGCTTTTATGTTTCTTTTTTTTTTTTTTTAAGATTTATTTATTTGAGAGACCACTAGAGAAAGAGAGAGCATGAGTGGAGGTGAGGGTACAGAGGGAGAGACAGAAGCAGACTCCCCCGCTGAGCAGGGAGCCTGATTCGGGGCTTGATCCCAGGACCCCGAGATCATGACCTGAGCCCAAGGCAGATGCTTCACCGACTGAGCCATCCAGGTGCCCCAGCTTTTATGTTTCTCCTGGGGACTCAGAACCTTGACCTCAACACAGGCTGTGACCCTCATGCCCCTAGCTTCTCCTGTGAGATCCCTTCCTTTGGAGCCTCCCCACCACCCCGACCCAAGCAGGAGGCTGCAGGTGAAGCCAGCAAATCCATCTGGCCCACCCGGCCCCAGCCCTACTGCCACCCCATCCCCACACTCCAGGAGCTGCCTGCTTTATGGGGCTGGAAAGCCCTGGCAAAGCAGTGGCAAGGATGCCATCCGCCTGGAGGCAGGAAACCCAGGCAATCTGGGATGGCCAGGCCTAGCACGAGGGTTTCCAGCCTCGCCCACCATGGCAGCAGGTGGGCAGCAAACCCAGAATGTGAGCGCCCTCGTCTGATATTCATGACTCCACGAATCAGAGTCACTGTCCCCCCTTTACTGAGGGGAGGACTGAGGCCTGGCAAGCTTACATAGCTGGGGGGCTGTGTGGTTGAGACCTGCACTAACCGTGTGTCCCTTTAGAGACTCCCACCGAGCGGTGGCCGGCAGGGGCAAGTTGTTCCTTCACGGTCTTTCTAAGCGATCCTGTTGCTCTAGGCCACCTGTGCTGAACACTCTCTGCCCCTTACTTTTGGGTGATTCTGTTCCACCATCTCTGAGATTTCCTGGGGAGTCGCATGTCATTTGAGGGCTCTCGCTGAAAGCGACTCTGGTCACTGCAGGGGACACTCTGAGAACATGGTTTTGTGTGGGCCACGTGGAACCTCATGAGGTCAGCCCCTCCCAGACCTTGTAACGTGGGAGAGAACTCAGGGCCACAGTCCCCGGCAGGTGGCTGCAGGGTGACCATCCCTGGAGATGCTCAGTCCTTATAATGCATCCGTGAAGGATAAGCAAGACCAATAAATGTGCTAGGTTTCGGTAGATGCTACATTCAGGAGCCAGGAATTCTGAAAGACCATTTTTTGCAACCATATAAGGAATTCAGGCTGGGTTTTGGGGGGAGATGTGATTGGAGCTTGGGGCTGCAAGAGCCCTCTCTGGGGATCTCCAAAGTTCCAGGTCTAATTGCCACTCTCCCAGGCCTGTCTCCATGGGGAACTGGGAGATGGGAGACTGAACTGCCCTGTATCCCTTGCTGAGAAGGTATCCTTTGTACGTTATGCTCTGCAAGTTAGCCGGGACTTCTGATGGATCTACATGTACTTGTGTGTTTGGTTTTGGCTGGGCCTCCAACCCAGCTCTCTGTGAAAACCCAGAGCACCCTCTGCCCATACGCTCATGAGCCCCTTACCCCAGACCCCCAGTCTGCCGGAGGGCAGAAAATGCCCTGCAGTCATAAAGCTCCAGGAACGGACAGCTAGAGCCCCAGGTAGGAAGAGGCACCTGAGCCGGGAAGGAGGGGGTGGGGAGGGGAGCAGGGGATGGCAGCCCCTGATCCACCCCAGCTGTTCAAACATCCAGGCCCCTTCCCTCTTCCTTCCCGAGTCCCCGGTCAGCACTCAGCCCTGGATCGCAGCTGCCCTGGGTCCCCGCAGTAAAACACCTCACAGAGGTTTCCTCCAGCAGACAGGCAGGAAGGCCCCCAGCTCGCCCAGGAGCCCCCAGGACTGGGTGGGGCTGGGATCCGTGTGGATGGCCCTGCTGAGCCCAGGGAGGAGCACAGGAAGGAGCGTGGGAGGAGGTGAGAGGCCACCGTGCAGGCCGCAGCCCACACCCGCCCCTGGCACTCTCCCACCTCCAGCCACTGTCCACACCGGCGTTTCCTATCTCTTCTTCGCGGCTCTCAGTTCTGCTCATTCCCAGGCCGCCAGTAAAGTGCTTCCAGATGGAAAATGTCTCTCTCCAGCCTCTGGCCCCAGTGGTGCCTTGTCTCCTGCGGCCTGATCGTGATCCACCTCGTGGATATTAGGGTGAGGGTCAGGCTGCCTCCCTGCGGCTCTCTAGGCCAAGACGTGAGCTGGGTACCTGACCCGGTGGCAACGACTATACACACTGCCCTCCTTATTCGCATTTTCTAAGGGTTCTGGGACAGAGGAACATGAAGGATTTTTCTATGTTGATTTTGTATCCAGCAACCTTGCTAAATTCTCCTGTTAATCCTAAATCAGCTGACCCTTAAACAACACGAGTTTGAACTGCGTGGGTTCTATGTGGATTTTTCCCTCCAATATATACAGTCCAGAACTACAAATGTGTTTTCTCTTCCTTATGATTTTTTAAATATTTTCTTTTCTCTAGCTCCCTTTATTGTAAAAAAATACAGTATTTAATGCATATCCCATACAAACCATGTGTTAATCGACTATGTTCTCAGTAAGGCTTCCAGTCAACAGTAGGGTATTAGTAGTTCAGTTTTGGGGGGAGTCAAAAGTTCTACACAGAACTTTTTTGACTGCAAAGGGGGGCTGGACGTCAGAGCCCCTGCACTGTTCAAGCGTCAGCTGTGCCCTATCTGTGAATTCTTTTGGGTCATCCATGAAACAATCACATCATTTGCAAGCACTTCATATTTTGTCTTTCCTTTCAATATTTATATCCTTTCTTTTTTTTAAAGATTTTATTTATTTATTCATGAGCCACACACACACACACACACACACACACACACACACAGAGGGAGAAGCAGGCTCCATGCAGGGAGCCCAACATGGGACTCGATCCCGGGTCTCCAGGATCACACCCTGGGCTGAAGGCAGCGCTAAACCGCTGAGCCACCCAGGCTGCCCAATATATCCTTTCATTTTTAAACATTTTTACCTTATCTTCTTTTCTGTCTTGTGGTGCTGGCTGGGACCTCCAATGTAGTATTCATGAAAAGTGATGTTAGCAAGCATCTTTGTCTTATGGCCAATTTTAAAGCAAACGTTTTCAATCATTCTTCCTGCTTATAATGCCTGTGATAGGGTTTCTGTGGATACTGCTTACTAGGCTAAAGAAGCATTTCTTCTCTTCCCGGCATCCCAAGAGATTTTTCATGAATGGATGTGGAAAGTTATTGCACTCTGTTTCTGCATCCATTGAGCTTGTCATGTGGCTGTCTCCTTTGACTTGTGGATTGCGCTAAATTGCATTAATCTATCTTCCGAAGTCAAACCAACTTTGCATTCCTGGGATACACTGAACACAACGTGTTGTCATTTCTGTTCATTAGAAGATTCCATTTGCTAGCATTTTATCTGGAGTTTCGTCCCTATGTTTATGAGTGAGTTAGTTTTCTTTTTCATTGTATCGTTGTCTGGCGTGGGTATTAAGGTTTTACTTGTCTCATAAAAATGAGTTGGGGATTACCTTCACTTTTCTGACCTCTGGATATTTTGTGCAAGACTGGAATTATCTGAAACTTGCCTGTAAAGCTGTCTGAGCCTGGTGTTTTCAACAGTGAAGAATCTGAAACTTTGGTTTGGGTTTCATTTGTGGTACTAAGACAATTCTGATCAGGGGTCCCCTGTGACCTTCAGAGGGCACCGCTTTGCTTCATATTTCTTCTGTTGCCAATTTTTAAGTTTTATTTTCCTAAATGTTCATTCATGCTATATAATTTAATTTTGTATTTAGAGGTAGTAGATAATATCTTCTGATTAATTTAGCAGCTTAATAGAAATGTAATCATCATAAATTAACTTTATGTATACTACATGTACAATATGATGACTTTTGAAATACGTATGCATCTGTGGAACCATCACTGCTTTCATGAGAGTGAGCATATCTATCATTTCCCAAAAGTTTCCTTATGCCATTTGATCATCCCTCCCTACCTCTCCCCCACATTTCCTTCAGGTAACTAATGATCTGCTTTATGTCCCTGTACATTTGTCTGCATTTTCTCGAATTCTATAAAATGGAATTATACAACATATACTTTTTGCTATCTGACTTCTTTCACTCAGCATAATTACTTTGAAGTTCATCTAATTTGCCATGTGTATCAATAATTTTTTTCTTTTTATTGCTGAGTAATATTCCAGTGTATGAATATACCAGAATTTTTTTATCCTTTCAATTTTCAGTGGACATTGTTACTATTGGGCTACTGTAAACACAAAGCTGTCATGAATATTGATTATACATTTTTGAATGAAACATACTTTCATTTCTCCTGGTAAATAGAAGCAGAATGGCTGGGTTGTATAGCTGGTATATATTTAACGTTTTAAGAAACTGTCAATTTATTTTCCACGGTGGGTGGCCCATTTTATATCCCCACCAACAGTGTGTGAGAGTTCTGACATATTCTCACCAACACTTGGTATGGTCTATCTCTCACATTTTACACATTCTAATAGGTATATAAGAGCATTTCCTTGGTTAACTAAGACATTTCCCTATTTGGCTAATGACATTGGGAATCTTTTTATGTGCTATTTGACATCTGTATTGTATATTTCCCTTGGAGAGGTATCTGTTCAAGTTGTTTGCCCATTTCTAATTTTTATTTGTTGAGTTTTAAGAATTCTTTATGTGTTCTAGATAGAAGACCTTTCTCAGATATGTGATTAGCAAACATTTTCTTCCTGTTTGTGAATCGTCTTTTCATTCTCTTCACAATGCCTTTTAAAAGGCAAAAGTTCTTAATTTTTTGAAGTCCAGTTTCCAGTCATTTCTTGAATGGCCCAAGGTCACACGCATCTTCTCTTGTATTCTTTGAGAAATTGCATAATTCTATGTATTTTCCATTTAGGTCTGCTATCCATTTTGAGAGAGTTTTTATATATGGTGTGAGGTATGGATCAAAATTAATTTTTAAAATATGGACATTCAATAGTTCCAGCATCACATGTGGACAAGAATATCGTTATGACTTGTTAACTTAACATTTAAGTGGAGCACAGAGTGCCAGATGGCGAGTCAAGATTCAACAGCAAACCACAGCACAAACTGAAATAGACACAAATTATTATCCACAGTCCTGGAGGAGGTACAGGGTATGCCCCAAGAGGCCATACTGGGAGGTCAAAACAGAGCGCAATCAGAGAGAGAAAGGCAAAACCTGGGGCATTTGTCTTTCTTAGCGTAAGTGGGTAGAGTGCTTTGGAGTTCCCGGGCTAAGATGGAATGGTCAATTCAGAGCAAGATAGTGGGGTTTTGGTAAGCTCCATGGTGGGGGAGGGGTTCTTAGCTCATCCAGGGGCACACAAGGGAAGGACCCTAGGTGGCAACAGAAATCAAAGATCATAAGGGCAGTTGCAAGAGTCATATCAGGAGCTGACATTTGCATGTGATGTTGTCAGCTGTTATCTAGGGTGCCCACTTGCAGTTGGCGGGGGTGAGGAGGGAGTATCAGTTTAAGGTCCCCGCAGGTCAAACAAAATCGATGCTGAGGCAGCAATACAGTGGAGTAGCTCAGCTAAACTCTCAGCAACTCTCCCTTCTCAACTGAAGTGACTTTGTACCTTTGTTCAAAAGCAATAAACTATATATATGTGGGTCTAGTTAGAGACTATTTGTTCCATTGATCTATTCGCTTGTTCTCATGCTAATATCACACTGTTTTAATCACCATAGCTATAGACAAGCCTTGAAATGAGATAGTGTAAGTCCTCCAACTTTGTTCTTTTCCAAAATTGCTTTAGCTATCCTAGTTTGTTCGTATGTCCAACTGAATGCACGAATCAGCTTGTCAATCTTTGCAAAAACAGCTTGCCAGGATTGTGACTGGGATTGAATTGAATCATAGATCAATCTGGAATGAATTGACATCTCAACAATATTGAGCTCCAATCCATAAACACAGTACATCTCTCCATTTATTTAGTTCTTCTTTAACATCTCTCAGCAATATGTTTCAGTGTACAGGTTTTTCACATCTTTTCTCAGATATAGCTCTAAGGATTTCATATTTTTTGATATGATTGTAAATTATATTTTTTTGTTTCAATTGTCTATTGTGGCTAGAATATAGACATAATTGATTATTGTATATTGATCTTATATCCTGCCACTTTTCTTAATTCATGTAGTTATAGTAGTGTTTTTGTAGATTCCAGAGGATTTGTTGCAGAGATCACAAAGTCATCTGCAAACCAGAGACACTTTTAGTTCTTTCTTTCTAAGGAGGATATCTTTTATTTCTTTTTCTTGCCTGAATGCACCAGCTAGAACCTCCAGTAAAATGTTGAATTGAAATGGTGACAGTGGACATCTTTGACTTGAACCTCATCTTAGAGGGAAAAAATTCAGTTTTATGATCATTAAGTATGATGTTGATTGTGGATTTTTTTTAAATAGTTACCCTTTATCATGTTGAGGAAGTTCTATTCAATTCTATTGTTCTATTCTATTATATTCCTGAGAGTTTTTTTTTTTTATAAAGAATGGATATTGGATTTGACAAATGCTCTTACTGCTTCCATTCAGATAATCAAATGACTTTTCTTTTTTCATTTGATAATATGAAAAATTACTTTGAATTTTGAATGTTAAGCCAACCTTACATTCCTGTAATAAAACCCCGATTGGGGCCACGATGCATTATCATTTTAATGGTTAGATTAATTAGCCAGGTAATAACAAGTCCTGGAGAGAATGTGGAGACATTGAAGCCCTCACATATTTCTAATGGGAATTGGAAAAATCTGTCACTTCCTCATGTGATCTAACAATTCTAGTCCTAGAAAACATATATCCACACAAAACATATGAAAAATAAAATGTGTCCACACAAAAACTGCCATGAATGCTCATAGCAACATTATTTCTAATAGCCAAAAGCAGAAACAACCTAAATGTCCTTTGGCTGATGAATGGATAGATAAAATGTATATCCATTCAATGGGATATTTTTTTTTGGCAGTAAAAAGGAATGGAGTACTGAGAAATGCTACCACACAGGCAAACCTGGGAGAGATCATGCTAAGTGAGATAAGCCAGTCACAAAATACCACATACTGTGTGACTCCATTACAGTGAAATATCCAGAATAGACAAACCTATAGAGACAAAAATTAGAAAGTAGTGATTACCTAGGACTGAAAAATTTTGAGGGAAATGGAGAGTGATTGCTAGTGTGCTTGGGGTATCTTATTGGAGTGATGAGGGTGTTCTAAAATTGGAGGCTGCACACTCTGTGAATATACTAAAAACCATTGAACTGTACACTTTAAATTGTGTGGTATGTGAATAAAACTGCTATTTAAAAAAACACACAAGCAAATGTATCTTAAAGATTAAAAATAACTAGCTTAGAGCTGTAATTTAATTTTGAATTTAGTTTGAAAACTTTGTCTTTTAACCAGAACATTTAGTCCATTTATAGTGATTGTGATTACTGATATATTTGGGTTTGTCCCACCATTGTATTGTGTTATTTGTACATCTTTGCATTTCTTTTCTTTTCCCTTTTTCTTTTTTCTTTCCTTCCCCCCATTCCTTCCTTCCTTTCTTTCTTCTTCCTTCCTCCCTTCCTTCCTTCCTTTCTCTCTCTCTTTCTTCCTATGCTTCTCTTAAGTAGATTCATATGGATTTGATCCTCACTGAAAAACATATTTGGGAGAAAAACAAACAATAGGAACAAAAAGTAGTGTTACCTGCCAATGCCCCAATATCTTGTACTTTATGGCCTGTTTGGTTTATAGTAAGTTTTGCCTTCTCTATGAAACTCTACCCATAGGTACAGCTGCTGCAGGATCTGCTTCGATAGCCACTGATAAGATGAGGTTCAGATTTCCATGTGTATTGAGTTCCATTTCCCTCTCTACTAGTTAAGCAATTTTCTTTATTTTATTGCTTGTTACCCTTAATATTTTCACATTCTTACTCAGCATAACAAAGCTAAATATGTTCCACCTTGTTATATTCCATTCCCCCAAATAAAACATTATTAGCTTTGTGTTACACAGTCATTGTGTTTTGAATTTAACCGCATATTTATCGTAATCTTTGCTCACCATTCTTTTGCTCATCTCAGGCCTTCCACCTCAGGTATTTTCCTTTCTGCTTAGAATATATTTTTAAAAAATCTTTTATTAAACTGTAATTTGTATGCCATATAATTCATCCATTTAAAGTACACATTTCAGGGCAGCCCGGGTGGCTCAGCGGTTTAGCGCCGCCTTCAGCCCAGGGCGTGATCCTGGAGACCCGGGATCGAGTCCCACGTCCAGCTCCCTGCCTGGAGCCTGCTTCTCCCTCTGCCTGTGTCTCTGCCTCTCTTTCTCTCTGTGTCTCTCGTAAATAAATAAATAAAAATCTTTAAAAAAATCCTTTAAAGTACACATTTCAATGGTTTTAAGTATATTCACAGAGTTGCACAACCATCACAACAACCAATTTTGAACATTTTTATCACCTCAATAAGAAAGCTTGTAACCATTAGCAGTCAATCCACATTTCCCCCCAAATCCCCAAGACATAGGCAACCACTAATCTCTTTTCTGTCTCTATAGGTTTGCCCATTCTGAACATTTCACATAAATGGAATCATATTAAGTGTGGGGTTTTTGTATGTGACTGGCTTCTCCCACTTAGCATAATAGTTTCAAGGGTCATTGTATTATAACCTGTATTAGTACTTCATTGCTTTTTATTGCCAAATAATGTTCCATTGAATGAATATACTACATTTTATTTATCCATTTATTAGCCAAAGGACATTTGGGTTTTTTCCAGTTTTAGCTATTATGAGTAATGCTGCTATAAACATTTATGTACAACTTTTTGTATAAATGTATGTTTTCATTTCTCTAGGGTATATATCTAGGAGTGGAATTGCTGGGTCATATGGTAACTCCACATATTATATTTTGAGACACTGCCAAACTGTTTTCCAAAGTGGCTGCACTATTTTACATTCTCATCAACAATAAATGAGGGTTCTATTTTCTACAGTTCTCACTAATACTTGATATTTTCTTTCTTCTTTCTAAAAATATTAAAAAATTATAGCCATCTGAGTGTGTGTGAAATGGTATTCATTGTAGTTTTGATTTGCATTTCCTTGATGGTTAATTATGTTGAGCACGTACTTCTGTTTTCATGTACTCGTTGGTCACTTGTACATATTTTCTGCAGAAATGTCTATTAAAGTCCTATTTTTCAACTGGATTATGTGTCTTTTTATTTATTTATTTATTTTTATTTAATTTTTTTGATTATGTGTCTTTTTAATATTGAGTTGGAAAAGTTCTTTACATAGTCCGGATACTAGTTCTTTATTCACTGTATTTGATTTGCAAATATATTGTCCCATGCTGTATTTGCCTTTTCACTTTCTTGATGGTATCCTTTCAAGCACAAAAGTTTTAAATTTTGCTGAAATTTGATTTGTGTATTTTTCTTTTTGTTGCTTGTGCTATCACTGTTGTATCAAAGAAGGTTTTGCCTAACCCACAGTCACTAAGATTTATACCAGTGTTTTCTTCTAAGAGATTCACAGTTTTAGTTCTTACATGTAGTTTTACGATCCATTTTAAGTTAACTTTCATGTATGGTATAAGGAAGTGGCCCATCTTCATTCTTTTGCATGTGGATATCCAGTTGTCCTAACACCATTCGTTAAAAAGACTATTCTTTCTCCATCGAGTCATCTTGGTACTATTTTCCATAAATGTGCTGGTTTATTTCTGGACTCTCAATTCTGTTCCATTGGTCTATATGTCTGTCCTTATACCAACACCACATTGTCTTGATTGCTATAGTTTTCTAGTAAGTTTTAAAATCAGGAACTGTGAGCCCCACCCCCAACTTTGTTCTTTTCCAACTTTGTTTTAGTGACTTTAGGTCCCTTAAAAATCCATATGAATTTTAGGATCGGTTTGTCAATTTTTATAAAACAGCCAGCTGGGCTTTTGATAGAGGTTGCATTGAATTTGTAATTCAGTTTGGAGCATATTGCCATCTTAGCAATACTAGGGCTTCAATCCATGGACAGTAGAGATCTTCCCATTTATTTCAGTCTTCCTTACTTTATTTCAGTAATGTTTTGTCATTCTTCAGAATCCAATTTTTTCCTATCTTTTGTTAAGTGTATTCCTAAGTATTTTTATTTTATTTTATTTTTATGCAAATGGAATTATTTTCTTACATCCATTTTTGGGCTATTCGTTGCCTATATGTAAAAATACAATAAATTTTTGTACATAGATCTTGTATCCTGCAACCTTGCTGAATTTGTCTATTACTTCTAATAGTTTTTGAGTTGATTCTTTAGGATAATTTATAAACAAGAATATATCATCTGCAAATAAAGATAGTTTTGCTTTTTCCTTTCCAATCTGGATGCCTTGAGTTTCTTTTTCTTGCCTGATTGCTCTGGCGAGAGACTCCAAGACGACATTAGACAGAAGTGGTGAGAGCAGATATCCTTGTCTTCTTCTTGACTTGGAGGAGGGTCTCTTGACTTGGAGGAGGGTCTCTGGAAGTCTGTTGGTGGAGAGCTCTCTCATTTTATTACACCTTTGTTCTTGAAAAGTAGATTCATTAGAAGGAGAATTCTAGGTAAACAGCTATTTAATTTCAGCAATATAAATTTCAAATATGCTCAAAATACCATTCTGCTATCTTCTGGATTAAATTGTCGCTGTTGGAAAGTCTGCTCCATCTGCTTAAATGCCATTCCATTAGAGGCAATATATATGTCTCTTTGGCTGCTTTCATAATATCTCCCTCTTTCTCTGTCCTTTACCTTTGCTGATTTACTTGAATGTGGGTAGCTGTGGATTTCACTTTTAGTGCTTAGGAATTATTGGGTTTTCTGGATGTAAGATTTCCATCTTTCAACAGCTCTTGAAAGTTTTCAGTTACAATCTCATCAAATATTGCCTCTTCCCTATACTCTCCTTTCTGTCTAGTATTCTAATGGCACGAGTTAGATCTCTGTACTCTATCCTCCACATCTTTTTACTTCTCCTTTATATTCTTCAACTCTCTTCCTCTTTGAGCTGTGCTCAGGAGAATTTCTGCAGCTCTATCTTATAGTTTACTAATTCTGTCTTCAGCTTTACGTAATCTATTTGGCTCATACCTTGAATTTTGCAGTTTCAAGGATGCCATTTTTCATTTCTAGAAGTTGTGTTTGACTAATTTTCAAACGTGTTTATGTATGTATGGGCTCTTGTTACTTGTTTATATTTTTAAGTGAGCTGAGGAACTTCATCTTCAGCTTTACACTTGCTTCCGTTGTGGCTTTTTATAGTAATCATATATTTTGATAATAAGAATACCAATAAAAACTTGTGTTCGTTGTGAAAATCTGAGGTAAGGTTGGGCAGATGGGGGTAAGAGGGGGTTTTGCATTGTTTCCCAAATGTACTCTACACATGCCTTCACTACTGTTACTTTATTTTTGGTGGTAGTGGTATGTGTAAATATGCATCTTAGGAACAAATATCCCACAGGCAATCAAGATAGACCAAAGTTCTTTTCCCTGATGGACGGGACCTCATTAGAGCCTCACATTTCCCTCTCTGCTCTGAAGCAGGGCTAATTATCCTCCTTGTTTTAGAGATGAAGCCCAAAGAGATAAAGGCTCTTATCCAGGGCCACCCAGCTGGATGCATGTCGATCTGTCTGGCTTGGTCTCTGCTCCAGCAAGACAGAAAAGCCTCCAGCTGGAGAGAGAGAAAGGGCAGTCTGAGTGTTGAGCCTGGGCCTGAGGACCTTCGGGCGGGTGTCCATCCCAAGGGACGGCCCCCTCCCCCACCCAGGATGTGTCATATTCTCAGGGGCAGCCAAGGGTGAAGGGTAAGCGGGGCCAGGATGGGGTGGGACCAGGAGGATGATGTCACCCTCACTCTTAGTAATGCTTTGGCAGAGCCTGAAGCTCCCACCTTGGGAAGGAGAGGAAGGAGGAGGGGTAGCACTGGAGCCAGCAGCTAGGAGGCTGCCAAGTTGCTGATCAGGGATGGGCACTGTGCCAGGAGCACCCGAGACCAGGCCTCTGGGGCTGGTGGGGGTGGGGTAGGGGCTCAGGGAGAGGAGAGACATTCTCAGAGTCCTGGGAGCGGGCTCGGGAAAGTGATTTCCACATCAGATTGAGTGCAGAGTGATCATGAGTTGGTCTATGCATCTGATTGGCCAGGCTGGTGTCCAACCATCCCCTGATGGATGTTCGACTGTCTGATGGCCTGTTTATTTCCTCGCTGGTTGATGCGCTGTCTGATTTATGTGACTGACACTGGGAAGATGCCAGCAGGGATGGGCCAAATCTCTGCCCACTTCCACGAGCTTGGGCTACCCTCTCACAGGTGCCTGACGCCACCCCTCCTGAGCACACAGGGTCAGGTGGAAGGAAGGGAGGAAATTAACCTCCACATGGGGCCAGGTACCTGAGGGACAGGGCTGACCTTGACAAGGCCTGCCCGCAAAGAGCTCCCATTGTAGCAGGGGAGACAGATTCACACCCATGATGGTTGAAACCAGTGCCTTGCTTGATCCGAACCCATGGGCTGGAAGCGGAGAGCAACCGTATTCTTGTCTCCCGATGTCTCTTTATGATTCATTCTTGGGAATAAGTTCTTCCTCCGTTCCTGGATGAACACTCACTACTCAGGTAGTGCCCCAAGTGTTCTGATGTCTGTTAGGTGACAAAAACTCTTCGGTCCCTTTAAGTTGCAAACACAGAGTCAGGTCAACTATGAAAAACATCTGGTCCCAGGTAATCCATCACAGCCTCGCACGTAGATGAGATTTTGTACTTCTGCCCTGCTGTCCTCCACAGCCAGCGAGCCCTGAAGCCGGTTTGGCCTTCCTTCACCCCTGCATGTGTCCTTGCTCCTCTGCCCCCCCCTTCCCTGTCCTGCTCCTTGCTATTTCGGAGGCTGCCAGGCTGCTTAGGGAGAGGGAGAGGTGGAGGGAATGAAAAGTTGACTTCGCTGGGTCTGTTGTGAACTGGCTCTGCTCACAGGGCCCTGCAGAGAGTAGGACTGACTGTAGGGTCCTGAGAGGCCCTTCCCAACCAGGAACATTCGCCTGTGCCTCCCATACATGGGCCATGCGCCTCCTTTTCTCTGGCTTTCCAGGTCCACAGACTCTCTGTTTCCTGTTCCCCAAATTTGCTAGACCACACAACTCTGGTGATGATGATGATGATGATGATGATGATGATGATGATCTGTGGCTTGTGGAATACCTTGGCAGACAAGGCCTATGTTTGGTCCACAGGAAACGCATGTGTCCTATACTCTGATGAGTTCTGGGTGTCCCGGCCCATCTCACCTCCAAAGTGCCTCCTCCCGCTCATCCTAGCACATAGCAGCCTCTTTCTGGTCCTTTCAGATCATCCTGGTGGGAACCAACTCTGTCCAGTCCACCATGTGCCCCACCCCCTGGAGACACATGATCCTTGTGACCCTTGTCTCTGCACCCAGAGGAAGCTACTGACCAAGCCTCTCCCCCTTCACAGGGGCAGAAATCCAATCAGATCTCCCTCCAAAGAAATCCTTGTGATAAGATCTCTCCTCCTCTCTAGCCACCTGACCCTCATTCCCTTAGCAGGGGGGTGTCATTAATCTGTTCTTGGCCTTGCTCTCCTTCCACCATGACTCCTTGTCTGTGCTGCCCCCCTCCCCATCATGCCCTTCCTTCAGGGTCTGGGTCTCCAAGCCCAGTAAATGGTGTTTCACTCAGCTGCCCACACTGAACCTGGGAGCCTTCTCTAACTCCTGCTACTCCCAGTTGGCCCCTTGCTCTGAGGACACACCCACCCTCGGGGTAACAACCCCATTGGATTTGCCAGGGACTTTCCTGGTTTCAGAGCTGATAATCCCGCATGCTGGGGAATCCCTCAGTCCCAGGGTTGCTCACCCTCCTCACCTCCCCTCCTGCAACTGGCAGGAGACATCTCTTGCTTAGATCGCTGTCTCTGCCCCAACTCAAGCCTCTCTCCAATCCTTCCCCACACAGCAACCAGAGTGACGTTTCGAAGAAAAGTCTCCCCATCTGTACACTGCAGGCCCCAGGTCCTAGAAGAGCGTCTTACACCTCTAGGCCTTAGCACATGCGACGCCTGCCTGGCAAATACTGCTCATCTCCATGAAATCCTTGGCCATCGAAGGTGGCTCTCTAGGCTCTCTATCTCCTGCACATGCATGCTTCCTGTCTCTCCAAACAGCTAGGCTCTAAAGGTCCGAGCAGGTCCTGCCCTGCCTGCAGGCTGTTAGGCAGCCCTACAGACCCAAATTCCATCTTACCCGGAACTGTGGCGATGACACGTAGGGGGCCGCTGCACCTCATCCGATCATTCATCGAGCACACACTACATGCCAGCCACTGTGGTAGACACTCAGGATAGAGTGGTGAAGACAACGTCCCTACACACATTCAGGAGCCCCACAGTGCACCTGCGGGGACACACACACACACTCGCAGACTCAGGCCTGAATGGAGACCTCGGTGTACAGTGGCTTTCCTGGAGGCTGGACTTCAGGAGGCCAAGTTCACGGTCAACACTTATCAATAAAATGCCCCTGCCCCTGCCCTCCCACCTTTCCCAAGATGGGTGTTGTCTTCCCTGTGTCCGGGATACAGTCTCAATGCCTTCACCAACAGCAGTCTTAATGCCTGCTATACAGCTCTGGATGGGCCACGATGGAAATGAGGAATATTGACCATGACCACTGACCCCTGCCCCGGGTCCTCCCCCCCGCCCTCCCAGAGCCAGGGCAACCTCCTCCAGGCAGGGCCCACTGGCCTAGTCACTGGTCTGAGGCTTTTTCCTGTCTCAGCTTCCTTTGCAAAGTGCTGCCTGGACCCCATTCCCTCTCCAATGGAGCAGACCCGCCATCACACTTGGATGTTCCCTTGGGGCATGGCATCCTGATTCACAGAACCCTGGACTTGGGTCCATGGGTAATGGACTTGGGCCTATGCCACCTTCCTCTGTCTTCTAGATGGGGTCATTGTGAGGAGGGAGCTGGACACCCCTGACCCTTGCATCTTTGTTCCCAATCCTCAAGGTTGGCCCCAGGGCCACCTCCTTCAGGAAGCCCTCCAGGGTCTTCTCCCTGTCCCACCCCCTCAGACAGGGGGACACCCTCGCCTCAAGCCTCTGGGCCATGTTAACGGTGTATCTGCCTCCCTCTTCTATGGATTTCCTCTTTGAGCTTTGTTCTAAACCAGCATTTCTCAAACTGCCTGTGTCTACGAATCAGAGGTGCTTGTTAAAACCGCAGGCTCCCGGAGCCCCTCACAATCAGGGAATGAGAATCTCCAGAGGGTGAGGCCCAGGAATCCAGATCTCTAAGAAAAGGCTTAAGTGGCTGTTAAATCAGGCAACCGTGGGTAAGCACTGTTGCCTGCATTCCCCAATCACCTGATCTCATTCTGACGCTGAGAACGGGGTCCGCTGTAGTCACGCACCCATGTAACCATTCATTCACGCAACAAATATGTCTTAGCTGCCCTCTCTGTGCCAGGCATTGTGCTCCAGCTGGGGGCAGGGCGAGGAACGAGCCAGAAGCTCTCTCCACCCTCCGAGGAACTCGGAGTCTGGGAGGAAGGCAGGAACTCTAACCAGCGGTCACATACAATTCACACTCAGGAAAGCTCCAACGGGGAAAGTGAAGTGGGGGCCAGACATCCAGCGCTTGCTCAGGACAGGCAGCCATTCTAAGGCCACCCCTGGGCTAACTGACTTGGCCTTTGTGGCCACCACAAGGGGAGGCTACGATTATGCCCGTTTCTGCAGGGAGGAGCTGAAAGCGACCTGCTTGCTGGTGTTTGCACAGCTCGGGAGGGGCAGAGTCTGGATTTGAACCCATGGCCCGGATGTGGGCAGAGAGGAGGCAGTGCTTTCTTCTTCAGGAGAAGGCCACGGTGTGTGTGTGGGGGGGTGCACAGCGAAGCCACTCACATCATCCCGGGACGTGACATGCAAGCTGCCTGAAGGCCGATTGGAGGGAAAAGCAGGCTTAGCCAGGAGAACAGGGGGAGATGGTTCCAGAGGCGGGGGGAGCACAACTCATTTCTGAGCGGGATAGCAGAGGAGTTCAGGACACGAAGGGGGCTCAGGGGCTGGCGACTTGCTCCTCGAGATCAGGCAGGCGGGTGGGGCAGCAGGCCCCGACCAGGGGCTGGCACACCGGCCAGGGTGTCCCGGCACCTGTGACTGTCACCTCCCTGGGAAGCAAGGCCGACAGCCATGTGGCGGAGCCCCGGGACTGGCGGGTGGGGTGGCCGAGTTCAGGCAGCCTGTGGCCACCGGCTCACCAGCTACGTGACCCTGGGAAGCTTACTTCCCTGCTCCGAGCCTCCTCGGATTTCTCATCTGCAAGATGGGGATGATGCCAAGAATCCCGAGGTCTTCGTGTTGTCTGGGGCAATAACGAAGACAGTGTGCAACGTGCTGAGCACGGGCTCGGCACGAGTTACTAGTGTCCGCCTGGCACGTGGCTCCGAGCATTCTCTGTCCACTTTCATAAGGAGGACATGGAGGCCCAGAGAGGTAGAGTGAGTGGTCTGTGGTTTCTCAGCCGATGAGGGCCCCCAGTGCAGGCAGGGGTCCTTCCAGCACCCCATGTTTCCCCCCAGGGGAGAGGACAGCCATGTGTGGTTCAGGGATAAGATCCCCCCTCCGTTGTCTGGATGACCCTCTGCCCTCCTGGGGGGAGAGCCTCTCAGCTCTGCTCCCCTCCAGCTCCCACAGTCACACCTGCTAGAGTTGCTGGGCCGCCAGGGGGTTCCTCACAGCTAGATTCTGATGGACCAGGACACCTGCATGGGGTCGGCTGCCAGCCTGGAGGAGGCAGCCTCTGCAGGGGCTGGGCTCTGAGAAACCCGGGAGGCCTACAGCTATGCCCCCATCCCAGGGATTGCCCTGGGAGGAGGCGGCAGCCCAGACTGTTTCTGAACTCCCCATTTGTAAACAGGTCAGCCAGGAGGGCCAGGGCTCCGTGCCCAGAGCCTGGTGCTGGCTGATGGCTGCAGTCCAGTAGCGAAGCACAGGGGTGGGGCAGGCAGGGACCAAGGGTGGCGGTGACTTGTCGGCTAGACACAAGGAGAGTGGGCTGGAGCCTGTGGTTCTCTCTACCCCCAGCACACATCCCTTCCTCCTGGGCCTGCTGCGCCCGTGGCATCACCCAGGGCCTGAGCAGCACACAGGGGGCCGACCAGCTCTTGGAGTCAGGGAACATTTTATGACACCCCATCTCTCTTGGGGCCCTCCAGCCCCACTACCTGCCATACACAGAGCCCCGGGGAAATGTCGAAATCCTTTTAATAAAAAGCCACAGCTGTGCTGATGGAGAAAGCAGAGGTCCTGCCTTAATTTGGCCACACCTGGGCTGGAATCCCGTCCTGGCCACTTAGCAGTTTGGTGGCCTCAGGGTGGCCAGTGCCCTTCTCTGGAACCTCAGCTTTTCCATCTGTGAAGTGGAGGGAGGGATGATCCTAACAACCACAGCGTCCCCGTAACAGTCACACGCGCTGAGTGAGGGCCTGGCACGCAATAGGGGTCCAGGAGGTGTCACGAACAAAAGAACATTATGGAAATGGGCTCATGACAGGTGCTCAATAAATATTTGCTGATTAAAGAGGAGGTTGAATTAAAGAAGAGATAAATGATCCCAACATCTGTGCTTTTGTCTTTCTTCTAAAAGCACACTGGAATTAGAGGCACTGGCTGGGGGTGAGATGCAACATAATTCTTGGGGGACGGAAGGCTGAGAACATTCTTAGTGACGTCAGCCCCTGTGTGCAGAATACATTACACCCTCTCTCCGTGCTGCTGGCTTGCTCTGACATTGAGGCTCGTCGGGGAAGGTGACTCCGGGCTGAGTCCATGAAGACAGACTCGGGTTTCAATCTTGTCTCTGCCTCTTACGATTCAGGCAGCCCCGCCATAGACGAGGGTCTTGGCCCACACTCTGGTTTCTTATCTGTAAAGGGAGGATCCAAGTTCCAACTCTCAGAGCCACTGGGAGGAGGCAATGGGAGGAGTGAATGAGGTGATCCCTCCAAGAGCTCGGAAATGGGCCTGGTGGGCCAAGGACCCTCTGCAAGTGATTGCTGTCATCATTATTCTTCTCTAAGCCCAACAACCGTATCAGCCAGCTACGCCGTGTAATAACTGGCCCCAAATGTAAGGGCCGAAAACAACCACGGCTCATGATTCTGCAGATCGAAAATGAAGGTTCACCTGCTGGGTGATCCTACAGTCCTCCTCTTGCATCTGTGGCTGGCCAGAGGTGAGCTGGGTGGCTCTGTGTCTGAGGGTGGGCTGGGGTAATGAGGTGACGGGGCCACTTGCCTCTCAACCTGCAGCAGGCTCACCTGGGCAGGGTCAGAATTCTTCATGGGCAGTGGCTGAATTTGGGGAGCGGAGGGAGGGTATGAAGCCTCTTGAGACTTGGGCTCAGGATTGACTCACTGTCCCCTCCCCACATCCGATTGGCCACGGCAAGGCACAAGGCCAGCCAAGACTCAGGGAAGAGCAGGCTGCACAGTCACACTCGTTGCCAAGGGCAATGACACAAGAAGGGGAAGAGAGTGACCATTTCTGCCAATAAGTGACGGAGCCACCACAGGGGACCCCTGGGACAGGACGCGGGGCTCTTGATCCCCAGGGCAGTTCATGATCCCACCTCAGCAAAGCCCGTGGCTCTCCCAGATGGCTTCACCGCTCCATCTCCTACCTGTAGGCAGAGGCAGGTTGCCACCTGCAAACTCTCTAACCCTCCGGAGATGGAGACCAGAGTCTAAACAGGGCAGGCTGCACATATGCCACACGTGGAGTCCTGGGGACCTGATGCCTGCACCCCCTCAGTGCTCAGAGGAAGGAAACGCACGCAACACCCCAGGACACCCCTCCCCACAGGCAGCCCCAGCTGTCCACTAAGGAACCTCATCAATCTATCCCAACCCCAAAGGTGGTCTTTAGACCATCGCAAGCTTTAGTTTCCCTCGGCCGCCTGGAAAAGGTCATTCTGCCCACGTGGAATCCACGAGACGCCATGACATTGATATCCATGTATTTTTTTAAAGATTTTATTTATTTATTCATGAGACATACAGAGAGAGAGAGAGAGAGAGAGACAGGCAGAGGAAGAAGCAGTCTCCATGCAGGGAGCCCCATGTGGAACTCGATCCCGGGACTTCGGGATCACAACCTGAGCCAAAGGCAGACGCTCAACCACTGAGCCACGCAGGCGCCCCTTTATCCACATTTTGATTGGTTCTTGTGCCTCCTTGAACCCTCGGCCAGCCAGCCTCCTGGGGAGTGGCAGCCCCCCGGGGACCCCAGGCAATGAGGACGTGGGGTAACAAGAGCCATCTGGGGACAGGCTTCTTCGGTCATCTCCTGTGCATTTACTGGCGGGTAGGGACAGAGCTGTGACCGGCTGTCTCTGACACAGGGTACATCTTGAGGTTTAACTTTGTGTTTCTTGCCTGTGTCCCCTCTCTAGACCACCAGCTCCGCGACACCAGGGACTTCCTTCACCTGGCTGCGCCCTGATTCCCTCCGCAGAGCCTGGCATTCAGTGGGCGCCCCTTAGTTCCTGCACAGATGGATGGATGAAAGGTCAGATCTCATTGAGTTGAGCCTCTTTGAAAAGGGCCCAGCTCCTCAGCAAATTTTCTGAGCCAGGGCTCTTTATTCCCATTGGCCTCCCCGGTGGAGAGGGCACTGGACGCAGAGCCACGAGCTCCAGGGGCCAATCCCCGCGTCCCCACTGTGTGGCCGTGGATGCGAGGCTCTCAGGTGCGGTGGTTCTGGTTATTGTTCGCTGCCAACTCCAGGGGGGCCGCTTATTTAGACTACAGTGTGAACAACGCCTCCTAGATCGGTGCCGAGAGGCAGCCTGCAGCACACAATGCAGCTGGGCCAGCGGATGGTGATGTTGCGGACTGGGAAGGAGACAGGGACCAGGACATGCGCCGGCCCACGCCCGCTGGCTTCCCACTCTCTCTCCTCCGGCTGCCCTGCCCGGCCTGTGTCTGCTGCCCAAGGCACGCCTCCCCCTGCAGAGCTGGCCTGGCTCTTTCCTGGGCTCTGGCTGGGGTCCTGGTCGCAGCATCCTTTCACTGCTACACTCCCTCCCTCCTCGTGGGCTCCCTGAAGCTTGGAGCCCGGCCCCCCTGGGAAAGGGGCTCTCTCCTCCCGTCCTGCTGGACACAGGATACCTCCTGGCCCCTCGGCCCAGAGTCCTCCGTAAACCAGCACCAAGAAGATTGGCTGCTGGGAACACAGGGCTGCTGTCACCCCAGAAGCCACAAGTGGGGCTCACCCGGGTGTGTGATGCACGGGCAGAGGCTAGAGCTCTTCACTTGTCAGCTGCCACCAGCACCCTCTGACCCCTACGGTCCTGGTTCTCAGTGGCCTCTTTCCACCCCACCTTCCATCCTTCCCTCCCCTGCAGCCCCTCTGCACTTCCAGCACGACCAGCATCCTGCAGGAAGCCCATTCCTGTTCCCAGGGGGCCTACTTGAGGCATCTGAGGTGACACCGTGGGAACCAGCCCAGCCCAGAAGGCAGGTGCTGGGGAAATGACCTCAGAGGGGGCAGCTGGGGGTGGGGGCGGCCACTCACAGCTCAGATGGCCTGCATTAGCCAACCGGCCCCTCCCACCTGCCAGGCCTCCCCCAGAAGCAAGGAGGCTCCACCCCACCGGGCAGGGGTGGGCACAGATGGCTTCCTGCCCCAGTTCCTGCCCTGGAGGCACCAAGTTCCAGGCAGGGCCACCGCCAGGGAATGGGGGATCCCGCCGAAGCCCAGGACAGGTCATGGGAAGCAGCAGCTCCTGGTGTCCGTTACCTCATGCAATTCCCATGGTAACGCCGGGAGTTTGGACTTACAGCCTCTGTGTCACAGAGGAGTCGGCGAGGTTACTTGGCTTGTTACTCCTGAGCGCAGGAGCTGGTTGATTCGATTGGTTTCCGTTGGGAAGGGGCAGCCAGGGGGGTGCTGATTCCTGTGGAGTGTGGCTGGAGGGGAAGGGGCTGAGCGTGAGCGCTTCCGCACCCTTTCCTGTTTGTCCACTCGCTGTTCATTATGCTACTTCCTTCCACAGGATGCCAGAGGCTCTGGGTGGGCCCCGGGGGTCCCACAGCAACATTCGGCGTGGACTGGGCTGTCAGCAGTGGTGGTGGTTGCATGCGTGTGCGGCACGTGTGCCCGTCTGGGTGCGTAGGTGAGTACAGGTGAGGGTGCCAGATTCCGTGTAGGCATCAGAATACAGGTGCCAAAAGGTCAGGGATCTGCTTTTCTTTTTTTTTTTTAAACATACATATATATATATTTTTTAATTTTTATTTATTTATGATAGTCACACACAGAGAGAGAGGCAGAGACACAGGCAGAGAGAGAAGCAGGCTCCATGCACCGGGAGCCCGACGTGGGATTCGATCCCGGGTCTCCAGGATCGCGCCCTGGGCCAAAGGCAGGCGCCAAACCGCTGCGCCACCCAGGGATCCCAGGGATCTGCTTTTCTTTGACCGCTGTGTTCTCAAGAGCCTAGAACAGTGCCCGGCACATAGTAGGTGCCCATTTAAGTATTCACGGAATGAATGAACGAACGAATGAATGAATGAGTGAAACCACAAACAAATGGTGAGCAAATGAAGCCTAGCCCACAGGTTCCAGGGACCCCAGAGGGCCGCCAGGTATCTGTCCCCCTGCAGGGAAAGGAAGTGGTGGCAGTCCTGGCCCGGCCTGGGAGACGACGCCCTGGTGGCTGGCGTGTCATTAGTGGCATGCGCCGCCTTCACCATGCTGCTCCTCAGCCTGGGTAACTTGCTCACTTGTAAGACCCCAGGGAGGGAGCGGAGGAGGCTCTGCTAGGAAGCAGGCAGGATTGGGGTCTCCCAGGGCGGGTCTGGAACATTCCAGGCTGGCGGACATTTGCCCCTTCGTGCCTGCCCAACCCTGGCCAGGTACGGCTCCGTCTGAGGAGAAGATCTGGGTTCCCTCACAGCTAGGAATGGACTGCGTCCTCAGGGGAGGCAGGGCCTGCGTGCGTGCACACACACACTGGGCGGACGTTCGGCGGTGCTCGCCTATGCAGCCATGGCAGTCATTAAAATACCGGAATATTTCTCTCCTGGTTGACAACAATCCTCCCCCGGCCAACCCCTAGGCCCCCCTGCACCTCCTGCCAATCCGCACAGAAGGACTTTATTCCAGTTCGAGTCTGGCGCCTATGCCCATTGCCAGCATCCATGCCAGACGGCCCCCCTTCCTGGACACTTCCTGCACACCGCCATTGGCTCCCCCAACGACCCCGAGCTGGTACCCACCTATGCTGCTCCCTGGGACCAGCAGGGACTCTACCCAGGGGCACCCTTGGGCCTTCCTGCCCTCTGTCTCAGCAACCAGGCCATTATGGGGCCCCTGTGCCAGTCATCTGAGTGGCATATCCCTTGGCCTGGACCTTCATGACAGAGATGACAGCCTGGGGGTGCCCTGTCCCCCCACTGAAGGCCTGGTCGCCCTTCAGATGGCTCAGCAGCCCAAGCAGGGAGGCAAGAAGGATGGAAGCCCCAGGTGGGCTTGGGATTGGTGACTGGCTATAGGGGCCAACTCAGGAATTAGAGAAGCCGGACTGTGCTCTCTCCCCATGAATCTCTCAAGCCTGGGGGAGGCAGGGGGCAAGGAGGGCAGTGGAAACCGGGACCTCCCCAGGAGGTAGGAGTGAGGGGCCCGGCAGCCTCCGTGCTCACGATGACCAGATGTTACTGAACTTAGGCCCATGGTCTGACAACACAACCCAGCCTGGGAATCGTCCCAGGAAGCCTGGGAGGCGGTGGAGGCAGGAGGACATCTCAGAGTCAGATCTGTGCCGTCCCAGTCCTGGCTCTGGCACTTTCCAGCTGCGAGGCGCTGGGACAAGCCTCGGGAGGAAGCGGGCTGGGGGATCAGCCCACTCTCTTAATAACTTCTGACATTTTCTCAGCCTTCTTTACGGTATTTATTTTGCAAGCACAAGTTTGAGCTCACCCCTGCTCTCTGGGGCCCAGGGTCACATGAGAAGACGGAGGTACAGCGAGATCCAAACCCAGGTCCCCGGACCCCCTATTGTTCTGAAGAGCCAACCTGACACGCTCCCTGTACCCTCTCTGAGGGTGAAGATGGCAGGACCCTCAACAGTAGGTCAGGGAGCATCTTCCTCCTTCCCCTTCGCTCTGCCCACCCAGGAGGGAGACAACCCAAGGCCAGAGGCGATCCGAGGCTGACACCCCTCAGCTGGTCCTGTTTAGGTTGGGGGTCAGCAGGTGGCCTGGGACAGTGGTCATCTCAGGCCTCCCGCCCCCTGCTCCCCAGCCTTCTCGAGACTTCCAGTCTCAGCCCCAAACCCCTGGGCATCAGAGGGACCCATTACTCGGTGCCCCATTCTTGGCCAGCTGACGTCTGCTGCTGCTCTTAGGGTGGGGGCTCTCGTTGTCCATCCCAGAATCCCATTCTCCCCCCGCCCAGGCCTAAAGTGGGGGAAGGAGGGGAGACAGGGGCCCCCGGCTTCTCTGTGTTCATGATGGGTGGGTATTATCTCCAAAGCCAGGTGCCTGATGGAACCCTGAGAGCTCACGTTGGCAGAGACCCCCGTTGGGAACCCACCGGCCCCCTTGCACCCTCCTCTCCAGGCCTTATGCCGGAGCTCCCCACAGCAGGCACCCCCAAAGGGCAGGAAAGCCCCTCATCTGTTGGCCTGCTCTCTCCCGCCCCATCACACCCCGTGCGCCTCACACCCCACCTGCTGCAGACCGTCACCCTGCGCAGGACCCCCGCAGCCGTGTCCTGCCACAGTCTGCCACGGAGACTGGAAAGCCAGGAACACGGCAGGATGGGCAAAGCCAAGGAATAGGGTTGCTCACTCTGGTTCAGGGTTCCCAGGGAGCCAGGCACCTTGCTGAGGCTCCTACCTCCTTCCCAGCACCCGAGCGTCCCACAACCCTGTCAACATCCTGGCATTCGGACGAGGACAGGGAGGTCCCCAGGGGCCAAGAGGCTTGCCCGGGATCATGTGACTACACAGCAGCGAAGCCCCCTTTTGGACCCAGGCCTGCCCTACCCACGGCCCAAGCCCTTCTCAGGGAAGCCCTCCCCGAGACCTGCTGATGACGTGGGACAGTTGCGTGGGCACCAAGGGACCTCTGGGCTGAATCAGACTGTGTCCCCACCCCACATAGCCCCGCGCCCACCTGAAGACTCAGATCTCCTTGTCTGCCCGGGGAGTCTGGCCCATAGCCAGGGACCAAGCCTTGTCTCCTAACTCAGCCTTTCTCCCCCTACAAGGCCGTCATCAGGGCAAGGGTGGCACGCGGGTCCCCCTGTGGGCCGGAGGAGGCCGACAGTAGATGTGGGACAGCTCGTGACTCCCTCAGGCGACGCCACCTCAGCCCGCGGACTGCACAACCAGATGGCCAGGGTGTGGTTCCTGCTCTTCTCTGCAGGAGACAAAATTATTTAACCCTTTGTTCATCGTCCTTATCTGTAAACGGGGGATAATGGACCCACACCTCCTAGCATTATAGCAAGTAAATCAGTTAACATATGTCAGCGGGACTAGAACAGAGCAGATGCTCTTCAAGCACCAATTACTTTGTAAGATCGTCACCCAATTGCTTTGTGCGCATTCACTGGCCTTCCTGGCTCCTCCTCGGCAGGTAGATGCACGGCTTCGGTCCTCACTGCCCACAACCAGCACAAGGTCAGGCACAGTAGCTCATGGGTGCTTTTTGCTCCAGTCGTGAAGGGATACCAGAGTTTGTGTGTTTGAGGGTGGCCTTTAATTCCACATTCCAGCCAGTCACGTTCCCCCTGGTAGCTAAGCTAAGGAAACCTTGGGAAATGAGAGCTATAACTGAGAAAGTTTCCCTTTTTGCTTTGACCACCAGGAAGCTCAGAGGCAAAATTACATATGACTCAACTCAGCCACTAGAGCTGTCAAAGGTAATTGCTTTCACTTTACATGCCAACTAGATTGGTGGACGGTACTGAATTGGGAAGGATTCGAGGCTGCCATGAGTGATATCAGCTTGGAACATGGCCAGCGTGCATCCCGGCTAAGGAAATGAGAACGGCGATCAACTAGTGATGTCTGTTGCGAGCACAGTGGTGGAGAAGGTGGGATGAGCACAGCATGGATTCGCAATCACCAGGTTGGGCAACTTGGCTGGACTTATCTCACCCATGTTTACGCTTCCTTGTAAGCTTATATTTTCCCTGTTATGTTTCCTGTTTTATTACATGTACTTCCCTGTGGAATGAGGCAGGTTATAAATAAAATAAACTGGCATGACTCCCTCTCTGCCTTGGGTGAGCTCCGGGGAGGGTCTCTGACTGCAGCAGAGAACAGGGTCCGTGGAGCGTAAGGGTCCTTCGACCCCCAGGGGCGTCCCCTGTGCCTTCCACAGGCCACAGTATCAGCCACAAAAATCTCTTGCAAGAAACCAATTAGGTTCAGATCGACAGTTGGACTGTCCCTAAGGTGTGCCCCACCACCGCTCGCTGAAGACAGGGCTGTCTGGCCTGCTCCCCCTGCTCTGTCTCTCTTGGGGGATCACCAGGGGGCAGGAGGGGGGCTATGGGGGGGGGGGGCATCTGTAGCTCCATCTTATCAGGCAGGGCCCAAGAATCTCATAATCAGGATTCAGGAATCACCTGGGAGGGCTGCTAAAAATGCAGACTCTTTGTCCCCATCCCAGATCTGCTGCCTCAGAATCCTCCAGGCCTGGAACCTGCATTTTCACCAGCGCTCCAGCTGGAGTGAGAGGGGGCCGGGGCTGGGGCTGGGGCTGGGGCTGGGGCTGGGCGGGGGCCTGGAGAAGCCAGGGAGTCACTGGGGCTCGGCCAGGCTCCCAGGCTGGGGCAGCAGCGCCACCTGGTGGGCTCTGCAGAAACACCTCGCGACCATCGCCCTCCTGCGGCCCCACTTCCCGGGGGGCCTGGCTCTTTCCAGTCCCTCCTCCTCTGGTCGCCAGAAGCAGCACCGCCAGGCAGCAAGCTGGATTGTTACAAATCCTCTTTAATAGTTAGCTGTCACATCGCAAACATGTTTTACGGAACTATGCACAGAGCCCCTCCGCACTCCCTCGCAGGGCACAGCCTCACCCACCCATTTCCCAGGGGGCAAAGGACAGGCCAGCCTCAGCTTCTCCTGGGGGAGAGCATCCTTCTCACTTCCCTGGGCAGCTCGGGATCCTGGCAAATGCAGGACCAGCTCTGTTCCGGGCCCCAAGCGTTCACCCCCGGGATTCCCTAGACAGCCCAGAGCCAGTCCGGAGCCCCGGTCCAGGCAGCCCCTCTTCGGCCCGGCTTATCACGTGGCCTAGGTTGGTCTGAGCTGCCTGGGTGAGGCTGGAGCTGGCCTGCAGAAGGGTTGCTCCTCCTACTCGTGTCAGGTAAGGCCCACCCTCTCCCACTACCTTCAATGAAAATGTAGAAACCAAAGAGAGAAGCCTTAGAGTGGACAAAAGAGTTTACCCACGCAGTGGGCAGTCCCCTGAAGCCCAGGGTGCCTTATCTGACCCCCCACCCCCACCCCAAAGTTTAATACATTTTCCCCCATCCAATACACACAGATCCCAAGGCAGGTAGAGACCCAGTCTACCTGTGCAGGGATGCCTCGGGAGCATTTTCTCTGGGTTGCTAAGGGAATCCTGGCAGGCAATAAGCGGAGGAGCCACAGAATAGCTTGGCAGCTGGGGCTCAAGTCTGGAGACAGAAAGGTGGGGAGATGGGTCCAGGCCCCAGGAAGCCCCCCACCTCCAGCCGGCACAGGATGGGTATGGGCGACTGAGGTGGGAGGTGAGCCTGGAGGAGAGCCAGGGAGATCCTGAGGAGCCCTGAGCCTGGGGGCAGGCAGGGAGGTGGGAGACAGCAGGTGCCTCAGTACTTGGGGACCTTGCTGTAGTCTTCAGAATGGACGTGCCGGCACAAGCAGATGGACAGGAGCATCCCCAGGAGCTACGGAGGGACAGGGCAAGAGTCAGAGGGAGGCAGGGCCACCCGGTCCCCCGGAGGCCCCAGAACAGCATCTCATGGTCCAGGTCCTTGAGCTTCACAGGCTTTGAGTGGGATTAAGCAGATCCACAACTAAAGCCTTGTGACCAGCCTGGGGTTTCAGCAGTAGGGGGGCCCCCTGGGGTGGGGGGCAGTGGTCAGGCCAGGCCTGCTCTGGGGCCTCTAGAAGGGGATGGAGCTCAGCCTCCCTGAGGAGGCAGGGCCAATCCCAGAGGGCAGAGCTGGGGGGGGGGGGCAGCTGGAGGGGGGAGGGACTCAGACCTCGATGACAGCAACGCCCACACACACGCCCAGGATGATGCCCACGTTCTCCTGAAGCCACGCCTGCACCTTCTTCATGCAGCCCTAGAAGGGGAGCACACGGTCACGTCACCCTTTGCCCCATAGACGCAGAAGCCCAAGAGGGCCCACCCCAGCCCAGAGGGCCTGCGGAGAGAGGTTCTGGGTGGAGGGGAGGGAAGAAGGGAGGAGAAGCCGAGGGGCCTGAGTACCTGAAGGCACAGGTGCCCCCCACCCCCCCACCCCATCCCCACTCCGGCCTCGCACACACCTCACGGTACACGGGCCAGTACTCGGGGTTGTTTCCACTCTCGGTCCTGGTGCTGTTGAAAGCCTCACAGAAGCCCTTCCGCACCAGGAAGCTGTCGTCGGCCTCCCTCTTATCCTCGCAGGAGCAGGGGTAGGTGACATTGGTGCGGTTCATGAGCTCGGCATTGTCCGTCCAGTTGTAGAAGCTGGCCCAGCCGCAGCACCTCACCTGCGGGGGACACAGGCCGCTCACGCCCACTGGCAGAGGCGGGGTCCCCGAGGACGGGGACTCACATCTGTCCCTCTCAGGGCTGCCCCCCCACCCCGCCGCCGCCCCTGCCACCCCACTCGTCCCAGCCGAACCGCCAGGATTAGCGTTTAGGCTTCACTTTGGCTTCTGGGAGCCACAGGGAACTTGAAGGGGCTTTCAGGAAACACGCACCATAAATATGAAAACAGCAAGAAACAGAGAAGTCAGGAGCAGGAAAGTAAAGGCAGGACAGGAGGGACCGTTGCGGTGCAAAGAGAACACGGACGTGTGGACACATGAAGGGCACACACAGGTAAGAGTGTGGGGTCTAGGGGCGCCTGGCTGGCTCGGTGGGTGGAGCATGCAACACTTGATCTCAGGGCCGTGAGTTCAAGCCCCAGGGTGGCTGTGGAACCTACTTAAAAAAAACAAAACTGCTTAAAAAAAAGAGTGCAGGGTCTAGAGTCTGGCTACTGGGTTCGAATCCCAGCCTTGCCATCCGCCAGCGGCTTAACTTTGGTTTAAGTGCTTTCCTCAAGTCTCCTCGTCTGCAAAATGGGGTAACCAAGGTTCCGAAGTCAAAGGGCTGTTGGGAGGACACGGTGGTTACGGGGCAGGCCAGGTATCCGGGCCCCACCCGGAGAGCACAGGAACCAGCTCCGCATCGAGCTGCTGTGTACATGCTGGGGTTGGGATTTGGCTCTGAGCTTCCTGGTTGCCAAGGTGAAAAGGAGTTATGGTCAGTTGTGCCTTTTAGAAGAGAAAATGGTCTAGTTCCAGAAGGGGAGAGGCCCTTCTGGGCTCCCTGTGCTGGAAGGGGCCTCTGTGGGGCTCGTGAAGGGGACCCCGAGGGCTTTGGATCACGTCTGGGCTTGAAATCCTGATGGGACTGGGATCTGAGAGGCCAAGTCCACCAGGGGCAGGTGGAACCGAGTCAGGGAGGGCCGGTGCCCTGCGCCCGGGCGAGCCGCCAGGCCTGGCTTCCTCACGTGGAGAATGGGACGACACGAGCCACTCTGCCAGGGTCTCCGGGAGGATTAAGGGGACTCACATGGATACACTCCATGCCATTGCCCGAGGGCGTGGGGCTATCCTCCACCTGCTTCCCTCCCATCTCTGGGCGGCCAGCAGGGGGCGAGCCAAGCACGCTCAGGCGTTCTGGGGCGCCAGGCAGCTGCTCCAGAAGGTTCCTTTCTCCTGTTCCCACTTCAGGGAGACACTTGGCTGCCCCCTCTGGCAGGGAGGCTGGCACCTCGCACTGGGCAGAAGTAGGAGCCCTCCTTGGCCCTCTGCTGCACCAGGCGGGCCCACCCCGACTCGGGCCGAGGTCCGTCCTCCGTGGCCGCGTGTGGCCGGTAAACCCTCGTCACCCGCGTGCCCCAGGAGCGCCGCGCAGGTGCCACGGTCGGGCGAGCACGAGCCGTAGCCCCATTTTACAGGCGGGAGCAGCCTCGGGCAGCGGCACCATCCCCGGCAGCGCCCGGCACACGGGAGTGACCCGGAGGCCTTGGTGCCGCGGGAAGCCCCGCCCAGGGCGCGCACCAGCTGTCCCCGAGGGACCCCGAGAGTCGGCAACTGTGGGTCAGGCCGAACGTGGGAGGCAGCGGGGCGCACAGCATCTGGGACCTGGGCCCCGGGGCCCCTTTGTGTGCGCGGCCACCGGCTCACCAACAGGGCAGGCTGGGAACCCAGTGGGCCAGTCAGTCTTCTGTCTGTCAGTCAGTCAGTCAGTCACTGTCAGTCATTCTGTCAGTCATTCTGTCATTCTGTCAGCCAGTCACTCAGTCAGTCAGTCAGTCAGTCAGTCATTCTGTCAGTCATTCTGTCAGTCTCTCTGTCAGCCAGTCATTCTGTCAGCCAGTCATTCTGTCAGTCATTCTGTCAGTCAGTCACTCAGTCAGTCATTCTGTCAGCCAGTCACTCAGTCAGTCATTCTGTCAGTCAGTCAGTCATTCTGTCAGTCACTTAGTCATTTTGTCTGCCAGTCAGTCCATCATCCATCCATCTACCTATTCATTCATCATTCATTCATTCACTCACTCAGTCGGTCATTCATTCTGTCTCACTCAGTCCATCATTCATGTATTCATGTATCCATTCATTCATTCATTCATTTAGTCAGTCAATTCTGTCCATCAGTCATCTTGTCTGCCAGTCAGGCCATCATCCATCCATCCATTCATTCTATCAGTCACTCATTCAGTCTGTCAGTCAGTCATTCTGTCATTCTGTCAATTATTCATTCAGTCATTCTGTCAGTCATTCAGTCAGTCAGCCATTCCATCAAACATTCGTTCATTCACTCAGTCTTCAGTCAGAAGTCTTCAATCATTCTGTCAACCATTCATTCAACCTGTCAGTCATTCTGTCAGTCTGTCAATCATTCATTGATTCATTTATTCAGTCAGTCAGTCTGTCAATCATTCATTGATTCATTTATTCAGTCAGTCATTCTGCCAATCAGTCATTCAGTCAGTCTGTCTCTCTCTCACTTTAACTGAGGTATAATACACATACACTAAAGTGCACAAACAGCCTGATGAATTTTTACACACATACTGGCATAACTGCAAGTTGGATCAGGATGTAGATAGAACATTCCTTTCACCCCAGGAGGTTCCCATGGGCACATCACGTCAATACCCTCCCAGAGGTAGCTCTCACTCAGACTCAGCATGTCGGCCTGGGCACCCAGTTCCTTAACCCCCAGGACGGACTCCCCAGCCTGACTTGAGATGAGGGCCCTCGCCCTTCGCCACAGACCACAGCACAGTGAGCCACGGGCAGCCTCCAAGACCCAGGGCCCCCCGCGTGAGGGACTGTGCTTAGCCGGGTGCCAGGCAGGGGGACTCTGCAGAGGCCCCTTGTCCCTAACAGACACCCACCCACCGGCATACTGTTGTCAGGCGCATGCACGCCCAGACCCAGACCCATCAGGCCGGGATCCTCACGCCACCCCACCCCCGCCACCTACGTACCTGAGCCTGCACGTAGTCCCAGGCCTCCTGCAGTCTGTCCTCTTGGCCGTCCTTGTAGTCCTGGATGAGCTTCATCACGATGCTGCCCATCTCTTGCTTTAGCTGCAGAGGGGAGAACAAGAGTCAAGGTCGGATTTCCGGAAACTCGTGCCCCACTTTTGGTCACATCTACTTAAACGGCCTCCTTGTCACCCACCCCATCCCTGGGGACATACTGACACTCGAATGGACCAACGTCCATTGCAACTACTTTCCTAGCACCTCCTGGGTGCCAGCCCCCCTGGCCACCACACCAAGCCCAGTGTCGTTAGAGCCAACTGCTCCTGCGCTATAGTCTAAGTGGCACTCGGCGGCTGGGGGACCCTTTAAATGTGAATCTCTGCATGTCGCTGCTCTCATCCGTCTCGGGGAGAATGCCAACATCCTGGCAACGGCCCGCAAGGCCCTACGTTGTTTGGCCCCTGCTTTTCCCAAACCTCATTTTCTGTTTTTTGCTCCTTTTGCTTCAATAACACAGATCTCCTTGCTGGCTTCCTGCGAGGTGGCACTCCTGTCACAGGACCTTTGCACTTGCTATGCCCACCACCTGTATCCTCTTCCCCCAAACATTAACACGGCTCACCCCTCCACTTCCTTCAGTCACGTTGTCAGAAAGGCCTTCCTGGACCACTCGACAGAACACACCCCTTCTCCACCCCCTCCACCACCCCCTCCCTGACCCTCCTCCACCTGCAAGGGTAGGCGTGCTGTCTTTTCCTTCCGTGGCACTGCCATTGCATGCTCTTTTGTGTTCAGGGCGTATTATCTGTCCCCTCCACTAGAATGTCCGATCCAGGGGAGCAAGGACCGTCTCTGGAGAAGCCTGGCCACGGCAGATGTGTGGTGCACGGTCACTGCCATACGCTACACACCGGGTGGGGGTGGTGCTCCCACGCTCTCCCAGTTAATCCTCATGCCTGCCCCCGGGGCCCCACAAAACCCAAATCCTGACTGTGCTGGTCTTCCACCAGGCTTGGGAATTCAGGGTCCCTCGGTGAGGGAGAGAAGCGCCCACTCTACCTTAACCCCACACCAAGGGAACAATGATTTCCCAAGAAGGCGGGTGAGGGGTACGGGGAACCAAAGGTCCCTCAGTGGTGCTCTCAACAGGGGATCTCACTGCGGCAGCTTTTCAGGAACAAGTTGCAAAGGGAGGTAAAACCGAAACCTGCCTTGAGACCTGACAACGGGGGCCCGTGCCCCAGGTGGGAGCCAGGGGGGCCCCCCAAGAGCCAGACCCAGCCTGGGCCCGCCTGGCTGCTCCCGTGGACCTTGCTCAGGGGCCTTCCTGGCACGCCAGCATGAAGAAGCTAGGGACAGCCACCTGCTGTCACCACAGAGCCCCAGGGTGAGGGGCCCGGCCACCAAGGGGACGTCTGCAAACTTGCCCCCCCCCCCCTCCGGTTCAGGGGAAAGGGGAATTAGGATGTAGGACAGGTACTTCCAGGCAGGGGTTTTCAGGGCCCGGCTCACAAGGCAGCGAGCGGGCTTCCGCCAGCACCCCACAGGCAGCTCACAAACGCAGCCCTCAGAGAACCCACATCCTCCGGATGGACCCGCAGCCCTGGCTCCTCGCCCCCTCCCTCCACTAACCCTGGGAAATGCCCCCCCCCCCCAGGACTGCCCTTTGCCTTTCTACCTCTTCATAGAACTCCCAGCATGGCACTCTCTGTTTTACTCACAGAGCTTTACGACGAAGCACACAGCTTCCCTCTGGGTGATTAATCACCATAGCAGTGGCCAACTTTTGCCAAACCCTTGTTATAGGCCCGCACTTAGCACTCTCAGTGCATCAATTCATTTTAATCCTCAGAACAGACCTAGGGCCTCGGTATGTACCTCATTCCCTCATTTTAGAGATGTGGAAAACGGGGCCCAGAGAGGTTGATTAACTTGGCGGAGGTCACACAGCCAACATAGGGAAGAGATGGGATCGGGACCCAGAACCCAGTTTGTGACCCTTTAAGCTCCATCAGCACTTAAACCACTTGGCCACACCCTGAAGGAGGTCAGGGCCCCGTGAAGGAGGGCCCGGAGAAGCTGCTACGTCATACAGCTGGGGCTGGCTCCCATGGGTCCCGGGTCTCTCTGCCCCGACCATCTCTGCTCCACCTCTCCTCCCGGGTGGGTGGTGGGTGGATGATCCCTGAAGCGTGGAAAGGAGGAGGGGGGTGGCCCCCGGAGGCATTTGCATGGAGAGCCGCCTGTCTCACAGCTGTCCTACCTGCCCTCCCCCGCGGACCTAGTCTCTATTTATACCCCTGTGTGGTTGCCACGCAGCCCAGACTTCCCTCTTTCAGGCCCCCTGAAATGAGAAAAGGGATGGAGCCGGGTGGTTTCCACTGAGGCTGGGTGGTTTCCATGGAAACACCACACCATCCTGCAGACCTGAATGTGGGTGAGAGACAGAGCCCAGCCATAGGGATCACCGCTGTGGGAGCTGGTTCAGCTCAGAGCTGATGCCTTGGGATCCCAATGCCCAGGAGCCCATGTTGGGAGCTCAGGGAGGTCACCCTGGCAACCAGGTAGTTCCTGAGACAAGAGAGAGCAAGGAACGGGGAGTGGGGAGTGGGGAGATGCTCACTCTCTCACTTCATCCCTGCGGGGCCTGCCTCTGTGGTTTCCACCTGGTGGGCACCAGATGCTCCCTTCTTGAAACAGCACTTCCTTTCCTGAGGGGCAACCACCCCCTCGATTCCTCCACAAGCCTGGGAAGCCCTGCTCCCCTCACTGACACGGGCGAGTCCCAGGTCGCCACTTGGCGCCTTCTCCATCCTAGGCACAGCGAGTGGTTCAAGGATGGGCAGGTTAAAAGTGACCTCCTATTTCTGCTAATCTGGCGAGATGAGGGCCTTTGTGGCTGGTGGCCACCTGAGGCTCCGCTGGGGGACTGCCTGCCTGAGAAGGGAGCCGACGGAGGAGAGCAGGAGCACAGGATGGAGAGGGGCAGAGTCCTGGTGGCAGCCTTTGGAAATCTGGACCAGCTGAGCCTCCAGTCGGCTCAGGCCAGTTGTGTTATTATCAATGCAATGAAGAGTCCTGCCCAGGAAAAAAAAAAAAAAAAAAAAAAGGCCTGCCCAGGACCAGCAGCATAATTGCAGCCCAGTGCAAAATGAAAATGCATGGTCCCTTGCTTAAAAATGACTAAGAATTTCAACACAGTAGCATCTGAGTATAAACCAAGCATGGATCCTTCTAAGTGGAGGACGCTATGTAACTGCCCAGATCACAGGCCTAGGAAGCCAGCCCTGGAACTACCATCCTCCCCATTTCCCAGAAAAGAAAGCAGGTTCCAAAAGTGGGCTTAAATTTCCTACGACCACACAGCTAGCAAACAGCAGAGACAGGGCTGTAACCCTGATACTTCCAGCCCCAGAAGCCTGAGATCTCAACCACAGCAAACCACCCACTATCTCCACCTGACCCCAGACGGCACCATCCTCTGGGGTGACTCCCCAGTACCACGATGCTGTGTTTTCATTTCACCTGCAGTGTGACTTTTCACGCAGAGGATGATTAGAAGAGACCTCTGAATGTAGCATATCATGCAAATGTTAAGAGTCCTTCCCATATTTTTTCCAGGCTTTGCTTAAAGGCTCCCTGTACGGGGAATTCAGGACCTCACAGAGTGGCACATCGCAGGGGTGGGGACGCTCTTGATATATGCACTTTATTTTAAATTGAGCTCCAATGACTTCCACTCATTAATGTTGAGTTCTCTCCTCTTCACTCCCTCCCAAGTCCCAGAGGGGATCATACCAAACAAATCAGGTCGCTCTCTCCTAGGACAAACCATTTGGATATTCAAGACCAGACTAGTCTCCCTTCGCCCCCTCCTCTCTGGCTCCTCTGACCACTTCTTGGGATGATGTCCAGAGCTCTCTCCACACTCTTTATGCAAATGCATCAAATTGCCCTCGAGAACAAGGTGGCTCTCCAAGCAATGAAATGGACCCACACCCTCCTGTTCTCTCCCGGGGCTCCCACAGGATATGTCGCCAAGAGCTTTGCCAGAATGCAGATACAGTGGGTCTGAGGCTTCAGCCTGGGATCCTGATAGGACATGAGGGCGATGGTGGATGCAGAAGGGGGAGGTGGCGTGTTTACTCTTAGTCACCACCTGAGCCTTTCCTGAAATCGGGCTGCATATGTACACAATCAGCTACCCCAGAAGTCCCCAGGCCCCAGTAGGCTCCGTGAGGGCGGGGCCCAACTCAGGCCCCACCCTCCACAGCCAGGGAGCCATGTAGGCACCTAGCACCCAGCACCCGGGGCCTTAACAATCTCCATCTCACTGCTCTCCATGATCCCCTTCCAGAAGGACCACCTGGATGCCTTCTTTTCTTTCCCAAAAGGGAAGACGAAGGTCACCTCTCTCTGTCCTGGCTCCAGCTGCCCCCCGCCCCAAGGCTGGTAGCAGCCCTGGCCAGGGGATCAGGAAGTTTCCCTCACGGGGAGCAGGCATGTCACAGAAGGCATTGTCCTCGGGGAACCTGTCTTACCACCTGTAAGTTAGGGCAGGCACGTGCCCACTGGCTATTCTGAGCTCCTTAGGTGAATAAAGGAAAGAGGGGGGAGGGCATCATAGAGCTCCCTGACCATCCTCCCTGGGAGGCACACAGAGGTGCGGCTTGGCCACTGTCACCACCTCAACCCCCAGCGTTCACCCAGCCCACGCGAGCCCTTTGCCCTCCAAGCCTCAGCCCCCAGGCCTTCGGCCCAAGGCCCTGACATAACCCACCAAAGTCCCAGAGGCCTCACCTGTGCGGGCTGTGGGGCAGGTGAGCAGTATGACCTGCATGAGCGTGCCAAGGCCAGTGCCCAGCACATGCCCAGCAGAGTGTGCTTGCTTCCTCCCTCCTGACCCTCTCCCACTCTCCACCTCCTGGAGAGTCCGAATCCCAGTGTCGAGCTGGGAAAGGCCCAAGATGCCAGCTGAGACTCAGAGAGGCTGGCTATGTCGTCCGAGCCCATGAGCAACCAATGGCAGAGCTCACCCTAGAACGCAGGGCCCCGGAAGCCCAGACTTGGGCCACAGAACAGGGGCTGGATAGTCAGAGGAGGAAAGAGGCAGAGGAACCTCCACTCCCTAATCCTGGCCCCTACGGCTCTTGCTAATCCTAACACCAGTGACAACAGGAACGGCTGCCATTTACTGAGCCCTCACTAAGCATCAAGGAAGTTAATGATGGTGAACATCACAGTATAAACCCTTGCAATGATGCCAGCAAATATCTGCCCCGGGCCAGGCGCTGCACTACGCCCTTCCCATACGGCGTCGCTCTCAGATCCGCAGCACAGAGCTGTGAGACAGCCCTCGGGCCCAGCGTGCTGTGGCGCTGAGCAATGTTCCAATTTTAGAAAGGGATTGGGGTCTGTGTCACACCCCGAACTCTCTCCCATTCATAGTTCCCGAGGGCCACCTAAATGGGGTACACAGAGGCCAGAAATAGCCTTGCTCTGTTTGGGTTTGATTTTGCCATCAAATAAGCTGCAAATGCCATTTCGGCTTTTCGGAGTGGTTTTTAGATTTCAGAATTGCAGCTCAGAGGGGGAGTGGACCTGTGTGGTTACTGCTGTTTGACCCGCGAGGCACGTGGAGCGGAGAGGCTGAGTCACTTGCCGAGGGCCTCCGAGAGGTGATTCCAACATAGGGGGGCCGTTTGGTTCTAGAGTCGAGGCCTAGGCCACCATTCCATCTTATAAAAGTGTTGCTGGCTGTGCTCACTTCAACCCTGGGTGGGAGTGGGGGCCCAGCAGCCCTCCCCTCAACTTATGGACACAGAACCCAGGGCCTGAGAGGCCATGTGCCTGGTCCCACCGTTCCCCTGTCCCCCACCCCACCGCTGTTGCTGCCCTGGGGACAATGGCCGATGGGAACGCGGGGCAGGAAGGACCAGTGCCATCCCGGGAGAAAACTTGGGGAGACGAGGGGAACCCAGCAGCTCAGGCCCTCCCACCTGCCCAGGAGGCCTGGACAGTGCGGGGGGGGGGGGGGGGGGGGGCGAGGAGTCCAGCCCATTGCCTTTAAAAGGCCTCTTCCTCCAGGCCCCACCAAGGCCCACCTCCCCAGCTGGACCTCATCTGCGGGAATAAACATCATCAAGGACATGTTTAGTCTCCCAGCGGGATTTACAGTGTGCTGGGAGAGAAAAAATAAATCATTCATTCCAACTCGGGCAGAGAATGGTGCCAGAACCTCCCCCGCAGAGCCAGGAAATGTCCCTGTGCCTTGCAGAAGAGGTGGGCCCAGGTGAGCTGGGCTGGGACCAGGGGGCATGAGGCACGGAGCCTGGTGGGGAGGGGAAAGCAGGAGGGAATGTGGGGGGCGGGTACGGCAGACAGTCTGGACTGCAGTCCGGAGTCCTGATTCGCCACACCAGCCTTGCTCAGGGGCCGCGGGACGCCTCCGAGGCATAGCTGCTGGTCGTCGGCCAAGCAGATTATACAGCCCACAGGGAGGCAGCGTGCTGTAGAGGGAGGCATGGGCCTTGGGTCAGAGGGATGGGGAAGGAATGCTCCACTCTGACGCATCCAAGCTACATGTGGCTGTGGCCACAAGCCATTTTGCTTTTCCCGGCCTCAGTTTCTTACACTGGAAACCGCTTGTGAAACTGAAATGTGTATCAAGTTACCAGCCCAGCTCCTGACATGTGGTTGGCATCCGACAGATGGATGCCATCTTTATTACTGTGGGAAGGTGGACCGCCCAAGACCCCTGAGTCATAGAAACCAGCTCACCAGGGCCCAGTTCTTGTCCACCCTAATTGGGTCCCAGAGAAGCCCCAGGTGCCAAGGGGCAGAAATCAAAAGACTGGATCTCACAATCCTTTCACGGAGAAAAAGAGTTTCCCTCCCTTAAACACCAGCTTCCTGTCTGACAGCCAAGAGAGCTTCCTTTCATCTACTGAAACTGCTATTTCCCCTTTAGCCTTGGCTGCTGGGAAGCTCAGTATTCAAGTTAGCCCTCAGTGACAATATCCAGTGCCCTGGCTTCCGGGACATGGCTTTTCCTCCTCCGGTGTGCACTCCAACCTCTTGTTATGATTTTAGTTACCCTGTCCCTGTGCTGGAACTCAGCTGTATTCTCCTGAGAAGCAGGCTGGGCGTGGATGACAGATAAGTAGAGCAGACTCAGGTTGGAACCACGGCAATGACAAATTCACCCTGATGAACCCAGAAGGCAAGCTGCCTGGGTTCAAATCCGGGCTCTGCTGTTCACTGGCTGAGCCCCCCACTTGCCCTCCCACCTTCCTTCTAAGGGTGATCTGAGGCAACTGGACCTTCCAGTGGTGAAATGAACCCACTAGCCACCTGCTCTGATTGCGTAGTCGGTGGATGAGAACCGTAGTGCTGGAGGAAGGCGGGTGTCCTAGGGTCCGCTGGGTCACGGGCCGTGTGCCATGGGTCTAAGTCCTGGAGTCTGTGCCCCTGCCTGGCCCGGCCCCTGGCAGGCTGGGTGCCTTTGCCCCTCCCCTGCTGGATGGGGATTCTCATGCTACCCTGACAGGGGAGGCATGGAGAGCATCCATGAAAGAATGAAAGTAAAGTGGTCGGCACTGTACTCAGTAGTATAGGGTGTGCCCTGAGTCAACTGCAAGGGTGCTGAGGATTTTAGTTCTTGTGATGTTATTGCTCTAACCTCTCTGAGTATCTGTCTCCCTCTGTCAACCTAACACAGGGCACAGCTGCCGTGAGGATGAGACAATGTGTGTAAAGCCTCCAGAAGATGCCATGTGCACACAGTAGGTGTTCCATAGGGGGTCACCTTGACAGTCACCATTGACTGTCTCACCCAGTGGCTATTCCCAGCTTCTCTTCTCCCTTATGCCTCTGTCCTTAGAGTCCCCCTGAAGCCAGGGGTGCCTTTGTGACCCAGTCTAGCCAAGACTGTTGGAGGACTTGCTTTTCAGATAAAAGGGCGGGGGGTGGCTGGCACTGCCCCTTGCCCTTTCTTCTGGCTACACCAGTATGGATGTTGTGCCTGGTGCTGTGGCAGCTGTCTTGTGACCATGAGGTGAGTGGTGTGAAGAAGCAAGCGGCATGATGAGGATACTGAACAGAGAGTGGGAAGCATGGTCCCTGAGAGTCCAACCCAACTTCTGGTTAAGTCGACAGCAAATGTCTTTAGAGTTGAAGCCGCAGTCAGCCTGATTTTCTATTTCTTAAAGCTGAGTGCCTTCTCCGTGATACAAAACTAATTTTTTGTTTTAATTTGACAGAGCGAGAGGGAGCACAAGCTGGAGAGAACAGTAGACAGAGAGAGAGGGAGAAGCAGGCTCCGCAACGAGCAGAGAGCCCAATGCGGGGCTCCATCCTAGGACCCCAGGATCATGACCTGAGCCAAAGGCAGACGCTTAACCTACTGAGCCACCCAGGTGCCCCACAAAACTAATCTCTTTCTTGACAGTCTCCTCCCTGGGCCTCATCTGTGGATGAGTGACATGGATTTAGTACTTGCTGAGGTGCTTGAATAAAAACAAGAAAAACAACATTTATTGGGCGTTTACCATGTCAAGCACTGTGCTGTGTTTTACTAAGATAAATCCTCGCCAGAACCTTGGAAGTCAAATTTATCACTGTCCCTCGTTTGCAGAAAGGTGAGACAGGCACGGAGAGGCGAGTGGCTTCCCCGCTGCCCCACAGCTACAAAGTGCTGGGGTAGAGCTGTGTGCAGGCCCAGCAGCGACTCCACCCAAGATGCTGCCCCCCCTCATATCCCAGCAGGTCACAGGGACCGAAGGACCCAGGGTGGTGGGGCAGGGAGTTGCTGGGCACCTCATGAGTTTGTCTGTGACAACTAAGAGGCCTTTTTGTCTCTCCCTCAGCCCAGCCCAGCCCAGCCAGAAGGATGCTTACCTTGCCTGTGCTGAAGTAGAAGAGGACTCCAGCGGCCACCTGGACGATGAGCATGAGGAGGAGGAAGGCAAAGTACTGGAACACAGAGCAGCATGGAGTCAGCTGCATGGCCCCCCGCAGGTGCCCCCATCCCACTCACAGCTGTGTACGTTCCCACAGCTGGCCCAGGGTAGCATAGGCCCCACTGGTGAACAGGGAACTCACCAGCCCCAGCAGGCAGCGGACCTCCTTGATGGCACCGATGCAGCCCAGGAAGCCCATGAACATGGTGACGGCACCCACACCGATGAAGACACAGGCCCCCACCTTGAGGGAGTTGGAGGAGGTCTCTGGGGTGGAAAGAAGGGCATTTGATCAGCCAGGCACACCACCAGGAGCAGGGCCCCAAGGTCTGGGACCGCTCCCCTTGGAGTCAGAGCACTGGGGTCAGCCCCCCACCCCTGCCCCACCCACGGGGACCCTGCTCCCTGCCCCCGCATCCCTCCTGTGGATGTGTGCCCTCTCTCCCTTCCACCCCCAATCTATCCTAATCCCCAGTCCTCTTAATTTTCTCCTTGGTGTTTAGGATTGCAAAAGCTACGTTTTACTGCTGTTCTTGTCTGCGACCCCACCTTTCGAGGTGAACTGGACAAGGACAGGGACTTTGATCCCTGCTGAGCCCCTAGCTATACCGCACTCCTAACAGCGTCTGGCACAGCAAAGTGTCGCCCGAAAGGTGTGCTGAATGAATGAACCACAGCCTGGAAGGTTCACCCCCTGCTGAGGTCACAGGCTTTAAAGGCCTGCTTTCCTCCCTGTCCCTATAACGGTAAATACCAGGCTGTCCCACCCACTCCCTGTGTCCCTAGGGCTCCACACACACCAACCCCAGCTCTGACATAGCTCTGTCTGGTAGGCACTGGCCCAGCCATTTCACTGAGGCTCAGAGCGGTGGGGGCCCAGGGCGGGGCTGGGATTTAGAGACCTGCAGGCTCCTTCCCCTGACGCATGGGACACACCTATTGACACAGGCGCGTATTCATTCAGCTAACCAGTTTACCAGGTGCCCACCGTGGGCCAGACTGGGTGCTGGCTGCTGGGGATACAGAAGTTGGAGTGAGGAGGTCCCCACACCAAGGAGCTGCCATTCAGTGGGGTGGGGGCATAGAGACAATAAGTGCCTGGAACAGATCTCCTGGTTGTGGGAAGAGCTGCACACAGACACAGAGGCTCCATGTAGAGAGCCGTGGGGCAGGGAGTGGGCCGGTGGCTGGGGAAGGCTGGACTGAGCAGGTGACATTTGAGCTGAGAGGAGAATGGGGACGCAGCCCTAGTGAAGATCTGAGAGGGGGAGGAGTTCCAGGCAGTGGGAACAGCAAGGAGGAAGGAGTGAGGCTGATGTATTTGAAGGAGACAGAACGGGCCACCGTGAGTCCGACAGGTGACATGCTTCAGGCATGGAGGGAGGGGCCCAATGGCAAGGGACCCTCTTCAGGGCCGTGGGCAGACAGAGCCCACCAGGTGGGTGGAGGTCGGGGCACTGGACCAGCATTTCCCAAGAAGCCCAGCACATCCCCTGCCAGAACAGGTCGTGGCTCACCCCCACTCTCAGCCCACCTGGATGAGGTGCGCTCTACCCAGGGGTGGTCATATGCCAGGAGCGCCAGGGTCAATGTGCCTCCCCCACTGGCAGGGGGCTGCAGACTCCTCCCACCACAGCCCCTGCACCCTCAGGAGGCAGCTGGGGCAGGATGTTTCCAGAAAGCTGGAGAGCATCCTGGAGTGCATTAGCAGATCAGGGGAACCTCTTAGGGATGTAGGTTCCTGGGTCCATCACAACTGGACAGACTTTTCCTGCAAGACCACCTGGAATCTGCAAATTATTGTGCTCTCCTAAGGGGGGCATGTCCAGAGCTGGCAGGAGTGACGTCAGCAAGGAGAACACTGGCCAGCAACCTGGGGGGCCTCGGAAAGCTGAGGGCCCCACCTCGGGCCACCCAGGGGGCGTTCCTGCCCTTAAGAAGTAACTACAAAGCTGAAGGGTGGGTGGAGAGGAGGGCCTGATTCGGCTCCACTTCCTGGTCAGACAGGATGTTCTGGAGCTCAGGAAGGGCCCTGGCCAGCCCACTCTGCTCTCAGGGTGCCAGGGCAAGGCTGCCTCCCGCCCAGCTCTTCTGCAGGAGCCCCCAGGCAGGCAGGGGGGATGTGGGCAGGAGGAGACAGTGCCCTGCTGGGGGGAGAGTGGGGGGTTCCTGGCACTGAACCCCCACTTTCATTCCAGGCCCTGACAGCCCTGCTCTCAGCAATCAGCATGGTCAGGAGGAAGCCACCCAGTGCTACTTTTTCTAAGCTTCCCGGGTTCGGGTTCCTCCCAGGGACTACTCCCAGAGAAAAGGAACTTGGCACGGCCTGGAATCCGCTGCGTGCCAGCCAGAACAAGGCCCTTTATCCGAATCATCTGCTTTATTTCCACAACAGGCCGCTGAGGGTAGATTTACAATCTAATTTGTCCCTAAGAGCCCTGAAGCCCAGCGGGGAGCGCCAGGGGGGCGGGAGGGCAGCAGGCAAGACCCCAGGGCTGAGACCACCAACTCAGGTTCTCCCCCAGAAGGCCAGCCCGGCCGCGGGGTCTCGGCTTCTCAGAACATCTAGTGGACGCCAGTCCTTGACCTCACCCGGAGTCTCGGGCTGGCCCCAATCTGAGCAACCTGACTTAGGAAGGGGGGGCCCTCCGCTGTGCATGGCAGAAACATCTTGGTCTTGCCGGGCCCGGCAGGTGCCAGCGAGGTAGAAGCGGCCCAATATGAAAGAGACCCGAGGCAACAACATAGGGGGTCTAATCCCAGCTCTGCTGCTAACCGGCTCTGAATGCGGGCAAGCTGTTCGCTGGCCTCGCTGGCCTCTGTTTCTTTCTCTATAAAATCGAACTAAATCCTCCTTCCTAAAAATGTCATTATCAATTTAACAATCACTTACGTAGGGGTGACTCTTTAGGAGGAGCTGTTCTAAATGCTTCTTGTATATTAACTCATTTAATTTTTCGCCATAACCTTATGGGATATATTCTATTCCTACTCCCATTTTCCAGATGAAGAGGCAGAGAGAGGTGAAGTAACTGGCCCAGGATCACCCAGCTAGCAGGCAGCAGAGCCAGGATCTGAACCTCGGCAGCCCAGCCCTAGAGTCTGCTCCACACCATGGCGCTTGCTCCCTCTGGTTAAGGCAGGAATGCGTGACACCTATGGAACCCTGCAGTACAGGGGCTCGGAGTGTGGGAGCTCAGGAGCCATGCCGCCTGGTTCACATCCCAGCTCCAGCCCCTGGCTGTGTGTCCTGGGATGAGTTACTTTCCCTCTCTGTGGCTGCAATTTCCTGCACTGTTTAATGGGGACAGAGACACCTCACCCTGTGGACTCAGTGAGGCTTCAGTTAGGTGAGGGAAGAGCTGTGTCACGCAGGCCTGGATCAGAGCAGGTCAGGAGTCCTGGGTCACAGCCCTGGCCCTTATGTGCTGTGTGACTCTTAGCAAATCTTTCCTTCTGCTAGATCAGTGCTTCTGCACCCTGGCTGCCTGGGAAATCACCTGGGGAGTTTTTAAAAAACGACAGTGCTCCAGGCCCACCACCCACACACCAATGGAGTCAAATCCCTTGGGGTGGGCCCAGGGCCCTTGTATTTGTGCAAACATTCCGGGTGCATCTAGGGGACCTCTAGATCCCGGCAGCTCAAGAGTTTGCGAACTGAACAGGGAGGAGGCCAGAGGTGCAGCAGGAGGGTTCCTGCGGCCGGGGGCGAAGTGCAGAGGACAGAGATGCAGCAGGTGAGCTGGGCCTTGAGACTTTGCCCCACGGTGCAGGGCCCACTGGGTGTGGGCCACAGCCAGGAAGTGGGGGAGCCTGGTCCTAATCAGAGCGGAGGAGCAAGTGTCCCCCATTGGGAAGGCATAGGGAGCAGGGGTGGGAAATGCAGACCCAAGCCCCCAGTCTGCAGCCCCCCAGAAGGAGGCAGAACTAACAGCCAGCCCCAGGCTGCATCGGATGTGGCTGGAGGGTGGACCATCCTTGCTTCCTTTCAGGTCTGAGGGGAGGCCTGGCCCCCTGGGGCCACAGTGACAGGTGTGGCCTCTCCATCACCCATCCTAGCCTGGTTCCGCTTTATTCAAATCAAGCAGCTGTCGTGGGCCTGAGGCCAAACCTGCTGCCTCAGCGGCAGCTGGGAGGGAAGTGAGCCAAGGATGCACTCACTGAGGGGAGTGGCATCACTGTGCTACTTGGGGCCCTCAGCTGTGCCTCCCTTCCACCTCAGGGTGCCCATGAGATCAGTGCAGCAAGCCTGGCAGGCTTCCTGGGGGAGGCTGTGAGTAGACCTGGAAAGGCTCTCATCGTCTGTGCAGGAGTGCTTTGGGCTTCTTTCCTTCTGCTTCAATAGTGAGAGAAGGGGCTTCCATGCTGGGTTCCCCCTACCACGGGCAGCATTTAGGATCAAAGCTCTAGGGGTTCAAGTCTCACACCTATCACTGACTCTGTGAACACGAGCCAGGGGCATCACTTCTCTGAGCCACATCTCTTCATTTGTAAGGTGGGACTAGAATACCTTGCAGGGCTGTTGTGGGATTAAGGCAATTTTCATGTGCAAAATGCCGGGCCCCGGGCTTGGCACACAATGAGCACAAACAACGGAGGCTGGGCTGGTGACTTCCCCCTCGGTCCACAGGCCTGACGCATCTAGCTGGCACCAGGCGCACAGTAGGCACACCATCAACTCCTGACAATCAGTCTTTCCCGGCCTTTCCTACACTTCCCTGAATGACTGGGGAGGGGCTGTTGCCCACATCTTGCTGAGCTGGCAAACGGAGGGACAGGGAATGTAAGAGGCTTTCTCAAGGTCAGGGCTGCGGGGAAAGGGCCCCGATGGGAGAGCAAGACTCCCTCAACCCCCAGTGTTCTTCAGACAACAGCAGCTTTGTGTGGGGAGGGAGAGAAAATTCTTTCCGAAAAACCCTGCAGAGGGGCCCACAGCAGAGTGGTCAGCACAGGACCTGGGCAAGGCCCTGAGGTCAGCTGGAAGAGTGACTGGCTTTGAGGCTCAAGTCTCAGGAGCTGCCCTGCCTGCTGCCCAGGCCCACCGCTCCAGAGCCAGCTGGGCGGGGCGGGAGGTGAGGGGTGGGGGAACAGAGGGACCCTTACGTAGCACAGAGATGAAACTGCTCCTGTCGGCCAGGATCCACACCCCGAAACCCAGGATCACCGCGCCCAGGATCTGGAAGGAGAAGGAGCAGTGAATGGGGGACTGAGGGGGTCCTGCCCAGCTGCCCCTGCAGCCAGGGAGGACATGGGGGGAGCACCACCTCCATCCTCAGGTACTCCCACACCCCCAGTCCTGGTACACACCACCAACCACACAGTAGGGCCATGCGTGGGGAGCCCCTTCTGCCTCCATCTCCCCTACCCCATGCCCATACGTGGTCAGACCATGCCTCTTAGCTTTGAGGGGTGCAGCCTCCTCCCAGGAGTACCTTTCTACTTTACCTCCTGGCCCTCTTCCATGCTCATCCCCTCCACCCTAGCCTGGCTCAGGGGCTGAGGACATCCCAAACAAGCTCTGGAGAAATCCTTCCATGGACTTGAACAACAAAGCCCACTTGCTGTTCAGAGCTCCTGACCCCCCCAGGCAGACAGAGGATCCCCTACTCTGTGGTAACTACCTTTGGACCCTTCTTTTTTTTTTTTTTTTTTTTTTAATTTTTATTTATTTATTTACGATAGTCACACAGAGAGAGAGAGAGAGAGAGGCGGAGACACAGGCAGAGGGAGAAGCAGGCTCCATGCACCGGGAGCCCGACGTGGGATTCGATCCCGGGTCTCCAGGATCACGCCCTGGGCCAAAGGCAGGCGCCAAACCGCGGCGCCACCCAGGGATCCCTGGACCCTTCTTAATAGCCATTCCTGCTGGCTTTTTTTTTTCTTTCTTTCTTTCTTTTTTTTTTTTTTTTTTTTAGATTTTATTTATTTATTCATGAGAGACAGAGAGAGAGAGGCAGATACATAGGCAGAGGGAGAAGCAGGCTCCATGCAGGAAGCCTGATGTGGGACTCGATCCCAGGATCCCAGAATCATGACCTGAGCCACCCAGGTGCCTCTCCCACTGGATTTTTTTTTTAAAGATTTTATTTATTTACTCATGACAGACACACACAGAGAGAGGCAGAGACACAGGCAGAGGGAGAAGCAGGCCCCATGCAGGGAGCCTGATGTGGGACTCGATCCTGGGACTCCAGGATCACGCCCTGGGCTGAAGGCACTGAGCCACTCAGTGGGCTGAACCACTGAGCCACCCAGGGATCCCCTCTCCCACTGGATTTAATGTGCTCTGTGTGTGTCTCTCTCTGGTGGACTGTGAGCTCCCTGAGGTCAGGGTCAGGTTGCACGCAGCTCTGTATGTCCAGGGGCCTATAAGCTAAATGCTCAGGAAAGGAATGAGCTCATGAACCCACTGGAAAGGCAGGAATAGAAAGGCAGGTGTGGGGCGAGCGGCAGGGGTAGGCCCAGGGATTCCCTGCTTCCTCCCTCTTCCCCTAATCTGCAAGGCCCACAGCCTGAGCCTATCTCCCCAGCTGGAACCCAGCCAAGATCCACATCCCACCAAGCCAGCTAAGGCTGGGAAGAGCCTGCAGTGTGGGCAAAGGCCCAGGTTCCCTTGGGGAGTAGAGGATCCTGCATCAGGCCCACAGTGCTGCCCTTCTCCCAGGGCCTGGCCTGAGCCCACCTCAGGAATCAGCCACCTTGAGAGTCCTAGCACGTCACCACCCACCTCTATCACAGGCTCCGGGTCCCCACCTCAGCCATCATCCCCTACTCTGCAAGGCCAGCAGCTACTGACAAAGCCTGCGGGGTGGTGTGAGCACCCCAGCCCAAGGGGCTCCATCAGCCTTGCTCTACCCAGTATCATCATTAAAGCCAGAGCCAGGCCCAGAGTAAGGCAAACAGGATGCTTGCCCTGGGCATAAAAATTAAGAGGATGCCAAAAAATAAAAAATGAAAACCAAAAACTCAGCAACCAAGATTAATAAGAATTTACAGTAATTATTTTTTAAAAACCAGAATTAATTTTAAAATCCATGATAAAATATCAACCTTTTAAATAAAGGCGGGATGGGTATTGTGATTTTTTTTTTTTTTTTTTTTTTTTTTTTTTTTTTGCTTTTTAAAGGGAGCAAAGCCCTGAGGCACAGCGTGGTGCCACTTCTCATCCCCAAGCGAGGACCTCACTCACCCTACGCTCCTCTGGGCCCCTTAAAAACAACCGCAGCTGATGATGACCCTACATCTCTGATGATGACCCTACATCTCTCCTGTCTCCCGGCAGGCCACTTGACGCCACCTCCCCCCTTGCCAGGTGGACCCTGTTACTGTCCTCATGCTACAGATGGGGGAAACAGAGGCCCCAACCTTGCCAGAGGTCACCCAGTCCATCCACGAGGGGCTGGAAGCCAGGCCAGATGGTGGCACACTAGCAGCAGGGACCCTTGGGACCGGTCCTGGGCCTTCACCTGGAAAGTCAGTCTCTGGGGACAGGGAGGCTTCTGAGGTGCTTTTGAGGGGAAAGGTTCCTCTCAGGTGACACAGCTTGCTGGGATGAAGGGGGACTTTACAGAACCTGGGAGTCTGGTTCCCAATGATTCTCGAGGCCCTGCCCACCCCAAGCCTGCACCTCATGGCACGGTTGGCCAATGGCCAGGCGTCCGGCCCACAGTCTGCTCCTGTGTACCTCAGAGCCCTATGGCAGCCCCTCACCTGCCCACCTCTGCTCTCACAGGGTAGGGCAGAAAATACCCTCTGGGCAAACACAGCCCCAAGTCGATGGAAATCCAGGACTGCCCAGCTAACCTCCTCAGCTGGCCTCAAAGCACCCAAAAAGGCACTGGCCTGTCGGTCCCTCTGTGGGTCTCATGTTCAACGACTGCCATCTGGTATGGCTGGACCAGCCAGGAGGCTGTAGGCCAGCCGGAGAAAGGCCCAGCCAGGCGGCCAAAAAAAACAGGGGGAGACACTAGGGCCCCCTCTTTCTCTGTGAACCAAGACTGGAACCATGGGGCACCCCCCACATGAACCACCCCTCAGCTCCACCAGAATCTCCCGACGGGCTCAGCCAGGAGCCAGGACCCTCACGCCAGCGTCTTTCCCCAGAACAGCATCAGCAGCCTCTGGGCTTCTGTGAACCTAAGAATAGCTGATGAGGCAATTTTGCGGGGAGTTTGGGGCCGGGAAGGGGTGCAGGCAAGGATGTACACGTGTACATGTACGCACACACGAGCACACACAGCAGCCAGAGCGAACTTTCCAAACCACAAGTCTGATCATGTAACCACTTCCCACTGTGCATAAAACGAAGACCAGAATCCTTCCTGGAAGGCGGGTGCGGCCTGCATCCCGGGGAGCCACCCTCTGCCCCACTCCCCCACGCTGGACTTTTGCTGCTTCTCCCAGAACTCCCCTCTCCTCTCCTGCTCCGGCCCCGCCACACCTACAACTCCAGGGAGCTTTTGCTGACCATCCCGACAGGGTCAACTGCCCTATTCTCTGCTCTCCTGGGGGCCGTATCCTTCATGCCCAGCACCTAGCACAACCGCCTTTTTATCATCCATTTGAATAAGTACTTGACTGGAGCCCACATCATCCCGCACCCCCAGAATACAGCCCCAAGTGCAGAAACCATGGCTCTTCTGTTGGCGTGTCCACCTGGCACCCACAATCGGGGTCTGAATACAGAGATGTCAAATATCCCGTTGGCGAATGGGTGATGAGCGAATGAGTGGACAAATGCACAATGTCCCTGTAAGTCTCTCCTTTGCCCTCTCCCGCCCCACCCATCCCCACATCCTGGGGGGCCATCCTGGGCCCCAGCACACAGGGAGTTAACACCTGACTCCCGCCAGCCAGCCCCCGAAGCTCTGGCCAGAGACAAGCTTTTCCAGTCCTGGCTCCACGGGGCAGGCTAGGAGCAGGATGAGAAGGGACTCCTTGGCCAAAACCATCAACCCTGTTTCCTTTCTCTGCAAAGTCTCTATCCCCTCCCTCTCACTGCATGGGGTGAACAGGCTGTGCCCCTGGGCTGCAAGCCCCCGCACCTCCTAGGCCATAGCCTAGACTCCTCGCTCCAATCCCTAGGGTCCCAGGGATAGAAGCACAGCATTCCGACCCTCCTGTTCCCCAGTCCTGACCAGGTGGCCTTGAAGCCAGGCTGAGGCCCAGGAGCTACGCACTTGCCAGGGAAGGCTTGGCTCCGGCTGTATGGGCAACCATTTCCCAGAGCCCTGGCCCAGCCAGGAGGGAGCTGACTGTCAAGCCAGAGAAGCCTAGGTGCCCAGGCCCTGCCCTAGGTGGCTTCCAGATCTGGCTGGATGACAGCCACACAAGGCCTCAGCACTGTCCCCGAGGAGGGGGCTGGGGCCAGAGCCAGTGTGGACAACCGGCAGGGCAGGTCTGGATGCATGCGTGTGCACGTGCACGTGTGTGGGTTTGCATGTGCCAGGAGCACACTTGTAAGCACCTGTGTGTTGGGTTATAGTTAGAGGGGGAATTAAGAACGATTACTTCCCAAACTGTCTACAACCCTATGTAATGCCTTTTCCCCAGGAAATCATGTCCATTGTGGAAAATTTGGAAAATGTAGAGAGGCATGCAGAAGAAAATCCAAATTCTCAAGAATCCCTGTCAGAAGAGGCATCTTCTCCTCTCAAAATATCTTCATATGTGTGTATAGTTTTTTAAAATAAAATCAGATCATAATAAAAACATCCTGTTTTTCAGCCTGATTTTTAAATGCTAGAGGTTGAACCACCAACACAGAGGAGACACAGCCCCCAAGCCCCCCGGGGCCCAGGAAGGCCTCTTGGGCCACTCCCTGCTGCCCCATCACACTTACACACTCATGTATACACGCACATTCACACACATGCACTCACACACATGCATGCACACACACATGCATCACTCTCCCCCCTGCCCCATCACATACATTCACAGATACACACGCATGTACTTTCACACACGTGCACACTAACATGTACTCTCACACATGCATCAGTCTCCTCCCTACCCCCCACACTCACACACTGATTGCTCATACACTCATACACACATCCATACTCATACACTCATGTGTCCACACTCATACACTCACACACATACTCTCACTCACATACACACTCAAACACACACATCATCCTGGCAACTGCAAGCAAAAGGAGTCAGTCAGTGCCAGGCCTGAGAGGAAAATTGAGGAAAACCAGCTCCAGATGGACACCAGGCTTCCATCTGGGCGGCCCTGGGGCTCAGGGACTCGGTGAGGCCTGCCAGGGTGGGTCTGGGGAAGGGGGACTGTGTCCCCACTCTGGCCTCAAGCCTGCCTCTCTTGCACACGGTCTGGGAGGTGAGGGTACAACCCCCCCAGTGGGGGTGGGGGGAAGGGGCTGCTGAAATCTAGGATCATAACAGCAAATTCTTCAGAGGGGGCGCAGGAGAGCAGGGGAGCCAGCACAGGGCACGAAAGATTTCAGGGAACCCTCTGCGGATGAGTGAGGGGACACCCAGGGGGCTCTTCCCCACCCACGCCCACCTCCAACCCCGACTAGCCAGGACCTTAGTGCTCCAGGAGAGGGGACAGCTCAGAGAGGTACCCAGGGCCCTGCCACAGAACCAGCTGGAATGCAAGTTCCAGGAGATCTCCTGGCTGGCCCCACCCACTTCCATTTGCAATGGTCTGCCTCAGCCCCCACCCACCACCCCCTACCACCACCATTCTGGGCCTGGAGCCTCTGCAGGGTCTCAGACTGGGCTGCCCCAGGGAAGAGTCTCTGCTGGAGGTGGTCGGCTGGTGCTGGTCATACTTACAAAGAAGAGCAAGTTGAAGAGGAAGAGAAAGTACTTGGTGACTTTGATACAGGCTGACCCCATCCTGCCGGTCCTGGAGCTCCCTGGCGAGAAGAGAGGAGACAGGTAGGTCAGGGCCAAGAGGAAAGGGAACAAAGCTGATGGGCATCAGTGACCCAGCAGCCCCAAATCATCCCAGCTTGTCCTTGCAGCAATCTCAGAGGGAGGTGCTAACATAAGGTCCCATTTTATGGCGCCTTGAGGCCCAGAGAGGTTGAATGACTGGCCCAAAGCCACACAGCTAGGCAGGGTAGGCCTATAGGCCATCTCGGTTGCTTGATGTTTTGACAGTTGGAGTCTGGCCTGGCCCCTCTACCAGGCCAGAGGGAATGGAGCCTGGAGGGAAATTACATAAGATCCTCTAGGGCTTTGGAAATACCCACATGGATGCTGGTCAAAGTTAGGAGGCCAGGAAGCTAGCAGGTGACTGCTGGAGACCCAGAGAAGAGACCACAGCTTGTGGCACGGATCTGCAGCCCCCTCTGGGGCCAGGGGGCTGCTGGGGGAGAAGGGAGGGTGGTCCAGACTCTCAGAAAAGGGACCGAGTGCTCCTTCCACCGTTTCCTCACAATGGGAACCAGTAGAGGAACAAGTTTGTAGAACATCCAACGGACAGAACATCCAGCAGAGTAACATGAATCCAACAAAAATTTTTATCTCACCCCAGAGATAAAAAAAAAAAAAAACTGTCATCATTTTAGTAGTTATGCTTGTAGCATGTGTGTCTCACAGATGGTTTCAAACAAAACTGGGCTCTTACTATATAGCGTGATTTGTAACCTGCTTTTTTCATTCTACAATATACTGTCTCTGTATGCTGGAAGAATGTTCTACAACATAACTTTACATGTTGCATAGGATTCCATACTGTTGATCATTTAACATTTTGGAGGGTCAGGTTCCTCCAGAAAAATTCATGCACAGGCAGCATTTTACATATAATTTCCGGGGGTTCTCAGGCCCCATAAAACCCATGCAGGAGCCCCCAAGGATCCTAGGGGTTAAAGTCCCAGATACAGACACATCACAGAGCATGTAACCAACACTCGATGGTTAGACACACGGCTGTTTCCAATTCTTCACTGTCATCCTGGGTGATACACCCATGTTTCTGAAACAACACAAACCATGCTGGAGCACGCTGGTGTCTGTCTTTCCGCACTGATGGACCACAGGCCAGGGCGGGACTCAAGGAGGAAGAGGGGAGCTGCAAGCCGGCTGCCCTCACCCCTCCCTGAAGCCATACAATCCAGGAATGAGAGCAGCCAGCTCTCAGCTCTGTGGGGTGATGGGAGCCAGCGCTGGGCAGCTGAGGCCAGGACAGCTGCATAGGACAGCTGCTTGGGCAGAGCTGGGCTTGGGGGTAGGGAAGCAGGCACGAGGCCCAGTCCTGTTCCCACAGGCCCCAAGGGAGGGGAGGTGGGGAGCAGGCCACAGAGCAGAGGGAAGGAGGGCTGAGGGGCAGGCTTCACCCCTTCTTCCTCCTGCAAGGGTAATAAAGGGTAAAACTCACAGTCCTAAGCCTTGTGAACATCCCCTGTCCATAAGCAGGTCCCCTCTGCCTTTTCTGGAAATAATAATCTTCTATCATCCTTGCCAGGGGGAGCTCAGCTTTGACTTTCTATAGCTCCCGGGATAGGGGAGAGGGCTTAAGGGAGTCCAGTTCTCTGACATCTCAATTAGAGATCTGACCCCTTGCTGTGGGTCAGATTTGGGCACAACATAAAACAAAGCTGTCCAGAGAAGGAAAAGGCTGTCTGGGTAGTAATGAGCACCCCATCACGAGTGGCATGGAAGCAAAGTCTGAATAGATCATTTGGGGGGATTCAAGTGCTACATGGGAAGATTTGACTGAATGGCTCTTCCGGTCTACCAGGGTCCAAGGCTTGGGTCTAAGAAGGGTCCCAAGCTGGGACTTGGGAGTCAGGGAAGTCCAGCCTCAGCAATGCCACCTGGGGTCTACTCCACACCCAGAGTGGGGAAAACAAGGACTCTCCTGTGTCAGGAGGGCTAGAGATCGGTGATCCCGGACCCAGGCTGGCCCGAGGGAGCCCTGCAGGGGATGGTCCACATAAAGGAGCATTATTGTTCTCCAGCACAGCGCTTGACAGGCCACAGGCTCTTCGGAAACTTGCGCTGAACAGAACAGCAGCAGAGGAAAGATTCTCACATGGAGCAGGCATGTTTTTCATTCCTACCTGGACCTGTGTGCCTGGCTGGGTCTCCTCCCAGTAAGTGACACGGGACGCCCCGAGTGGTTGACCCAGGCTTGAACCCCAAGCAGTCTACAGAAACGTCACCCTTTTACTGGAAGAACCTCACTAACTACGCTCTAGCGGCGGCCAAGGGCCCGAGTGGTGCGCACTGGGTTTTTGTGCAATTGGAGAAGTAGCAAACGGTCTTTGGCAACTGCTGCTTGCTTCTCGTGGGTACGGGAAAGCAGTTTCTACACGTTCAGCTCCCACATCCTCTGCTCAGGCTGGGCTGCCAGGGCCGCCTCACAGGGTTGGGAGTGCTCAGAAAAGGGAAGTTTGTGGACAAGAGTCAGTTCTGGGCCCAGGGAATGAGGAGGAGTAGCTGCCCTCGAATGGCATCGAGTCCAGGCAGCCACTGGTGTCGGGCATCCCCCTTAATCCTCCTGTGCCCAGCAGGTGAGGGGGAGGCTCAGGGAGGTGAAGTAACCACCCAAGTCACACAGCTCACAAGCAGGGGTGGGCTTGACGGTATAATGGGATCTGTGGGGATGGCTGGGATTCCCAAGTGGGCAAAAGGAAGTGGAGGTGCTAAGTGGGTATCCCCTGATGCTCCAGACTCTGACCAACATTGCTGGTCTCGGACACTCACACAAATTGTACTAGGCATCCGGCAAAGCCCCTTTGGTGTCCTGGGAGCAAACAGAGGCACAGAGGGGTGAAGGAGCTGGCCCCAAATCACCAGCACATTGACCAGCAAGGACAGAACCCAGGCCGCCTCACCCCTTAGGCTGCCCCATCCTCTCCAGGAGGCAGCTGGGATGTTAGAACAGAAGCCAGGCAGCCCCAGGACTGGCAGGCAGTTTGGCCCATCTGGGCAGACCCAGAGGCTACCCGGAATCACTTGGGGGAGAAGAAGGCGCTGGGAACCAGAGCTTGGGGTGGCGGCTCCAGGGCACGTTAGCCAGTATCCAAGGATGCAAAGGCTCTCTTCCCTCCATGTCCAGATTTTCCCCCTCAAAGCACCACGGAGCAGAAGATGGGCAGTTCCAAGGAGGGCAGGGGGTCAGCTCAGGCTGAGAACATGCCCAGGTGGTGCCACGATGGGACCACCTCCCCCACAAAGTTGGATTCAGAGGGCCTGGGACAGGGGGTCGGGGGGCATCTGAGGCTCAGTCTTCTCATACATGAGATGGGAATAAGCACTGCTGTAGGGCAAGGGGTGGCCAGCTGGGTCTCTAAATGAAATCCAACCCGCCACCTATTTTTTTTGTACAACTTGTGAACTAAGAACAGATTTTGCATTTTTAACTAGTTGGGAAAATAAAATAAAAAGATTTTTTGTAGCATGCAAAATTCACACCATAATGGCCCTAAATAAAGTTGCGGGGGCACACAGCCATGCCCCCTGGTTGATGTCCCCAATGCAGGGGACCCAATGAGGTACACACGAGTGTCTGTAAGAGGCAGCAAGGGTCAGGACCGCCTTCAGCTTGAGATCCTGGGGGAAAGCGAGCTGGTGGCAAGAACTGAATGTAAGGAATTGCAGACAAGAGGGAGAAGACAAAGGCCCCCCAGATAAGGGTTCAAACACTGGCTCTGCCAGCACATGGGCACAGGGAAGGGGGACTTCCAGGCCCTCAGGCCCCTCACCTGTAGAGTGAGGGCCCCAACTGAACCCACCGCTATAAACAGATAGTGAGGTCAGTGCTGGCACAGGGGGGCTCAGTGGGCCAGAGCAGGGGCAGGCCTTCATCAGCACTTCTGGAAGGAGTAAGGGGCAAGGATTTCATCTGCCAACAAAACTGAACAAAGGGAATGTCTCCCAGTGTATTGCTTCCACGTATGCACTTTCTGTAAACACTGGGGGGTCTTCCCAGGCTTTCCTGCCAGCTATATGGACCGCCGACAACACAAGGGAACGGCACACGTGCGCATTTTATTGGAAATTTCCAGAACAGCCACTGACAGCTGTCTGAGCAATAGGAAGGCCATACTTACTTGATGTTATACTGTATAGCAGGTAAATCGACCATTTCTAAGCAACTGCAATTGAAATTGACCAAATATATAATTTTACGCCAAATCAATTCATGCAATGAAATTACTGTGCTGATATTTTACTAACTCCTACTCCTTCCTCAAGACTGACTTCAGATATCACCTCCAGGAAACCTCCTACTCCAGCCAGCCTTGTCTCTACCACCGTCAGCCTGTCCCTGCCAACACACATGTTGGTTAGCCACACTCCCTCTCTGCTTCCTGCCAATAGCTTTGGCGACTGGATCAGTTCCCAGAACAGGCTCGGGTGTTCAACTGCCTGGGTACAAATGTGATTCTCTTATCTCCTTGCTGTGTGATCGCAGACCAATGACATAACCTCTCTGAGCCTCACCTTACTCATTTGTAAAAGTAGGAAAATAAAATCCATTTGGAATATTTGTCCAGAGATTAAATTAGATAATGTGGCTAAAATGCCTGGCATGTGGTAGGCTTTCAGTAAATGGAAGTTGCTATTCTAATTCCTGATGCTGTACAGTAATGTTCTACTTATTTGTCCCATCTGCCCTGTGAACTGTGATACTTTGAGAGGAAAGACTATGTATTATTTATGAGAACAAAGTGGGCCCCCAGCAAATGTTACCTAATGAAAGATGGGATGGGTGGCTGGATGGAGCAATGGATGGGGATATGGGGGATGGAGGGATAACTAGATGGAGGGATGATGGGTAGATTGATGGAGGAATGCAGGAATGAGTGGATGGGGAATGAAGAGATAGAGGAATGGAAGGATGGCTGGCTGGCTGGCTGCCTGGATGGATGGATAGTTGGATGGAGGGATGGAGGGATGGAGGAATGAATAGATGGGGAATGAAAAGATAGAGCAAAAGAAGGATGGAACAATGGCTAGATTGAAGAATGGGTGGACATGAGCATGAAGAGATGGAGGGATAGAGGGATGGATCTATGGAGCGATGGCTGGATGGTAGGATGATGGAAAGATGGATGGAGGGTTGGAGGAATGAGGAGATGGGGAGTTAAGAGATAGAGGAATAGAAGGATGGAGCAATGGCTAGTTGGAGGGATGGTAAACAGGAGAATGGAGAGATGGAGGAGAGATGGAGAGATGGGGAGATGGAAAGATGGAGGAGTGAAGGGAAGAGACACTTCCATGTAAAACACCAGAACTTTCAAGTGCTCAGCCACCTGAAAGGAGACTGATACCCTCTGCCCCTGAGTCAGCTGAGACTCTATTTTCAGGCCTCTTCTGTCCTCACCCAAGGGGTGGGGTGGGGGTTTTGTGGGGTGAGCACCCTCAGAGCCAGCCCTAACTGCCAGGACCCATTGCCAAGGCTCCTTCACCTTCCTCGAAGACCCTGAGTATAGGAAGTGGGCCTGGGGAAGAGCTGGTGTCTTCAAGAGAACCCCTTGTCTGTGTCGGGGCCTGTGAATTTGCACCTGTAGGGTAGGAGGCTTGGGAGGATGGGGTAGCAGCCCTCCAGCCTGATCCTAGAACTTGCGTGTCCTAAACAGTGTGGGGGGGAAAAGAGTTATGTGATGCCGTGGCACCTGCAGGCCCAAAGTGGGGAGGTGCAGGCTCAGTCCCTGCTCTAGCAGAGCACGGGGTTCGAGGCACAGCACGGTGACTGCCCGCCCTGGGCCTGCCGCCTCACCTGTTCAACGACGGGCTGGGACAGGAGCAGTGGTTTCGGGTGTGGCTCCTCAGTACGAGTCCTAGAAGACGCGCTGTTAAGAACAGAAGGTATTGCTGTTACCCAGTCGGTGGAGTGCCACTTCTCCCCAGGAGCCACCGGCACATCAGCCTATTAACATCTCCAGAATGCTCGGCAGCAAGCACTGCTGAACTCAAACGATTTTTACACTTAATAGCCCTCAATACCACATGGAGCACCTCTTAGGAAATGCCAAACCAGAAGCTCTCAAGGATACCTTGGGGGCTGGTGCTAAGGATTCTAAGAGCTGCAGGGTTGCAGATGGGGGAGGGGCTGGGGATGCCCCTGCGCGACCCCCCTGCTGGCCCAGACCAAACACCTGAAAGCCACACTCACCCATGCTCCCTCTCATCCCACAGCCCAAAACTGTGTCCTCTAGTCCAGTGCTTTGCCGGGGCCCCAAATCCCACTTCCCACCTGGACCAGGGCAGCTCCCTGAGGGTCCCAAGTTCCACTCCTATCCTCCCCAATCCCTTATTCACACGGCAAGGGGTTTGAAAATTGTAAACCAGACCTTGTCGCTCCCCTGCCTACAACCCTGTAACCGTGATGTAGCCGACATGGTCCCTATAAAATCCAGGCTCCTATGGAGCCGGCGGGGCCTTGCCTGGTTTGTCCGCTGCTCCTCTGTCCTCAGCACTTCCCCCTCCCATACACACACGCATTCCTAAGGCTACTCTCTTCTCTTGCTGATCTCTTCTCTTGCTTCTCAGCTCAGTGTTCCCCCCAAAGCCCTCCGCTGGCTCCTCCTCCTCCCATGGGCCAAGTTCCCTCCTCCCAGAGGCCTCCCCTGAACACCTGATCCACACGGCAGGCCTCGCTTCCAGCTGCACAGTAGAATCAAAACATGCCAACATCCAGGCCCTTGACTCTGCCCAGACCAAGTCACCAGAATCTCGGGGTGGGGGTGAGGGGTACAGGTGGAGGGAGCAAGGGAGGCTCGCTGCCCACTGTAAGGAACAGCATCCTTGACACCGGGGCCTGTCACATGGCCCACTCACTGCGATTAGCTTACGGGTTCTCGAGTGTGTCTAGAGCCCCCGTTAGAACACGGCTCCTCCAGGGGACGGCCATTCACATTCACCACAATCCCCGAGCCCCAAGCAGTTCCAAGCATGGGCTAAGCACACCGTATGTATTTGCGGAAAGAAGGAAAAGGAAGTGGGTGTCTGGGGAGGTCAGGAAAGATTGCTTAGAGGTGATGGGACAAACCAACCTTGATCCAGTAACTGGAGATTTCCAGTCTCTAAAAATGACATTGTTGGTTTATGGGAAGGGGTGGTTGCTTACTCCCAAGAATGGATTTTAATCTCCTCTAGAAAAGAGGTGGAAGCTGGTGGAAGCTGTGAACTCTCTCTAGATGCACATGCCTTTGTCAGGTTTCAGGGGGTCACAAACCCTAGAAAGCCAAGAGGTTCCTAATTCCCTCATCCCCCAGTTGCCTTAGAGCAGCCGCTGATCTCCTATCTCGGCTATAGGTCAGGATTACCCTGGGGGCTGTACAACTTGCTCATGCCTGGGCCCCCTTCCCTGGGATCTTGATTAAATTGGTCTGGGGTACGGACCAGGCATTGGGATCTTTTAAGTTTTCCAGAGGATTCTAATGTGTTGAGACCCACTGCCACAAGCCCAGTCTCCAGCACGGCCTGGTCCCTCTGCTCAGAGGGAGATGTAGGTGGGCTTGAGGGAATCTCCCATGAAGCTCCCTGCACCTCTGCTCCAACTCCAACTTCCTGGAGGCTCACGCCCTCTGGGGTCATTTATTCCGGGGAGCAATATCCACTCTGCAGAAGACCTTCCAAATCACTGCGTTTCTCAGAGGGGATGGCGAGAGCAAGAGCCTCCAAGTCACACCGAAAGATCAAGCCTAAGCACACAGTGGTGGACTTGGACGGGCCCAGTGCACCTGCTGCCCTGCCCTGGCTCACCAGGCCTTCCTTCTGCACATGCAGGTACAGGAAAGTCACACTGCAACCTTGGGTTCCCCTACCCCCACCTCCACCCCAACCCTCCCGGAGCTGCTGCAAAGCAGCCACATAACCTGGGGAAACACTGTGGCGCTGCCCCTTTCTCAGCAGATGGAAAACTAAACCCACCCACCACACACAGGTAGGAAGAGGAACCACAATCCAGCCAGTACCTAGTAGGGCTCAGTCCATGCTGGTCACCCTGGCCGCTCCTCCCACTCTCCCTGCCTGAGGATGCCAAACCTGCCACATCTTACCAGCTGTGTGGCTTCGAGGAATCGCTTCATCACTGTGCCTCAGCTTCCCCACCTGTCAGATGGACTTACTAATGAACTATGGCAGGGCTTATATGAACTAGCATCTGCCAAGGGCCTGACACCCAGGAAGTGTCAAATAAATGCGACCAATAATGACAATTACTATCCAGAAGTTAGTTGTTGATTTCCCGACCAACAGTCCAAAGCCCTCTGAGGGGCTTGATTAGGCCTCCAAATGTATGCATGGCCTGGAGGCCTCCATGCCAGAGGGTGGCGGCTGCTGGTGACGGCTACTGGTCCCCTGCAAGAGGGTGAGGGTTAAGCAGGGCAGGCCTGGGCCACAGGGTGGGGATTGAACAGGGCAGGGCTGGGCGACCTAAGGAACAGGGCCTCTGTCCTGCGCATGGGCAGAGCCTCTGTCTCTGAGCCTCTGGCTATGCCTCAGGGGCCTGCCAGAGGCCTAGAGGTCTAGCCAGTTTGGTGAGTCGACAACTGATCGCACCACGTGAGCTCAGTCGCCTGCTGGGGCAGAAGGTAGAATGAGAAAGCCTGGCCTGGCTGCTCTGTTCTGGAAGCCCGCCTACCTGTGGGCTCTCCACCTGCAAGCTAGTCCTCAGCCACTCAGCTCTCCAGTTCTCTGGACTTTGTCCTGATCACCCATAAAAAAGAGGCTGGCCACAGGTGGCTGTGTTTGTTTTCATGTGTAACAGGTGATATGTTTCCTGAAACCTCAGCTAGCTCCAGGGGCTGGCTTTTTGACCTCTTCACTATCGTATTTTTCATTCTCTGCTCTTACCTTTTGTTGTTGTTGTTGTTGTTAAAACAGAAAAGAAAAAGTAAAAAGCTGTTTCTCTGGGCAGCAGGAAAATCATGAGGCCACCGAACATGATTAGGCTCACGTTTCCCTCCTAAGACCTAGGTCTGAATCCCAGCTCTGCTTCCTATTAGCTGTGTGACCTTGAGCCACTGAATCTCCCTGAGCTCCCACGTCTCATCTCTTACCTGAGGGTAAAAATCTCACCACCTCTGCCAACCGGGGTCAGAAGACACTCACTCCTCCCAGGAATCACAGGATTGTGAAGCCCCAAGCCCTCCTGTTAGTCTTACAGCTGCAGACTCTGAGGCCCAGTGAGACTCCAAGGCTCCTACCACACGACCCCACAGGCCGGGGTGACAGGCTCTGGTTCTCTTGAGGACCTTAACACCTGGAGCTGGGGTGGACTTCTGGCATTTGAGGGAAAAAGGCCAGGGGTACCACAGGAATGTAGACAGCAGCCACCCCTGGCCAGACTGTGGCAGAGGAGTTTGCATCATACCATTCCCACTGTCTGATTTATTCTCTATAATATCCCCTACCCCGAGATATTGTTATTCCCACTTAACAGATAAAGAAACTGAGACTCAGAGGTTCACTGACTTGTCTAAGGCCACGAGCCCAGAAGGCCATGAAGAAGAGGCCACTGGCACAGAGGGTGCAGCATCAGGAAGAGCAGACACTTTAAGCCTTCCAGCCTCCCTACCTGGCACCACACAGCCAAAGACTCAAATTGAGGCTGAGCCATAGCCCCTGACTTCTCCCTCCCCACAGCTCCCTTTCTGGACTGTTTTTGGCCTTCTTTGCAGGCTATTTGGGCCCCAGGCAGACCCTGCTCCCTCCCAACATTGGTTCTAGGGCTTACACACTCTGATCCACAACACTAGAAGGATGCTTTTGACATCACTTACTTCATCCCCATTTCTCAGACAAAGAGACTGAGGTCCAGGGAGGACCATGAGCCCCCATCCATCCGGGGAATGTACATGCTTAGTATGTTTGGTGGGGGCAGGGAGGGAATTGTTTAGAGCCAGCAGGGCTCCCCAACCTGTTTCACGTGTAGACAAGTAGACATATTTGTTTGGTACCCTGAGGTAGACAGACAGAACCACACCTGGTCCAAGGTGACCAGCCCAGGCCTCTGTTCCCAAGGGCTGAGAAGATAACCAACCATCCTAACGCACTGGGTACATTCAGCATTATTGTTTGGGAAACCCTAAGTTAGAGGGACATTTAGAACTAGCTGAGAGGCTGTCCAGGAGCCCCAGATTTGAGGGGCTCTAGCAGGAAGACCTGAATTCCCAGACAGGCCTTCAGAATTTAGCCCCTTCCCCAGCCCCATGGCAGGGGAGAGAATGATGAACCAGGTCATCGTATGGCCTCTGGATTGAGAGACACCTCAGTGCCAAGCCCTATCTCACTGAGCTGTGTGACTTTTGGCAAGTTGCCCACCAACCCTGAGCCTCGGTGTCTTCATCTGTAAAATGGGCACATCAAGGCTTGGCCAGGAAGGAGGAATCAGCTTGCCAAGCCTTCAGAGGGAAGCATACAGAGACAGGAGACTGTGGGAAGGGTCAGGCAAAATGATGCCCGTCCTCCCGTGGCAGGAGGAGAGTGTGCATGAAGACCATCCCTTGAGATGCAGGACACAGAGCTTCCTGCAAACTGCCCCAGGTAGGTTGTTGTCCCCAAGATCATGAAACAGATGTCAGGCAGAGGGGGACAGATGAATGACATGACCGCCTATGGAAGCAACCCCACATGAGCGATGCTTCGTTAACCTTGCCTTGTTCAGGCCCACCCCAGTCTGAGGTGGAGAGAGGGGCCTCATCGTCCCTGCTTTACAAGTGGGACCTCCGGGGCTCAGGAAGGTGGTGGCACTGGGCCTTGTCACAGGACAGATGGTGGCCCAGCTGAGCCTGTGTTCCTCTGGACCCTCTGACTCTGGAATCCAGTGTCCTGCCCACTTTGTGATACTGCTCCCTACCACCGAGCATCCTCACTCAGGTCACTGGAGCCGGGCGTTAGAGGGGCCGTTCCTGGGGTCCTGAGCTCACGGAATCAGAGCAACCAGGGACAGGGACAGGCATCTGCAGGCTTCACACACAAGCGTTTCAGAACCCGCACCCCACACTAGCCAGCGGTGACGGCAGTGGGTGCAGAGAGGCAGGCTGAAACACCAGGACACGCACCCGGGCCTGACCAGCACAGGCGACCTGAAAGAGGACAGCATGCCTCCTCTAGGATGGCCCATGGGTCAGAAGGCCTGAGGGGCTGCCCTCCCAGGGGCTCCCAAGTGGCCACTGCCACTCAGGGTTCCCACCCCGAGCCATGCCCACGACAATGCGTGGAATCCAACACAATAACTTTCAAGAGCACCCAGCCTCCAGCTCTCCCTCTGAGACACAAGACATGCACCTCAGAACATAGTCTTGGGTCCTGAATAACAAAACCTGACATTTCTGCAGTTACTACTTGCCAGAGATTGTGCTAAGTGCTTCGCGTGGCTCTGCTCATCCTTGCCTCATCCTGGCCGGATGAGGTGACTACTGCTGTGAACCCCAGTTTATGGGTGAAGAAAGTGAGGTGTGGGGTGGGAAAGGGACTTGCCCAAGGTCACACAGACCATAGAGCTCGGACTTGAACCCCACCAGTTCGACGCTCTGCCGTCACGCTACACAGCCTGCAGAAACACATTTATAAATGATAGGAAACTAAAATAGCCTCGCCAAGGCCCAACCCAAGTTCATTGGGCTTCACAGCCCAGCCTCCAAACCCAACCAACTGAAGATACTCTGGAACCTCACTAGGCACCAGAGAGCAGCTCTCACAGCCATCGCAGAGCCCTGCGGCAGGTGGCTAACAAAGGGTTAAGCCCTGGGCCAGGGCTGGGGTTCATACGGGACTGAGGCTGGGTGATAAGTGTGGGCCCCCAGGAGCCAACTAGGGAGAAGGAAGGGGACTCTAGTCAGGGACCCCGCATGGCATCAGGCAGGCTCTTCAGTCACAGCATCCTCTCCCTAGGTACTGGGTTCAGGAGGAAAGAGAAAGGGCAGCCGAGATGCCACCTCCTCCAAACAGCCTTCCCAGGAGACTCTCCTGCACAGACTCTCTCAGAGCACTGTCTGGTGGCCCTAATCTCCTCCACACAGGTAGGTAGGGTGGGCATCAGACAGATGTGCGGCTAATAGTACTGCCTCCTGAGGCTACAGTTCTTAGCCCCACTAGGCCTGAGAGCCATTTTGGCTCTAGGGGTATCTGATGGGAAGAGAGAGGGACAGAGTCAGAGTCAAAGAGGGTGGATGACTGAGACACAGTACAGGAAATCGTTGCACGCATGGGTATGGGGACTCTCTCTCTCGTGGGTCCTTAGGTGAAAACACAGAAAAGATGGGGCCAAGGGTAGAGGACAGGAGCGAGTGTTTAATTCCAAGAGCAGGGGGAGGGGGATCTTCCTGGCGGAGACCCAGCTAAAGCAGCTCAGCCCAGGTGAGAAGGAAAGGGCAGGGCTCTCTGGGGTCTCACACTCTCTCCTTCTGTCCACCCCTCCCCACCTGCCTCTTCCCTTCTGTAGACGCCCTGTCTCTGCTGGTGGCATCTTCTGAGCCTTGCCCCCGTCTCTCCCTGTGTCCAAGACCAGCTCTCAAGTCTCCTCTGCTTGCATCTTGAGAGCTTCTGACATGTGGCATGTCCAGGGCAACCTCACCAGCACACGGGCCCCAGGTTCCAGGCTCGCCAGGCCTTCCCTGGGGCAGGCTCCCAGCTTCAGGGAGGTGTGGCCTGGAGAAGTCCATATCCACAGTGGGCTGTAGGCTTCCAGGGCCTCCGAGGCTGGCAGGAAGGGCAGTCCTCCCGTACAGCAAGTAGAGCCCAAGTCCTAGGTTCCCAGGCAGGGCGAGGGCCATTTAACCAGCCCAGACAGCTGACGTCTGGGGCACAGCCTGTCAGGGGTCCACATCCATGGAGCGAGGGCCCTGGGGCTGTCAGGTCCTCTGGGATCGCCCAGGAGCAGAGCCTGGGCAGACTCAGCCAGGGTGGCCTTGGTCCTTGGCACCCCAAGAGAGATGTTCTGGCTTCAGAGGTACTTGGAGGGTAGACTGAGGTGGGGGGTGTGGTTGGGCAGGGGGAGAGAGGCAAGAGAGGGCAGAGACCCAGAGGTAAGGAAAGAGAGACAGAGAATGAGTGGGTGGGAGTGGGTGGGGGGAGAAAGAGACAGACCCTGGGCGAAGGGAGCCCCCTGCGCAGCCACATCTCCAACCCACAGACCTCAGGCCCTCTGGGGTCTGTGCAGGAAGCCCCCGGAGAAACCTCAGGCAAAACCCACCCAGGAAGGCAGGCCGCCCGGGTAGCCAGCCCAGCTCCGCCTCCCCCCTGCTCACCCCTCACCATCTATGGCCAAGAGCCCGCCTCCCTGTGGCCTCCCTGAGAGGCTCACACCCTGCGTTCTTGCCCACAGTGTCCCCCAGCAGCCATCAACAACGGCCCATCCCCTCCCCTGCACATTCTCCTCAGCCTTGGCCTCCCCCCCATTCTGGGAGTGCCAGGCAGAGCTAGGGACATAACCTGCCCCCCTGAGACTCCCCTTCCCCAGCAGGCTGGGCCTGTATCACGGGAAGGGGTTCTGGAGCCACTCACAGACCCCTCAGATGCCGAAGCAGCTGGACTTGACCTCAGCCCACAGTGGCTCAGCCCCAGTCCTGATCAGCCAGGTCCCAAACAGCCCCATGGAGTTCCCTAACCTGAGCCCTCAGAGCCCTGGGGGGCTGAGAGGGTGGGGAGAACAAAGGGACAGAGCCCAACTCACTCTACCCTGTACTCATGGCCCTTCCCGAAACTTTAGTTTCCATCTCTGCGAACAGGGCAGGCCCTGTGCCCGCAGCACCCCAATCTCCGGGGGCGGGAACCCAGGACCCTTCACCCTGGAGACCTAGGCTCTGCTACTTCCACCTCCTCTCAACCTGCTTCCCACTCCCAGTTGCAGGGGACATGCCTCTGCAAGGCAAAATTCAGCCAAGACTGTGAGCAGGGCTGAGAGGTGGGGATCGGGGGTGGGTGGAAAGGCCATGAGTCCCAGCAGTGGGCCTCGGCACGCCCCCTGCCCTCTCTGGGAGATGATGGCCAGTTCATTCCCATCTTACAGGGAGGTGGAGGGTCTGAGGAATAAAAATGGTAGAGCACCACAAAGGGAAGCGTGTGATTATTATCACTGCAAGAAGGTTCTGGGCCATAGGGTACTAGGAGGAGGGGTGGACAGACATGGAAAGGGAAGGTGTTTGACACTACAGGAAAGGGTCTGTGTCCTCAGAGGGCCCCAGGGGCCAAGCATTCCAAGAGTTCTCAACATGGGGACCTGTAGTGACACCACCACCACCCTCAGGCCCAGCCCCTCAGACATGCTGCTCCCCGCCAGACGACCGACCCAGCACACCAGGACCAGAGCCAAGAACTCAACAGCCTGGTGAGCCCCCGGGGTGACCAGAGGGAGAGGGAACTGTTTGCATGGCATTAGGAAGACAGACGTACAAATGAACCCTGGCAGGCTAGAGAGGCTCCTGGGAGGCTGCACTCAGGGCTTCAGGTCACCTGCATTCCCACCCCGACCCTGCCAGGAAGCCTCCAGTGTGATCCTGAGAACACAGAAGGTAGGAGTATCTCGCTTCTACAGGTCGGGAAACTGAGGCTCAGGGGGGTCCTGTGCCCGGGGTCACAACTTGGACCTAGCAGAGCCTGATTAAACATATCTGTTTGCAGCTGATTCTGTCCCTCTCCCCAATCTGTCCCCCTTTATCAGCCTCGCACACCCTCTAGGCTAGAGGAGATACAGCTCAGGCCTCAGACCAAGGCCCAACCAGACACCTGCTCTAGGGTGTTAGGTGGGCGGAGGCGGAATGAAGCCTGAGCCGATTGCAGGGGAGGGAGGGATAGGCATTTCCTGAGCGCCTCGAACCCACCAGACATCAGTGGTAGGTGTTTTGCACACTTTATCACATGCAAGCCTCACAAGCGGTCAGGGAGGAAAAGTAGCTTTCTTATTTTTAGGAGACGGAAGCCAGAGGTTCAGAGACGATAGGGGGACTTGCTCGAGGTCACAAAGTATGAGAGCCATGAGTCTGAGGTCGACCCTGAAGGTGAGGTCAGCCATCCCCGGTCCACACAGACTCAGCACCCTGAGCCCTGCCAGTCAGGTGTACCCGGGGTGGGGGGGGGGGGGGGCGGGCTCAGACCCACAGCAGCCGCAGCCCTGCCCTCATGGCCTGGGTGGGGAATGAACTAACCCGGTTAACTAGCTCACCCGCTGGACAGACCCGAGACAGCTGAGTCCGCTTGGCCAGCACACCACAGCTGGCCCCAGGGAAGAAGGTGGTCAGAACCGGGCCTGGAAAAATGAGGAAGACTCAAGTCAGGGGACAGAGGAGGGGGTGAGGGTGTTCAGACAGAGCTGTGAGGTCCAGGCACCCCAGGCTGGGAGTCTGGAAAATTCTACAGGAGTACAGGGGGGCAGGGCAGGCACATTCTTCTCCACCCCCACCCCCCGCCCCGCCACCAGGGGCTGATGTAGGAGGGCAGCTGGTCTGGACCCCACCTCCTTGGGCATTAGGGGCTCACCATCAGGGACCCCAAATGCCCAGGCAGGAGTCAGTACCAGGGATGGCCTGAGCCACCCTGTCTTCCCTTCACAGGTTCCTGGCCCAGCACGAGGATCCCAGTCCAGTCCTTTCCTGGAGCCCCTCGCAACCAAAACCCACCAGCCCAACTAAAGAGCCCTGGGATCTCCAGTGCAGAGGCTGAGAACAGAGAGGAGGCCAGAGTTCTCCCTCCTTGCTGAGGAGGCAGCTTGGGGTGATGGGCCAGGCTCAGGAAGGGGAGCAAAGGCAATAAGGCAATAAGGGTTCACCCCCTTAGCTGTGGGATCCTGGGCATGTCACCCACAGCCTGTCATTATCTGTAAAATGGGCTCAGAAATAATACCCTTGCTGCCTATTTTATGAGGTGTGGGGAGGCCGGCGGGAATAGGTACGTGAGAAAGTGTCCACGGCTAAAAGCTATAAAGCATAAGGTATCATTAGCAGAAATGAGAACTCTGACACCCCAAGGAAGGGAGTGACCTTCCCAAGGTCACACAGCCGAGATGGTAGCTGAGCACCATTTGGACAGGGTCTCCTGCCGGCTAAGCCAGGGCCCTCCCACAGCAAGTGCTCCCTCAGGCTGACCCTCTTTTTTATTTTTTATTTAATTTTTTTCCGGCTGACCCTCTTAGTGGGTAGTGGGTAGAGCATGGGTTTCCTCCCCATCCTCCAAGTCCCAGCTCCTTTGGTCCAGGATCCACTGCCACTCTAGACCACGGAGTTGGGGAATGGAAGGCCAGCTCTGCACCTTCAGTTGTGGCCCTGGGCGAGCTGCTACAGCCCTGGGACCTCCATTTCCTCACCTGTAAAATGGGCCTGGAGGGAGGGGGACTGACACCATGGCAGCAAGGAGGGCAGGGCCTGGCACGGATGAGATGCCCCACAGATGAGGGTTCTCCCACTTCCTCTGCTGTACCTGCCAGGTGGCAGCCACGGCTTAGGCACATTTCCGAGGCTTCCCAGAAAAATGCCCAGAACAATAACTGGGAACATGAACTGACTGGAGAACACTGGATCTTAGAGGGTCACGTTACTGAACGACTTGTGGGCGGGGTGGGGGGTGGAAGGGTGTGAGTGGGAATAAGAAGTAGAGCAAGACCCTGGCTCAGAGACAGTGTGGGGGAAGCTGCCTTCCCAGCCCCCTCACTGGACCTGCATGAGGGAAGCCCAGAGTGTGTGACACAGTTCAGGGGGTGGTGGTGGTGGGTGGGTGGGTATTGAGGGGAAGAAGGGAGGAGGTGACAAGGGTGGGGTTCCTGTATCAGTACCCCTGACAGCTTTCAGGGCTGCCTTGGACATATTAGCTTGCCTGTCAGAGCTTCAGTTTTCCTTTCTGTAAAATGGGGATGGTGATAAACATCTTATCCTCTTGTACATAAATAATATAACAGCACATACTGGAAAAGGTGATGAGGTGGAGGCAGGCGGAAGGTGAGTTTAGGCCTCATGCAAGCCTTTACTCAACAGGACAGGGTTCCTACTGTCAGCAGCACCAGGAGCTGAGATTCACCACACAGCCTCCCCTGCCCCCATTCCACTACTGCATTGGTTCTCAAATCATCGTTCCCAGATCAGCAGCAACAGCATCTCCTAGAAACCTGTTAGCAATGCACGTTCCCGGGCTGCACCCCAGACCAATGGAATCAGAAACTCTGGGGGTATGATCTGTGCTTTAACAAACTCTCCGGGAGACTCTGACACCTCCAGGATCCACCTCCTGCTCCAGAGAAACTTCCTCCCACGGACTCATCTCCCCATTCCCTGGCTCCCAGAAGGCTGTTGGGAAGGAGTCACCATGGAGAAAGGTCATTAAATAGTAAAGAGATCCTATAATTAGTTAATGACACCACAGGCTCCTGGAAGGGAGACAGAAGGAGGGTCAAAAGTCCTCGTTGAAGAGGAAAAGCAGCCCATTTGTCTGACTCTCTCTTTCTGTCTCTTACACACACACACACACACACACACACACACAAGCACCTAGCACCAAGGGACACAATGCCCTCTTTCTCTCTGGTGGGGCTGGAGCTAAGTTTGGGGGTACATTCTGGTGGGTATTGGGGAAAAGGTTTTGTCTTGAGAACTGGTCCTCAGACCATGAGTTTATTTATATATTTTTTAATTTATTCATGAGGGACACACAGAGAGAGGCAGAGACACAGGCAGAGAGAGAAGCAGGCTCCACGCAGGGAGCCCCACATGAGACTCGATCCCAGGACCAGTGGATCATGACCTGAGCCGAAGGCAGATGCTCAACCACTGAGCCACCCAGGTGCCCCCGGACCATGAGTTTAAAAGCCACTTCCAGGAATTCACTCCATGGAGAGTATTAGATTTGAGCACAAGATATACGTATGGACGAGGTGGTCACTATAGTGATGTGGAAGCTAATGAAAAATTCAAAATGGCCTAAATGTGCGCCAGTAGGAGAACGCTAAACTGGGTCACGGTAGATCCACATAGTGTGACACTATGGATCTGGGAAACACACTGTGGAAGAATACTGAATATCACAGAACAATCCTCCTTCCGCAGTGTTAACCTCCCTCTACAGTGTTAACCTAGAGCAGGAAGTGGTTCATATGGTATAATCCCAACCGTGTGTGTGTGTGTGTGTGTGTGCACGCGCGCCCATTTGGTTCAGATATAGACAATGGTTTTTAAACAGTTGACAGAAATACCTCTTTCCTACATCAGAACCACTGGCCTGGGGTGGCCTCTGCTACAAGAGGGGCTTGCTCTCCCCACAGAGCGTCACATTCCACAGGGACATCATCTCAATGAGCATGATCAGGACCATGAGTGGAAGCTACCGGAGGTTGAATTTGCTCAGATTCTATACCATATTTTTTTTAAGAGTCAGATCTGGGCAGAGAGGAAAGATAGTGAGTTCTCCAAGCCTTTAGGTATGGGAGCAAAGGCTGGATGCTGTCCAACAGACTCGATAGGTAGTGACACTAACTACAATCCCGTCGGGGTAAACACAAGCCCCTGAGTTCCACGCTAGGCCAAGAACACTCAGGTCAAAGCTGGGCTCAGACAGTCCCATCCAGGATGGAGCACCCTGAAGCCTAAGGCCCTCCTGACCCCCGGAGCTGTGGGCAGCCCTGGAAATCTCCTTCACCCCGGATCAGAGTCCTCTGTCTCTGGTGGCAGGAGCAGCCTTCACATCATTCTCTGGGGTTCCCTGAGGATGCACACTGCGTGTGTGTGTGTGGGGGGGGGGGGGGCACTGCTCAGCATCTGCCCAGACCCATTGCCTCATTGAATCCTCCCCCAGGCGAGCCATGGGGCGGGTTATCACCAACCACCCCAAAGTCCACGAGGAAGGAAACCAAGGTTGTGAGCCGTTGAGACACTCACCCAAAGGCGAGCGGAGGCAGGAGGAGGAGCTGGCCCGTACGTAGTTGCAGCTTGCCCCCTAGGGACTTCTGAGAGGCACCATTTGGGTAGTGTGCTCTACAGCCTCCTGGCCCACGGGGAGCTCGTGCTCCACCCCGCCAGGAGCGGGGCTCGGGGGGCCTCGCCCAGGGCCTCCGAATGTCCAGTGCAGCCAGACCCACGCGCCCTCCTAACCCCCGACTCCTCTGCTGTGGGCTCACCCGAGGTCAGCGAGGGGGGTTGTCTCTGTGACCCACAGGGACCCAAGGTCTAGCCACCCACTCACGTCCGCGGGGCCCCAGACAAACCAATCGTCCCCCCGCCCTCCGCCCTCCAGCTAAAGCTTCTATTTCCTCTACACACCCGGGGCGTCTTACAGGGCAACAACATCCTAATAAACCATCTCCTAAAACAGCGAGCGCCAGAGTGACTCTTCCAACTGTAGTAGGATTATTCATGGTGTATCGGGATTATTAGCAACGACAAATTAACATGTATTGAGCGCTTCCTGCATACCTGGCATCGTTCAAAGCGCCTTATAGTAGTCACCAGGGGAACATATATTCCCCTCTCCACTTGTTTCCCTACGGAGGGACCTCCACCGGGGGGGGGGGGGGGGGGGGGCACCTCGGGTCTCGCTCCGCCCCCTCCCTTCACCTCCCGGACCCCAACGGAGGCTTCTGTGATTGGCTCGCCAGGAGACGCACCGCGCATGCTCCGCGGGGCCCCCCTCCCCCAGAGCCGGGCTGCCTGCAGGCTGCGTTCCATCTGCGCCGCCCTGAGCTGCTGCCACCTGCGCCTGCAGGGAGGCCGGCCCCTGCCCTGCGCCGCCTGCGACCGGACAGGTAACTCTGCCAGTTCGAGGGCAGACGGTCAGCAAGCCCTGTGGGCCCCGGCTCTGAAGCCACGTTCCCCGGCCAGCCTGCTCCGTGTTGACGCTGCCTGTCGGAGCTCCAGCTGTCTGTGGTCTGTTTCCATTGGGTTCCGAATTCAGAAGAGGGAGCTCTAAAATCTCACCGTGTGTTAGGGACCTTTAATCCTCACAGCACCGCCCTGAATTGGATATATTATTATTATTATTATTATTATTATTATTATTATTATTATTATTATTATTATTACAGCACCGCCCTGAATTGGATATCATCATCATCATCATCATCATCATCATCATCATCATCATCATCTCTATTTTACACACGAGGAAATTAAGCCCTCTGGTGTCCAGGACTGTTGGAAAGCTTTCTAAACAGGCAGCGCTCAGGGTGCATGGCCCCCAGGATGGAAGTTGGAGGACACCTCCAAGCATATCTGCCTCTTGTCTCCCAGGCTCTGAGGCCAGCGGGCATAGCCACTCCCTCCACAGACACTCCTTCAGTCTTGCGGCTTGGCAAATTGATACTCACTTCAAACCAATCCTGGCCCCTTTTGGGGAAACAAACAAACAAACAAAAAAAACCAAAACGACTTATTAACAACAAAAATCTGAATGTGATTCCAAGTTCAAATAATACATTTCTGTTTAAATATGTATAGTAGTTGCTCGATAGCTCTGTTGTGTGTGTTCCTTCTTTCTTGAGCATAAGAATATGAAATCATTGCAGAAGATTCAGAAAATTGGGAAAAATAAAAAAAAAATAAAAGTCTGTAATCTGATCTGTATAATCCCATTGTTGTGTAATTAAATGTACTTATTCATCTACTTTTCAGCCTTGAGTGCAGTCGTGGGGTGGGGGCAGCTCTGCCATTCTGTGTCTGCAGTGACCCCATGGCAGCACCAGGACCTGCCCACCTACAGTGGCTGTCTGTCTCCACGCAGGAGAATGGGCTAGGCACCCAGAGTCCTTCTGAATAAAGCTCTGCGACTACCCACCGTGACATCACATGCGCCTCACTTACAAAAGCTAATTGCAGCAAATGCAGGATAATAGTTAATAGTTTTGCAGCCAGAGAAAGGCTGTAACTTGACCAAGGTCACATGGCAAGTAAAGGACGGGCTGGGGTTTCCTGATCCTCACACTCAGGCTATTCACCAAGCTTTCATACCCTCGGAGATTTAAATCCTGCTTCCTGGAGATCCCTGGGTGGCGCAGCGGTTTGGCGCCTGCCTTTGGCCCAGGGCGCGATCCTGGAGACCTGGGATCGAATCCCATGTCGGGCTCCCGGTGCATGGAGCCTGCTTCTCCCTCTGCCTGTGTCTCTGCCTCTCTCTCTCTCTCTCCCTCTCTCTGTGACTATCATAAAAAAAAAGAAAAAAAATTTAAATCCTGCTTCCTATTAATAATAGCACTACCAAAGCCAGCTGATATATATAATATTATATATAATATTATATTATATATAATATTATATATACTATATACTATATAATATATTACTATATTATATATATTATGATATATTATATTATATTACTATATTATATATATTAGCACTTACTATGTGCCAGGCACCTATCATGAGTACTTCACATATATTAATTCATATCATTCTCAACAACCCCATGAGGTAAATACTATTATGATTTCCATTTTAGATCCTGAAATGAGGCGCTAAGACACTTGCCACAGGTCTCACCCAGCAGGTAAGCTGCAGAGGCAGGAATCATCCTCAGGCAGTTTGGTTTGTGACATTGCTTATGGTTCTTTCCCAATTTGGGCCAACCCCAGCTGGACTCCCAGGCTGGCTTCTGGAGCACTTACTGCCCAAAGAATAAGAAAATCAACCTAGAGAGTCACATCCCTAGACGAAGTCACTGTACAACTTCACAGCAGAGCCAGGACTGAACCCAGGCTTCCTAACACAAAGACTCCAGCACTGTGTCCACGCGCCTGCATCAGCTCTATAAGCCAAGGTCCAGAAACAACTTCTGTCCCAGATCACCCCTCAATACAAGAAAGAAAGTCAGGCACAGCGTCCAAAGGAGAGTCAGAAGCCCCCACTGTGGGGAGAGAAGCCAGAGGGGAGAGTGAGTTACATACCTGGTGGCCTGCAAAGAGACTGTCAGGGCTGGGCCTCCCAGAGGGCAGTAGCACCTTCCACAAATAACTGCTGACCAAGTCAGGGTTCACTAAGGGTCAAAGCAGCCCCTTCACTAGGCTGGAACCAGAGGAAGTCAGGCTGTTCCCCTCTCAGGAGGGGAAAGGCCAGGCCTCACAACGGAAGCTGAAGCCCTACCCCAAGCAGTCCCAGACCAGCCAAACCATGCTCGCCTCCCTGGACCCAGGTTCCAGGAGCAGGATGGGCAGACTTGAAGGACAAGGCACAGGCATCCAGACCCTGCTTCCCAGCTCCACTTTTGCCAAGGAGTCACCAAGGATCTGGCACCGAGCTGGGCCACCCCGAGGAGAATCACTTACTTATTCATTCAACCATCATTTCCTGAGGAGCCCGCTGTGTGCCAGGCCTTGTGCCAGGAGTCAAGGAAACAAGGATGGACAAGGCAGTCCCTGCCTGGGAGGGTTCACGGAGACACTCCATATGCCACAAAACAGCAACGGAAGAAGAGGAAAGGACTCAGTATAGACAAGCCCAGAGGAGGGAGGAGGGAAAGGAAGGGTTCAGAGAAATCTGCCATCCACATTCAGACCTACTCACCCTCAGAAAGCCTGGGGTCACACGGAGGAGGCACCTGCTCTGTGTCATTTTACTCTCCCACCACCCTAGGAGGTTGTTCCCATCTTCCAATTTACAAATTCAGAAACTGAGGCTCAGAAAGGGTCACAGTCACAAAGCTCAGAAGGGGCAGCGTCCAGATGCCAGCTCGAGTCCACAGCTTTTTGCCATCAGGCCCTGACACCTCCCTAATCTACAGACAGGCAGAGGTAGGTGACGTTGCTCCAGGTAGGGTAAGTGAAGGTAAGGGGGTGGGCGCGATTATTGCATGTGTGAGCGGAGTCGCCCAGTTCACCCTGGGTGCGTGTGTGCATATGTGTGTGCATGTGCTCACACGTGCCCTACTTTGCCAACAACAGATCCCAGGCCACATAACTTCCTAAAAGCCAAGTAACTTACAGGCATGTGCACAACAGAGAAGGGAAGCCCAGAGAGAAGGAACATATCAGGGGTTACATAGCCTGGAAACGGCAGAGTTGGAACTAACCCCGAGAACCAGAATACAGGCCTCTTCTCTTTCAGCTGCTTCTCCATGTCAGCACACAGTGAATCAGCTGCTGACAGGAAAACCAAAGTGTAGGGGGATCCCCAGGGGTGAGTCAGGAACCAGCCAGCCCCCAGACACCAACTGGGCCTGCTACAGAGGTCCTGAGCCTGTGGTTGGCTCCTGACAGGCAGCTTCAGGAGGACATATGGGGAGGAGGGAAGCGACACATACCACACTGCTCCTTGTGTTTACCTCTGGGCTTCCCTCCTGGCTCCTCAGATCCAGGCTTAGAGGAGGGGAAGCCGGTGGGCAGGGCAGTTCCTGCTGAGATTAAACAGACCCCCCAAGCCCTGGCCCCATCCTGTCCCACAGAGGGGACCAGGCTCTTCCCTCCCCCACCCCCACCTCTCACTGAGCCAACTTCTGACTGTTTGATGCTCTTGATTAAATCATAACCGCCCCCTTGGAGCTTCCCATGGGGTGGAAGAAGTGACTATAATGGTTTGGATCAAGGGGTCAAGGCCAAGCCAAAACCAGGGGGTGCCAGCTGGCCCCAGATACTCCAAACCCAGAAGAATGCACAGGGCTTGGATCTGCTCAGCCTTGGGCCCGGAGGGGTAAGCGAAGGTAAGGGGGAGGGGGTGGGCGCAATTATTACACGTGTGAGAGGAGTCACCCAGTTCACCCTGGGTGCGTGTGTGCATCATCTTCAGGTGGCACAGGACTGGGTCCCCAGGGTGGGGAGGAATGAGAAGGAGGAGGAGCTTCCAGGCAGTGGCCCAAAGTCTGAAGATTCAAGAGAAGGGGCTGCCCCACATTGTTGAAATTTCAGAAGAGCCAACCAAAATTCACTCCCCACATATGGGAAATTTCCGTCCCCACCAGCTAGCTTTCACCGCAGCCCTCCCTGGGCTATATAGCCAGGAGGTGGAGTGGCACAGGCACTGCTCCCCGTCCACCCTGCTCTCAAACCCACCAACTGACTGGTGCAAGCTCCCACCACTTGGCCTGGATGCTCCCCCCCTTCATGGGTAAGCACAGGGCCTCCTTGGGCGGCTCCTTCCCTATCACTCCATAGCATGCATCACCCTCCCCAGCACCTCTGAGCCCCTGCTATGCACCAGGGTTGAGGCTGGATGGGGGAATAGGAAGAAAAACAGGTCATATGTGGGGATCCTCTCTCTGCTCTCTACATTGCCCTGGCTCTCGTCCCACCACTCTGATGCTGCCTCTTCCTTCACTCCCAGCAGCAGACATCCCCACAGGCCTGCAGGCCCCTCCTTCCCCATCACCATAGCTACGGGATCATTCTCCCTTGACCGCTGGGCCCCTCACCCCAGCACATCTAGCAGGCTGCTTTCCTAAAGTGCCCCTCTGATTATGTCACTCCCCAGCTCAAAAACCTTCAGTGGCTCTCACTGTCTACACATCAGATCCAAACATCTCCCCTTGGCATTGAAGGCCTTCCATGAGTTGATCCAACCTACCATCCCCCCTTCACAGCCCTGCGCCATCCCAGTCCTTTGGGTGGACGGGATCAGCCTAGCAGTTGCTTAAAAATTCCCTGAACGCCTTGACCCTGTGCTTTTGCCTAGGTATTTTCCTCTGCCCAAAGCTTTCACTGGAGCTGAGGAAACCTTCCCAATTCTTAAGACACTTCTCCCCACCCCCACCCCCCAGATTTTTACCTCATCCATGCAAGTTCCCTGTAATCCTTTTTTCCCTTTGTCTCCTATCAGAGTCCCTGGTATCCCTTCCCAGAAGGTCAGCAACTGAAGATGGGGGCAGTGTGTCATCCTTCGTCATTCATCATGTGGGCTGGAGGGGTGTGGGGAAGACTTCCCAGTATTGGCTTAGTAAGTACTGTCTGAAATGCACATCTCCTCCTCCCCCCACGGGCCTCACACCTACTGACCCTCTTCCTCCCCACAACACCACACTCTAATCTTACACTGTTTACATGCTTAGACAGGGGAGTCTGTGGCCCCAAGCTGATCCAAGCCCAACCAGGACTTGGGAGCCCAGGCAGAAACTCTTGCTCCTGTCACCAGGACTAGGAAGCCCCTCCCTCTCTCCCTACCCTGGTTTCTCTAGGGTCTCACTGCTTTTAAGCATCCTCCCCTCCCAGAGGCACACACACTATCTCCTCCATATAGTGCAGCTTGCAGTCCCATACTACTTTCTAGCTGGTTCCATCTCCCCAGGGCATTCAGGGAGCTGACATGCAGCACCCCCAGTCTTTCTTCTTCAGTGCCCCGCCTTGATTGAACAGGTAACAGGCGCCCACACTGACCCTCACCTTCACCTCAAGCCAAGTGTTCAGTGGAATAGCTGGGTCCCAGACACCAGAGCAGTACAGACTCATGAAATCTCATCTGGCCCCAAGCCCTGGGTGTGTGTTATCTTCCCCAGCAGGAGCCTGGTGGGGGTGGGGGAGCCCTCTCACTGTCAGCAACTCAAAATGAGGGCAGAGCCCAGATCTGGCTAGATCACCTCTGTATCTCCTTGCACTATCTAATATAGTAGGTGCTCAGTAAACATTTTTGGGTTTACTTCACTGGATGACCGCCAGCCTCAAGCACTATTACAGAAAACTCACCCACTCTTTGGTCTAGATGACACACTCCCCAAACCCGAAATGGACAAAGTGATGCAGGTGGCAGGTGGGAATTTCTGGTCAGGAGGGGCTGCAGCCAGCCTCTGGCCCTCCAAAAACAGACTCATTCCCAGGCAGGAAGCCAGCCCATCACCTGCCCATCTGCATCAGAGCAGCTGTCATATAGTGCAGACTCACTGGGTGTCTGGGACCTTGCTAAACACCGCATATGAATTATTCTGTTTAATCCTCGCTACTGCCCTTGGGTACTATCAGGACTCCCATTTTACAGATGAGGAAACTGAAGCTTGGAGGAAGTGGAATCCTACTCGGTCTGGTACCAGAGCCTACGATCTTGCCTGCGGAACTAGGCTGCCCAGCTTACTATGGCCCTGGCACAGGGCACCCATTACCACCAGGAACAGAAAATTCCAACCCAATGAACTAATCCCGAGCATGCAGCAAGAGCCCTGGGCCCTGGGCTTGACTCTGGGCCCAGAGTTTGGTGGGGTTTTCCCTGCTTTCCCCAAAACCCAACCCACCTCCCATAAGAACTTGTCCCCTGGTTTCCAACCAGGGCCTACCAGGCCAGCTCACCTGGAAATGCCCCAGGAAGGGGACAAAAGCCCCGCTGAGGCTGGGAGTCTTTAGTCTTAGGGGGATCTCAGTATTGGGAGGAAGGGGAAACTGACATTTCCCTGCTTTAGGCTGCTTCCCCAGGGCTTGTGGTTCAAGCCCCAACTGAGGAAGTGGTGTGAGCTTTAAAGTACTCCGCTTAAGGATCCAGGAGAGTTCAGTTGGCTCAGTGCCACTCGGCAGGGAGAGCCAGGCAGCGCGTGTGAATACCTGTGGCTCTCACCTGCCAGCCCTCGCCTTCCGGGGTTTTTGTGGGAAAGGGCAACCAGAGCACGTAGTTCGCCAGGCTCAGCCTCCCCGGTTTATGGAACCTGAGAAGTCAGCAGGGCGGGGAGGGCCGGGCCCGGGGCCGCCCAGCTGGTAGACGACGGAGCCGAACTGGGGGATCAGAACTCGGGGACTTGGGCTCCTGTTCGCCCACCAGCTGCTCCGTGGCCCTGTCGCTCGCTCCGAGAAAGCTGCCCGAGCCGTGCCCGGCAGGGGTGACGAAAACTGGCTTCGCTGCAGTCCGTCCGGCCGGCCTCCCCCCTGCCGCTCACCTGCTGGCTGCGCTGGGTGCTCGGCGCCGCAGGCCCGCCGTCGCCCGCTCGCCCCGTCCGCGTCGGACTGCGCGGCCCCGGGCTCAGTGCTCGCCAGTCCCACCGGCGGCCGTCGGGGATCGCAGCGGCCGGGCCGGGCCCCGCCCCTCCGGAGGACACGCCCCGGCCCGGCCCGGCCCCGCCCCCGCCCGCGGGAGTGCGCGGCCGGGGCCCGACCTGGCTCCGCCCGCCAGGCCTCCCGCGGAGAGGCTCGCCGGCCCCGCCCCCGGCCCCGCCCCGGCCCCGCCCCCCGGCCCGCCCTGGCCCCGCCTCCTGGCCCGCCCGGCCCCGCCCCCGGCCCGCCCTGGCCCCGCCCCCGGCCCGCCCTGGCCCCGCCTCCTGGGCTCGGTCCTCCGCGCCCCTCCCGCCCCCCCGCCCTGCGGGGCTGCAGCCTGGCTCCCCGCCAGCCCGGGCCGCGCTCCAGCCCCGGCTGCGAGGGGAGCCCCACTCACTGCTCGGCCCAACAGTCCCGCCCCTTCTGGGCCCTCCTCGTCCGCCCCAGCGCCCCCCACCCCCCCGCCGCCCCGCCGGGGTCGCGTTCTCCCCCGGCCTACCCCGCCCGCCCCAGGCGCGCCCTTCCCCGCCCCAGCGCCTCCCTAATCCTGCTCTGCCCGGCCAACCCCCACCCGGGGCGGGCGGCCTCCGGCCCCCAAGCTGGCATTCCTGGGCGGGTGTATCCGGGTGCGACCGGGCGGCGTGGGAGCGGTTTGCGTTCCAGCTCCCGGCCTTTATCAGCAGGCGGCCTGGGCCCAGGCAGTTTTTGAAAATACTAACAACTACCACTGACTGGGCCCTCGCCAGCGGCCGGGCTCTATGCCAAGCCATGTTAAAAGGACTGGCCCTTAAATTCGCACGACTCTACGCCATGGGACTCCTGTTGCGCCCATTTTTTGGATGAACTACCTGAGACTCAGAGAAGGGGAGTCACGGCCTCTTGAGTCCCAGGCTAGCGGGGAGCAGGATCCGGCCCCAAGTCCAGAATCACAAGCTCCTCGCTGCCCCCGCTTGCCTGGACTGGCCCCTGGAGAAGTGGCCCTGGCCAGCCAGCTGTTGGGGCTGTACTCAGCAGGCTGCCCGAGGTGGGAAAGGACGCGTGGGTTGATGAGGCAGGTAGCAGGAGGAGCTGCTGGCCTGAGCCCCAGAAGCTGGTTTTCTCTCTTAAGAAGTGAGTCAGAATTAAGATGGGCTGCAAAGATCTCCAGAGGGCTGGGCTGTGGTGCCAGGACCTGCATCCCAGCCCTCCGCACTCCCAGACCCCAGGCGGGAACCAGCCTCAGGCAGCTTTCCTCCTTAAGACCAGGACCATTCACCTTGCAGCTGACAAAGCTCTTTAACTCCCATTATCTCATTGGCATCTCACAAAGGACGCCATTGTGGGGAGGGTATGATTATGCCCATTTTGCCTGGGTGGAGTAGGGTGGGGAGCTGGATCCCAGCCCAGCATGGTGGTTCCCAAAGCATGGTCCTAGGATCTACAACAGCAGCAGCAGCATCTGGGAACTTGTTAGGACCATGTGTTTTGGAACCCCATTCTAGACGGACTGAGTGGGAAACTCTGGGGCAAGAGCCTAGCAATTTGTTTTTATTTTTATTTTTATTTTTTTAATTTTTATTTATTCATGATAGTCACACACACAGAGAGAGAGAGAGAGAGGCAGGGACACAGGCAGAGGGAGAAGCAGGCTCCATGCACCGGGAGCCCGACGTGGGATTCGATCCCCGGTCTCCAGGATCGCGCCCTGGGCCAAAGGCAGGCGCCAAACCGCTGCGCCACCCAGGGATCCCAGCAATTTGTTTTTAACAAGGCCTCTAGGTGATTCTAAATCACAAGCAAGTTTGAGAACCACTGTTGGGCATAATTGTGAAGAAGTTAGAGTGGTCTGAGAATCACGAAAACTGGGTAGCATCCTGGGAGCCTGGTGACCCAAGGCAAGGTACTGAACTTCTCTGGGAAAAGCCTGTACTTGGGGAATAAGAATACCCGTCATGACAGTGGCTGTTGAGGATTAAACATGGTAGCGTTCATGAAATGTTTGCCCACTCTTGCACACTGTGCATGCTCAATACACATTCTCTTTCCAGTAAAAAGTCTTCCTTATAGAATCTTCACACCAAGTTAGGGGAGTGAGTCTGGGGGATCTTTAAGCCTAGCAGTGTCCACACTGTTGTCTTTCCCATAAAGGGACCCCATCTTTCCGGCAAGGGGCCAGAGCTTAGCAAGCTCCTGAATGATGCTGGTCCAGGGACCACTTTCAGGACCAGTGTGCTACTCTTGGACTGGGTTCCTAGGCAACCCATGCAAAATGGGCATAGAATACCCTCCTCTTCTACCCTATCCCATGTCCCTTCCCTCAAGCTGAGGGTATATGATGGTGATTGGCACTTGGCAAAACAGCTGGATCACATCAGTCCCTCCCTTCCCCTCCAGGCAGACTTTCACTCACAAGAGTCCCATCTGCTACCCCTTCTGGTCTGTCACTCCACGTCAGAGATAGTGGCAGCTGTGGCAACACGGAGGGGCCATCCACAGGCAGATTTTAGAATCTCTGCCATACTCTCCTACCACCCTCTGCAGTTCCTCCATGGTGCCGCAGCTGCCACTATCTCTAGAGGAGCTCAGGGTCTAATGGTCCTGTTCCACAGAACTCCCCTAACATGTTAATATAAGATTGGGCCCCACATACCTTACATTTCAACATTTACTAGACTATAAAATAAAATGTTTATCCTCCTACCTTGAGAAATATTCTTTAAAATGACCAAGAGGGCCATGCTCAAATTTAGAATTCTCGGACTCCTTAGAATTCTGTGCAGGAACGAGGCAGTGCGGGGTGAGTTAGCCCTGACCCCTCCACTCTCAGCCCATCCACTCAGATTCTTTTCCCAGCCCCATGTCTGTCCTGTGCATACAAGTGGCCTAGGACTTAGGACCTCAGCCCACGTGCCCAAGCTCTGTCCACACTTCTTACCCACAGCTACCACCCAGTCACCCCTCTACGGGTGCTTCTGTCCTCTCAGAAGGACGGATCTGAACCATATTGGAACCACTTAGGCAGAGATGTGTAGGGTTTTGGATATCTGAAGCACAACTGTGGAAGGCAGTGGGGTGTAAGTTCTGAGTGGACACAGGTGGCCCTCTTGCCTGGGCCTATGAATGGCCCTGCTGCTTGTCCCTGTCTCCCCAGCACCTAGCACACTGCCTGGTACATATTGGAAGTTTAAGTCATTGAGGAGAGGGGTGTCTGAATTATTTACTAAGATATCAAATTAGCTTGGTCTCCCAGCAGCGGACAGGCTTTGTCATGATTTGCCTTGGCCATTTGCTTCTAGCGAGAGACAACTTCCTCCTTTTTGGGGAATTCCTCGGTCCATTCCAGAAGTGATGCCAAGAGTTTGGGAGGTGGGAAAAGGAGCAAGAAGAACTACCCTAGAAAGACTTGAGAGAAGTTATCAAATGGCCAACTTGGAGGTAGGGGAGATGGTGATATGGCAAGACCTTAAAAGGCTTGGGGTGCCTGGGTGGCTCAGTCAGTTAGGTGTCCAACTCTTAATTTTGGCTCAGATCATGATCTTGTGGTCATGAGATCAAGCCCCGCAATGGGCTCCATGCTGAGCATGGAGTCTGTTTGAATTCTCTCTCTCCCTCTGCCCTCCCTTCCTCCCCTGCTTGTGCTCTGTCTCTAAAAAAAAAAAAAAAAAAAAGAGTATGGCTTTGCAGGTCCCAGCCTCTGAGATGATTCCCCCATCCCAAAGGTGGCACAGGAGCTGCAAAGCAGGAGACCTGAAGGTCCTTGTAGTCAAGAAAGTTGGTATCAGAGTCTTGTTGGTACCCAGGTACCCAGGCCTAGGTAAGGCTCCAAGACTTTTACACAACTCTGGGAGGAGGGAAGGAGGGAAGAATGGTGTGTCTGTTTCCTATTGCTCTGTAACAAACCACCCAATCATTTATATGGCTCCTAGATCTGCAATTTGGGGCAGGTTCATTGGGGAAGGCTTATCTCTGTTCTCTGCAATGTCAGCTGGTTCATTTGGAGGTGGAGGATCCTTTACAGATTGGGGATCTCACATGGCTAGCAAGTTGGTGCTAGGTGCTAGCTGGGAACTCAGCTAGAACTGTGGACCAAAACCTCAGTTCCTCTCCATGAGGTCTCTCTGCAGGCTGCTGTGGCTTCCTCACTGCAAGATAGCTGGGTTTCTTTCTTCTTCTTTTTATTTTTTTAACATTTTATTTATTTATTTATTTATTTATTTATTTATTTATTCATTCATTCATTCATTCATGAGGGGCACACAGAGAGAGGCACAGACATGGGCAGAGGGAGAAGCAGGCTCCCTGAAGGGAGCCCAATGAGGGCCTCCATCCCAGGACCCTGGGGTCATAACCTGAGCCAAAGGCAGATGCTCAACCACTGAGCCACCCAGGTGTCCCCAGGCAGCTGGGTTTAAAGAGCAAACAGAGAACAAGGTAGGAGCACATGGGATTTTCTGACCTAGCATCCGAAGCCATGTAGCCTCACTTCCTCTATATGTTATTAGTGGGAGCATTCACAAAGGCCCATCCTCTTCAAGGAGAGGAGACATAATCTCCTTCTCTTGATGAGGGGGTGGCAAAGTTCTAGAAGAGACTGCAGAAGAGAAAATACTGTCACAGCCATCTTTGGAAAATACAATCTGCACCAAGTGGGTCCTCAGAATAAGGGGAGAGTTTCCTCTGGTGGGAACTGAATGTCTGAATGAAGCCGATTTAAAGAGAAAGGTGTATAATGTGTCTTGCATAACTCCTTGCACACAGATGACTCAGAAGTCCGAGGGACAATGAGTCTTGTGTGCTTGGGTTATGTAGGATCTTCCTTCCTCGGAGAGTCCTCAGAATAGAGGTTAGAGGTAAGACCCCTTTCCTCTTCATCTAGACTGTCTCTTTAAAATGGTACATTTAAATCCCATTCATTTGATCCTCTTAACAATGACTTCTGTGAGCTATAGGCTATCTCTTATGATGCCGGTTTCTAAGATGTGGAAATAGAGACCCTGAGAAGGCAAGTAACTTGCCCAAGGACATACAACTAGTCAGCGATGGAAGAAAGAGAAGTGACAGTTTGTCACCAACCCAGTTTGCTGTTGCAGAAACTGAGCCCCAGGGGAGAAGCTCAGATTGGGCAGGACCCAGGTACTCACATTCGGAGCACCCAACCCTGAGCCTGTGTGCAGTCTATCCCTGAAGACTCACAATGAGTTGAAGGGACCCAGCTTCCAGCCTAAGAAGCAGAAAGGATGCTGGTCCCCAGACTGCTGGGCTGTATGGTCCTTTCCTGGCACAAGTTTTGCCCCAAACTCTGTCCTCACTCAGAGAGCAGTTAATAGTAGTTTCTCAAACCGGAGTGCATTTGACTGCACTCAGCAGGGCCCCTGACCTTTACTGGCTTCTCCAAAGGACTCCTCTGGGAGGATCTGAACTCTAAGCTCAAATTTAACTCTAAATTTAACTCTAAGCTCCTTAGAGCTGGTTTGTAGCTGGGGGAGCCTGACCCACAGCTCGTCTTCCCACCTGAGAGCCTGACCCACAGCTCGTCTCAATCATTTTGTGAAAAGCATTTAGACCCCTGTTCCGATCCCCTCTCCCACCAGCCCCTGGCTACAACTCGAGGTCTGAGGGTTAATGCCACCCAGTCCTGGCCTCAGGGGGGCTTTTGGCACAGTGGGGAGGCTGGCGTGTGAAGGGGAGCACGCTGCAGGCTTACAATGCCAATGGCAAGAGGACAACAGTCATGGCAGCCTTCATTTTTCAGGTAAGCTCTTACCATGGGCCATTAGAAAAATATAGCCACTAAAAAAATGGCTTTGACTATATTTAACTTATTTGATGACCAGCATTTGTGAAGCACTTCACATATTATAAAGCTTTGGTTTTTTTAAACTATTTGAGATGATTCAGTGATGTGTCCCCATCCACAATTCCCTGGATGCCTGGTTTTGTTTTGTTTTGTTTCCCTTTTCAGGCATCAGCTCAACCCTGTGGCAGGGGTTGGGCACCCACAAAGAGTCATGGGCTCACACCCTAACATATGTTAGTTTATTTATTTATTATTGAGATGTATACTATTTTACTGGCCATTTTATGTGTTTTGAACCACACACAGAAACAAAATTTAAAAACATGAGACAAAAATTATGTAAAATAGGGGCACCTGGGTGGCTCAGCAGGTTAAGCGTCTGCCTTCAGCTCAGGGCATGATCCTAGGGGCCTAGGATTGAGTCCCACAATAGGCTCCCTGCTCAGCAGGAAGCCTGATTCTCTCTCTCCCTCTGCCCCTCACCCTGCTCATTCTCTCTCTCTCTCTCTCTCAAATAAATAAATAAATAAGGGGTGCCTGGGTGGCTCAATGGTTTAGCATCTGCCTTCGGCTCAGATCGTGATCCCGGGGTCCTGGGATCAAGTCCTGCATTGGGCTCCCCAGAGGGAGTCTGCTTCTCCCTTTATGTCTCTGTCTCTCTATGTGTCTCTCGTGAAAAATAGATAAAATCTTGAAAAAAAGAAAAAAAGAAGAAAATCTTTAAAAAATTATTTAACATATTAACTACATACAAAAATAAAAATAAAGTTAACCTAAACCTATCTCACTATTTTTTTCCTTAAACGTCAGTAGCTCACATTGTAGTCCATCTACGGTGGCCTCCATACCCACTCATGCCCAAGTAAGAGTTGCTGGGGGCAGAAAACAGAGAATGCTCCTCAGGGCAACCCTCCTTCAGTGTCTCCAGATTCTTAAAAGTCCCTAAGGAGGACAGGGAGATGCTGCAGAAAGGGGCACAGGGATGGGAACTGCCATTTTACACCTGCCAATGAGTAGAGTTGCACAAAACCAGAGTGGGATCCCTCTCTGAATCAGGCTGAGGTCAAAGAGAACACTCCTGAGGCCCAAGAAGCCAGTGGGGTACACATCCTCCCCATCGTACAGTTGAGAACAGCAAGGCTCGGAGCGATGAGTTGAAAAAGCTTTGAATTTGTCACCAGCATTTCAACATTGGGAAATTTCGCATAACATTTAGATTTGGGGCTTCTGTTGGAAAATAGGAAAATCCACACACCCTTCTGACAGGGCAACAGCTTGCAGGGCCTGAGTGTGGCTGCCCCTTTCACTTATTCTATATACATACCCTCAAGTGGACCGCAGTCCCCGCCACTCCCCATTGCCCACCCAAGCTGCTTCTCTTGTTTCTCTGAGCTGCCTGCCCTCCGTCGGCAGCTGGGTTTGCAATCCTGGGCTGGACAGATACTGGTTGGACTGGTGTTCACACGGAGAGCTTTCTGAGTAGCAGCAGCAGTGCAGAGACCTTGGAGGGAGACCAGGACACCCCATTCTGTTTTCCCCTTCTCTCCACCACCTCCCGATGAAAGCCGCAGGGTTAGCACAGCAACTCCCCCCTCCCCCCCGCCTTGAGAGATGGTTTAGGCTCCAGTCCTGCTCTGCTAACTCCTGAACCCTGAGACCCGAGGCACGCCCCTTCACATCTCTGGGTCTGTGTCCTCACCTGCAAGGTGCACACACAACATTGGCTACCCTAGCTCTGTACCATGGACTTGCTAGTTGTCCCCAAGTCATTTCTGTCACCAACAGAAGTGGCAACAAAAACAAACAAAACCTCTTCCGCACCCTTCCCTCCAAAATGAGCATCTATTGCCCTCTGGTGTCCACACCACTCAGTGCGGCCAATCCAGAGAAGCAGAAGAGAGACCAGGAGAGGAAAGGTTGGGGGGCAGGGGTTGGAAGGGGGGGTGTCCCCACCTGCTTCCTACCTGCTCCTGGCTTCCATGCAGGCAGGCCCCCAGGAGCAGAGTGGGGCCCTGGCATGAGGGCCAGGCTAGGGTAGACATGAAATTAGGTCTCCTCAGTAGATCCAGCTGCAGACGCCTCACTTGTCCCACAAAAGGAAATGGGGTGTGGGGTTTAAGAGCTGATGGTTGCTGGCCTACGGTCCCCCTGGTGTCTGGAGGCCTCAAGGACCAGTGACTCTAGTGGTGACAAAATAATATTAACTACAGTTGGCACTAGAAGCCCAAGAAGAGGAATCTAGTTGTCAATGTAGAAAACTTTACTAAAAGGTACTTGCAAAACCCCCTAATTTGTTGAGCGAGGGGGTTGGAGTTGGCTGGAGAGTCAGACTCATCTCTACTGCAGAGCCGGCCTCATAAGACAACTGTCACTGTTGTCATGCTCTATCCGATGCCCCCCAGGGCTCTAGGAAGTCAACTTTGCCACCCCGGGGGAAGCACCACTCCGCCAGGAGGTTACCCCAGTCACACCAGTAAAGCATGGGAGACACTGGCAGGGCCTGTTCCCTCCAAAGCTGAGCCTTGCAAGGGGGCATCCGTAAGGAGGAGCTGGCTGCATGGAGGCTGGTGGTGATGGGGGTGTTCTGTGCCCACCTTGGGAGGTAGAGCTTGTCGGGTGAGAATTTTCTCAAATGTAGAAAGACTATTCCAAAGACACAGGGCAGCTAGGAGAGTAGCCCCCCACAGCTCCAACTGATGAAAGGCATTCATTGCCTCATCTCATCCACACACCGCCCCTCTGAGGTGGGAACATGGTCACCTCCATTTCGTGGAGAAGAAAGCTAAGGCTCTGAGTGTTTAAATTAATTTGAGTAAGATCCCACGGCTGGCAAGCGGCAAAGCTGGCCAGGGACTGCCAGACTCAAAACTTGATAAATATGCCAAAGCACCTCCCTTAAAGTGCCTTCTTTTTCAGGATCCACATCCCATTGACTGAGAATGAACCAAGGAGTCTGGAATGAGGGCCTAGAAGGAACTTCAAAGGTCATCTATCTTTTCTAGTGTCCCCCTCCTCTCTTAACCCTGTATTAGTCAGCTTTTGTGAGGTTATGCTCTAGTAACAAAGAACCCTGAACACCTCATTGACTTATAATAGCAAAGGTTTGTTTCTCACGTATGTGAGTGACTGCTGAAGACTTCTGTGGGTCAGGTGGTCCCTGCTCCTTGTGTCTTGGTCATTCCTAGGTTCAAGATGAAAAAATCAGCCCCTATTTGGGATATGCTCTTCTCATGGAAGAGGGAAACAGAGCCATGGCCAAGCCCCAAGATGGATCCCAGAACTTCTGCTCAGATGTAGCGTGTGTCCCTTCTGCCCACATTCCTCTGGTTAAAGCAAGTCACACAGCAGAGCTCCATATCACCTCCTGCAGGTGATCCCCAAAACTGACTGTGCTTTAGCCACTGCAATGTTGGAAATATAGAAAAAACCTGGTTCAGTGCTTTCCAGAGGGAGCTTTATGGTCCTGATCACCTTTATGTCATTGCGGATGTGCCTGGAGTCCACTCTGGTGGCTCAGTGGGGAGGGGCTTTGGGGCCACCACCCTCTTCCCCTGGTGACCCTGCTCTACGCTGTTTTGTAGATAACAGAATAAGAATTCTTCTGAAGAGGGACACCTGGGTGGTTCAGTGGTTTAGCACCTGCCTTCAGCCCAGAGTGTGATCCTGGAGACCCGGGATCGAGTCCCTCATCGGGCTCCCTGCATGGAGCCTGCTTCGCCCTCTGCCTATGTCTCTGCCTCTATCTCTCTCTGTGTCTATCATGAATAAATAAATAAAATATTTTTTTAAAAAAAGAATTCTTCTGAAGAGAGGGCAACACACACACACACACACACACACACACACACACTGACTTGAAAAAATGTTTACCCCAAATTTATTCTCTAATGAGCAAATAGCCTGCTCTGTGAGTCTGCAGGACAGTGGCATAAGGACATTTATGCTGTGGGTGGATCCAGTGAGAAGACTGGTGTGAGTCCCAATTGCATCTCTGCAGTTCTTCACGGGCATCCACAGCCAGTGTCTACACCGTCTAAGCAGCCATGAGCCACCATGATCATCGTCCCCACATTATTAAGTATAAATGTCTTCTTCGTGGAAGGAAAAGCCTGTGCAGAGACAGAGGGAGCCAAGAGACCTAGAAAATCTAATCTACTTATAAGAAAGTCTGGTAGTGAAGGGGACAAGAGGATGGAACCATTCTTTTGGCCACACACTTGCCTCCACCTAATGGATATACTATTTTTTTCATATATTAAGAACATAAAAGACGATTATAAACGTGTGGTTGGTTCTGGAATGCATTACCACATTTCCTGAGTATGACATGGTGTTTCTGAAAAAGCTTGAGAAATCGTTTGGGTGGTGGACACACAACTTTCATCCACCGAGGAACCCCTGGGCATCAGGTTGGCACCGCATGTGCCCTGTGGACAAACAGACCAGCTAATGGATCCGTGAGGAGTTGAACAATTAGGCAATTGGTGTTTTAGCTGCTTTAGGTTATACAGAAACCCTTAGTAGATTATCATGTATGTTCACATCACATTTGGGGAGTTGGTGAGGAATTTTGGATGGGTAAGGAATGCATTATTTTTTCCCATTTAGAGCAAAAAGAATGTAGTACCTCACTAGACAAAATTTACTATCTAACGCTTCAGGCATGGGTTAGATTTTTACACTCTACATACATCTCTGCATAAAATTATAGACCTGGTCCTAGTGATAATGATTATTTTGAGTACTTCCCTTGTCCTGGGCAGTGTGCCAAGCCTTTAACATGTAATTTATTTGATACTTGAAACAGGCTTATAGGTGAGATGTGTTTATTGTGATTCATGGTGGGTGACACCAGAGGAAAGTGAAGAGAGAGGTTTAGTCATTATCCCAAGGTCACAATTCCTGGCTTGGGTAGACAGGCACTTGTTTTTAACATTTTCCTTATAATGAACATATACAGTTTCATATTCATAGCCGTGTGTCCTAAATTTTGCCATAAATAAGAGTAAAAGAAAACTGAAGCAGAAGGAATACCTCCTAACTCATTCTATGAGGCCAGCATTCCCCTAATACCAAAACCAGACAAAGACATTACAGGAAAGGAAAACTGCAGATCACATAGATGGATGGAAGAGAATAGAGAGCCCAGGATTAAACCCATGTGTGTATGGCCAATTAATTTATAACAAAGGAGCCAAGAATATACAGTGGGGGAGGGTCAGTCTCTTCAATCAATGGTCCTGGGAAAATTGGACAGCCATATGCAAAAGAAAGAATCTGTCTTACACCATACACAAAAGTCAACTTAAAATAGGTTGAAGGCTTGAAAGTAAGACGTGAAACCAGAAAACTCAGGAGAAAGCATAAGTAGCGTGCTCCTTGACATTAGTCTTAGCGATGATTTTTTTAATCTGACACCAAAAGCAAAGGCAACAAAAGCAAAAATAAATGAGACCACATCAAACTAAAGAATAAGCTTCTGCACAGCAAAGGAGACCAGTCAACAAAATAAGGCAATCTGATGAATGGGAGAAAATAATTGCAAATCACATATCTGGTAAGGGACTAATACTCAAAATATATAGAGAATTCGTGCAACTCAGAAGCAAAAAAAATATTAGCAATCCAATTTATTTTTCTTTTGCTCCTGTTTTTAAACTTAAATTCACTTAATTAGCATAAAGTTGATTATTAGTTTCGAGTAGAGGTCAGGGGTTCATCAATCATATATAACCCCAGTGCTCATTATAAAATGTGCCCTCCTTAATGTCCATCACCCTGGGATGGACATAATCGCATCCCCCTAACCCCCTCCCCTTCAGCAACCCTGTTTGTTTCCTATGATTCAGAGTCTCTCATAGTTTGTCTCACTCTCTCATTTTGTCCTGTTTTATATTTCCCTCCCTCCCACTATGATCCTGTTTTGTTTCTTAAATTCTACATATGAGTGAAATCATACGATTGACTTATTTCACTTCGCATAATACCCTCCAGTTCCACCCTCGTCTCTGTAAATGGTAAATATTCATCCTTTCTGAAGACTGAGTAATATTCTGTTGTATATATAAACCGTAACTTCTTTATCCATTCATCCATCAAGGGACATCTCGGTTCTTTCCACAGTCTGGTTATTGTGGACATTGCTGCTGTAAACATTGGGGTGCAGGTGCCCCTTTGGATCACTACCCTTGTATCTTTGGGATAAATCCCTAGTAGTGCAATTGCTGGGTCATAGGTTAGCTCCATTTTTAGCTTTTTGAGGAACCTCCATGCTGTTTTCCGCAGCAGCTGCATCAGTTTGCATTTCCACCAACAGTATATGAGTGTACCTCTTTCTCCACATCCTCTCCAACATCTGTCATTTCCTGACTTGTTAATTTTAGCCATTCTGACTGGTGTGAGGTGGTATCTCATTGTGGTTTTGATTTCTATTTCCCTGATGCTGAGTGATGTTGAGCATTTTTTTCATGTGTCCGTTGGCCATTTGTATGTCTTCTTTGGAGAAATGTCTGTTTGAATCTTCTGCCCATTTCTTGGTTGGATTATTTGTTCTTTGGGTGTTGAGTCTGATAAGTTCTTTAAAGATTTTGGATACCAGCCCTTTATCTGATAAGACATTCATCCATATTTTCTCCCATTCTGTCAGTTGTCTTTTGGTGTTGTCAACTGTTTCCTTTGTTGTGCAAAAGCTTTTTATCTTGATGAAGTCCCAATAATTCACTTTTGCCTTTGTTTCCCTTGCCTTTGGAGATATGTCTAGCAAGAAGTTGCTGTGGCTGAGGTCACGGAGGTTGCTGCCTGTGTCCTCCTCTAGGATTTTGATGGATTCTGGTCTCACATTTAGGTCTTAGGTCTTTCATCCATTTTGAATCTATTTTTGTGTATGGTGTAAGAAAATGGTCCAGTTTCCTTCTTCTGCATGTGGCTGTTCAGTTTTCCTAATGCCATTTGTTGAAGAGACTGTCCTTTTGCCATCAGATATTCTTTCCTGCTTTGTCAAGAGTAGTTGAGGGTCCACTTCTGAGTTCTCTAGTCTATTCTAATGGTGTATGTGTCTGTTTTTGTGCTGGTACCATAGAGTTTTGATGATTACGGCTTTGTAATAGAGCTTGAAGTCCCAAATTGTGATGCCACTAGCTTTGGTTTTCTTGGTCTGTTGGCTGTTCAGGGTCTTTTCTGGCTCTATGTAAATTTTAGGATTATTTATTTCAGCTCTGTGAAAAAAGTTGATGTTATTTTGATAGTGATTGCATTGAATGTATGGATTGCCCTAGGTAGCATAGACGTTTTAACAATATTTGTTCTTCCAATCCATGGGCATAGAACATTTTTCCATTTCTGTGTCTTCCTCAATTTCTTTCATGAGTGTTCTATAGTTTACAGAGTACAGAGCCTTTGCTCTTTGGTTAGGTTTATTCCTAGATAACTTGTGGGGTTTTGATGCAATTGTAAATGGGATTGATTCCTTAATTTCTCTTTCTTCTGTCTTATTGTTAGCATGTAAAAATGCAACTGATTTCTGTGCACTGATTTTATATCCTGCCACATTGCTGAATTCCTCTACGAGTTCTAGCAATTTTGAGGGTGGAGTCTTTTGGGTTTTCCACATAGAGTATCACATCATCTGAGAAGAGTGAGAGTTTGGCTTCTTCTTTGCCAATTTAGATGTCTTTTATTTTGTTGTTGTTGTTGTTGTTGTTGTTGTCTGATTGCTGAGGCTAGGACTTCTAGTACTATGTTGAACAACAGTGGGGATAGTGGCTCTCAGTTTTTCCCCATTGAGAATGATATTCACTGTGGACTTTTCATAGATGGTTTTTATGATATTGAGGTATGTTCCCTCTATTCCCAAAGAGTTTCAGTCAAGAAAGGATGTTGTACTTTGTCAAATGCTTTTTCTGTATCCATTGAGAGGATCATATATTCTTAGCCTTTCTTTTATTAATGAATGTATCACATTGATGTTGAACCACCCTTGCATCCCAGGAATAAATCCCACTTAGTAGTGGCGAATAATCCTTTTAATGTACTGTTGGATCCTATTGGCTAGTATCTTGGTGAGAATTTTTGCATCCATGTTCATCAGGGGTATTGGTCTATAATTTTCCTTTTTGGTGAGGTCTTTGGTTTTGGGATCAATGTAATGCTGGCTTCATAGGAAGAGTTTAGAAGTTTTTCTTCCATTTCTATTTTCTAAAACAGCTTCAGAACGATAGGTATTAATTCTTTAAATGTTTGGTAGAATTCTCCTTAGGAAGCAACCAGTCCCGGACTCTTGTTTGTTGGGAGATTTTTGATACTGCTTCAATTTCCTTGCTGGTTAAGGGGTAAGTTCAGTTTTTCTATTTCTTCCTGTTTCAGTTTTGGTAGTTTATACATTTCGAGGAATTCATCTATTTCTTCCAGATTGCCTAACTTGTTGGCATTTGGTTGCTCATAATATATTCTTATAATTTAACAATCCAATTTAAAAATGAGCAGATCTGAATAGACATTTTTCCAAAGAAGACATACAGATGGCCAATAGGTATGCGAAAAGATGCTCAGCACCACTCAGCACCAGGGAAATGCAAATCAAAACTACAATGAAATTCCACTTCACACTTGTCAGAATGGCTATCTTCAAAAAGAGAAGAGGTAACAGGGTGCTGGCAAAGATGTGGAGCAATGGGAACCCTGGTGCACTGTTGGTGAGAATGTAAACTGGTGCAGTGTGGAGGAAAATATGGAAAACAGTGTGGAGGTGGCTCAAAATTAAAAACAGAACTACCATATGATCTAGAAATTCCACTTCTGGGTATTTATCAGAGGAAAATGAAAACACTAACTCAAAAAGATATGTGAACCCCCATGTTTATCACAACATTATTCGCAATAGCCAAGATATGGGAACAACCTAAGTGTCCACCGATGGATGAAAGGATGAAGATGTGGTGCATATACACAATGGTATAGTATTCATTCATAAAAATGAATTAAAACTTGTCATTTCACTGCTGACAATATCGATGGACCTTGAGTACATTTTGCTAAATAAAAGAAGTCAGACAAAGACAAATATTATATGATCACTCTTAAACGTTGGAATCTAAAAACAAACAAAGCAAAACAAAACAAACTTTAAATACTGTTTTCCTGGATCTGAGAGGAATTTGCTTGCAGGTCTTTATGTATAGGGAGATAGCCATGTAATGAACTTTATCCATAATTGCTATATTTAAAAGAATGTGATCTGTGTTCTATTTCAAAAATTTCCAGGTTGTGCCCTTAAAAGGCCAGAAGAGCACCTTTTCCTCCTCCTCCTGCCCCTGCCTTCTGCCTTCCCCCTGGCTAGAATACAGATGTGATGGCTGGAGAGGCAGCAGCCATCTTAGACCTCAAGATAGCAGCCAAAGGTTGAGGGGGCTGAGGAACAAGACAATCCAGTACCACCACCCTCCTAACCACCACAACCACCCTGTCACTTTTATCATCATCACTATTGTCATCAAATTAGCATTTGAATCCAGGCTTTCTGACTTGAGGATCCTTTTAACCTTGATTTGATGGATGAGTGAACAGACAAGGCTGCTGATGTCTGATTGTCAGCCAGCTCTCTGCCCTAGAGAAGAGTCTGGGAGGTATGTTAGAGACTATGGTCCTAAGCTTTCTGAACAGCATCTTTTTCTCACATGCAAAATGAAGGTAATAAAAAGAATAGTAGAATCTATTGCATGAGATTAGAAATGGTGTGTGTGATGTTCTTGGCATGGAATCTAACATTTAGTAGTTACTGGATAAGCAGCAGATTTTATTAAGATAGTAATTAGTATTAGTAGAATCCAAATTATGTTCTGGATGGAGGGAGACCCCTCTCTCTGGCCAGTGGGTGTCCAGAGAAGTGATGTGTGCGACCTCCAGATCGTATCCCCACAGGAGATGGGAATGCCTTCTGGTCCTCTACTTCCACTGCCTGGAATGTGGACATAGCAATGAGAACTGGGGAAGCTTTCTTGGGCAGTGAACGAAAGTTGCATGTTGAAGATGATGGAGAAATGTGACAGAAAGTTTGGGTCTCCCCCAGCCTCGAGCAGCCATGCCAGCCTGGCCCAAGACAGAGATAAATTTCCATCTTGTTGACGCCACTGGATTTTGGAGTCCTGCTAGCAGTAGATAATCTGTACCTTTGAAGTTTGTCTTAGAAAGATTGGTTCAATGTCTTTGGATTTTGAGGATGATTTTTCCCCAAACTCATCTTCAAATTCTAGGACCCCCTGACACAAATCCTCATTGCCAGAAGCAAAACCTGTCTCTTGTTCCATGGCTGGGTCCTGAACAAGGTCCTACCCCTGCTGGAGTCTCCCCTCACCCCCATCTGCAAAGTAGAAAGTGTGAGCTCGGCATCACCAAGGATTAGTGCAGATGAGTGAGATCACAGGTGAAGCGCTTTTGGCTTTACTGGAAGGATGAAATTCAAGAGTTAATAATGATGAGGACGACAGTGATGGAAATGGTAGCAGATACAGTGGTGGTGATGGGAGGGGTGATGGTGGAGGTGGAGGAGTTGATGGTGGGGATGGTGGGGATGGAGGCGTTGGTGGGGATGGTGTAACGATGCTGACAGTGATGGCACTGGCTATCGTGATGAGGAAGAAGATGGTGGTGATACGGTGTGACGTAATGGAGATCATGATGGTGATGATGGTGATGATGGCAAGAATGGTAATGGTGATATGCTGCTGCTACTGCTGGTGATGGTCATGTGACAAGGTGATGGTGATAGCCATAGTGGTACAGGTGGGGACGTTGGAGACAGAGGTGATTATAGTGATAATCATAGTAACGTTGATGGACTGGTCGGGATGGTCGTGTTGCTGCTGGTGGTGTTAATAGTGAAACTGAGAGTGGTGGTAATTTTGATGACGGTGGTCATGGTAGCAATGATTACAATAGTGATGATGATGATGAGGGCGATAGGATGGTGATGGTGGTGACATTGATGGTTGTGATGGTGATGATGGTGCTGATGCTGATTGTAATTGATGATGATATTGGTGACTGCAACATACTAACGTTTCCATTGATCATGGGCTGGTACTGACATTGGTGGTATTAATTGTGATATTGTTGAAAATTCATGATGTGTCCAGACATAGAATTGTAAGTATCTTCTCCCAGTCCATGGCTTGTCTTTTCTTAATGAGATGACACTCAAATTTGTAATTCCAGATCCGTTCAGTCGTTCCGAGATTCATGCGTCTGTGCATTTATGCCTCATCTCTTCGTGTATGACCATCCATAGAGCTCTTGTTCCCTGTGGTCTCTTGCTGCACACCTGTTCCTTCTGCTGCCTTGTCTCAGCAAATCACGGCACCAATCATCTATAGTCCAACCTCTGGAACACCCCTTTGATTCCCCCCTTTCCTCTGCACCTGTCATTTATAATCCATCAGTAGCTCAGCCAATTCTATCTCCAGATACATCCAATACAATCTTTTCTGCTCAGCCGTCAGAGTGGTTGTTTAAAAATGTGAATCAGAGCCTGTCTTGCTCCTGCTTCAAACTTCCCTATGGAATCCTGTTACTCCAGACAAACTCCAGGCTTATTACCATGTGTGTTATCTGACCGCTTGCCTACGTCTCTGACCTCCTCCCCTCCCATGCTTCAGTCTCACACTTTTGTTTCTCCAATATCCCATGCACCTTCCCAGCTAAGGGCTTTTGCATTTGCTGCTCCCTCTGCTAGAAACACTCTGTCTCCAGATCTGCATAGTCAAGTGGCAATATGAGAATTCAGCAGGTTGGCCTCCAAAGTCTCTACTTTGAATTGCTACAAATACTGTCTCTCTGAGCACATTGCCCTGCTTTATCTGATCCATCTTCATTTATCTTACTTTTTAGATTGTTGTTGGACTTCCCCTACTATAGTATAAGCTCTAGGAGGGCAAGACCTTGTATCCTTGTTTCCTACTATATCCCCAGCCTCTAGAACGATGTCTGACACATAGCAGGCGTTTTATAAATAGTTGTGAATGAATTGGTTGGCTCCTGAAGCCAACTAGAAACATGTTCTCCTCCCCTCTCACCAAGTAAAGCAAAGGTAAGCTTGTGGCCACATGACTCCATGATGAGGACAGATGACCTTTCCCTCTCTGCCCTCCTGCCCCCTACTCCCGTGGCTACTGCCCCAGTTCAGCCCAGCAACTGTGATCATAGCTTCCGGTCCTGAGCCCTTTGCTCCACTCCAGAGGAAGACCAAAATCACAACACAAAAATCTAATTGTTCCCTCCTCTCCGCTTAAAACCCACCAGTGTCTCCACATCAGGTATGCACTGCTTTCCACACCGAGCTCAACAGCTGTTGAGTGAAAAATTCACATGTAGACACTTCCTTCCAGGTTCTCAGCATCTCAGGCGGTGCCTGGCACAGAGCGGGTCTTCAGCAAACATGCACTGAGGGCGGAAGTGTGGGAGTGAGCGGGCGCCCGCCTCCTCGGGGTTGCTCCGGTGACCTGAGTCAGCATGTCATGCTCACAAATGCCCACCGGGTGTCGCCCTTGTCTCTGAAATGGGGCAGCTCCGGGCTCTGGGCGCCGGGTCCAGGCTCCCCAAGGGGCGGCTGCGGATGCTGCTGGCTCAGCAGGTGGGGCGCCGGGGAGAAGTCGTTTTGCAGCCAGGCAGGCGTGCACCGTGCACCGTGGAGCCTCGAGGCCTGGGCTCTGGTCCCAGCCGGCAACGCCAAGTGTCTACTTACCTCTGTGAGCGGGTTTCCTCATCCTCCAGGTGGGAGCCATAATGCTAGGACAGGACACAGGTAGCTTACCAGGCCGCCCCTGATAGGAAAGGTTTGATTTGCTTTCTGGTTGCTTGTGTGTGTGTGTGTGTGTGTGTGTGTGTGTGTGTGTGTGTGTGTGTGTTTAGGATCTTATTTATTCATTCATTCATGAGAGACACAGAGAGAGGCAGAGACACAGACAGAGGGAGAAGCAGGCTCCATGCAGGGACCCAGATGCAGGACTCGATCCCGGGACCCCGTGGTCATGCCCTGAGCCAAAGGTAGACGCTCCACCACTGAGCCACCCAGGCATCCCAGTTATCGCTTGTTTTTAAGCTGACTTTCCCCCTGTATTTGCCGGGGAGCCTCGGGACACGTGCGGACCTCCCTCGCTTACCGGTTCTGGCTCTCTGCATGGAAACGAAATGAGAAGTTCATCAGCCGGGACCTCTGAGGAAGAAAGGACAAAGGGTGAGGAATAAATGAGGCTGTCTGGGGTGCCCAGTGGTCCAGGTGGGCCCTACTTCTGGGTGACTTCTGTGCCCGCATGAGCCCACCTGGATAGAGGAAGGAACTTTCTAGAGGGCCCTACATGCTAGAGCTAAGGGGACAAGGGAGTGGAGGTTGGCACTTCTGTCTCACCTCTGTCCCCTCTGGGCCGTGCCACTTCAGAAAGTCCCCTCCCCTCTTTGTGAACTGGGACTGGCCGAGGTCGGGAATTCTCAGGCTGACCTTGAGCTGTAGAAGCCTGCTTCCAGGGCATCTCCTGGGAGAGTCAGGCCTGGAAGCAGATAGAGCAAGGCCAGGAGCTCCACCCCTCTCTGACCTCGTCCCCTGCTGTGACCCCAAGCAGCCCAAAGAGCTCAAAGCACAGGCCAGTCCCTCAAAGTCCCCTCCCAGTGCAAGTCTGATGACTCTGCATGTCCTCCCACAGCCCAGACAGCCCCCCCCCAGGGGACCTCCCATCTCCCTGGCCTTTCCCCACCCGCTCAGGCCTGGAAGGGGGCCCACGGAAGGAGCAAGGAGCGGATGGCTGCATCCATCGGCTTGCATAGGTGGGTGGCAAACTGGCCAAGAGGTGAGCAGGGTCTGAGGTCCCCGGAGCCCGGGGGCAGAGCCAGGGCTGCAGGCCGGGTCCCCTGACTCCCAGGCTGGAGCTGGGCCCTTCCCACCTCTGGCCCTCACTTGGAGCCTCTCTCGGGCCTGCAGGGAGTGGGCCGGATGTCGTGGGTGCTGGCCCGGTGTCGGGCCAGCAGGACGCCAGCCGCCTCTGAGGGTCACCGCCTGCACACTCCCCTTCCCGGGGCTAATTAACTCCAGGCCAGGCCCCGAGGCTCCCAGGACGCTCCTGAGCTGGGATCTCACCCCAACCGTCGCTCCCCAGAGCAAGGCTGACCCAGCCTCTGGCGCCTGCTCAGGTCACAGCCAGCCCCACCAGCCTTGCTTCTCCTCCAGGCCCATCTCTCAACGCTCCCCACCGCCTCTCCCTCACCTCCCCCTTCACTTCCCACGGAAGGAGCAGGAGGCTCTGAGTCAGGGTCCCATAGCAAGGCCAGGGCCACGATAGACCTGGCCCCAGTTCTCAGCCCAGAACCCACCCTCCCTACTTTCAGGAAGGTATCCCAGAGCATGAGCCGAGGCTCTACTCCTGCTTCTACTACCTCCCAGCTGTGGGACCTTGAGAAAATCACTTGCCCTCTCTGGCCCTCAGTGTCTTCATCCCTCACAGAGGTAATACTAGCTGTTGATGGCAGGATGGTGGCTCAGAATACGACAGGAGATGGTGTGTCAGCACCTGACCCTTTATAGGCCATTGGTAGATCATCTTATTAATTTTTCCAGGGACTCCCAGTGAGAGAAATTGAAATCTCACTTCTCAGCATGCCAAGCTCTGTCGTCTGGCCCCAGGCCCTCTGAACGTCTCCCCTTCCTCCCCAACCTCCCTCCCCAAACCCTCTCTTTCTCTCTCTCTCTGTCAGGTACTGGCCCCTTTGCTTTTCTAGCAAATACCCGCTCTGCTTCTGCTGCCGCCACTCCCACCTGTCTCCCGGCACATCAAGAGACACCAGGAGTCCCCTCCTTCCCTCCCTCCTCTTGTCTGTTTGTGGGGTCCCTCCTCAGCCATGCCAGTCTACTCCCAGGGGCCTCCCAGGTCATTCTGGTTCCCACTCGCCAGCACTCACCCTGCTGGGTGGGAACATTCTCTCTGGCTAAGTTCCCTGCCCCTCCACCCCCTATTGAGACATGAAACTTTTCTAGCAGGGCCTGTCTGTACCCTCTGCGTCCAGCTCATCCAGGACCAGGCACACAAGTGGTGTCTGTCCCCCACCTGCCCACCCAAGGGCGTACATGCCCTTCCTCATCACACCTCGTCCTGCCCAGACCAAACTCCCTCCCCGTCCAGTTACCAAAGAAGGGAATGTTAACAGCAACTCCACTGATCACAGCCGCTCCGGGTCTCGGGTCTCGAGGGCAGCCAGGGCCCAGGCCCTCTCCCAGAGTCCTTCCTCATGTCAGCTCATTTAATCTCCCCAGCAACCCCGTGAGGCGGATGCTGTCATTGCCCCATTTTACAGGCAAGGAAACTGAGGCGTGGAGAGAGGAAGCAGCTCCTCCAGGGTCACACACTGGGTACGTACCAGAGCTGGGCCACTGAGCTTGAGCCCAGCCACGCCAGCTCAAGCCTGGGCTGTTAGCAGGCCCGGTTTGAGCCCCCTAACTGGTCAGCATCATCAGGAGAACCAGAGCTTAGACTCCAGGACGGCTGCTCGCTGTGCCACCCCGGGCGGCACCCTTCACCTAGGAGGCAGCGTGAGGGGTGCCCCCTGGACTTGGACCACCCCTTGGTCCGGCCGGAGGGAGCCCCCTGCCCCGAAGGGGCCTCTGTCAGCTTCTCCTGCATTTGCTGGAATTGTGCCATCTTGAGGACACATGAGGAATTAGCTGTGCTCTGCTGGGCTGTTTCCTTACACACCGCCAGGCCTGGCTTCTGAAGGGGGCACAGGGCCCAGTGAGACCTGCCCTGCCCTTGAGTCACTCAGGCCCCCCCGCACGTCCCTCCGCAGGAGCACAGGTAGGTCCATTCAAGACTTCTGTCCACCCTCCTTCCAAGAGGATGTGTGATCGGACCTGCACCCCACCTGTCCCTCCTCCAAGCCTAGCCACCAGGCCTTCTCACCTGGACAACTGAGGTCACCTCCCTGCTTCCGCTGGCGTCCCTTCTGGTCTGTTCTCAGCCAGCACCCGGAGCCATCTGTTGAAGAAGATCCCATCCTGCTATAACCCGCTGAACGCCTTACCCAGGCGCCCCCTGCCCGCCCCAGGCCCTGCTCTCCTCACCCTGCTCCTTCCCTACCCTCACCACAGTCCATCTGTACTGGCCTCTCTCTGGCTCCCATGCCCCAGATTTGTACTTGCCCCAGGACCCTTGCACGACTGTTCTCACAGCCTGGAATACCCCTCCTCCAGAGTGTCATGTCACCCAGGTGTCAGCTCAAATGTCCTTTCTCAAAGAGGCATCTTTAAGGATCCTAAAGGAGCCCTGCCCCTCCCACCCCACACCACAGTGTCTCTACCTCCCAGATCTTATCACCTAAAACCATCTCACCTTGTCTCTTGTCTCTCACCTCAACATCAGGTGTGCACTCCGAGTGCAGAACCGTGGCTGCCTCCACCTGCCAGCTGTGGACCTAGAACAGCTCTAGCTACGCAAGACATATGTTGCTTTATTGGATGAACACATGCGTGCATGCATGGCCGGTGTTTTTCTCTAGAGCTGGAAAGCTCTAAGTAGCTCATAGACCGGATACTTCATCAGACTTAAAATACTAATTTCTGGGCCCCTCCACCCTGAGATTCTGGTTTGGTAGGTTGCAAGGGGGGCCCTGAAATCTGTAGGGCTCCCCCACCCCACCCGTGCATGTATTGCAAGTGATCCTAATGCTCTGGAGATTTAATCTAATTCAACTTTCCATGTTTCCTGGTGGGGAAACCAGGGCCCAGGGATATGGCGGAGGGAATGGCCTAAAATCATACAGAACAGGAATAGGAAGCAGAACCGGAGTCAGGAGCAGGGTCACCTCCGCAAGCCTGTGACTCTAAAGCATTGGGCTGTTGGAAAGAGTGGTGGTGGTAGGGGGTGGGGGGTGGCCAGAGTTCCTTCTGCCTCGGGTGAAGCTAGGGGGCAGGGCCCCAGTTCAAGGGCTGGGCTGAAGCAAGCCAGACACCAGGGAGCAAAATATAAGGAGACACTTGTCTCCGTGGTGCTGGCACCCGCTCTGCAGGGAGTGCTCTTCGACTCTGTGCCCTGGGTGCTGCTTGCTTCATACTAGTCCCAGCCCTGGGCTCCCCTGCCTCCCCGCCCCCAGTAGGGATCCTTCTGCAAAGAGGGCTTTGGGGGCTGTCTCCCCACCCCCAGTAGTGATCCTTCTGCAAAGAGGGCTTTGGGGGCTGTCTCCCCACCCCTGGAGTGGATCCTTCTGGAAAGAGAGCTTTGGGAAAGAGAGCTGTCTCCCTACTCTGACGGCTGCCTGAAGGGGAGCTCAGAACTTTGATTTCTTTGACTTCTCCAGCTGAGCAAGGGTCTGGTGCCCAGCAATTAGGGGCACTCAGCCACCCGGCCTCAGAAACCCCTCACCCCACAACCTGGAGCTTCTCTCCTCAACCAGGAGCCTCTGTGGTTCGCTACCAGCATTGCATGTAGGATGGAGGACGATGACAAGATTTAGGGGTCCCACCAGTCCAGCTTGGGGGGCCAACTATCTCATGACTTCCTAGCAGGCGGTCCTGTCGTAACCCCCACCCACCGCCCCCATACGCATTAGCTTCCTCCTTCGTAAAATGGGGGAGTAATGGTCTGCCCCGCTGGGGTTGGTGCAAGGATGGACGGGCCTCCCTGGTCAAGAGCCATCACCTTCTCTGTGTTCGCGGGGCCTCTGGAACAGAGGGGGTCTCCAGGGGCTTTGCTTGGAGTTACCAGTGTGCAGCTGGCTGTCCGGGGAGGTAGGCGACACAAGGTACAGACACAGAAATGTGAGGTTGGGGGACGCCTGGGTGGCTCAGCAGTTGAAGTTCTGCCTTTGGCTCAGGGCGTGGTTCCAGGGTCCTGGGATCGAGTCCTGCATCGGGCTCCCTGCAGGGAGCCTGCTTCTCCCTCTGCCTGTGTCTCTGCCTCTGTCTGTCTCTAATGAATAAATAAATAAAACCCCTGGGGGCAGGGGCGGGGGGGGGTGTGCTCCCTGGAAAGTCGGAATGTGCGCCACTGCGGGCCACCACTGGGGTTCCACAGGGTGACTTGGGAGGCTAGAAAGAGCCAGCAGTTCCCAGCACTGAGTCACGGACCCAGAGAGTTGTTCCTTTACTCCTTTCTCTCCCTCTCATTAAGCCAGGGAGGAGGTCTCCGTTTGGGGCTCCGCCATCCTTAGCTCCTCTTGGATACTCCTACCTGTCCCTGCTACCAGCAGCCCCCCTATTATTTCTCCGATCTGAGCTCCCACTGTTCCCCTGCAGCTCACTCCACACTGGGCTCCTCATGATTCTCCAGACACGCAGGCACATTCCTGCCTCAGGGCCTTGGCACATGCTGTCTTCTCTCATCTGAATGCTCTTTTTTTAGATACCCTGATGGTTTGGGCCCTTGCTTCCTTCTGAGCTCAAATTCATATCAAGACCTTTCCTGACCCTCCAGGATGAGGGGGCCACCACCCCCCATTTGATTTCCTGACACATCCTGTGTTCTTCTATCCCCCAGCACCTGAGCCCCGGGCAAGCAGGGATTTTTGTCTGTTTCTTTTAAGTGCTTTATCTCCAGCATCAGAACAGTGCCTGGCACATGAAAGGAGCTCAAGGGACGTTCGTTAAGTGAATGAATAAAGCAGAGAGCACGGCCCTGGGACCGCAGCTTTTGGCAGGGAGTAATTTCCGATGACGCTAATAACATTATTTTGTCTTCATTGTATTTATTTTTCTGGTTACCTTTTATTTCTCATGACAAGTGATACTGAGTTTTTGCATTTGTGCAAGTGATTTAAAATTTCCTTTTAAAATAAATTCATTTAATTGGAAAAAAGTGCCATTATTTAAAGCATAATATTCAGCTAATAAAGTTATAAGTGGCAGGGAGGCATGGAGAAAATTGAGACAGTGAAACAGGAAAACTCGCTCAAGGGGCTGCGAGAGTTCCCGTCTCCCACTTGACCGATGAGGAGGCTGAGGCCCAGAGCCTGAGAGACCCGTTCAGGGTCGCAAGGTAAGTTAATGGCAAAGGGAGCACTTTCACCCCAGTCTTCTGGGTCCAGGCGTGGCTTTTCTACTTCTCCTGTAAAGCCCCGCTTCCGTCCATCAGTGGACACTTACGGGAGGCCCAGGGACAGCCTGTGACGAAGATAGTAAGACAGAGGACATTGTTTTCCAAAGATTTTATTTCCATCACCAGAACGATGCCAGGCCTGAGGCAGGAGCTCAACAAACCCTTGTTAAAAGCACAAATGGAGCAGAGAACAGAGGGCCTGGGACCCCAAATCCTGCTCTGACAAGCACCCGGGGCTGTTGGGGAGAAAGACCAGGCATCCGGCTGCTGGTCAGGCTGGGGAGGTCACCTGTTGGTATCCATCTCTGTGAGATGCCCCAGGACCCCCGTAGGAGGTGGGGGGGGGTGCACAGTGCAGATGGTGGCACTGAAAATGAGGAGGTCGGCGTGCCCTTTGGGGTCAGGAAAGGCTGGGCCACTTGAGGCCAGCTGGGTTGCAGGGAACAGCAAAGAGCAGAAGAAGGAGGTTCATTCTGACCCAGGATGCCCACGGCCACAAAGGCTCAGATCCCTTAACAGACAGCCTTACCTCTGCTCCTCGACCACACCATCTGCTTCATCTTCTTCATCATCTTCCTACCTGTCCAAGGGGCTGATGTCAGGATTTAGTGAGAAGTCTCCAGAAAGTGCATATTGCACCATCTGGGCCATATAGAGCTCAGAAATTTCTCATAGCTGGCCTTTTAGGGCAGGGGTCAGGTTCAAGGGTGGGTTAAGGACACCAGGATGTCTGCTATGCACATTTCTTGGTAACAGCTTTCTGAGAGCATTGTTTCCTTTTTTTTTTTTTTTTTTTTGAGTAGAATCGGTGACTAAACGGTCCTATCTCTTTAGGTTTGGGGCTGGGGAGGCGGGGAGGCTACGAGGCTGGATCAGGAGGCTGGAGAGAGCCCAGAAATAAATGTGGCAGAAACAGTCTCAGAGGGGGTCATACCCCCATTGCCATGACCCCAGAGCTGGAAATGGGGGCGGAGCTGGAAATGGGGATGAAGCATGGGGAGGCCCCCTACTCCACCTCCTGCCCATAATTCATAGCCACTTCCAGACTCAAGAATTAGAAGTTCACTTGCATTGGCCAGGCCTTCGAGACATGACAGGTCATCCTGGCATTCTTGCTGAGCTGGCCCTCGATGACTCAAGACTGAACCCGGGTCTCAGTTTACCCCTCAACAGAAGGACAGAATGGGCCAGCCCAGTCTGTGTCACTCAGTGCCTGAAAGCAGAATGTTTCCCTTTGAGTCCTCCTCCCACCGTTTGGATTATTCTGCTCTCTTAGCTGCCCGGCTCAGCCTCTGGCGGCAAAGGGACACCTGAGGACACAGCTGACACCCCTGCCCGCCTGGAGACTCAGGGAGCAGGCCTTGGGGAGCAGGCCTTGGGGCTCTGCGGAAGCTCGGGGCGCTCTTTCCCAGGGCCCTGCCTGAGATGGATTTATGGTTTGGCCTACAATGTGGTGAACTGCTAAATATGCTGATTATGGGTATAAATCCGGGGGTGGCGGGAAAGGCAGCCAGGCGGGGTGGGGGTGCGGGAGGGCGTGCTGGAGGTCTGGCCGCAGGACCATGTGCGCGGGTGGGGCCCGGCTGCGCCAGATGGGGCTGCAGATGTGCCCGGGGCGAGCGCTTGGGAGGGGCGGCAGCACCACAGCTCCCTTCCCACCTCTGCGGCCTCTTCGGGGCCTCCAGGCCCGGCCACTGAGCTCCTCCCCAGGCGGCGGCCACCGAACCCGCCCCACTGGCGCCTCTGAGTGTCTGGGGCAATGGGAGAGGTGGGTGGAACGGAGGAGGGACGTGTTCACTGCTCAGACGGGGAAGTCGAGGCACAAAGATGTGGAGGTAGGTACCCCAGGTCCCAGCAGCTTAGTGACCAGGTCTGAAACCTAAGGCTGGTCTCTTGGCTCTTGGTCAGGTGGATCAAGAGGGTGACTCAGGCCGTGGGAGCTCAGCCTACACACCGAACAACCCAGGGGGCCCTCGCCGTCACACACACGGGGAGCAGGAGACACCCTGCCTGAGGGCGCCGGCTCCGGTGCAGTGGAGTCGGGGTGTGACCACAGGGCTGGCCATCGCCATGAGACTGGTGTGACCTTCTCCGCAGAACCGGATGGGGAGGCCTCGGGGAGGATAGGGGAGCCTAGGAACGCAGGACGCCTTCCTTAGATTAGCTAGAAATTTCATGGAAAACAGAGCCAGGTCGCCAGAGGGAGGAGGAGGCAGGATGTCATCCTATTTTAGGGAAAGATTAGAACGAGGAAGGTAGAGAAGGTCCTACAGTCCCAAAGTGGGGACTGTATGAGGAAGGGTGTCATCCTTCCTATTTTTTTTTTTTACTTGGGGGAAACAAGGCACAGAGCAGAGCCGTCATTCATTCACTCAAGGAATTCAGCAGTTGGGTCGACTCATCGCAGAGGGCCTGGTATCGTGGTTCCTTCCCGGGGTGGCTGGAGGGAACGAGTGGGGCAGAGGGCTGGAACCCAAAGCCTCTCTTGTCCTTGGCAAAGCTGCAACTTTGGCCAAAGTGTCCCCTCCTCGGCCAGACCCTGTGGCTCCCTGAGGATTGTTCAGATGAGGGGTGACAGGGGCTCCCTCCCCATCCAGGCAACCCACCTCCTTCCTGCTGGAGTCCCAAACCCTGGGAGCCCCACCCCATGCAGAGGAGACTGGCCAATGAACGTGGCTCTTTCCAGCTCCCTGTCTCTGGGTCCTGGTCCTCCATGCACTTGGTCTAATGGGGACCCAGAGGGCAGCAGGGAAGGCAGGGACTGGGAGTGACTGGGGGTTAGGGTGAGCGGACAAATCCACCACCAGGACATGAGGATTGGACTCGGAGACACTGGGACCCCGGGAAACAGACCCCACTCAGGTGTCTGAGTCCACAGGCTGTTTCCCAGACCCCAGGGGCTTCCCTCAGGGACAAATGGTAGCGCTCAGAACCTGCGTGGTCCGGGTGGACGCGGAATCCATCATCGCGTACAGCCGGGCTGCCAGGGGAAGGGTCACTGCGGGGCCTGTGCCCGACCCGCTCTCCCTCCCCACCCCTCCTCGCAGCAGGGCTCTGCCCCGAGGGGCTTCTCTGCTGCCCACTCCTGGATCATCATAACCTGCCTGTCAAGACTCCTGCCCACGTGGGGCTTCTGGGGAGACATTCTCAAGGGTGGAAGACACTAACCATGAACCCGGAGTCTGACAGCCCAGGTCTGAATCTGAGTCTCTTGTTAGCTGTGTGACCTTGGCCAAGTAACTTAATCTCTCTGACTCTGGAGAGTAAGGTTGCCGGGGGCATAGCAGGTGTTCCTTAAAATGCCCCCCCACCTTTGTTTCTCCTTTCTCTGCTGCCGGGCTCTTTGCACTGCCAACATCCCACAGGCTCCATCCCTCCCCCCCTTGCTTCTTCCCTAGCGATGATGACGACGATGACGAGGCCTTGGGGAAGGGCCTAGCAGCAGCAGCGCCTCCAGGCCCTGGGCTGGCCCTTCCCATCAGAGCTGCAGAAACTGGAACAGAGAGGTGAAGATACTTTCTCAAGGCCACGCACAACGGAGAGACCAAGGGCAGGGGACCAAGTCCCCAAGGCTTTGTCTTTCCAGTCTACTTTGCCATCAGCCTCTTCTAATGAATCATAGACTTCAGACTCAAAAGATGGATAGGGCAGGGGGTGGGGTGGGCCCTGCCTGGGGGTGCTGGAGATAAGGGCGCATGGTTGGTGGGGCCTGAGGAAGGGAAGGGGGATTCAGCCGTGGGAGGGGGACTCCGAGGGCAGGGGGGACGGTCTGCACCCTGCTCCCGTGTGACTCCTAGGCTGGGGGCCTCTAGGGGCAGAGGGAAGGGAAGGGCCAGGGAAGGGCCAGAGGTGAGCCCGCATCCCGCATCCTGGGCATCCTGGGCAGCGGGGAACCCAGCTCTCTGCTCCCGGGAAGGCACGGGTTTCTGCTTCACTTTGGGGGAAGCTGAACACCAATGTCCAACCTACTCCTGTGTTATCAGAGGAATCTTCCGGCGAAAGCTCTGAACTTCAGAAAGTTTTACCCACCCACCCCCACCCCCCCACCTCTCCAGCTAGCTACAATAAGAGGGCTTTGATTCTGGGGGAGAAAAAAAAAACAACACAAGAAAACCAACATTCCCCCTCCCCCTACCATGTCATTTTATTGAATTCAGCAGAGCCTTTTATTTCTAATTCAGGAAGTGTCCTGACAATAAAGACATCATCCATATATTAACTCACTTCTTTAAAATTTCCATGTACATTCTGGAGAGAGACTCTGCAAATGGAAAACACCGCTGCAATAAAGTGAGCGGCATGGCCCCGCTGTCACTGCTTTCATGGTTGGGCTGTGACAGGGAGGGAGTGCCAGGGGAGGAAAGCGAGGGGGGGCGTAACCAACCAGCTGGGAAGGGCAGACCCTCAGGTCAAGGCGCTCCTTCTAGAGCGGCCTCCCTGACTGGGCATTGCTTCGCTTTCATCTGTTTTTGCAAAGACATTACAAGAAGCAATGGCTGTTCGCTAGGGCCCTTGGCCATGCTTGTGACACTATTTACAACGCCACAGGAGGACATTCTGGCTCATTCCGTGACGTCCAACGGTCACCGATACCTGTAAAGCCTTTTATTGCACACAGGGGGCTGTGTTAGGATTTATTTGCAGGACCTCGTTCAGTTCCAGCCTCGTAGCACACTCTGGAGGAGGGGGGTCTCTCCCCATCTTGCAGGTGAGGAAAACTGAGGCTTGTCCAATGTCACACAGGTAGAAGGCAACGAATCAAGATGGTGCCCGAGGGCTCTGACCCCACACTTCCAGCTGAGACAAAGGCTCTGGTTCTTGGGGGGCAGTCCAGCCCGACACCTCCCCGCTTTTACTTTCAGCGTCCGTGTTAGACTTCTTAGTTGGAAGAAATAAATTCCTTAGGGAATATGTTCATCCATTCATTCATTCGTTCGTTCAATAGAAACTTATGGAGACTCTTCTAGAAGCTAACGCTTAGTGCTGGTGCTGGGATCGAGCAATAAAAACAGCAGGGCCCTCAGCCTCGTTGATGTTCAGAGGTCAGGCCCCTCTCCCCTGCCGCCCCCACGGTCCCTCCTCCCTGGAGAAGGGGCAGCTGATGTGTCTCAGGTTGCTCACCCACCCACTAGGAACAGCCCGCAGCCAGGCCTGGGACCCACACGGTTCCCCCTCACTCCTTCCCCACCACCCGCCCTGGGCCTCTGCCCCAGATCTGTATGGTTTGGGCTTTGCCTGGGACAGGCCAGGGGCAAGGGAGCCCCCCGGGGAGCCCGGATCAGCAGCCATGAGGGGCGGGGGGAGGAGAGGGGGCAAGCAGAGGTGTGTTTTGAAATCTGCTTCCTTTTGGCCACGCTTGAACTTCCAAGAGACTGGGTTTGACTGACAGGCTCAGAAAGGGAGCGCTGACTCCCCGTGGAGCCCGGAGCCCGGGGCAGATGGAGGGGCTCTGCGGGGGCTGGGGCCCCAGGGCCCTCATCCTCTGCCCTTCCTCCTCTGCTCTCAGCCGTGGGATCCTGGGGCCTGGGTGCCGGCTCTCTCGGCCCACGTAGGCCAGGGCAGGGGTGCAGGTCTTGGAGTCAGGAAAATCCCAGAATCACGGCAGAACTGAGTCCTTTCGAGCCAGTCTAACAACAGCAGCACCGCTAACAAGGATCCTCAGCATTTGTTGTGTGTCCGCTCTTCTCTCTTTACACACAAATGCTCATTAAATGCGTTCATCTGGGGCCCCCGGGTGGCTCAGTGAGCCAAATGCTCAGGGTTGAGCATCTGTTTTTGGCTCAGGTCATGATCCCGGGGTCCTGAGATCGAGCCCAGCATCAGGGTCCCTGCTCAGTGGGGAGCTTGCTCCTCCCTTCCGCTTGTGTTCTCTCTCTTATTCTCTCTCAATCTCTCTCTCTCTCAAATATGTAAAGTCTTAAAAAAAAATAAGTGAGCTTATAAATGAGCTTAAATCCATGCCCAGTGCCTTGTAATACTACATATTTGTGAGCAGATAAGAGAGTTGGGGCTTGGGCCTGCCATTTGTCTGTTCACTCTCAGATATGTCCCCTACTCTCCATCCTACTCTGTGTCTCAGGGCTGAGCCTGCCGAACTACATCTCTCCCAGGTTCCCTTGCCACTGTCACCTGGGCCAGTGGGAAGAACAGGTTGGGAACCAGAGGGCAGGAGCCAGGGTACTTTATCCCCAACCCCCTGCTTTCATGGCATCTTGGGCAGTGGCTGGGTCACTTCTATGGTTCCAGGTCCCGGAGACAGGCCCTCCTTCCAAGTCTCAGCTCTTGTGGGCAGCCCCTGTACTACTACGGTCCAAGTCCCTACCAATAATCCTGACTCCCAGGCTCTGTCGTCATCATTCGTCTCTGGTCCCCTGGACCTCAGGAAGTATCGGTCTCCTGTCCCTCCTTGTCAGTGCCATGCCTCACCATCCTGCTCAGGCCTCTTCCAGCATCTTCAGAACGAGTGCCCTGTATTACATTCCCTCCATTGAAATACCTGTTCTGGTTTCCTAATTGGATCTCATAGAACCTCCTACTGCATGCCCCGCTCAGGTGCCTGCCTTAGAATCTAGTGGGGAAGGAGGGCGTTCATCCAATCACCCCATAAATACATGTATGATTACAGACAGCAGTCACTGCTCTGAAGGATAGGGTCTGTGGAGAAAGGGCCCACGGAGGGGGGCATGGAGCTCACCCTGGGCTCAGGCAGGCTGCCCCAAGGAAGGGATGTGTGTTCCAGGCTCCACAGTAGATGCTTTCCACAGACTAGTTCTTATCCTCATGGCAGCTCTACAGGGTAAGGGACAGCCTTCCACTCTGGGCTGGGACCGGGACCTGAGTTGGCCTGCTCTTTGCGTGGCCGCACCCTGCCTGATGTCTGGAACTGACATTTCGCAGAGGCCAGAATAGGCCTGGGGAAGGACAGTAACTTCCCGGGGCTCAGCGAACTAGGAGAAGCCAGGTCACCTGGCCCCGGGGTCTGCCCTGCGAGATGTTCCACATCACTGCTCAGCTGCCGACTCAGCGCTTCCTCTCCATCCCTCCTCCCCCTCCCCCAGCTCCCCTCCAACCCCCAGGCAGAGGCAGCGTCAGAAACCACAGCTCTGGGCCCGCTGCCAGAGCCTGCCCCTCGGCCACCCCTTCCCACTGTCCTGAGTTTCTGGAACAAGCTCTCTGTCTTGAGGGGAAAGCTTTTGCAGCCCTCCTGAGGCTGTCTCTGTGTGTGTGTGTGTGTGTGTGTGTGTGTGTGTGTACACTTTCCTGGGGCATGTCTCCCCAGGATAGGGGGTAGAGGGGCAAGCAGGGCCCTTTTCAAGACCAAGGAGCTCCCAACCCACACTGTGAGTCAACCCCCTGAAATTGATTACTGCAAGTATGGGCATGACCTCCTCTGCAGAAAGTGGATGGGAGTTAGGGAATGTGTGGGGAGGGGGGTCCTGAGGGCTTTTCAGGGCAGAGCAGCCCCTGGCAGGCATTAGGGGCATGGGGAACAGCCAATGGCTTTCTGGCTAGGAGCCAGCAAGGACAGAGAGCAGGCCCAGAGAGAGCCAAAGAGGCAAGACTCCAGGACATCTGGGCTGGGGGAAGGTGCAAAATATTCGTGCAGGAGGTGAAGGCCTGGCTGTGCACGGCCCTGAGGTCTCTGACGGGAAGTTAAGGCCTCTGGGAACGGAGAGCTTGGCTGGGAATGGGCTGGGGGAGGAGCCTCAGCCTTGGAGAGAAGCTGGCTGACGCCTCCTCAAGCAGATGGGGACACTGAGGCTGAGCGGCAGATATGGTCCAGCGAGAGACCGGAAAGGGACTAACGCTCAGTGCTTTCGACTTTTCACCCCATCATTCCTAAATTGAAGCCAACCAGGACCCACTTCTTTAAACTCCTGAACGCCTTGGCTCAATTTTTCATGGGACACGAGAGGCAGCACTGGGTTATGATGCCAGGATGTGCGACACTCTCACCACAGGTCAGCTCTCGTCTTAAAAAAAAAAACCCCACAGCTGTCATTCCATGTGTCCTCACCATTGCCCCGCAGGGTAGCTGCTCCATTCATCCCCGTTTTGCAGATGAGGAAAACCGAGAAGAAGAGAGGTTAAACGCTTGCCCACAATCACTCATGCAGCAGGTGGCAGCTCTAGGATTTACTCCAAAGATCTACAGTCCTTCGTGGTGGCACCAGGGCTTGCTGAAAGATGCCACCCCCCTCAAGTGCCATTCTGGCAGCCTCCAGGGACCTTCCTTTTTTTTTTAATTTATTTTTTATTGGTGTTCAATTTACTAACATACAGAATAACCCCCAGTGCCCGTCACCCATTCACTCCCACCGCCCGCCCTTCTCTCCTTCCACCACCTCCAGGGACCCTCCTGTTCGAGAACATCAAGAGGGGCCTGATCAGTTCTCTTGGGCATCCTGGCCTCTGCACAGGAGGCTCTTCTTTGCCTCCTCTCATTCACCCATTCATCATTCATTCAACAGGCATTTATTGAGCACTTACTACCTGCCAGGTGGTGAAGACCGGGCACCAGAAAACCTCATCTCCACTCTCGTGGCACCTCGTCCTTGTAGGAAACACAGTAGATAAAAAAATACACAGCACCAAACACACATGCTGCTATTAAGTAATCAAGAAACGAGATGGTGATTGACAGGGTGGGATTTTAGGCCTGGAGGTCAGGGAAAGTCTCTCTGAGGAGGTGACATTTGAGCAGAACAGTGAGGCAAGTGATGTGTCAAGGCGGGAGTTCGTCATTCTCTCGTGATCTGTCTAAAGTCCATCTTTCCTGCCAGACTGTTGCTCTATGAAAACTGTCTTGTTCAGGACGGCAGCCTCTCGATGCTCAGAACAGCGCCTCACACAGTAGGCGTCCCACCAGCCCTGCCCTGCACACAGTGGGTGAATGGGCGAATGGGTGAAAAAATGGGTGACAGAGACAGACCCAACTTCTGACCGTGCTCCTGTCCCAAAGAGGTTGCAGTCTTGCCAGTTTCCTCCTTCGAGCCTCCCTCCCTTCCTAAGTGGTGAGTGGACAGGATCTTGACTAATCTTCTGGGACAGGTGCTGAGAGTCCCAACTTGTCAACCGCAGGGAAGGGGAGGGCACAGGGGGGGCAGGCTGGAGGTGGAACCAGCTCGCCTGGCTTCACTCCTCCCCGACGGCCTTGATGGACCATCACCCACACCCCGGCTCGAAGCAGAGCCTCCACTGGGGATGCCGAGGTGGTGGGAGAAGGCTGCTTCCCGACAGCTGTGCTGACTCTGGAGCCACAGGCCGGGACAGGAAGGGGAATATGGCAGGGGCCCCACTGCCGGCGCAGAGGCCTGGGCTGAAGGTGGGCAGGAAGTCAGGCCCACTTGGGAGCATCCCGGACTCGGGAGGGAGCAGGCTGGCTGCCCGCCAGAGGATTTATCCCACCGAAGGGAACGATCCCTCCCAGAGTGGGGATGTGTTAGGGAAGGCCTGGACTTTAGAAGGTTCCTCTGTTTCCCCCCGGCTGGAAGGACCAGGGGTCCACTTGCAGAGTCCCCGCACGGCCCCGAGGTTGGTCCTCCTGAGCATGGGGTAGGAGGGAAACGTCCATTAGGCCTGGCTCAGCCACCCTCTGGCTGTGACCTTGGCGGGGGGCATGTCCCTTTCTGAATCTGTTTTTTCAATCTGTGAAATGGGTGATCATAATATGCTGACCTCACAGGATTGCTATGGGGACCAATGGGAGGACAGACGCCAAGTCAGACTGTCACGCAGATGAGCACCGTGGCGGTTGGGTGGCGACCTCAGAGGAAAAGAGAAACCTCTCCTTCCCCGTTTGCTGGTTAAGCCCCAGGCTGGTGCTTAGCTGAGTAGTCGGAGCACTGGTGTTTTGGACTCAGACAGACTCCGTTTGAATCATAGCTAATGGTTCTCTGAGCCTCAGTTTCCATTCCCGTCAAACACTTAGCACTGCCGCTGGCACCCAGCAAGAGCTCAGTAAATGGTAATTTGGTTAATGCCACTGAGTACATTCTGGAGATGTCAAGGTGAAGAAAAATGGGTTCCCGGCCCCTCAAGCTCATGGTCTCTTAAGGGACAAAGACCCAGTGATCGTGGAAGAGGCTGGGCCAGAGCCCTGAGAAGGAAGGGGCTCCAGGCTGCCTGGCCGGAGGCCTTCCCGGAGCAGGTGGCACAGACGCCACGGCTGCGAGGCTGGGTGGGACGTCTCCAGAGCAGCCCCCACTCTGGGCCGTCGGGCTTGCAAGGGAAAAGCACAGTGGCTGGAAGAGCCAGAGCGCTGGGGCAGCACAGGGGCAGGGGCAGAGGCTGGCGGAGGACGCACCACGGAGGGAGGCACCCGGAGGCCCGGGCCTCTCCACCCCCGAATCCTCAGGGACCTAAGGAAGGAGGCCAGGCCTCGCCCCCTCCCTCCGTGACCCGAGTCACCGCGGCCCCGCGGGGCCCGGCCCGGCTTCCCCTCGGCTGCGCAGGGCGGAAATCCAGCAGGGGCAGCCGGGCTGACATCAAACCCTCCCTCCGCAGGCCTGGCCGCGGCCCCTCTCCGGGCCTTAACGAAGCCATAAATCCCGGCCGGCGGCGGGAGGGGCGGGCCCCGCACATGTCCCGGCGGCCCGGACAGAGGCCGGCATCTCGCGCTGGCGGGGACCGAGCGCCCCGACACCCCATCACTCATCCCCCCACGCCCGGCCGCCCCCGCCTCGGCAGCAGCCCATCCATCTCCCCCGGAGGCTTTCAAGTCCAGCCTCGGGCCCTCTGCTTAGTGTTAAGATGAGCCCCGGCTCACGCGGACTGTTCTTATTTATCTTCGGGTCTGTCCCCTTGCGGCCATCACTCTGCGGGGCGGCCCCGGGTTCTCAGGACAGGCCCCCAGAATGCGCTGCTCCCCCGCCTTCCCCTCCCGCCCCCTCCTGGCAAGGCACAGAGAAGGCCTGCAGCCGCCCCGGGGCCCTTCTTGTTAGCCGCAGGCCATGCTGGCTGGACATTTTGGCCTCTAGCTCTTGGCAGCCTCACAAGAGCCCTTTGAAGCCCTAGCGGCTGTGTTGGATACTGGGGGACACTGAGGCACAGAGACGGAAGTCCCTCAGCTCAAGGGCCCCCTGGCTGCCAGCCTTTGGCCGCATCACACAGGGCCTTGTGGTGCCTTTGCATTGCTGCCCTGCAGGTTGGGGCAAATCAGTTGGAGTCGGGTGGCCTTTGCTAGTCTGGGAAGTCCTGCAGGCAAGGCTCGGGGTGCCTCGGACCCCCCCACCCATCCCCACCCCAATCACAGAATCCCAGACTCAGGCATGGGAAGGAATTCAGAGGGTTCGTTCTGGAGTCGGACAGGGCTGGAGCCCTGCCTCTCCCCTTCCCAACTCCTGACCTGGGGGGCACATGATGTCTCTGACTTCGGGTTCCTCCCATGCAAAATGAACACAAGTAGGCCCAGAAGGTGAGCTCCATGGTGGCCCGTGACCGCGTTTGCCCTCATCACCACCTCTCAGGGGCTTTAAGCAAGGGGTTCCGGGGAGGGGTGGTAGTGGTGGGGCCCGACAGATCCGAGGCCCTTACAGCTCCCCTCCTCGGGGACTCCTGTGGAGGTGGCTGGACTTCCCACAGCCCAGTGTGGACTTGGAGGTCATCTCACAGGATGACCACAGGCTTATTGGAGGGATAAGAAGGGGGAAATAAATTAATTATTACTTTAAAACAAAGTTTGTTCAAGAGATAAGATCTTTCAAAACACAGGATAGTCCAGCAGCCTGCCTGTGGGGAAAGGCCGGGAAAGCTCTAATTTGGTCCAGCCCCCAGCCCCATGCTGCTGCCCCAGCTCTGTGCCTGGTGTCGCTGTGATTACCCCTCCAGACGTCCTCTGAGGGTGGTCGCCTTCTGCAGGTGAGGGCATCGAGTCCTGAGGAGGTAGCCCGATTTGCCCGCAGTCACACCAGCTGAGAGAAGCCAATCTCTTCTCCGAAGTGGTGGGTAGAGGCCTTAGGGAGGAGGACGCTTGATCCCAGCCTGGCTCTGCCACCTGCTGCTGTGACATTTTGAGCAGACCACGTCTCCTCATCTGGTAAGAGGGTGTAAAACTGTTCGAGTGAGTCAAGGAGCAGTTCAGTAGGTGATTGGGCTCTTGGGCACATTTTCAGAGATGGGGCTTGGCGCGTCTTGACTGCCCAGGTTTGGGTGGGCGAGGTCTCACACCCAGTCCCACGCCCTCCGTCAACAGCCACTGATGTCTCTTCCCAGAGCCTGGATAAGAGGGTGAGGTGGAGTTTTCCAGAACAGGAGGCTTTGTCCTCTGCTGCTGCCCAGATGTGGTCTTCTCCTCCGTCACAGGTGTGCTGAAGATGCTCAGGTCTTTGATTCTCTGGTTATAATCCCCTTTGACCTTGGGGCGAGGGGAAGGTTAGGAAAGGGAGGTGAAAGAAAACTGGCAAGTTCATTGTCAGGCAGCACAGACACACAGGCCTCTGGTCCAGAAAAAATGGGTGAGAAAGAAGGTGAACAGGTGATCCATTAGGACCTGTCCTGCTAAGGGCTTTTTGAGGCTAGGGCAGAAGGCAGGTGACTCTGTGCTCCTTCCACCTGGAGGTTTGCAGCCCCCATAAAGTCAGAGCAGGGGAGACAAAGAGAAAGAAAGTGACTCGTCCAAGACCACACAGGATGTGCATGGTGAATCCCGGGAGGACGCAGGGGTGCCCACCCCCACCCAGGGCTCCCCTGCTACACCACGTCGTGTCCAGCATGGAGCCCAGCTGCTGCAGGAATATAAGAAAGCTGTGAAACTCCCTTCTCCTCCCTCCCCTCCCTCTTTCTTTCCTTCATCCTTTCTTTTCTCCTTCCTCTTCTCCTTTGTCCACCCTGCCTCTCTCCTTCCATACGCACCCACACCATATGTCTGCTCTGGGCCAGGCCCTGCCCCAGATCCAGGGCCACCAAGCTGGGCTGACCACATCCCCATCCTCTGGTGGCTCTCAGACAGGTGGGTAAGATCCCCTCTGGAGGCCCTGGACCCTGACTGGACCCCCAGGAGTCCCTCTTTCCCTGCACACCATGCCCAGGATGGGAAGGAGTTAAAAACCACAGGGGCCCCTGTGGGCCTGAGCAGGCCCCCTCTGGGCCATTCCCCTGCCCAGCCAGCCAGGCTGCTTCTGGGCCTTGCTGTGTTTCTTTCTCTCTTCCTCCTCACTCCTTTTTTTTTTTTTTCTTTTTAAGAAACATATGTCACTCGCCATAACTCATGTGCTTATTATAATCATGACCATATGCTTAATGGGATGTAATAGAACCACTGCTAACCTGGCCCCTGCTCACAAATCTCTCTCCCCAGCCCGCTCCCACTCTGCTGGCCAGCCCGCCTGCCCGCCTGCCCCTGAGCTACTCCAACGTGTTTTCATGGCAAGACTGAACCGAAGAAAGGGAGAGAAAAGGGGGAGTGAATGCTATCATTCACTTTGCGTTGAGTGGTTCATTCATGGTTCATCCACCCACTATTTGCTGAATGCTCTCTATACGCCAAGGACCGAAGAGGCAACACTGAGTGAGGACTGTCACGGCCTCTGTCCTCTGGTGGGAAAGGTAGATGTCTTGGGGACGCCTGAGTGGCTCAGTGGTGGAACGTCTGCCTTCGGCTCAGGTCGTGATCCCGGAGTCCTGGGATCGAGTCCCACATCGGGCTCCCTGCAGGGAGCCTGCTTCTCCCTCTGCCTGTGTCTCTGCCTCTCTCTCTGTGTCTCTCATGAATAAATAAATAAAATCTTAAAAAGAAGGAAAGAGGGATCCCTGGGTGGCGCAGCGGTTTGGCGCCTGCCTTTGGCCCAGGGCGCGATCCTGGAGACCCGGGATCGAATCCCACGTCGGGCTTCCGGTGCATGGAGCCTGCTTCTCCCTCTGCTTGTGTCTCTGCCTCTCTCTCTCTCTCACTGTGTGCCTATCATAAATAAATAAAAAATTTAAAAAAAAAAAGAAGGAAAGAAAGATGTCTTGTCTCGTATACAGGTAATTAAACAGCCAGTTACAGAGGAGACAGCATTACAGCGAGGCCCATAAGACGTTGCCTTCAAGAGGAGAACCCAGGTGCCTGATGCAGCCTGTATTTTACTCCATTCCTGGTAGGTCCTCGATGAGGATTTGTTCCATGAGTGACCGAGTGTATGAACGAATGAATGAATGAGTTGTAGGTCAGAAAATGCTTTCCTGAAGAACAGACATTACGTTCTAAAATAATCTCTCCAAAGTGAAGTGGGGTGAAGAGGATTCACGGGGGTACCTGAGAAGAGCAAAACTTCTCTTTGTTTTTATTTCTCCATCTTAAAAATGAGAAGCTGACATTTTCTGTGCATGTAATATACAGACTGAGAGTAGAACACGTGATATGTGTATGAAATTCATCAATAAAAAAAAAAAGAAATTCATCAACAGCTGTACGTCTGGGGCGGGAGGTGTGCCCAGTGTTTTTACCGCATGATCGAGACCTCCCAGTCCGCTCCGGCTGCCCTAACAGAACGGCCATGGGCTGGGGACTTAGGCTATTTCTCACGGTTCTGGAGGCCGGGGAGCCTAAGATCAAGGTGTCGCCAGGACGGTTCCTGGTGAGAGCTGTCTTCCCACCTTGCAGACACCTGCCTTCTCCCTGTGTCCTCACCTGGCCTTGTGTGGGTGCGGAGGCGCCAGAGCAGGGAGTAGAGACAGCTGTCTCCATCTCCTCCTCTTCTCCCATCCTACTGGGTCAGGACCTCATCCTCATGACCTCATTTAACCTTAATTGCCTCCTAAATGCCCTGACTGTGAATACGGTCACGCTGGGGGTTAGGACTTCAACATAGGCATCGGGGAAGGATGGTAGGGTGAAGCTCTAGGCGAAGGTACCAGACGGGCTGGGGGAACCCACCTTCTAGAAGCAGCAGCCCTGACATGGGAAGGAGTCTGGGGATATGAGGAACAAAATCCCTGCCTCTCCCTTCTCCATCCTGAGAAGGGCATTTCTCCCAACGAGTCTGACTTCATGCCAGGGTGAGTCTAATACCTTTTCAGGTGTGTGGAAAACATGGGCGGGGGAGGCTAGATAGATGAGAGTCCACGCCTGTGGTGGTTCCTGGACAGCAGGGTGGCTCAGTGGAGGTAATAATAATATAAAAATGGTGTGTAGGTGGGACCCCTGGGTGGCTCAGTGGTTGAGCATCTGCCTTTGGCATGATACTGGGGTCCCAGGATCAAGTCCTGCATCAGGCTCCCCGCAGGGAGACCGCTTCTCCCTCTGCCTATGTCTCTGCCTCTTTCTCTGTCTCTCATGAATAAATAAATAAAATATTTTTTAAAAACACAGAAACAAACAAATAAAACCCCAAATCATGCTCAATTCTTGAGCAGCTCCTCATTGCAATTAGTCCAAAACCCAAACTCCCTACCAGGGTCACCCAAAACCTCTGTGGTCTGAGCCTTTCCCTCTCCACATCTCATCTTGTACAACCCTGCCCCCTTTGTTTGATAAGTTGCAAAAACACTTACATTCATTCATTCATTCATTCATTCAACAAATGTTTAGTGAGGACCTGCTAGACATCAGACACTTTTATAAGCTCTTGGAGTACAGTAGGGAACAAACACATGAAAACTCCTGCCCTGACAGAGCTTACATTTTTAATGGAAGGGAGGCAATATTACAAATACACAAACACATATAACATGTTGGATTGTGGTAAGTGCTATAAAAAGAAAGCAGAACAAGGGATAGAGCATGAAAGGGGAGAATATTTTGGACAGGGTGACCCAAGGAGACCCAAGGAAGCAGTGCCATTTGGGCAGAGATCAGAGTGAAATGAGGGCATGATCCTCCAGGACGGAAGGAAGCAGAGCTCTCCAGGAAGATATAACAGCAAGTGCAAAGGCCCTGTGGTAGGAGCATGCAAGTTCCTTATGCAAATAAGTACAAGTACTTTGCATAAGTTCTGATGCAAATAAATACAAGAAGGCCTGTGTGGCAAAAGTGAAGTCATAAGAGGTGGCCAGAAGCTAACTCTTGCAGGGGCAGTTGGTCATGGTAGGGACTTTGGGTGTACTTTGAATGTGGTGGGAGCTCTGGGGGTTTCGGCTGGGGAGTGACACACTCATCTTTACATTTTAAAAGGATTACTCCGTGTGCTGTCTTCCAGTGGGATAAACCATGGGGAGGCCTTGTAAATGAATAATCTGGGCAGGACCTGAGCTAGAGAGGGGAGATGAGGGAGGGAGGAGCGGGAGGGGCATTCTTGGCATCAGGAGAATGGAGAATGGAGCTTTTTGCCGTGGGTGTTTGCTGGGGCATGCCCTGGGACATTACACCTACACAACATTTTTTTAAAGATTTTATTTATTTATTCATGAGAGACGCAAAGAGAGGCAGAGACACAGGCAGGGGGAGAAGCATGTTCCCTGCAGGGAGCCCAATGCGGGACTCGATCCCAGGACCGCGGGCGGATGCTCCACCACTGAGCCTCCCAGGCGTCCCTTTTGTTTGTGTTTTGACGACCACTCCCCTTAGGCGTGCTTGGGCAGGATAAAAGGGAAGATTTTTTGACTATGGAGTTAGAAGAATCTAGTAGGATTATGAGAAAGCCACAATCCCAATCTCAGTCTCCTCATCCATCCTCTCCTTCTTCGTCCCCTCTAGGATTTCTCTAAGACCTCTTTTCGGTTTACACACACACACACACACACACACACACACACACAGGGATAAATGTAAGGGTTGTAAAATCACCATCTGCCCCGTCCAGCCCTCCGGGCTTTTCCTATCTGTTCCCTGCGTGTCTTCCCCGTTCCCGAGTGTGCGAGAAGAGGGTCCAGCCCTGATTTATGCTGCTGACAGAACATCTAATGAATTGAAGACATAAAAGTGTACGGGGCTCCCCCTGGGATAAATCCATTCTGGATTCAGGCCTCTGAGTGGGGCACGTGGCCGTGCTGACAGCCCAGTGTCCGTGATGGATGTGGCTCTGGACGCCCAGCTCAGGGCACCGAGGAGCTCGCTGGGGGTGGTCATGGGAGGAGCCGATGGAGACTCAGGAAGGCTCTAAAACATCCTAACCTTGTAGCAGAAGGAGCTTAAGTCAAATCCAAAACGGAGATTCCAAGCACGTGTGGGGTGCGTGCAGGGCCAATTGCACCGCGCGGGGAGTGGGGCGTGGAGAAGGTGAGGCAGGGACCTTGGTCCTAGCCCTAGCTTTGCCGCTAAGAGCAACCGTGCACCACCCCCAGCAGGCACCTATGTCCACTCAGAAAATAAGGTTTATTTGGGTTTTTTTTAGATTTTATTTATTTATTCATAAGAGACACAGAGAGAGGCAGAGGCATACGCAGAGGGAGAAGCAGGTTCCCTGCAGGAACCCCAATGCAGGACTCAATCCCAGGACCCCGGGATCATGTGCGCGCTGAGCTAAAGGCAGATGCTCAACCACTGAGCCACCCAGGCATCCCATAAAATAAGATTTTAAATGACTGAAGATGTCAATGCCTACAGAAGCCCAGGACACATGTTGCATAAATGACAGAAGTAAGCTGGGTAGGAGCTGTAGAAGAACGGAGAACCTTTGCCCTGTTTGTAAGAAGCAGCCACCACTCAGCTCCAACCAATGGGATCATTGTCAGAGTTGGTCCTGGAAGAGGGGGGCGGAGGGGGCAGCTCTTCTGATTATTGAAGAGAAGTCGGAAAGCGGGATTCATTCCTCTGTGGAATCGCCCCCTTTAAAAATGCTGACAGTTGCTTAAAATTGAATTTTAAATGATGCTGGCTGAAACCAGCCTATGGGCCACCTGTTTGAAACCTCTCAATGAGACAATCGCTCAGGGTCCCATCTCATCTCATTTTAACTCCATGAATTCAACAACCGTTTCCCAAAAACCCAAGATGTGTCAGGTACTGTGTGGACACTACAGATGCAGACAAAACCAACATGGGCTCAACACTCAACAACTATTTACTGGGTAAATAGGGATCTAGGGTAGGGCAGGGTGAAGGAGGGCTCAGAGAGCTGAGGGTCAGGGCACAATTGGAGAAATAGGCCAGAGGGGTCAAGAGAAGGCAGGACTGGAGCCGGGGTTCCAGGCAGGCAGTGGCAGACCGCAAGTGGCTGGAAGGCCTGGTGGTGGAAGGAGCTTTGTCCTACAGGTCACGGCACTTTGTAGCTGGGGTGGGAGGGTCATCTACATGGGAAAGGGCCCTCTGCTGGCCATATGCACGGTGGGTAGAGGAGCAACCAAGGAGGCCATATAGGGGACCATCTTAAGACCCAGGGAGAGTTGATATGGCCTTGGACAGAGGCAGAGGCAGAGGGGAAGCAAAGGATGGGGCACTGACCCACAGGCTGATGCCACCTACACAGAGCTCCTGGAGTAGCTACTTTAAACAGAGGAGGGCTGGAGACCCAGGCTCAGAGGCCCTGCCGTGAGGACCCATGCTCTCAATCACGCTGGGGAACTGATCCGTGGAGACACCGCCACGTTCCCTGAGAAGACAGTTGCCACAAGCTGCCTTCGGACACCAAGTTACTGAGAAAGTGGGGATGGTCGTTATCGCTCCGCTGGGATCGTTTTGAGGTCCAGAGGCAATCCTGTCTGTAAGGCGCTCAGCGCAGCACCCCAGTGCCTGGCACACAACCGCTCAGGAAATGACCGCTGTCACCGTGGTCTTCAGCATCCTTGTCGTCATCACGGCTACTCTCCGATTATCCGTCCCGCCGAGCCGGTTAGCCTTGCTGCTGAGGGCAGGTCCCTGTGCCATGCTCGCGCGTCCTCAGCCCTCCTCTGCACGTTCCAGGGGCTCTGCATCCAAAGTGTCAGTCAGCGTCTGGTACGAAACGCGTCCTGCATCACTGAATGGCCGGGTGCGAGGATGAAGGGCAGACGGAGCGAGTTAGCTATGTCGAATGTGTTCTCTTCGGTTGAACGACCACTCTCCTTTTTCATTCGCTTTGACCGCACTCCAGACAAAGGGAGAACAGATGTCCCCTTAGTCATACCAAGGATGTCCCAGAATTGGCGAGACACCATCTGTGGCCAGCCCCGTGTCTCCCACTGGGAAAGAGGGATTCCAGATGTTTCTGAGGAGCTGGATGCTCCGCGGGTAGAGAGGAGAGGTGGGGGTCCCTGAATGTCAGCTGAGGTTGCGGACGTGAGCGCAAGAGTGCGCTGGGGGGCCCGCCCTGGGAAGGTGCTGGCTGCCCCGTGTTGCCCCGAGGCCGCCCCTCCCCGCCACCTCTCGTCGTGGGGACATGTCGGAGGCAGTCAGGACCCACCAAATATTCCAAGTGCTTCTCCCGTCTCCCAGACTCCCTTGCAGCTGGGATGAGGCCGCCGGACTCTTTGGGGCCAGTGCGCGCTGCACGAAAACTGTGCCGTCCCTTCCAGGCAAAGGCAGTCGGAGCCGGTATGCGCTCCCTCAGTTTCTCTCCCCTGCCTCCGGACCTTGGCGGCCACATGTTCCAGATGAAGCAGCTGACATACAGCAGACATGATGTGAGCCAGAAATACATTGTTGATGTGCTAAAGCCACCAAGATGTCAGGCTTTATCGGCGACCAGCGTAGCCAAACCTCACGGAGTGGTAGCTGCACATTTAAATACGTCTCCTAGGTTTTTCAGAGATACTCAAGGGCTCTGCTCTTATTTACCAATATGAAAGCTAACTGCAAGGACTCTCGGGACCTTATAGTTCACTGTCCCCTTTACATGGATGGAGAAACTGAGGCAGGCCCGGGGAGTAGAAGCCACATGCTCCTCCCCACCATGTATGCTTTCTCCCCTCGAGGAGGCTTGGTGTCCCTCCTTAGGTTGGGAGGCCTCAGCTGGCACTGGCCCGAGGGCAGGGGTTGACAGAGTTCAGTGTATTCATTAAACCGGTGTTTATTGCACACCCACCCCCCCTTCGTGAAAATGACACATTCCCTGCCCCTGGGAGTGGACATTCTGGTAGGAGAACGGCCTTGAAACAGTGGGTTATCTGCAACTGCGATGACTGTTGGTGAGATACACAGGGTGGCGCGGGAGCAAATTAGCTCCTCCGGGGTAGGGCGGTAAGAAGGCCCTGTTACATAGGATTCAATCAGGTGGGAAGGAGGCAGGAGAGGTGCTCTCAGTGGGGGGAACCGTATGTGCAAAGGCCCTGTGAGAGAAAGGAGCTTGGGGAGTTTGAGGAGTTGAAAGAAGGCCCGGGGTACAGGTGGGGGGGGGGGGAGAGGAGGAGAGAGAAAAAGAGAGAGACAGGTGAGAGAGATGAGACAAGATAAGAGCCTGGTCATCACAGAACCATGTCATGGATTTGGGACTTCATTATTTTTATCCTGAAAGCCCCTGAAGGACTTGAGACAGAGCCAGTGACTTTTAGACTGATGACTATGTCTGCTCCGTGGAGAACTGATAGTGACGAAGCAGGAAGACCATCTGGAGGCCACTGTGGCTGGAGTGAGCCAAGGGAGAGCTGGGCCTTTGATTAAGGTGGTGACAGGGGGGATGGAGAGAAGAGGATGGATTCAGGACGTATTTTGAGGGCTGAATGGGAGGACCTTGGTGATATGTTGGATGTGGGTCTTTGTGAGGGCTGGGGGAACAGTTGTCAAATTCGTGTCTTGGGCAACAGAGGGATGGTACCAATTTCTAAGACGGGGAAGACTAAGTTTATGGGGTAAGTCGTGTATTACTGGATGTGGGCTGGAGAGGTGCAAGCAGCAGGGATGGGGGGCTCTAGATGAGAACTCTCTACCTTGTAGGCAGGTGGCAGGGCTGCCTGTTGTGTAAGCCAATACCCAGTCTCCTCTTCCTCCCTGATTCTTAGCTGATACGTAACCACCTGAAATAAAGAGTATATTTCCCAGAATTCCTGCTAATAAGAGCAAAAATGTTGTGTTGACTACTAGACAGTGCCCCAAACAGGAGAAAGGCTGCCTGCCTTTGTGTTTAATTCATCCTTCTGTGTAACTGGGAACTGGACTTGATGCCTAGAGTTCCAGCAGCCACATTGGATCATGAGGAGAGAAGTCACGTGCTGAGAATGTGGAGTAGCAACGTGGAAGGAGCGGGGGACGTGACGCTGCGTAGAGCCATGCCAGCCCCAAACTACATACCTCTAGACTTTGCCATGCACCTGACCTAGTCTTAAGATTAGAGAATCTGACCCCTGTGACTATCCATCTGTCCTCACCTCCTACCCCTGTCCCTCACCCTATGCCAGCATTAGTGGTTTTTCTGTTCCTCTGATGCGCCAAACTTGTTCCCACTTGGGGACTTTGCATTTGCTGTTCCTTGAGCTTAGGATGCTGTTCCTCTGGCCATTGGCTCCACTCAAACATCCCCTCTTCAGACCTGATCACCTTCCTCTTGAAGGTCCTTCCCCTAAGGTTTTCTTGGCCGCACCATCTCGTTTCTCATGGTCTGAGTAATTTGCTTCTTTGTGTGTTTATGTGGGACTCACTGCTCCTTCCCACTGGAATAGGTACTCTACAAGAGCAGAGAGACCTGCTTTTCATCCCCCTGCGTCTCCCAAGACTAAACAAAAAGTAGCACACACTACAGGCTTAATTATTGACTAACGCAAGGAGCTAGAGAAGGTGCCTCATTTTACCAAGACTGTTGAGGCAGAAAAGGAAACTGACTTGACCAAGGTCTCCATTCAGGAGAAGGACCTGACCTTCCGATTTCCAGGCCTCCAAGCACCCAGTGGAGAGTGTGGCCCGTGACATTCCACCAGCCGGGCTGGCCTGGCCGGGCTCCTGTGACGCCAGAACACGGTCCCAAAGGCCTCCGCCCCCTCCCCATCCAGCCCAGCCTTTCCCTGCTCGGCCTTTGTGGGAACAGGGCAGGGAGAAAGGAGCCCTGCTGCGGATGGGCCTTGAGCCACATCTGGAATTAAAGAGCTGAAAACCCGGCTCAGTGCTGATCAGGCTTCACTGACAGGAGATGAAAGTCCTGAGGCCAGTACCTCTCCGCGCTCCAGTTTGCACTGTTTTACGAGGTGTGATACACTTTGGTACCCTCTCCCTGTGCACCCACCCCCTCCACTCACCTCCAGCAGCCCCTCTGGCCCCCTTCCCTGCTCCCGGCCCTCGCTGAGCCATTCCAGGCAGGAGCCCCCGCCTGCACTCTCACCCTTGGCTGGGGTGGGGGCGGCTGGCCTGGCCCAGAAAAGACTACCAAGGCCCAAGGAAGGCCCGGACCTCCGCCTGTCTCACCCTCACCATGCCCCGTGGGAACGGGAACTGGGGAGCCACCCAATGCCAGGAGTGTGCCCTGCTCTGGACTAGGTTAGAGGTCCAGGAATGGAGAGCAGTTGTCTTGGGGGACAAAGAATAAGGGAATGGGGTGAGGGAACAGCAGCAAGGAGGAGGGAAGCAGAGGGAAAGGGCCACCCCGAGGATGCAGGTGTATCAGTTGCCCACCATGGCTGTTACAAACTTCATTGCTGAAATCACACAGATTTATGATTTTATGGTTCTGGAGGTCAGAAATCCAAAGTGGGTTTGACTGGGCTCAAACCAAGGTGTTGGCAGGACTGCCACTCCCTTGCCCTCTCCAGCCCCTGGGGGCCCTGTGCTCCTCGGCCCAGGGCCCTCTTCCCTCTTCAAAGGCAGCGGTACAGGCCTCCCTGCACACCCCCTGTGGCTCTGACACTGACTCTCGTTCGCTTACAAGGCCCCCTGATATCCAGGCTAATCTCCTCTCTCGAGGTTAGCGGGACCCACAGCACCTTTCATTCCTTCTGCAACCTTGCTATGGGCGGAACGTCTGTTCCCCCAGAACTCACATGTTGAAATCCTAACGTGATGGTGTTTGGTGGGGGCCTTTTGGACACAACTGGGTTATAGGATGGAGCCCCCTGATCGGGTCAGTGTTCCTATAAGAGGGGAAACAGAGCTAGTCCGGTTCCTCGCCCCCCGTGAGACACATGCAGAATGTGACTGCCTCCAAGGCGGGAACGGGGAAGCTCTCGGCACGGTGCTGGCTGCGTGGTAAGTTCTCAGTAAATCATGGTCATGCTTGCTGTTATTATTTTGATTTGGGAGTAATCATTTTGTGTTAAAGTTGTATTTTATTTTAAGCCGTTCACACTCACGACCAAAAAAGGCCTGAACCTTCTATGCTGGACTTGTAGGTGCTTGGATATTGGACGTCCCAGCAGCCCCAACCATGAGAAATAAGTTCTTGTGCAAGCCCCCAGCCTGAACTAGGACAAGGCTTAGTTCCCCCATCATGGAACATAACACAACACAGGTTCTAGGAATTAGGACGCGGACAAATGTGGAGGAGGGGTGGCATTTTCTGCCTCTCACACAGGGTCAGCGAGAGACGCTCCTGAGTGTGTGTGTGTGGGTGTGTGTGTATGTGTGATGGAGTGTGTGTAAGTATGGAAGTAGGTGTGTGTGTGTGAAGGTGTGTGCATGCATGGAAGTAGGTGTGTATCTGTGATGGTGTGTGTGCATGCATGGAAGTAGGTGTGTGTTGTGTATGCATGTGTGTGTGTGTGTGTTGATGGGTGTGCAGAGAGGTGGACATTCTAGCAGGAACCAGCTCAGCATGAGACAGACCAATCAGGCAGGTGTAAGTTTTATAGGCTGTGAACCCAGGTGTGCAAATACCTGAAACTTTATTTTTCTGCGACAAATGTTCACTTACCAGAAGGCCTCCTTCTGCTGACGGAATAACACTTAGCTCCACACACTGAGGGCAGTGAGCTTCCGGGGGCCATGCGGGTGGATTCCTGCCTCCCGTCCCTCTGGCCTTTTGAACCCCTCAGGCTGGTCCCGGGATTGGGGAGAGGCAGCCTGGCCTCCTTCCGGCCTCTCCTTCAGCTCCCCCTAGCTTGGGGCCCTCCCCACCTCCCCACCTTTCTATCATTTAGCCAACTTGACCCCACAGAGGCAGCAAGGAAGTCCCTGGACACCCACCTGGAGGCCCCCCCACCACATTCTGGGCCACGGGAGACCCCGCACACCCAGCTCTGTGCTCCGGCTCCAGATCCTGCTTGCTCGGGGTGGGGGTGGGAGGTGGACACAGGCCCCCTCGAGTGGCCATTGTCCCCTCACTGGGACAAAGGGCTAAGCTCCAGGCTTGTGGGCTTCCCTGAGCCTCAACGCACCACTTCCCTCCACTGCCCGCCCCCCAAGGCTTTGCGAGAGCCCCCATTCTGAGACAAAGCCTCCTGCTACTTCCCCAGGTTCAGCCCTTCCCGAAAAGGATCCTCTTCCCAAAGTGCTCTGCTTTTCACCAAAATGACATCAAATCCATTCTTTCTCAGTTGCTCGTGACACCTCCCTGGGGGCTGGCTAAGGGCTACTAGCTAAGGGCTGCTGAACGCCAAAGGCACAATGTTCGGGTGTGAGAGGTGGAGAGCGTCAAAGACTTAAGAAAGTCATCGAAAAATATATTTTTTTCTTTCACTCATTTATTTTTTCTTTTTAAAATTTGAATGCAAAAAAAAAAAATAAAAATAAAATAAAATAAAATTTGAATGCAATTAATCAACATATAGTGTATTATTAGTTTCAGAGGTAGAGGTCAGTGATCATCAGCTGCATAGAACACCCAATGCTCATCCCATCACGTGCCCTCCTTCATGCCCGTCACCCAGGTACCCTGTCCCCCACCCCCCTCCCCTGCAGCGATCTTCAGTGTTTCCTATGATCAAGAGTCTCTTATGATTTGTCTCTCTCTCTCTGATTTCATCTTGTTTAATTTTCCCTCCCTTCTGCTATGATCCTCTGCGTTGTTCCTTAAATTCCACATATGAGTGAAACCATATAATTACCTTTCTCTGATTAACTTATTTTGCTTAGCATCATACCCTCTAGTTCCATCCATGTCATTGCAAATGGCAAGATTTCACTCTTTTTGATGGCTGAGTAATATTCCATCGTCTATATAGACCACATCTTTATCCATTCATCTGTCGATGGACGTCTGGGCTCTTTCCATAGTCTGGCTATTGTGGACATCGCTGCTATAAACATTGGGGTGCAGGTGCCCCTTCAGATCACTACATCTGTATCTTTGGAATAAAGTTATTGAAAAACAAGGTAATTAAGATGTCACTTCTCAGCCTGCCATGATCCCAGTGTGATGACAGCATGGGCTCCCCTGTCCACCATCACCGAAGCTCAGTTTCCTTTTCTGTAGAATGGGCACAGCAATGTTGCCATCTACCTCCAAAGGTCGTGTGGGGCTGCAGGGGAGCCATGTACAAGGTTCTTAGCCCACGGCCTGGCTCTCCACACAGGCCTGGTGCTGGTCAGTAGTTGCTACTCAGGTGACAGGGAAGCTGTATATGAGACTTTCCACTAAGAATGTGCAATCCACATTAGGAATGTTTAAAAACAGCTTGTTTACATAGATTAAAATTTTGCTTCAAACATATAGATTTTGTGATATTGCTCATGCTTAAAACAAACAAACAAACAAACAAACTCAGAGCTGGTGTAAGGGAGAAGACGGAATCTGTGTCCCAGTGGGAACATCCCCTTCTTGATGAAAATCTCAGGTTACCCCAGCTGTTGCACCCTCTCTCTCTCTCTAAAAGCAGTGACTGTTGCTTTCCTTACAGAGTGTGACTTGTGTCCTTGGGATTTCTCCCCTATTTAAGCCACAGAGCAGATAGCACACAATGTGTTCCGTGTGTACCCATTCTACCCGTTCTGTGTATGTACTTGTGGGGTGTTTTCCCGCCTTGCATTATACCTGCAGGGACTTCACCTTTTAGAAAGGCTCTGTGGACTCACACTGGACAGATGCACGCAGTGCCTCATAACCCTACCTCCATGGACACCTGCCCATGATGGATGTGGACGGTCACAGATGTGGACAGTCACAGGCCCAGCTTCTAGGAGTCACTGTAGCAAGGCGGCCAAGGATGTGAACTCTGGAGCCGGGGACAGTCAGGTTTAAATCCCAGCTCTGCCTCTCTTCGTGTTGGGTGACTCCGCCTGCTTTCCTCTCCTCCAAAAACAAATACAGTGATAGCATCGACTGTTGAGGGAGGCACCATCTACCTTACACTGTTTGGATTAAATGAGGTCATATACAGGTCCATTTTATAGGTGGGTAAAGTGAGGCCACACCACTCTGCCAGAGACTCTCTATACCAGGTTACACAAGTCCCTGGAGAAGAATAGAGATAAGAGTCTGGGTCTTCATATCAAAACTGGAAGATCCCTGGCAAACAGAACTCCCGTCTCAGAGCTATGAGCTGGGCAGCTTTCCATCAGCATCCTTCCCTGCCCCTTCCCCTTCTCTGTCGGCGTCCTCCTCCCCATCATGATGATGGCATCTGGTGTCCTTGTCTCCCTGGCTGTTTAGCCAAGGGGACCACTCAAAGCCTAGGAACAGGGGTGAGGGCACAGCATGTGCAAAGGCCCTTAGCTGGAAGGGCTCGGTGCGCCCAAGACTGGCATGGAGCCTGGTGAGAGTGGTGTGCAGGGGGCCAGGGCAAAAGAGGGAGAGAGGAAGGGCCCGGCAGGGCCACATCTTCGGGAGCCTCGCAGGCCATGGTGGGCTGCTGCAGAATGCTAAGCAGGAGAATTACACGACCTAAACTGAAATTCTAAAATATCCATTTTCTCTGGAGTGTAATGCGCATGTGGGGGAGGAGAGAGGAACGAGAAAGCAACCAGAGATCGCAATTCAGGGATGTACTGGTTTGCTAGTGGCGACAAAGAAGCACCGACTGGGCGGCTTGGACGATGGAAATCGTCTGTCTCACTATTCTGGAGGCTGGAAGCCTGAGATCGGGGCGTCAGCAGGGCTGGCTCCTTCTGAGGCTGGGACGGAGAGTGTGTCCTGGGCCTCTCCCCTAACATCTGGTGGTTTGCCCGCAATCTTCGGTGTTCCAAGGCTTCCAGAGAGCCACCCTGACCCCTGCCTCCTCTTCACATGGTGCTCTCCCTGTGGGCCTGTCCGTGTCCAAGGTTCCCCTTTTCATAAGGACACCAGTCCTATTGGGTTAAGGCCCCTCCTTATCCTGTATGACCTCATTGTAACTAGTGACATCGGCAATGACCCTGGTCCCCAGTAAGGTCCCATTTCCGAGGCAGGGGGGATGGGGGGTGGCTAGGACTGTAACACAGGAATTTAAAATTCTTGATTTTTCAACCCACAACAGGAGGCTACTGCAATATTGGGGAGGGATAGTGCATGGCCTGGCTCGGGCCCTGTCAGCCGAGGTGGAGGTGGAGAGAGTGTTTAGACAGGGACGAATTTTGAAAGAGGAGCTGGCGGGGGAAGGGGGGGTGCACTGCCCGGGGTGGGTGTGGGGGGAAAGCGGTGCTAGAGCAGGAGGGAGGACCCACTCTGACTTCAGGTTCTGGCTGGAGGGCTCGGGGGCCGTCCGGTGAGGGGCAGGGAGGCCAAGAAGTCAAGAGCAAGGCTTTGCAGCCAGCTGTGGCGGACACATCTGGTGTTTGCCCCGGCTTACCGCGTGGGTCCACCTTGTCCTGAGCCGGAGGAAGCAGGCCCTAATGAGAGGCAGCTGCGGCCGGGCGGCCGGCTCCCATTTGTTCTGCTTTCGGCATCAAAGGCCTAAGAAGAGGTTGTCCAGCCCCGAAGGCCATGGCCATCCATCTTGGAGGCTACACTGCCAAGAAGCCGAGTCCCCATGGCCAGGGTCTGCTCACTCCATGCAGAGGTCCCCCCGCCCACCCCTCTCTCCCAGCACAATTTCCTGGCTGCAGCTTTGGAAGCTTCCCCTCCACCCACCTCACCCCCGCCCCAAGTTTGGCTCATCCCTGCCCGAGAAGATGGATCACCTGAGATAGAGGGGCACTGTGAAGGCAGAGAGGCTCACAGGGCCATGGCCGACTGTCCCCAAAGTGGCCCCCAAACCCATTGCATTCTACCTAACAAAGGAAGGGAGCCATTTAGCGGGATGGTTAGAAGCATGACCTCTGGCACCATCCTACCTGGGTTACAGCCCGCATCTGCCTCTTACCAGTGTCTCTAAAATGAGGGAGAATGGACTCTGTGTTATAAGGTAATTATGAGGCCTAAATCTTATGGACAGTGTCACATATGGACAGTTCTTAGTGCTTGTCACTGGTAAGTTCTCGTTAAGGTTTTATTGCCACCACTGTTACTCTTGTTATCTGGGAGTAATCGTTTTATGTGAAAATTTTATACTCACAGTGTTCACACTAACAAACCAACGAAGGCCCAAACCCTCTACGTTGATCTTCTGTTTTAGTTAGAAATCTAAACAGTTAAGGTGTAAGACATCCTTCAAAATTAGCGATAAAATAAACGTCCACCCAAGCCATGGGTTGGTATGGAAAGGTCACCTCCTGCGGTCAGCAGACCTGGAATTCTGATCTCAGCTCTGCCCTTTGCCAGCTCTGTGACCCTGGGCACGCTACTCCACCTCTCTGAGGCTCCAAGTCAGAGACAGAAGGATAATACTCCGGAGTATTGAAGGTCGTGTGTATAAGGGACCTGACTCAGGACCTGGCTCACAGTAAACACATGATAAATGATCAGTTTTGTGGTAGATCGATGGCATTAATGCCTCCTCCCCTCTCCTCCTACTGCCAAATTCTTTACCCCTCCCTGTGTCCTCTGTTATACACCTTTTTTAGTGTCCCTCCTCTTGGACTGTGGCTTGGATGTGGGATTTGCTTTGACCAATGGGATGCTAGCAGATGTGACGCAGGCACACACTTGGAAAGGCTTCTGCATGTTTCTACTTCCTCATGCAGCTCCTCTGCACCTGCCATGAGGATAGGTCTGGTCTATCCTGCTGGAGGATGTGATTTGTGCAGCAGTGTTGAGTCGGTCCAGCATCTCAGAACAGGCCATCCCAGAGCAGCTGAGAGCCCATCAACTCCAGATCGGAGCACAAACCCGGCCAAGATCGGCGGAGCTGCCCAGACAACCTGCGGCTGGCTGCAGAGGCGTGGGTGAATGCAGCCGAGGTCAGCCAAGCCCAGCCAAGCCTGCCCCAGATCCAGGAAACCCTACAGACCCTTGAGCCAAACACACGCTTATTGGTGTGTGCCTCTGAGTCTTTGTGGCCATAACTCAGCATTATTGTGGCAACAGATAATGAATATAGATATTAATATGCCATATTACTAATGCTTGCTTATGAAATACAGACTCTCTTAGACGGCTCTTCAGGGATCTGGGACCCAAAGATATTGACATCTGTAATGAGAGTTCACCCTTGTCCTAATCCCCGTAAGATTATTTAACTGTGAACCCATAAATCTCAAAATCTAAAATATAATAAATAAGCTACATTGTTTTGTTTTGTTTTGTTTGAGGTAAAGAGCCAAGAGTAAAAATGCCAGAAACATTAATGATGTTGGCCAGACAGAGGAAGCAAGAGGAGAAAACAGGCCAGGTCATTCTCTCTTTCTATATCTTCTAACCCAAATTTTGTAGACTTCTTGGCCCCAGAATTATAAACTAAAGCCCTCTCCTGAGGACTTTTGTGTTGATTATACAGATCTGATTCTAAGCATCTTATTAGGATGGCTTTAGCCATGTCTTGGACATTGTTGAAACTAAAAATCTCCTTGGGAGTCTGGCAACTCGCTCCCCCAAGCCGACCACAGAGGGGGTCTGGCACAGGGAGCGTGCCCTAGACTTGAATCCCAGCTCCCCTGCTCCTCCAGCGGGGCAATGTTAAGAAAACCACAAAGCATCTGAGAAACAGCACATGAGAAGTGCTTGATGATTTGAATCTGTCATGAGGAACAGGTCCGTTGACCCCAGACACAACATTTAGCCTCTGTACCCCAAACTATCCAGCAGGGTCAGTCCTGGTACCTGAGGGTCATAATTGATGCACTGTCCCATCCTTTCATTTTCAGATCTGTTGAGGCTTCTCTCTGAGCCTCCTGCTAAGTTTATTTCTTGGGTTGGATCTTCAGGATGATCAGATGGCCAACCAATCATTGACGACTATATCTGTTAGGGTACACAAAGAGTAAATCCCAAGATCTTAGTGGTTTAACACTAGAACAACAACAGTGAGATACCAGGAAGATGCCAGCCCTGTGTGCTCAGGGACTCAGGTCGATGGAGTTTCTGCCATCTTCACCCTCTAGGTTCAAAGGCCAGGCTGGGCATCCACGTTGAGTCACCAAACGTAAGAGAGATGATATGGCGGAGGGATTGTATGGGTTGAGCTGGGAAGAAACTCATCACTTCTCCCCAGATTCCATTGATGCAAACAAGGCCATGACCACACACAGATGCAAGTGGGCTAGGAAATGTGGAGTCTGGCTGGACTGCTGTTTGCCAGTGATGACTCTGCACTCTGGAAGGGTGGCATGAGTCTTAGTGGATAGACGGCTGCCCCGTCTCAATGACTAATGCTCCCTGAGTGCCACTACATGCCTGGCACCACATGATGTCCTTTACACCTATCCTTCATGGATGCTCATGGCAGCTCCATGAGGGAGGATCCTTATTATTACCCCATCTTCCTCCCAGCTAAGGAATGAAGGCCTTGAGGGGCCTTGTTACAACTCTGACTCTCAGAAGTATCAGTTTCTCCTGTGTTCTAATAGTGGTGGCCAGGTGACTGGGGTATATTTATGGACTATGGCTTGGAGGCTGTCTTACCAACACAACAGTGCCATCCTGTCAGGTTCCGCGTGTCACATTCCCTATCGCCACCCTGTGCGGAGACGCTGGGCTAATCTCCCTGCCCAGCATCACCACCACTGCCACCCCTCAGCTCCCACCAAGCCATTAGCTTTTCAACAGTTCAAAATCAACATGGCCTTGCTCTGTTCTCTGTCCTGGCCAAAATCAGGCAGACCAGCTCACTAGATTGCAAGCCACAGTGCGTGAAAGAACTACAGGTAGGGTTTCATGATCAGCCATCATGAATACGTTGGCTCGTGTGACAAAAGGGACTTTGAAGATGCAGTTAACTTAAGGACTTTGAGATGAGGGGAGAAGCCTGAATGGTCAAGGTGGGCTCACTAGGATCACAAGGGTCCTTATCAGAGGAAGGCAGGAGGGTGAGAGTCAGAGAAATGTGGTGATAGAAATAAAGATGCACAACCTTGCTCCAGAACTTCAGAGGTCTACACAGAGATTCTCCTACTGGGGCTTGCCATAAAATCTACATGGCCTTTTTTTCCCACCATGGAGAGCTCCAGCAATACCACAGTCTGTCAGGTTGTATGGCCCAAGCAGCTGGGCTTCTCACACTAACGTCTGGATCTGTTGCAGATGCATTCTGCTCTGGTCTCTGCTCAAAGCTGGATGCTTTTCATACATCTGATGAATGGGCTAGAACACATGTGAAACATGCTGCCTCTAGAACCTGAAGAGGCCTACTGGCATCGTACTTCTGTTTTGATGGTAACAGGTATAAGACACAATACTGTGACCTTTGCTTTAGAGGTAATGTCCTGGAGTGCTCTAGACCAGGAGCAGACTGGACCCCAAAACTTCACTAAGGTGGCTCCTGAATCTGCTAAAACTACCTCCCACTCCCCGGGGTACACGTTGTACCAAGTCTTCCAGCTACTTATTGTTCACGTAGACTGATGAACACAAGGCCTTCAGTGTGGAAGACCGATGCAGTGTTCTGCAGGATGTGCAGATGGCACGGTGCCTTCGGATTATATTATGGCAGAGTTGACGTAGTCCTGGGGGCAAGACAATCAGGGTAGACGGTGGCTTCTTCTGAGTGAATGCAAACTATTCTGGATGGTCCTATTTGATAGATGGGAAATAACACATTCACCAGGTCGGTGGTCATATATCAATCATTTCCTGGAGCCCACTCTGGTCTGTTCTAACAAAGAAGCCACATCTGACACAACTGCACAAGGCCTATCACGTGGTGAAGTGTGCAGTAGTACCTGTCATCCTTTAGGGTCTCCCTGGCTTTTACAGGGGGCCAGAACTTTAAGAGTGGCACTAATTGCTGCCATCCTTCAGCCCCCATTCCCCAGCGCTGGGATACAATATTGTTCTTTTGTTTACTCTCTTGGTCAGAGCGAGAGGGTCAGTTCTAAACGTTTACACTTGGATCTCACTCCATATGCCAAGGAACCAAATTGTTCTGCCCCCTTCCAAGCATAGACATTCTGATGATAAATGTGGGGGCCAGCAAATGATAGACCCAGAGGACCCATTAGGTGGGACCTGGCTCCCATATGCCTCCACTCTAACAGGAGGCCCATGATGATGCTCTGAGTCCTGAGAATTAATGTCAATGTCATGCCCTGCATTTCATAAACCTCAAAATGTTTAGTCCTCAAATCTCTCCTCCATTGTTCAGTTACCCAAGTGCATGGCTGTCGGTCCCTCTGATGGAAGGGCTGGGGGATCCTTATGACATCCACCTGCCCTGGTAATGCAGGCTCCTTCCTCCTGGAGATTCAGCCTCTTCTTCAGCCAGTGGGTTCTAGATCTGGAAACTGGTTCAGGATCAGAAACTGGTCAAGGGATCGTGGCTTTTTATTTAGATGGCTTCTTTCAGGAGCTTGATTTGAGTGTATAGATTAAGAAATACCCTTGGTGGTGGCCCATCCAACCCCAGAGATACCTTTCCTTCTTAACCAACTCTGGCCGGCTATCCTCCTTCAGAGTATAGTCCCTTTCCTCCTTCAGCAGGCCCAGCACCCCCTTGCCTGCCTGAGTTATGTTGTGAATCAGTCCTAGTTATTGATCTGATGGTCAGGAGGGGAGGTAGGGGCACATCCTAAGGAAGGTGTGTATTGCCTTGTAAGTCAGAGGTCTCTGCCTTGCCTACAAGCAGGGGCCAGAAGATCAGGGCCATCTAAGAACAGAAGATTTTCAAGTGTATCAATCAAGATATACCCCTATCTCATATCTCAGGGTTCTACTACTTCATAAAGCTCTGACTTTTCATAAACACTCCTTCCCTAGAGCTCTTCTACTCTAGGCATAGAAGCCCTGGACCGTATCCTCAGCTTTTCTTGCTTCTGCCCTAAAAGCTGCCAAAGAGGCCCTCTGGCTTTCACACTTAACTTTTCATTGCTGAATTCAACACCCTCAGCTTGTCCTGGCCTATCTCCAGCACATCTATTGCCCCTAGCAATAGCCATGCAGTTCCATTGTCCTTAGAATTATGACTTCCCCCATACTTGTCAAACTCCCATTACATTGTCCAATATTATTCTCTCCTTCTCACCAGTCATCCCATTTCACCACTAGTCAAAGACTAGCCATGTCATTGCTACCGTGGTTGAGTGATTGCCAGCACTGCACAAACTAATCGTGATGGGGCCCCCACTGATGCTCAGACAGTGAATAATCCAGCTCCAAACCCCACTTTAACGTCTGCCTTCTTGGGTCACTCATGGCACCCAAAGTCACAGGTCAGGTGCCCTGAGAATCAGACTCCAAGGCAGGGGTTTGCTTACAAAAGGTTTACTGGGAGATGTTCTCAACATCAATGTCTGAGGGGGTGTGCAGGAAGCATGTTTGGGCACAGGAAGAGGGTGGGCTGCCGTGTAGACACCCTGGAAGCTCTAGCCCATCCCACAGAGGGTTCTGGAACTAGAAGGACCCTGCAGAGTCACCCCATATTGAGGCGAGAGGGTTGGGTACTTCTTGTACCTTCTTTAGCCAGTCATTGAATACAGGCTGCCCCAGGAGGCAGGCATGACCTCGGGCAAGATGCTTTGTTCCAACCAAGAGCAATCCCAGGGTTGTTGGGTGGGGGCGGGAGGCAGCTCTGAGCCCCCAGCTGTCAATCATCTCAGTAGCTGGAGGGAGCCCTGGGCCACTCACCACAGCATCCACCACGCCACAGCTGTTCTCACATGAAAAGATCTGTATTAAGTGCCTAAAAGAGGACAGAAATGTATTCTATACATTTTGCACATTTAAAATGTTTGTTGATATTGCCAAATTTCTCTCCAAAAAGCTTGAACCAATTTATACTTCTACCAGCAGTGTATGAAGATGCCTATTTCCCAACCTCTTAGCCAACTCTGAGTATTTGATCTTTGCAAACTGTCAGTATGATGTGAGGAGAATATATTTCATTGTTCCAATTTCCATTTCCTTTATTATTAGAGAGATTGATCATCTTTTTGAATGCTGTTCAGGTTCCTTGCTTTTTTCTCATTGATTTGTAGCAGCTCTTTCTATCTTACGGAGAGTAAACCTACCTCTGTCATATTTTCTCCCAAGTGAAGCTTGTCTTTCAACTTCATTTGCAACATATTTTACTATAAAATCTGTAAAACCTCAAACTGCCTATCTTTTCCATTATGGCTTCTGGGCCTCATTTGCCACTTATAAAGGCTTTATCCTCATAAAATATTCTTCCATAGTTTTTTTCTAATATTTTTATGGTTTGGGGTTTTTTACATTTAAATTTTATTCCATCTGGAATTTATTCTGGTGAGAGAAGTATGAATCCATCTTTTCTTTTTCCCCAAATGGCCAGCCAGTTGCCCACATCATCTACTAAGTAATACATCTCTCTCCTCTTATTAGAAGTCTCTTCCAGTGTCCTGAGCTCCCATATGAAGTGGCACTTTCTGCTCTATTCTACTGACCTGCCTGCTTTCAATTCTGTACCCTAGCATCCAGATTATTCCATCTTTATAATGCGTTTCAATATCTGCTAGTGCAACTTCTCCCTCGTTCCTCATTTTTGCCTCAGATATTTATTCTCTCCTGGTTTTGTCTCCAGACAAAATTCAGGACCATGTTGTCAAGCTCCAGAAATGAAGAACCATGTTGGAATTTTGGATAAGATTGGGTTGAGTTGTTCAATACACTGTATGAAAATTGGCATTTGTATAATTTTTGAGTCCTTCTAGATAAGCACAACATATAGTATGAGTCTATTTATTCAAGTCCTCATTTCTATACTTTCGGAGATTATATATATATACATGCACACACACTCATATATGTGTATATGATAAATATATAAAAATATATTTATTTATTATATTTCATATAAACCTGTATGTTTTATTCTTACCTTTGTGAATAGTTTTTTTTTTTTTTTAAACTACTTTATTTATTTATTCATGAGCGGCACAGAGAGAGAGAGAGAGGCGGAGACGTAGACAGAGGGAGAAGCAGGCTCCCTGCAGGGAACCATATACAAGACTCGATCCCAGGACCCTAGGATCACGCCCTGAGTGGAAGGCAGGCGCTCAACCACTGAGCCACCCAGGCGTCCCATGAACAAAGTTTTAATTTCCGTTATACTGGTTATTGTTGCTATATAAGAAAGCTACTGGGTTTTGTATACTTATTTTGTAACTATACATAAGCTGTTCTATTGTTTATCATAGTTTTTCATCAATTATTTTGCTCTCTACAGGTAGATGAAAACAATCTTCTGGTCTCCCAGATCTATGCTTCAGAAGGATTATTCTTTTCTTTTCTTTTTTTTTAAGATTTTATTTATTCATGAGACACACACAGAGAGAGAGAGAGGCAGAGACACAGGCAGAGGGAGAAGCAGGCTCCATGCAGGGAGCCTGACGCGGGACTCGATCCCGGGACTCCAGGATCACACCTTGGGCAGGCACTAAATGCTGAGCCATCCAGGGATCCCCAGAAAGATTATTCTCTAGGAAAAATTGGAGGTGGGAGACATAGAGTGGGTCCTTCGCCCTAACTGGGCTATCCTATTGAGTATGTCTTCCTTCTTATAATCTAAGTTAGGACTGAAAACTTTCAGATTAGCTGAAAGAGTCCAGAAGCACTGCCTGCCCGTTGAAATGGCAATGTGGTAAAATGAATCTTCAAACCCTTGAGATCTAATTTTATGATTTGCTTTAGGACCGTAGTATGGGAAATTGATCAGTGTGAATAAAGGTGGCTAGACAGGGTCCTAAGCATGTTATATACATTGTCTCGTTTCATCTTCAAGGCATCTTTCTTTGAGGTGGGTGTCAGTGCTAGCCCCATTTCACAGGTGAAGAAACAGAGACACAGAAAGCCTGAGCGACTAACCCACGGTCATGCAGCTTATGGCTGGGAGAGCCAAGATTTGAATCCAGTGACTCAAGAGCCCTTTGACCATAGCCACCATAGTGATGGGGGTAAACCCAGTAGAAATCTATTTCTTGATCAAAACCCCACAAGAACCTCCCAATCCCAGATCCAAATTAACCAGGGTTTGCTTTCTTCTTTTTTGCATCTCCTTTGACTCCTCCACCTCAAGAAGTCAGGGGCTCCCAGCTTTCCGGGCAGCCCCAGGATATCAGACCAGCCGGCCAGAGCCATCTGGGCAGGCTCCAAGTATGGGGTGAGGAGTTGAGTTATGGATCAGCAGCCAGACACTAAGTTGGTAAAACCCTGGAAGGTCACAGTTTTTAAAATCCAAATTTTCTCTGGGTGGCTCTCTCATTTCATTACCCTGTGGTCGGTGGTTGGAGTTTTCTCCCTTTTTTGAAAATTGTTGCTAATCTTTGGCCCTGACCTCTTGCTCCCTGGTCCATCAGCTGTAAGGTGAGGGTAGAGGCTCCTTGTTCATGCCAGCCTCTTTCCGGGTGAGGATTCCTGACCTCAAAGGCTACAGGTCTCAGCTATTCTCTCAGAGAAACCCTGCAACTCCTACCAGCAGCTCTGGACCTACTTGCCTAAACCCAGTTCAACCACAGAGCAGCTAGCCAGTGGACACGGGCACAAAATGCCCTGGGAAATCAGAATGGCTTCAGAGAGGAGGTGACATTTGAGGGATTTCCAAGTTAATTCTGTATGACCCGTATTGAGGTTAATCCCTTTATATAACAACTATTTACTAAGCCCTTATCCTGAGCTAGGGATAGTGATAAGCCAGAGGGGTCCTTGCCCTCAAGGAACTTACATTCCAGGCAATAGCAAGTAGACAGATGAATGAATAAGATCATTTCAAACAGTCAGAAGTGGTATAGATAAGATAAAGGGACAGAAAGCGAGCAGAGAAGAGGGACTTGACACAGGTGGTCAGGAGAGGCTTACCCCAGGAGCTGAAATTTAAGGTATGCTCAATTGTTGAGAAGGAGCCAGAGTTGAGAGGATAGGAGGGTCACTATGGCCATGCTACAGAGAATGGAGTGTGGAGGCAGGGGAAAGCGGGAGACCCCTTAGGAACCATGCAGTGAGCTGGGTGGGGGGTGATGATGGAGAATTGGAAGGAGAGGAAGGGGGGCAAATGCTGACATGGCCAACATGGTGGCAGATTTAGGAAGTGGTGCCATTTGCACACGGGGCTGCCCTGGGGGGTAAAGAAAGTAAGCTATCCAGAAAAAAAAAAAAAAAAAAAAAAAGTGAGCTCTTACTGGTGACTCCTGGATTTGGGGCTTGAACAATACTAATTAAGGGGTGAGATTATTTTTCCACATAAGAAATACAGAGAGGCTGGAACAGGTTTTTTGGCGCAAGGAAATGAAAGTTCAAGAATGATAACACTGACAAAGGTAACTAAATTCATCAAACACAAGGTGCTTGCTATTTCTTTACATGCGTTCCATTAATTTATCAATAATCCTGTGAAATAGCTACTTTCCCACTTCCCGATGAGAGCCGAGCTGGGGAGAGGGGAAGCTGATCCTCTGCTTATGAAGGACAGACCCGGGATGCAAACCCGAGTCGGCCTGCTCGGAGCTGTTAGACTCAATAGTGGCTTCATAATTAAACTTTTTTCAATAATAGGATTTTTAAAAACCGTTGTGTTTAAAAACATTTTTCTATTTTTCAACAGCTTTTCATCACTTGGCTAGATTATTTAACGTTTCCTTAAAATATTGAAAGAATGGCCAAAAAGAAATAAAATAAATAATGAGTCTATGTGGATGTCAAAATTCTCCTATGAGGGATGGTCATTAGACACCCTGGGCATTAGGCAGGTTGCCCAGTAGGCACAGGACCCCAGTGAAGACCATGGGAGCCCCTCAGTGGCCAGGACCCAGATCTTTAACACATCTTGCAAAGCCTGCTCTGCCTCTCCCAGCCCTCCTCTGGGGTTTTCTAGCCCATCCTCCATCACCTCCCACCCCACCCCCCCCATCTCTGTCCTCTCACCAATCAGGACTTCGTTCACTTCCTCCAAATCTCCCTGCCCATCCAAACTTGGGGTTCTCACTCCTCAGCCTCCTCCCTTGGTTGACTCCTACCCATATGACAGAACATGGGCCACACATCACCTCCTCCAGGGAGTCTTCCCAGACTCCCATCTGGTTCTTTGTTTCAAGTGTCATAGAATCAAGCTCCTCTTCTCAGCACTTCCTCTTGGTTTTAATTCCCACCCATCAGTGTGATCTCTCGCCACCTCTTAGCTCAGAGCTGGCCCTGAATAGGAACTCAGTAATTCGCTAGAGAGTGAATCATGTCTCTTGGCAGCTTTGGACTGCTCTGCCTCTTGCCTGTGAGTCCTCAGGGGAGACTCCTGGCTGAGACACAGCTGTGCCCCAGCAATACCTGGCACTCCCCTCCAGAAGAAGTATCCTGGTCACCATGCGGCTAGACCCCCACACCCAGGTCACCTGCTCTCCAGGCCGCGGGGCTCCAGGGAGAGCCCAAATGGCTGCCAGACTGACAGGGCGGGAGAGAGGACAGGGGGGGAGTTATGAGGAAAGGGAGTCAAAGGCCTTTTGTTGAGTTGTCACAGGAAAGGGTATGGGGTCTTTTTTTAAATTATTATTTAGGATTTTACTTATTTGTCTATGAGAGACACAGAGAGAGAGGCACAGACACAAGCAGGGGGAGAAGCAGGCTCCCTGTGGGGAGCCCAATGGGGGACTCGATTCCAGGACCCCGAGATCACCACCTGAGCCGAAGGCAGATGCTCAACCGCTGAGCCACCAGGTGCCCAGGGGCTGGATCTTATTGTGGCGTACCCTGCCCTTGCCCCCCACTGCAGGCTCAGCCTTGCTATCTTTCCCAGTCTATAGCCTTGTTCCAGGTCTCTTTCAGGAAGGCTTCATTCTGATGCCCAAGCTGAGGCCGAGTGCGGAGAGGAGCTCCACGGTCCAAATATTTGTAAACGGAGCTGTTTTCCCAAGCAAAGCAGAAGCAGATGCCACCACCCTCTGGTGGAGGCCAGGCCTTGGCACGCGGCGGCAAGCTTGAGGCTGGGAAGCTCTGACCTGGAGGCTGGCCAGGGATTGCAACGTGCGGTCCTGGCAAGCTGCTTGCTTGTTAGATAAGATATTTTTATGTTGCCTGGCCAGACTGCGAGCGGCGGAGGGCAGGGCCTGCGTGTCACTCATACTTGGGTTCCCAGGGCGCCCTGAGACCACGGACACAGTAGGACCTCAGCTGATGTTTCCAAAAAGTCCACCTGGCAAGTCAGTCAGACCTGGATTAGGCCACTCTCAGTAGCCACACAGCCTTAGCCAAGTCCCTAATGGCTTTGTGCCTCGGTTGACTCATCTGTGTAACGGGGATGCCCCAGTGCCTGCCTCACAGGGTTACTAGAGGCTTCTGGGAGTCCATGTGTGTAAACCCAGCCCCATGCTTGGCTCGGTGTTGGCTCTCGGAAAACGCTCACTCCTAGTGACCCCCTGCCAACCTGGGGGGAGCTGGTAAACACGTGGGGGAAATCCACAAGTTGGGAGACACTGTGCCACAGGGGTGGCAACATGTTGACTCTGTGGATACGAGGAAACTGGCAGGTAACAGGGCAAAAGGCAGAGCCCCTGAAAGCTGGTGGCCACAGTGACGATGAGGAGCATTTGTTTTAGAGGCTCAGGCTCAGAGTTCAGAGGGATGCAGAGAGCTGGAGCCTAACACTTCTCAGATTCTCCTGTTTTATAGAATTTCTTTAAAAATAAAAGCATGTGTGGGGGGTGGGTAGGGGTTGGGGGCACCTGGGTGACTCAGTTAGTTGAGTGTCTGACTCTTGGTTTCAGTTCAGGTCATGACCTTGAGGTCATGAGATCGAGCCCTGCATCACTCAGCATGGAGTCTACTTGAGATACTTTCCCCCCTCTCTCTCCCTGTCCCCCTGCTCCTCCCTCCCCCCAGTCACACTCTGTGTCTCTCTCATAAACAAACAAACAAACAAACAAAAGTAAAAGTATGTGTGGGATGACGAGGATAGGGGGACTTTGGAGAGACCCTCTAGGGCAGTGGCCCAGCCATGGACTCTGCCGCATGTGGTGTCAGGTTCCACCCTATCCCCTGTGCTCTATTCTTCCCACTTGTCACATGGAGGCTTAGAGGTACTGGTGTCTTAGGGATGTCAGGAGTCGGTGTCTATCCATGCCCAGAACGGTGCCACGCCGTGTTGTAGATGTTTTTGTGTTTGCTTGAGGAGACAGCATGGTGTAACGGATTTGGGTTCCGTGTCTGAGCTCAAGCCCAGTTTTCTCTCCTCCCAGCTACAGAAGGAAGAGTCACTGAGTCGCTCTGAACTTGGGGCAGGTACTCAGTAGAGTGGGAACATAATGGTGGTAATAGTAACAGTGGTGATGCTGATGTGAGGAGCACAAGGTAGCACCCAGCAGGTGCCTGTTCCATGGTGGCGTGTTCCAGTGGCTGTGATTACCTCATGAGTATGAGGTCTTGGGTGGCAAGAAAAACTGATCTCAAGGCTGGGTTTTCAGGGATCCTGTGATGGTTAATTGTATGTGTCAACTTGACTGGGCCACAGTGCCCATATATTTGGTCAAGCATTATTCTGTGAGGTTGTTTTGGATGAAATCAAGATTTAATTTGGTGGAGGGCAACCCAGGTGGCTCTGGTTTAGCACTGCCTTCAGCGTGGGGTGTGATCCTGGAGACCCAGGATCGAGTCCCACAGGGGGCTCCCTGCATGGAGCCTGCTTCTCCCTCTGCCTGTGTCTCTGCCTCTCTCTGTCTCTCATGGATAAATAAATAAAATCTTAAAAAAAAAAAAAAGATTTAATTTGGCAGAATTGGAGTAAAGCAGACTGTCTTCTCTAAGGTGGATGGGCCTCATCCAATCAGTTGAAGACTTGAATACAACAAAAGACTGCTGAATACAGCAAAAGCAAGAGGAGATCCTGCCACAAGACAGCCTTTGGACTTGAACTGCAAGAATGGTTGGTCCCTGGGTCTTTAGCTTGTTGATCAATGCTGCAGATTTTGGACTTGTTGGTCTCCATAATTGTATAAACCAATAGCTTAAAATGAATGTGTCTCTCTGCCACACACACACACACACACACACACACACACACACACACACATCCTACTGGTTCTGTTTCCCCAGAGAATCCTAATACAGATCCTGTGTTTGTTGATGATTGAAAGTATGCCCAGTGCCGCCACCTCATAGATGAAAAATAAGAATGAAGGAGTCCTCAGCAGGGTTCTTTAAAATTGAACTAAAAGTGTAGCCTCAGGAAGTTGACTCTTGTGGCACCAGACCCTGGGGAGGCCTAGAGCGATTAGGTGAGGGTATGGGGTGAGGGGCAGACCTAGGGCTGGTTACTGTGTGAAGCCATAGCAAATTCAGAAGAAGGCAAGAAAGCTTCTTGGAAAAAACGTCAAAGTAGTGAGTTTGGTGAGATGTCTAAAGGAGCCTAGACCTTTCTCTACACTCAAGGACCTGCCTTGTGGAGAAGCACTGTGGATGGAGAGAAGCCTGGAATCCTGGCCTGAGTTCCCTTCTATATCCTGGGCCTCAGACTCCCCATATGTAAGGTATAATGAAGGCTAGAGCTCTAAAATCTCCCAAGAGCCCCCAGGGTGGATGCCCTGGGGGTGCTGGGCAGTACAGTGAGCCAGGCACAGAGGCAGAGGGGATTGGGGAGGAGCAGAAGCATCTCCAGGGTGTAACCCAAGAAAGCAGCCTGGGGAAAAGTCCCTTGGGGAACATACTCCTAATGAAGGTAGGGAGGGAGTAGCTTATGGAGAAAAGCTACTTTCAGTCCTGCTGGGTGAATCACTGAGAAGCCCTTTCAGGGTTCAGGGATTCCAGAAAAACAGAGCTTTTTTTTTTCCTTTCTGGGCTATCAAACGTTTCCATTAAATTTTTCTTCAAAACATTTTAAAATTATTCAGGCGCCTTCCACTCTAACCATCTAATATAATGTTTTATATGTTGTCATTAAAAAATAACTTTGGTGTTTACTTTTGCTTCTTACAAAAAGGAACAAGTATTTATTATAGAATGTTAAGAAAATTCGCACAAGGGGGATAAAAGAAGATTGCCCACACATTAGAGGGTAGGCCACCTGCTGTTAATAAACAACCTCCAAATTTCAGTAGCTCAACATAATAGATTTTTTCCCCTCACACAAAAACCCAATGACAGCTTTTGGTACATGGCCTTTCTCTTGATGATTCAGAACCCAGAATCCTCATTTCTGTGGTCTCATCATCCTCTGGAGCCCTGGGTGCTTCGTCTCTAGCCATTGGGTGTGGAAACAAGAGTAAAGATTATACAGCAGGTTTTGCTTGTTAGGCTTGGAAATGGCAAGTAGGTTTTCTGCTCATATTTCATTGGCCAGAATTAGGTCACATGGTCACATCTGACCTCAAAAGAGGATGGGAAATGTAGTCTAACTATGTGTCAGGAAGAAAGGATGGGATGATGGGAGGCCCTCACCGGTGCCTGCCACTTCCTGAATGTCAGCACTCTGAGAACCACCATTCATGTTTTGAGGACTCCCCTTCCATTCCGTTTTCTATGCCATGTGCATTTGTGTAACAGAGCTCTCGGCTAGTCTTCGTCTCTAATCCCTGGGAGGTGAACTCTAAGCACTTGGAATTTCCCAAGTAGTAGGGGTGCCTTTACTATTCCTGATGTGCCCCTCAGACCACCCTTGACAGTTCATGCTAACGGCGACTCAGGATGGGGACTGGCCACACATGAAAGACCAACCCTGTGATTAGAGGGTTGGGGCTTTGAGCCTCATGATATCTGCCCAACTTATGAGGTGGGGTAGGGGTTAGAGACTGAGTTGAGCCCATCATGCCAATGGAGTGAAACCTCATTAAAAACTCTGAACACTGAAGCTCTGGTGAGGTTTCTGGTTGGCAGTACTCTGCCATACACCGATGTCGGGAAGGTAACGTGGTCCTGGACGAGATGGAAGCACCGTGTTCGGAACCCTCCAGACCAAGCCCCATGCATCTCTTCTAACTTGTATCCTTCTGCTGTAATAAAATGATAATTGTAATGACAGTGCTTTTCTGAGTATTGTGAGCCTTTCTAGAGAATTATTGAACGTGAGCGAGTCCATGGGGACCTCCACATTTGTAGCCAACTGGTCTGAAGTGAAGGCGGCCGTGGGGACCACCAAGGCTGGTGTCTGAAGTGAGAGTAGTCATGTGGAGGACTGTGCCCTCTACCTGTAAGGTTTGGCTCCACTCCAGGTCCATTTGGACAGAGACATGGACTCACACATATTAATCCTCATGGAAAGACATGGGTTTACAAGGATGAGATCGCTCTATAAATCCTGTTTTTTAAGATGCTTTTTCCCACCACTTGAGTGTTGTTGGTGATGTCTTTCCGAGGACTTGACCTGAATCCCAGGTTGCTTCAGTTCCCCAGCCAGAATTCTAGGTCTCTACTTGTTTTCTCAAGTTTGAGACAGATGGAATGGCCCAGACCAGGCTTTTACCCTTATTTGGCCCATACCTGGTCCTTGACATCATCCAGAAGCACCTCTGAAGGAGGACTGGGTTAGTTTAGTACAGCTAAGTGTGGACACAGAGACGTAGGCCTGTGCCTGGGATGTCAGGTACCCTGGCCAAAGCTGTGACATAGGGAGGGGTCTGGAACAGGCCAGGATAATGTGGGCTGAAGCAGTGGCCCCACCCTGGCTCCAGCCTACATAGACTTCTGGACTTGGGGCCAAGCCCAGCCAACCCCAAAGCAAGACCCAGCGTGGAGGCCCCAGGGCAGTGCTCCAGCTCCACCCAGGCTCCAGCCTTCACCCACTGCTGTCCTGCTGCAGCTGCTGGGATGGCCCCAGCTCCATGCATGCCTGGCCCTCTACTGCTACTTGTCCTTGTGCGTAAACTGCGGTATGGGGATGGTCTTGGGGTAGAGAGGCAGAGAGACAGACAATGCTCACTACCTCACAGACACATGCAGAGCCTGAAACTGACCTCAGACGTCCTCTGTGTCAGCAATCGCCAAACTCCTCTGCTGTTAGAATCACCCGAGGAATCTATTCAAAATGTGGATTCCCAAGCAACACCAACCAGACAGGCTCATCCATTAGGGCTGGGGTGGGATATGAGAACTGGCAATTATCACATCACTTAGAGGTGGTTCTGATATAGGCAGGCCCTAAGTCACTTTCTGGTGCACACGCCTCGATTTCTTGAGGCTCAGAGAGGACAGGTAGCTTTCTAATGTCACGCAGCTAAGGGGGTTCAGAACTTGGGTGAGAATCTAGGTCTTCTGATCTAGCTCAAGGCAGGTCAGTGGGAACAGAGCTAGATACGTGGAAGGCAGAAGAGAATTTGAAAAGTCCTAGGAAGGACCCCACAATCAAAGACCTGCCACTATGTCTGAAATTCCACCATTAGACATTTACCCCTTTGGATCCTGAAGATTTTGGATTTCCCAGAGTCCACACTGAAAATGCTCATCTTTCTGGGGTGGAAGCTTTCCAGATTGTTGCAATGGACACATTGACAGCTAACATCCCAGTCCCTTCCAACAGGGATGAAGGCCAGGAAGAAGCACAGACCGTATGCCAAGAGTTCAGGGCCCTGGATGGAGCAAGGGTGTCTGGGAAGGGGTGTGGGTGCAAACCGGAATCAGACTTCACATGCTTTATTATCTTCCAAGACAGGATATCCTGGCAGGGACAGCGTGACATCTCCGAGTAAGCCTGGCCTGGGTTTGAGTCCAGGCTTTGTCACTTCCCAGCTCTGTGGCTTTGGGTCATCCAGCCATTTCATTGCTCCGAGCCTCAGTTTCCTCATCTGCAAAACTGAGCTAACACTGACGCCTGTGTCATTGGGTTAGTGCAAAACTGCAGAACACTCTGAACCTGTGTCCTGGCAGCCACGATGTCCCTGACCTTGGGGAGGCACAGAGAGATGGACAGTCACCCAACATCACCTGCCCTCCCTCGGAGATCTGGGCAGCCAGCTTTGTTGGCCAAGGTCCCCTGGCCCCCGGGCATCCCCAGGATGGGGGTACCACAGAAGAAGAGGCTTTGTCATCCCAGCAGGGCTCTACATTCTTCCCCACTTGGGGAATGTGGAAACTCATTTCTGCCTCTTCTTCTCTCTAGGAAACAACAACAACAAAGCCGGACTCCTGTCCTGGGGGACAGTGTTGCCTCCACCCCACAGGAATGGTGGTGGGGAGAGTTTCTCTGCCCCCCACCCCTGCTAACCACAACTGTATAGCCCTTGCCTTCCCTCCCTTCTTCTCCGGCTGGCGGCCGGCAGGGTGGAGGTCCCTGGGAAAACTCTCGTGGCTGAGGAGCCAGCAGACGGTGCCCGGGGCCTTGGCAGGGTCCCGGACTCAGGATGCCTCCTCCGCGGCTCAGCCTCCAGTCTGGATGCATCGGCAGGATGTCTGGTGGCCTGGCACTGGCAGGCGGGGCTGCGCTGTGCAGGTGACACATGTGCTTCTCCCAGGTTCCAGAGAATTCAGGGCCTGGGGACCGGGACAGGGTGGCAGAGTCAGCAGGGATGGGGGCCAGGGATGATGCTCCAGACTGAGAAGAGCACAGGAGCCTTGTGCCTCTGCCTCTGTGCCTGCAGGAAGCTGCTGACCCACCATGTCTCCAACAAAGGCAGCCACAGGTCTGGTCTGGGAATTGGGAGGACCCGTGACCATCTGCTCCTGGCTGCCTCCCCGGAGCCGGAACAGCTTCTCTCTTATTACTCAAGCAATGCATATTCATTATAGCAAAGCTAAAATACAGAGGAGAAAAAGAACTATCACCCCAACTCACTATTTAGAGAAAATCACCGTTGACCTTGTGTTGCATTTCCTCTCCCAGACTTTTATATAAGATAGGAAGCGGGGCAATTCGAGGTGGGGTCTGCCCAACTGTTTCCTGAAGAATTAAGTATGAAAAACACATGTGAACGTGTAGAAAATTCTACTTCAGTTTGACGAGGCCACTACATTTTTATTTATTGTGTGTTTTCCAAAAGTATGGAACAGAAGGGAAATGACAAAGTGGTCCTTCGAGCAATAGTATGAGAGACACTAAGACAGATATTATTTTAAGAAACATCCTGCTTTGTAACCTGTTCCCTCCCCCATTTCCATACTGTGTCTCCCTTACCATGTCACATTGTGTTTAGTGGTGTCTCGATCTCATGGCATCCGTGTCCCCTGATTTCTGTTTACCAGTTCTTTTTTATTATTATTATTTTATTTATTTATTCATGAGAGACACACAGAGAGAGGCAGAGACACAGGCAGAGGGAGAAGCAGGCTCCCTGCAGGGAGCCCGATGTGGGACTCGATCCCAGGACCCCGAGATCACACCCTGAGCCAAAGGCAGGCACTCAACTGCTGAACCACCCAGGTGCCCCTGTTTACCTGTTTTTAATGCTAGACATTCAGGTGGTTTTCAGGACAATAACCAATACGTGATGAACATCCTTGTCCCTAGTCTCTCTGTGCGTTTGTGCCATTACTTCCTTCAGATAAAGTTGCAGAAATGGAAGGGCTGGAAACAAGGATGCACATCTTTTTAAGATTTTAGACACACTGCTAAAGGGATCTAAAGAAAAGCTGACCTGTTTCATGGCTGAGTTAGGAGAGCTTAGGCTTTTAAGGCAGTCGTCGCTGGAGGTGGGGAGGTGAAGGATGGGGTGGGGGTTCCTACAAAATAGCCGTCTCTTCCCATGACAGTATTTCAGAGATTTGGAGACTGTGACCATGGGTCCCCTCCTCCAGCCTCCTTATCCCCAGATCCTTCAGCCACTCCTCATATGGAACCCCAGCCCAGGGGTTCCCAGTGTGGCTTCTGTGGCATGCTGGTTCTGAGAAGTATCAATTGATCCTACCCACCAAAAGGATTTAATGATGAAATCATCTTGAAAATCAGTGAATTAAACAATCCAAGAAGATGTTCAATGCAAGACTTCTCGGAGCATTTAATATGCTAATGTGCTTTTTTTTTTTTAATCTCCAGAAAGGGGATATAGTGAACAAAGTTTCCCAAGCTCATTTGACCACAGAATCCTTCAGTGAGGGTTAGCTCAAAGAAACAAGTGTTCATGGAACCTCCTACCCCAGTACAGCGGTTTTCAAACATTTAAAAAGACACAGAACACTTTTCTTCAAATTATTTTCCATAAGAAATCTAATAGATTTTATGCAGAACAGATTCAAACTAGAATGGAAACAACACAGAGGCCTGATGATTCGTTGTCCTTCCCAGGGGGACCCCTGGGGAGTATCTCAGAACTAATAAGGGAAACCTGGAGCAGTGTTTGAGGAACACAGCCCCCTGTTCTGTGTCCCCTCCCCCAGCAAAGATCAGTGTCAGGGGAAGAGGACAAATCTGTGTATAGCTAGTAACATTTGGGGAGCACTTGGGTGTCAGACCCAAAGCCAAGTGCGAGACTCCCGGGAAAAACAAGACACATTCCGTTGTCCCCAGAAACTTCAAGTCTGGTGTATGAGATGCACACAGATACATAAAAGGGAATTACAAATACAAAAAGTATGTAAGAAGGACAAGTGCCATGATAGACATTTGTTTTCTTGTCTGCCACAACCCCCTTCCTTTGGGAAGCTGCTTCTCTCTTATTCCATTACCGCAAGGTACCAATCACAATATTCCATGTTTCTAGCCTGCCAGGTAATAACGTGCCTCTTGCCTGGCCATCACAGGACCCTATTCCCTAGGTCTCCGTGACCAGTTTGGGTCGGCCCGTAATGCAAACCTGGCCAGTCAGAACCATTCCCTAGGACCGTAGGCCGATGCTCTTTCACGAGGGGCCACTAAACTGGGATGATGGGAGCCTGCTGCTGAGCATGCGTGTGTTCTCTTTCTGTCCCACACTACATGGAAGTCCTCTAGAAGACAGGGGAGTATCTGGAAAGACAGGTGTAAGCCATTCTGTGGGATGGCCTTGAAAACTAGGGCAAACATTTAAAAAATGTTATTTGGTTGGCATCGGGGAGCCACGTTTGAGGGTGTTTGAGCATCGATGACGGAGATGGAGAAGGTATGGTCTGAGTGGTGCTTTAGGAAGTACCTAGGAGAGCAGGTGACAGGTGGGGCATGGGGATGAGGGAGACGGAGGAGACACCACCGAGTGACTGGGAGCACCGAGCTGCCACCAGTAGAACAGAGAAGTGCTGACCTGGGGAAAAGGGGACAGGTTGGATCAAACCACCCTGAGGTTGACACCCACTATGCCACTATGGACTGAATCGTGAACCCTCAAAATTCATATGTTGAAGCCCTAACCTCAGTGTGGCTGTATTTGGAGTAAGGAAGTAATTAAGGTTAAATGAGGTCATAAGGGCAGAGCTCTGAACCTGTAGGTCTAGTGCCCTCATAAGACACAGAAAGATCTCTCTGTCTCTCTGTCTCTGTCTATCTGTCTTTCTCTCTCTCTGTCTCTTTGTCTTTGTCTCTCTCACTCGCTCGCTTTGCCAAATGACAATGAGAAGTTCTGCAAACCAGGGAGAGAGTTCTCACCAGGCATCAGATTGACCAGCACCTTGATACCTTGATCTTGGACTTCCCAGCCTCCAGAACCGTGAGAAATAACTGTTGTTTAAGCCACCGGTCTGTGGTTATGGCAACCGGAGCTAAGACAAGGCCACATGGGGCATCCGAGGGAGGCATCTGGCAGTCAGGTGGAGACATAGAAGTGAATTTGGGTGAACTTCCACCTGGGGGCAGATCTGCCTCGACCTGGAGCCGGGTACCCAGAGGGTCAAGTGCAGCCATCACCACTATCTACAACAACCCTTGTTCATCATCCCAAACAAAAAACTCCGGACCCATTAAATAAGATTTCCCCTCTTCACTCCCCCAGCCTCTGGTAATATCTATTCTATTTTCAGTCTCTATGAGTTGGCTTATTTTAGGTATCTCATATTAATGGAATGATACAATATTTGTCCTTCTGTATCTGGTTTATTTCACTCAGTGTAACATTTCCAAGGTCCACCCATTTTGTAGCATTTATCACAATTTCATTTCTTCTGGTGGCTGAGTAATATTCCGTTGTATGCACACCCCACATTTTGTTTATCCCCTCATCTGTTGATGGATACTTGGGTTGTTTCCACCTTTTGGCTGTTGTGAATAATGCTGCTATGGACACGGGTATCAGCAGCTCTAGTCTTGACCAGTAGGCTAAACCAGTGTGTTGTGGGGTTTTTGGTTTGTTGTTGTTGTTGTTGTTGTTGTTTTTCAGAATCACTGCAAATCATTTCTATCTACAAAAAAAAAAAAAAGATAAAAGAGGAGTAGTATTTGAATTGAGATTTGAGTTCTCCCACCATCTCCCCACACCCTGCGGCCGCCCCATGAACCTGAGACACCTTCCTGGTGCTCTGTGCACACCTGAGGCTGGCCCTCGTGTCCAGCTTCCCATTGAACGTGGTGCTACCTGGACCCCCTCACGCCCACAGCAGCAAAGGGGCATCGTCATTCAGCCAGCTGCTCCAGCCCTGAATCTGAATCCTCTGTTTTCCATCCTCTTACATCTATTCTGCAGGCTGCTCAACCTTCCAGAATACAGGCTGATTCTGCGCCGTGCTCTACCTGCCTAGTCCATGCCGTCATCCTCCATAGCTGGAACTGAAAAGGACCCATATAGTCTCCCTGCTTCCTCCCACTGCCCCTCTACAACCCGCTTTCCTCTCACTGCTAGTAGAGTCTAGAAAACGAAAGCCAGATCACACCGTGCCTCTTTAAGGCTCTCCAGTAGCTTCCATTCCCCTTGGAATCAAGTCCGGCATCCCTCCCACCCCTGACTTATCTGGCTCCGTGTCTATGCAGACACCACCCTTCCGCCAGCCTTCCCCTGTTCACACCAGCCACTCTGCTCTTCCCTGCTTGCTCCTTCTTTGGGGACTTTGCAATTTGGTTGGTTTTGTGTTCAAAATACCTTCTTTCATCCAGATGTCTGCATGGCTGGCTGTTTCTCACCTCCGAGAGATCCATTCTAGTGTCACCTCTTCCAAGAAGCCTTCCTGACCACCCGATTAGAGCTGCTGCCCCCTGTCCCCAGGCCCATACAGCTCCGTCCCATAATCACAGTGGGCATCTTTGCACCACTTGTTGCTATCTGAGAGTGTCTGCTGTCTTTCTTTATATCCGTGCTCATTGCCTCTTGTCCCCCTCCTAGATGCAAATTCCACGACAGCAGAGGTCTGTCCTGTTTGCCATTCTATCCTGCCCCACGTCTCTGTTCCTAGAACAGGGCCTGGCACAAAGGCACTCAAGCATTATGTAACAAGCAAACAATGAAAGGCACAAGGAAGTGTGGCTGGGGGTATATCTGAAGTCTCCCTGTGTTTTCTGGGGTTTGCCTTGGGATCCAGGCTCTGCCAACACTTTCTTGTGGCCTGGGGTCTCACAGGAACAATAAAAGTGCTCACTGTCTTCTGAAGGTGGCTGCATGAGTGTCACACCCCTGTCACCATCGTCAGCTGCGGGAGGAGGGTGTCTCACAGAACACGAGCAGGTAAGGACGTGAACGCCTTCCCCAAGAGGACCCACCCCACGCACGAGGCTTTGGGGCTCCACTAGGGAAACTGGGGTGCCTGGGGTACAGCCTCTGTTCCTAGCAGTTTCAGGAATCCCTGGGGTCTGCTAACATGTGGTCTTTAATGCTCCAGGGAGGAGGGCGATGCTGCAGAGACAGCACCTCCCTGTCTTGCGGTCGGGCTATTCTTGTGCCTCGGAATGCTCTTCTCCTGGGCGCTGACAGCTGCCACCCCTCCCGGTGGTGCCAGGCCTCTGGAGCCCCGCATGCTGGGTGGCGAGGGCTTCCGCAGGCCCCACGCCCACCTGGGCTCTGGCAGGCGCGGTAGCAGGACCTCAGCACATGTGGCATCGGGGGCTCCTCGGGGCGCAGCCCGGCTCTTCCTCATCCTGCCAAACAAAAGCGCTCCTGCTCCAGCAGGGACAAGAGCCCGTTTCTAATTGTGGAACAAACAGACCAAGCCCTTTCTAGCAGGAGGAGAAACAGGGCTGCCCGGGATTGGCTTGCTCTTCCCCAGGACTGGGGCAGTACAGGAGGCCACGGTGGAGACATCCACCTTCTCCAAGAGCCAGAAGAGTCTGCATGTGGTCTGGGGGTGGGACTGTTTGCTCTGCCACTATTTGCCCTCCCTCCACTGGCCATGTTCCCTTCACCGGGGCTCCTACCCCACTCTCTCCTCTCTGGTCTCCGGACTGATGGTCGCTGACCTGCGGGCTGCAGTTTGCTCTCCCTCTGACACCAAATTTATCATGTCTGGACTCTTCCAGAAACTGGTAATAACCCCCTTTCCCTCCTGCATTGTTCACTGAGTCAGCAAGCATTAAATGGAGCTTTTACTCGGAGCACCATCACCATGGTTACCATTTACCACCTCACTCGCGGTCCCCATGGTCACCACTTACCATCATCGGTGGCACGGTTGCTACGAGTCCGGCACCATGCTGAGCGCTTGATATGCCCCATTCACTCCTGGAGAAGTCGTCTTTATTTTCCTCTTCATTCTTCATTTCACCGAGGAGGGAACCGATCTCAGAGAGGTTGAGTCATTTGTCCAGGATCACACAGCTGGCACGTGGCAAAGCTGGGATGCTAACCGCTGCCGACGGCTGGCTCAGGCCTCAAGCCCCAGGGCCTCCCCTGGCACAGGCGTCAGCACCTGAATTCTGAAGCCAGGCTGGCCGAGCTGTTCGAACCCTGGTGCTAGCCCTGCTATTTCCTCGCTTGGTGACTTATGTCACTATTTGACCTCAATTTGCTCACCCATGACATGGGGATAACACTAGTGCCTACCCTCAGGGTCGCCATGTGCATTAAAGGAGTTAATAGACGGAGAGCTCATAAAGTGTTTTAGCACGGTGACAGGTACAATGTCAATGCTCTGTGACAGGTGCAGAAAGTGCAATAAGACACAGCCTCTTCCCTCGTGAGCAACTAGACTAATGGGAAAGATTGTCACGTTGTGGGATGAATTAAGCCATAGAAGGGAAAAGAACGGGGCACACAGGTGTCCATGGCAGAGACGCCTACCTGCCTCGGGGGAGAAGCAGTCTCCATGTAGGGAGCCCGATGCGGGACCCGATCCCAGGACTCTGGGATCACGACCTGAGCCGAAGGCAGGCGCCCAACTGTGAGCCACCCAGGCGTCCCTCTCTCTCTGATTTCATCTTGTTTTATTTTTCCTTTCTTCCCCTGGGCTTCTCTGTTTCGTTTCTTAAATTCACATATGAGTAAAATCATTTGATAATTGTGCTTCTCTGATTGACTTATTTTGCTTAACATAATACCCTTTAGGTCCATCCACGTCATGACAAACGGCAAGATTTTGGTTTTTCGATGGCTTTTATTCCATTGTGTCTATCTACCACATTTTTTTAAATCCATTCAGTGGATATCTGGGTTGTATTGGCTATTGTGGACATTGCTGCTATGAACATTGGGGTGCAGGTGGCCCTTCGAATCAGTACATTTGTATCTTTGGGGTAAATACCCAGTAGTGAAATTGCTGGGTCATAGGGTAGCTCTATTTTCAACTTTTTGAGAACCCTCCACACTGTTTTCCAGAGTGGCTGCACCAGCTTGCGTTCCCACCAACAGAATACGAGACGAGAGTTCCCCTTTCTCCACATCCTTGTCAACATCTGTGGTTTCCTGACGTTCACTTTAGCCATTCTGACTGGTGTGAGGTCACAAATGTAGTGTCTTAAAACAACATAAATCTATTATCATATAGATTTGGAGGTCAGAAGTGCAAAATCAGACTCTCTGAGCTAAAGTCAAGGTATCGGGCAGGCTGGTTTCTTCTAGAGGCTCCGGGGGAGAAGCTGTTTCCTCGTCTTTGCCAGCTTCCAGATGTTGCCTGCATTCCTTAGCTCCTGGCCCTTTCCCCTATCCACAAAGCCGGAAGTGTAGCATCTTCCCTCCTCCCTGTCTTAGACTCTGTCCTTACATCCTTCTCTGTTATAGGATCCTTGTAATTACAGTAGGCCCTCCTGAATCATCCAGGAGAATCTCCCCATCTCAAGATCCTTAATTATATCCATGAATTCCCTTTTGCGTTAGAAGATAACATACTCCTAGGCTCCAGGGATTAGGACACAGACATGTTTGGGGAGGGCAGGTGCCCATCAATCAGCCTTCTACAAGCTCTTTCTCGAAGTAGTTGAGAACCCAGGCTCTGATGTCCACAGACCGGGGCTTGAGGGCACGTCCTGCCACTTCTTACTGTGTGACCCTGACTTACGTAATCATTCTATGCCTCAGTTTCTTCATCTGTAAAATAAAACTCACAAGGGAAACTTCTCTCAAAGGTGGTTGTTAGAAATATGGAAGCTAGACTGTGAGTTCTAGCCTGAGAACCGTAGCTGTAGACAACAGGAGTCGCCTTTTTGCTGCTTTAAGCAGAAAAGGAGCCACTCAAAGTCATCAGGAAGGCTGGAAATCTAGGGCCAGAGAATATCAGAACAAGCCAGAACTGGCAGCCACGGTGCAAGCCATGCCACCGAAGCCACCCAACGGGGCTTTCCGGGTCCCTGCCCCAGCCCTGGGCACCCAATGCCAGCTGCCACCACTTGGGGCCCTGCCATGGGAGGTGGGCAGCTGCGGGACCAGTCCCTCGGCTGCTCCAGGGCTGAAGCAAGTGCTGGGCAGGAGCGTGGGACTGGGTGGCTCTCAGTCACATGTCCCCCTCCTGGTTGCAAGGGCCTCTGGGAAAGCTAAGATCGGCCCTCTCAGCTTCTTGGCCGAAGGCTGGCTCTCTTCCCCCTCCTGACGCCAAGGGACGGAGAGCTCTTCCGATACAGGAAAGGGTTCAGCCCCCGGATGGAGCACTCACGCAAGGCCACTCGGGATGATCGTGGGCCCGGCTTTGCACCGATGCATGCGGTACGATCGCACCCGTTGCCCAGACCAGAGAGGGGACAGAGCTACCGGCCCCCGTGGAAAGATGCCCGGAGGGGGCCCGACGCCCCAGGCGCGCTCGGCCAGGTGTCAGCCAAACCCCGAGGACGACAGCCACTCCCCGGCTGGGGGTCTGGTCAGCGAGACCCCGCTTGGGCCCGCGGAGCCGGCTAACTTCGGCAGCTTTTGTTGGAAGGAGAAAACGAGAAGCCGGGAGAGTGAGAACGAGCGTGCAGCAAGGCAAAGGCGTCGGAAAGATGTTTTTAATGTGCATCAGATTATGCAGCCACGCCGGGGCCTCTGCCCAGCTTCCCGGCACGTTCCTGCCTGAAGACAGCTTGATGATTTGAAGGCAGCCGCGGTCAGATTGTATACCTGTCAACTGCCTCTCGGCGCTCGCAGGGCCACAGGCTCTAATGAGGCCTGACACCTCAGGAATCCAGCAGGATGCGAAACAGCCGCAGAGGGCAGGAGGGGAGGCGGGCGGGGCCTGCTCCGGCCACTTGGGCCCGCTTGGAATGCGCCAGAGGAGGATGGGAGGGAGCCCCGTGGGCCCGGCTCCAAGATGTGCCATGGCCGTTGCTGAGGGGAGAATGGGAAAGTCACATCGCCGCTCTGAGCCTCAGTTTCCCTGCCTGTAAAGTGGGTTTTAGTACTCTTTCAAAGGTTTATAGGGGAGATCCAAGATAGAGCCTACACAGTGCCTAGCTCACAGCAACACCTAATAAACGATAATAATAAATCTTATCAACGTTGTCAACACCCCCACCACCCTGCTCATTCTCCTCTGCTCCAATTGCCTCTTGAGGTGCTTAGAACTCTACCATTCGAATGTTCACCCACCATGATAGAGTCTTCTGGCTCCCTGGAGATATAACTGACATATACCATTGTGTAAGGTGTACAAAGTGTTGATTTGATCCACTTACCTACTGCGAAGTGATTATCGCTGTAGGGTTAGCGAACACCTCCATCATGTTGCATAATTAACTTTTCTTTTTCGAGGTGACAACATTTAAGACCCCTCTCAGCAACTTTCAAACATATAATATGGTATTATTAACTATTTATCTACCATGATTCATGGGTTTACCTCTGAGAGAGCCTGACGGGAGAACTTTTTAGCTTGAGGTGAAATGCTAGAGATGATTTTGGTCAATTTGTCCTTCTTTCTGATGAGGAAACCCCTGCTCAAGGGGAGTAGGTTACTTACCCAAGGTTTAACTGCTTGGGGGCAGAGGAGTTTTGACAGCAGGGAGAGCAGATGGAACATGAGGTCCCTTATGCTTGGACCTACTGCCATCATTCTAACCCCAGGCATGCCTGATAAATGCAGAGAAAAGGAACAGCCAGCATTCTGGGCCCATCAGGCATCCTTCTGGAAAACACAGATTGAGCATGTCCAAGCCCTCAAGGAAGGCTTAGAGCTGTATAGGCAAGGTTCAAAAATGCAAGTCTCTATGCCCTGGTAGAGAAAAAAGTCACTTAAACAAGTGGTCCTAGGCACCAGCTGAGAATAGCATATTGCAGATCTAAAGTGGGTGAGATGAATCCTTCTTGGGGGATGAATGTTATCATATAACATCCATGATGGTGATGAAGCCAGTCTTCAAGAAATTCACAAAGTAGGATTCAGGGAAAAGGGAGTGGAAAGAATCATATCTGGATAAGGGATAAAGAGGAGTTCACAAGGGAGAAGGGGTTCACCCCACACTGTGAAGGAGGAATCAGATTTCCACAGACAGAAGAAGGCAGAAGAACAAAGCTGGCAGTCGGTACAGCCTGAGCAAAGGCATAGAGATGAGAAAGCACAGGCTGTGGTTGGAAAAGAGCATTTTGATTTGACCAGAGAATAAGGAGCAAGAAGCAGAGCAGTGGAAGGTAAGGCGAGTACAGTGCTTGGGACCAGACAGTGGGTAGCACCAAGTGCCATGTCAAGGAGAATTGTACTTGATTCCAAGCAAAGAGGGAGCTCTTGAAGGTTGCAGAGCAGGGCTGTAGCATGCCTGAGGTTGGGGTGCGTGAGAGGAAAAGCAGGGCAAGGTGGGCAAGGAGTGGAGGGCCTCAGCATCCCCGGATCCACCAGCGCAGAGCCTGCCGATGCTACCACTAACTGACACTGAAAAGTCTCAGGCTCAGCAAGCCCGTTCTACTTTATTCAGGGCTTCGAGTCTCGGGCCCTCTTGGGAAGCCTGGCTTTCCCAAGAAGAACTGCCTTGAGTGCTCTTTGGTAAGCGGTGGGGAGCCACCAGCTCGGGCAGCCCCAGCAGAGTGCTGACGAGTTACATGCACGTCTCTCTAGCTCAGTACTTTGCCTTAAAGACAACCGAAGTGGTTCCTATTAGTTAAGGGCTTTTCTTCGAGCACAGCAAACAAAGGCAAAGGAGGAGCACCTGCCGTGTGCCAGGCAAATGAGCCGACCTTTGCTGCCCTGAATGCACATCACATCTGTGATTTCACTTAATCCCACAGCAACCTCGTGGAGGAGATTTCACAGATGAGAATACCAAGGCTCAGGGCGGTTAAGGAACTTGCTCAAGGTCTCTGAGCTAGATAGTGGCAGAGCCAGGACTTGAACTCAGATCTAGATGTCTCCAAACTCTGATAGTTCCCCTATATCATGCTCCCTCTGGAGGATGGAACCTGCCCTGTAAAATGTCCCAAGGGAGACTGACCAGCCTCCGTGAGGGTAAGGGAGCGCACAGCCGAGGAGGCGAGTCCCCATCCTTCCTGATGAGGGGTTTGGGAACCACCCAACCAAACCATCCACCGGGGCAGCCAGAGACCAATGCGGGCCGGGTCAGGTCCTGCGGGCCCACGGCTCGGGGCTCCGTGGCTTAGTGGCCCATCCATCCTGGGACCCGGAGCCCCACATGCCAAGAGCTGGCTGCCTGCAGTTCCTCAGTGTTGAGGTGGTCAAGGGGAAGGGGGTCTGCCCCAGGACACGGCCTCCATCGGGGATGTTGACCACACTCGGGCTCCTTCCAGTTTGCTCCTGCTCAGTTCCTGGGCGGGTGGCGATGACACTGGTGCTCCTCTCAGGTCTTCTCCAGAGTGTTCTTGGTTCTTCCCTTCCCTGCACAGAAGCATCCTTTGCAGCTGCCACAGGAGCAGCCCTGGGAGCGCCCCCAGCCGGGCAGTAAAGGTGTGACTCCCAGGCCAGTACCGCCTCCAAGGCCCGCCTTCCCTCACATGCCCTTTCCTCCTGGGGAAGCGCTTCTCTCTCTCCCTCAGCCGCTGCAGCTGGATGTAAAAGCTGCCCCCCATCCTTCTGTGTTGGGGTTTCCTGTTGAATCCCTCTGGGCCTACTTGCTCCTTGGCAAGTTTCCACCATGCCACACTGTCCCACCAAGCCCTGCCCATCCTCTCTGGCACGGGTCCTGCCTCAGTCCTGCCAACTTACCCATCAACACCTCCAGGGACACCCAGGCTCCAGCTCTGTGGCCACTGTGTTAATCAGGTCTCCTGATTGCAAGTGACAGAAACACTGGCTGGACACACTGAAAGCAAAATAAGAATAGAATAGAATAGAATAGAATAGAATAGAATAGAATAGAATAGAAATTGACCAGTACAACCAAGAGCTGTGGGGATGGGGATAAGACTGAATCCAGAGTTCTCAAATGCTCATAATTAATTTTCTCCTCCTTCTGCCCCCAACTGTCAATACGTACCTCATTCTTGTCTCTTGTAAATGGGCTCCTGTACAAGATAAAGAGAGGCCCCAGGATCCCCAAATCTACAGCTTCTCAGTCTACCACGCACAGCGGGACTGAAGCCAGCTGTCCACTCCCGGTCCCTCATGGGGACAAGCCCTGGTGGACCCTGGGAGTGGGGCGGGGACATCACACCTGACCCAGTCACCGGGGCTGGGAGGATGGTGGGATGATGGGCCCAGCCTGGGTCTCCTGGGGCTCGGCTCTGAGGCTTGGGGGCTGGGAGGCTTGTCACCTCCACGAATCACTTCCATTTCCAGAATGGAAATGGGAGCAAACTCAGAGGAAAGAATAGTTTCCACATACCAGGGGAGAGCCCAGTAGGGGCAGCAGCGGGCATCGGGGTGCCCTTGAGTTAGCCCCAGACGGTTTGAACAAGGGGCGTGGCCCTACTCCCTGGGGGCCATCCCAGGAGCTGGAAGGAGGGACACGAGAAGGGTCCCAACGGGGCCACAGAGCCGTGGTCTTCATGGCATGGGGGGAGCTGGAGGTTCCCTGTGGCCTTCCCCAGGAGGAAGATGCCAAGGGGCAGAAGCCAGAGTGAGGAGAGACAGAGGAATGTGAGGAATGCAGAGGCTGCTGGTGGCTTCATATGAGGGGCTGGGCCAGGGCAGGGGCACCTGGCTGTCTCCAGGTCAGCTCCTTGTCTGCCCCCACCTCCTCCGGGCAGTGCGGGAAGAGCCCTGGCCCGTCAGGAGGCCGAGGGTCGCAGCCCGCCTGCACCAGTAACTGACTCGGGGACCCTGGGCCGTCACTAGCCTCAGTTTCCCCACCAGTGAAATGAGGAGGTTGAGCTGGAAGCAGCCTCAGCCTACCCCAGAGTCATCTCCGGCTCCTCCCATCTCCCCAGGAGCGAGTGCGCCCCCGAAGGCCCTCAGAACCGGGGAATGTGCCCCAGGCCTCAGCTGCCCCTCTCAGCTCCTGCCCGGGGAAGCTGGGGGGGCATTTGGCAGGGTAGCTAAAGGTCCCCTCACCTCCCCCTCTTCTCCCTGAACCAGTCCTGCTTCCCTCTTTCTTTCCTCTTCTGGCTGCAAAGCACATACAGATGTGGGGCTGTCGGCCACAATCAGGGGGCTCAGGTGAGGAATGGGGCCTGGCAGCCCTTGGCTTGTACTCGTTTGCCTGAGTGCAATTTCCCCATAATTACACTTCCTAACTTTTCAGCATCTGTGAAAGATCATCTTCTGACACAGCGGAGTCAGGCTCGCGCCGGCCAGGAGGCGAGGCCCTTCGTTCAGAATCATTTTCAACAGGCAGAGAAAACACATTCGTTCTTTCTTTCCGGCGTGTACAATGTCCCCAGGAGACAAGCCCAGGGGCCTGCTGGTGGCTCCGCCCGGCCCGAGTCCCGGCGCCTGCCATCCCGCCACCCGCCTCGGTCCTCGGCTACTCCTGGGAACCCACCCACGAGCTCACCCCCTCGAATCCCCACTGCACAGCTCTGCCAGTCATTCACGGTGACATGTGGAGGGTCACTGGCACTGCCACCCCCCCAGCCTCACAACCATGTTGTTCCACCCCCTCAAACCATCACCCACCCATGCTCTCTGCTGTCACCCCGTCACCCACAATCACGCCATCACCCACAGCAGGACACGTGCCCAGATGCCACCGTAACTGTTTTCGCTGTCACCTCTGAGCAGCGTGGAGTCCAGCCGAACCCTTCCACAGGTGTCCCGCGTGGCATCCAGCCCCACCTCCGCACAGCCTGCAAACCCATTCCTCTTCCGCCCCGGGGCCAACAGAGATTTTTGTGCAGGGCACCACCAAACCGGAGATCCCATGCCACCTCTCCCGGGACCTCAGATGAAGACTTTGTGTTGACAGAGTAGGGGGCCAGGAGGAGAGGCAGAGAGGTTGAGGGCCATGGACACTCTGGGAAGGAAGGAACCACCGGAGACCTCGTAAATGCATTGGAGATGTGGTCAGGCCTCGGGCAATGAGCAATGGGCTCAAGGGACAGTAAGGATGCCGCATGGGCAAAGGCCTGTGTGGGCACGAGACCCCATGTACTCTAATCTCCCCACCTGGGGCCTGCTGGCCTGGAGACCCAATCCCACCGCCCCAGAGTCAGTGGACTGTGAGCCAGGGAAGGCACCCCCACTCTGCTGGAAACCAAAATCCCCCAGGGGCCACTCATGCCCAGATTCCAGACAAGGCTTTACTGCTCTTGCAGTTCTGTAGGAAGTGTAAAGTGTTCCTGCTTCCAAGACCAGGAATCTGGAAGGAGGGATGCCTGGGTGGCTCAGTGTTTGTGCATCTGCCTTTGGCTCAGGGCATGATCCCCGGGTCCTGGGATTGAATCCCGAATCAGGCTCCCCTCAGGGACCCTGTTTCTCCCTCTGCCTATGTTTCTGCCTCTGTGTGTCTCTCATGAATAAATAAATAAAATCTTTATAAAAATTTTTTTAATCTGGAAGAAGCCTGGGCATGGGGTGTCCTTTCAGGCAAGCTTTTCCTTTTGTCCACTGAGGCAGACATGAGGCATATGTATTCCATCCTGAGCTCATGGCAGACATTCTCAATCATGACACAGAGAGGTTAAGTAATTTGGCAAATGTCACACAGCTGATAAATGAGAGGAGCCAACTTTTGAGCTTGGGCAGTCTGAATTCAGTCCTTGATTTTAACCATTATGCTATACTGTCCCTGACAAGCTCTGGCCCCTAGCCTCAGAGGGGCCCATGCAGCCTGTATAATCCCCAGCAGAGTAAGAGATGAAAACAAAACCTTCCAAGAGGAAGGAGCAGAAAGCAGGGGTAAATGTGAGGGTTGGTGCAGACATGAATCCAAAATCAGCCTCTGCTGATTGTAAAATGCAGACAATAATAGTCTCTTAGAAAAGTTCATAAAGCACCTGATTATAAATGAATACATAGCGTAGGCTTTTTTATCTAAAAAGCAAAGTCCTGGCAGTGTCGTTCACAACGGTCAGAAGGTGGAAGCAACCCCAGTGTCGGTCAACAGGGGAATAGATAAACAAAATATGCAATATCCATACTATGGAATATTATTCAGCTTTAAAAAGGAAGGAAACTCTTGCACGTGCTACCTTGGATTAAACCCTGAAGACATTATGCTTAGTGAAATAAGTCAGTTATAAAAGACAGATACTGCGTGATCCCACTCGTACGGGCTACCTAGAGAGTGGCGAGTTCAAAGAGACGGAAGGTAGGATGATGCTTGCCAGGGGCTGGGGGCAGGGGAAATGAGGAGCTGAGGAGTGGGTGTAGAGTTTCAGATTTGCAAGATGAAAAAAATTCTGGAGATCTGTCTTACAACATTGGGAATATGGAGGCTCCTGAAGAGTACAGTTAAAAACAGTCAATTTTTTATGCATATTTTACTACAATTTTTAAAAGAAGCCAAGTCTTGCAATGGCCCAGTTACTGTGAGTCCAGTGACGTGGGTGAACCGAGGAAGTGGTGGCCTCTGCTGGGGAGGGTTCGGAAACATCTGAAAGGAGCAGGCATCTGAGGGGAGGCTTTGACAAGGCCACCTGGGATGGGAGGGGTCTAAGGCAAGGACACACCCATCATCACCTGTCCAAGAAACAGACCCTTGGTCCCTGTCTGACCCCCACCCCACCCCCTTGGCTCAAAGGAGAGAATGGGCAGTTGGGACATCTTGAGGTGGGGAGGGGGGGCATGCATGAGGGAGGAGGGGGCAGCAGGCAGGCTCGCAGGAGGCCAGGGCAGCCCTGAGGTCTCAGTGAGCCCCTATGCCGGCCTCCTTACCTTGGAGAGCCTGTTCTCAGGGCAGGTCCCCATCCCACCAAGGGACAGTTCGGGTTCTGTGAGCACCTACACCATGTCAAGCCCCGCAGAACATTGTGGGGAGGGGGATAGAAGCCAAAGATCTCAGCCCCCAACACAGCAAGGCTTAATAACACGGTGGATTCCGGAGAATCCCAGAAACCCTCATGGGCACTGTGCTGGGCACCGAGAGACTCGGCTGAGTCCGGGAATGCGCAGCATGCTCGCTCCTGTTCTGCTGTGGTCCGTCCTGGGGGATCCTGTCAGTCTGATGAAATCGCATCTTTCCTCTGGGGCCAGGACGAGGCCTGCATTACCCCATTCATTTAACCAATTTCCAGAGGCCCTCTCTTGTGCCCCACCCCAAGGAAGGGAGTCCTTGGCCTCGCCCTCCTGCCCCACTACACCTGCTGGTGGGGCTTGTCCTCCATGCAAATCCCGGCTCTGCCACCCACTTGTTCTGGGGCCTCTTCATGCCTCGGCTTCCTCACCTGTTAAAGGGCGTGTTAAATAGTGCCCGACTGATGGGACTAGGAAACACTTCCAGCCATGCCTGGTGCATAGTAAGGCCTCCCTAACTCTGGGCTGTTCTTACCTTTGTCATTATTTTCCGCTGTCTTATACTCCTTCTTCTCCTCTTGCCCTGTTGGTCTGACCCTGAGTAAAAACACACATATTTACTTTTTTCCATACACAAAGGATACTCACTCAGAGCAGGCATCCTTAAAAAAAAAAAAAAAAGATTTTATTTATTTATTCATGAGAGAGGCAGAGACACAGGCAGAGGGAGAAGCAGGCTCCATGTGGGGAGCCTGATGTGGGACTCGATCCCGGGACTCCAGGATCACACCCTGAGCCAAAGGCAGACGCTCAACCTCTGAGCCACCCAAGTGTTTCCCACCCTTTTTATTTTTTAAAGAACAGCAGGCGTCCTGAGTTGGATGCCTTCCTTCTGCAGAGTCACCACTAAGTCGAATAAGCATCCTCAGACACGCACGTGTGGTTGAGCTCTCAGGGCACACATGCAGCCACGATTTGCACCTCTCTTGCACATCCTCTTTGGGAAGGATGCTACTCCTAAGGACACAGAAACTTGAGTGACTTGCTTGTAGCAGAGCCCGGGGCCAGCACCCAGGTCTCCTGACCCCGGGCTGCATGCTTTCCTGTCCAGGTGCAGTGACAGAGGATCGCGGCCAAAGGACCGATGAGGGAGGCTACTCCTCTCCGGCGCTGTGCTCTCCGGGAGTGGGAGCGGGACCCGGGAGAGAAGCACCCAGGGGTGGGGGCTTGGGTGAGTGAGTGGGCGAGCAGGTGACACACGAGAGGCCTCGTGTCCCTGTCTGTTCACTGCCCTCCTGGGGGCGTCGCCTGCTCTGACTCATGGCTTGGGCAAGGGCGTGGAGCTGGCCCCGGGGCTGTGGTGACAGGCGGTGTCAGCTAAAGGCATCATGTTCTCCCACGAAAGAGTGAGCGAGGGCCAGGGGCAACATCTGGATGGGACTCTGAACGGACTCCCTGGCACCGAGGGCTGTGACGCCCAGGGCTGCCCTGACATGCCCTCCCTCCCGACACTGCACACCCCCAACCCCCAGCCCCGCTGTGGTGCTTGCTGGGAACACGGACATCTCGGCAGCCCTGCAGGCATCCTGCATCAGGCCAAATGGGGCTGGGCAGCTGTATTTTTAACACATTTCCCACTTGGGAGCTGCCTGCTTAGAGGAGTTCCAGTCCTTTGTGGGGGCAGGGGCCGGGCCGCTCAATTGACCCAAAAATCACCATCCCAGTGTTAGGGGCTGGCATGGTAATCTGGGGCATGCCCCCTCCTGTCACATGTCACCTGGGTAACCTTGGCAAGTCTCTCCTCTCTGGGCCTCAGTGTACCCATCTGCGAAAAGGCTCCTTCCCACTAGGACATTCTCACAGATGAATACCCCTACCCCATGTAGGGTGGAGGGACCCCAGTGGAGAAGCAGCCATGCACCCCAAGGCCCCTGCTCCTGCTGAATGTGTATTCCAGTTGGTAGGAGGGTCACCAAGAAGGCAAAGGGTGACAAATGTTAGCAAAAGCCAGCAGGATTAAAAAAAAAAAAAAAAAAAAAAAAGATGTGATAGAAATCCAGGCACATCCCTGGTATTCATGGGACCCAGCAAAAGTACAAATGGAGGGACCAGCCCATGGCCCTCCCTTTCCTCCCCAGTCACCACCTACATCCTGAGGGGCCTCTCATGCAGTGTGGACACATAAAAGCTCTGTCTACCTCCTCTGCCACCCACACCACACTGCCACTGTGGCCACCCCTTGGGCCAACGCCTGGGGTTGCTCACACACACAGCGTGGTGTCCCCCTTGGAAGAAAGACCAGGACAAGAGGGCCCCATGCCTTGAAGCAGGCTCAGGGTGTTTGGACAGGGAGTTCGAGAGTTCTCAGAGCCCTGAGAGTGTAGACGGGTGGATTTGTTCTCCAGGTAGGCACATCACCTTGGGCCATGGACTCCACACCTCAGGAGTAGGGTAGTAGCCAGAGCAGGCCCCAGGGCCGGTCCTATATAGGTAGCCACCGTGCAGGGGTGCTGATTTGGTTTAGGTGACAAGTGAAGGCCTGGGGAGCAGGCTGTCCTGACAGCTCTGGGAACAAGCATCCCCGGGGCGGTGGGAGCCACCCCTCCAGCTCGCCAGGCCCACTGCCCACGCCTCCAGGCCCACCCTTTGCCCCAGCCGGGTGGGGAGGGGCCCGAGAGGCCACCTGGAAGCAATCTTCCTCAGCCCCTTCCCTGAAAGTGAAAGCCACTGCTTTGATAGTCTCCAAATTGCCTTTCTTTCTCCCTTCCTTCCAGGGAGGGAGGCTGCAGGAGTCTGGGAGAGGAAGGGAGGAAATTAGCCAAAAGCAAGCGGCCTTGGGCTCTCCAGCATCGGATGAGCAGCCCTGGAGGCCTGTGGGATTGGCTCTGCCCCCCTGCCACCTGGGTTTCTCTACTACTTAGCACAGAATCTCTTGAGACCCCAGCAAGAGGTCTACTCTGCTAAACTGATGCCCTTTCTGCCCTTTGACCTGTCATACTCCCTCTCTGAGCCTCTAACCTTCAGCTCCCGAAGAGGAGAAATTCCAAAGATCCAACTTCCAACCCCCTAAAATATTGCAGGCTTCCCATCCTGTCCCTGTCTCCTCCAAGGACATTTCACAGACTTCTCTGGTGAACGCCCAAATAATACTCAATTATAACTCATGGCGCCCCACATTCTTTAGTCTTTTAAAACGCATCTTCAAATGCCTCAACATTCCTCCCATCAAGAGATGGGGACTAGGGGCACCTGGGTGGCTCAGTGGTTGAGCGTCTGCCTTTGGCTCGGGTCATGATTCTGGCCCAGGGATCGAGTCCCACATCAGGCTCCCCGTGGGGAGCCTGCTTCTCCCTCTGCCTGTGTCTCTCTGCCTCTCTCTGTGTCTCTCATGAATAAATAAATAAAATCTTTAAAAAAAAAAAAAAAGAGAGAAGAGAGAGAGATGGGGACTACAGTCCCTTCCCTGGAATCTGGGCCAAGCTTAGCAGCTGACTGGCCACTAGACTGTAGTGGGCATGACACTGGGTGACCTCCAAGGCTGGGTCAGAGGCGGCCACGCTGCTTCTCCTGGGTTCCCTAAATACTCGAGCCGAACCTCTGGGTCCCATGCCAGGGGCTTTGCCACAGTGAGGCTGCCTGAACTGGCTCACGTGGAGAGAGCATCGGAGAGGCCAGAGGTTTCTAGAAGAAGCAGATACCTGGCCAGCCCCCACACTGCTCCCCCAGCCCCTCCCTCACCACTGCAGCTGCAGCCACCATCTGCCTGGGATCAGGAGAGGCCCCAAGCCGGAACCACCCCACAAAGCCATTCTTGGGCTCCTGACCCACAGAAACTGTGAGAACCATTGGATGGATTGTGCCTGTTTCTGGCTGCAGAGCTGCAGGGAGGTCTGTTTTGCACTAATAGTAACTGAAACAGCCATGGTCCGCCTGGGCTGGACATTCTCCCTTTGTCCCCTGGGTCTCTTTCCACTCTTCTCTTATCTGTCTGTCCGTCCCCAGGAAGCCACCTCCCCCCCCCCATTGTCTGTGTGAACAGCATCATTGGGGTGCCCAGGCTTCTGGCTCCTGGTGGGCCTTAGCTGATGGGGGGCACTGTGAGGAGAACGAGTTGAGGTATTTCTCCCCGACTTCCCTCTTGTCAGGTCCCGGCGGTCAGCAGAACCCTCTGCCAGAGACCACAGCTCCTGTTAGGCCCCCGTCTCTGGACTGCTTGCTCTCTAGATTCCAGTAATCGCCCCCACATGTTAGCGCTCCAGGCCTGGGGGGTAAGGCCCTTCTCCTCCCTACCCCTGTGCTTCCTGGTCCCTTTACTGTTCCTTTAACACCCGCGGTGCCTTTATCAAGAGCCCTTTGTTGAACTCCCCTCTGTGTACCCTCCCGGGAGTGCCCCCTGATTCCCACCAGGGCTTCAACTGGTGGCTGATGCCCGTCCAAATAGAGCTTGCTCAATCACATGCCCTATCCCACTGCTCTACGCTGTCCTGACTGGTGCCCTCATGCCTGTGTCTGCACATTCATATCTTCACCACCTGCCGGGGGTCAAGGGCACAGCAGGAAACAGGACAGGCCATGTGCTCCTGTGGGAGGAGAGGCCGGGGACATGGGCAGTCCACTAGCACACTCAGATACGAGTGTAGGAAGAAGATAAAGCAGGGTCACTGATGGAGAAGGACACACAGCCTCAGACACCTTGCATCAGACACCCATATCTGGGGTGCAGTTCATATGGGGTATCTTCCAGTGTCAGAAGAGCTGCCCCCGCAAACCACACGGCCCGCTTTTTGGCACAAGACAGCCTTTTGTGACCCTTTGCAGATCGGTTTGTTGAAAGAACAAAGCCAGAAAGAAAGCTCACCGTCATGTACATCGGTGAACTTCCTGAAAGGTTCTCACAGGTTGAAACCAAGCCGGCGTGCAACAAAGCCTGCGGCCGGATGGAGCTCCAATATGGATGAAACCAAAATGGGGGACGTCGTCCTTAACACTTCTCTAGGGTCCGCATCTGACACCTCTGACCCCTGCCCTGCATCCCTTGCACAGTCAGCTCTGACTTGGGTCATGCTGGCCTCGGGAAGATGATGGAGAAGGCCAGAGAGGGGCTCTCGGGAAGTGGCCAAATCTCTCTCAGCAAAGAACAGAGGCGCCAGGCAAGGCCTCTGAGGCCAGAGCTCCCTTCTCTCCTCAAAAACAGAGGGGCATTTCCCATGACACCCGCCCTGGCCTGCACCCCAGCTGGGTACACACAATACAGCCACTTGTTTGAGACCCCAGCGAGGCCATAGGCCTTCCTTGCGCTGAGATGAGCTGGAATGAGCGAAAGCCCTGGGCCACTTTCCCCAGCTCTGGGGAGCTCGCTTCCAACATTTCTGGACGAGGTTCCTCCATTTACTGACACTTTCTTGGTCCTATCGGGAGTGTTCCAATGCTTCTTCCCACCTGGAATTCTCATCCTCTTTCTCTGGTGCTTCAAATCCTAGAATATTATGGTCAGTAAAGATGCCAAAGCGGCCACCACTCTCACTCTACAGATGAGGAAGGTGAGGCCCAGGGAGGAGGTTGTGTTGGCCCAGCTCACAGAGTTGATATAAGAACCCCAGCAAACGCGGGCCACTGTACTCCTCTTCCCATGAGCCTCACCTGCATTTTGTGAGACCGGCCCATGTGCACCTCTGAGCATGTCCACCCTGATGCCGAGGCTCCTCCGCCCTCTCACCATTCTCTGGAGAGTCCTGGTTGTGCTCTGCTCCGTTTGGCCGTCAGGTGTGCCCATCCTATTCTCTAGTTGCTCTTGTGCATGAGTTCAGTCCCCCGGTGAGAGTGGGCCTCCTATTTGCTTCTCTTGTCTCCATCAGATTCCCAGCAGAAACCCAGGTACACACCAGCTCCTGGGTAAATGCTTTTGGCTCAGTTAACTCATTAATGGCCAGCATCTTTGGTTTTCCCCAACTGGACTATGTCCCCCAACCTAGGAAGGAGGAGAAAATTTTCAACTGCGGAGCTGAAGCAAACACAGGAAATCTTAGATGTTCCACACCATGTCCGGTTCCTTTCGATTCCCAGCATGCTGAGTGACTGAGTGGGTAGGCGAGCAGCACAATGTCCTATATGGTCAGAGGGGCTGCTCCAGGGTTCTCCACTCTTGAAGAAGTGCCTCTGTGGGGAGCCCTCGGAGGTTGGCTCCAGGGCTGGGTTTGGTTCTTGGGAGAACCCAGTGTCCATGGTTACAGGATACCAGTCAGCCCTATCAAACCCTTCTCTTCTTGCTCGGAGCACCAACTCCAACCTCAGCCTCACCTTGACACCGCCACTCACCAGAAGAGAAAGGTGAAGGGACAAGGGGCTGAGATTCTAGTCCACAATGAGCTGCTTAAGCCCTCCTGTTTTCATAGGGCTTTTGTCCTGTGATTTTCAGAGTTTTCTCATTTTTTAGCTTCTTTCTTTGGCTTCTTTGGTTTGCAAATGGTATATACAGTGATGTCAGCCCAGTTTGTCCCAGTAGAGCCCCCTCCTTGGTCTTGGCTCCTCTGCCCACTCCCCTGGGTGACCCGTTGCCCAGCTGGCTGCTGCCCGGGGGTAGGGAGACAAAGGCCCCCTCTTTAGAGCAGGCCATGACCTGTGCTCACTGGAGCTTTTACGCATCTCTGCCATTCCTGCCTTTATCAGATTAGCTTTAATTAGACAAATGAAAATCACATGGAGCAGAGGGACAGGAAGCCCTGGGCTTTCAGGAGCGCCTTTCAAGAAAAGGATGGGGGCTGGGCAGCCATTAGGGAAGGAGAGAGACAGTTGGCCGAGGTAGCCATTGGTGCGTGTGTGAACACACTAGTGCCTTCCACAAAGAAGGGTCCAGGCCGCTACCTGAAAAAGCACGAAGTGCTCTCACGAACTTGGAAGGAACTTTGGAATCTTCTATCAAGAAAAGCTGGAGCATTTTGTGAGTCATAGACCAGACCCCTTTGGAAATCTGCCCAAAGCTCTCAGAGTAGTGTTGTCCAATAGATATATCATGGGAACCACATTTATGCATCACATATATAATTTAAAATTTTTAAGTGGCCACATTAAAAAAAATTTAAAAGAAACTCATTTACTTTGACAATAATTTTAATTTTAATAGCATTTTATTTCACTGAATATATCCAAACTACTATCATTGCAACACATAATCAACAAATAAATTTTTAAGAAGAGATCTTACATTCTTTTTTCCTACCAAGTCTTCAGCATCTGCTGTGTACTTTACCCTTACAGCCCAGCTGATTCAGACTAACCACATTTCCAGGGTTCAGTTGCCACATGTGGCTACTAGCTGCCACATTTAGGGTGACCAGTGTCCTGGTTTGCCCAGGACAGTTCTGGTTTCAGCACGGACAGTCCTGTGTCTTGGGAAACCCCTCGATCTGGGCAAACCTGGACAGTTGGTTGTCCTAGATTGGGTAGCCTGGCTTTGGACCATAGCTTCTCTCCAGAACAATGCACAGATGACAGCTGCCATGCAATTTAAAGAAGTTTGGTTTCCTCTCATGACTTTTAGTTGGGGAACCCCTGATTCCACATTACAGATAAAGAAAGGGTGATATGGAAAGGGGAAGGGACTCGCCCAAGGTCACATGGTCCACAATTAGAGCTGCAACTAGAACCCAGACTTTCCTGACTTCAGGATCCTCTGTGCTAGCCCACAGCAGGTGCCTGGCAAGAGCACGGTGGGTTCCTAAGTGTAGACAGCACTGTCTAGAGTGGACCTGGTCTCTGCAGCTCTGTGCTCCTTTAGGATAAGCAGGCAGTCCCTCCACCATGGCTGTCTGTCCCACACAGGGCAGCAGAGACAAAACCAAGGGCAATGTTTCCCTAAGAGGGCACACACCTCACTCATGGCATATAAGGTGGGTTAGTGTGTAGGGATTTTGACTCCTGTAATGGGACGTTTGGCTCTTTTCAGAATTCTCTTTCTCGCCTTCTGATAGTCAAGGAGAAAGTCTTGGTAGGGGGTTAGGATGTGTGACACCAACCCTTGCTGGTTCCTCTTTAAACAGAGGCCCAGCCTCAGACTAGGAGAAAGCACCCATATACTTAAGATAGCTTTTTTTTTTTTTACTTTTTATTTTAAAATTATAGATTCACACTAGGTTGCAAAGGTCTCATGCACTATTATCCCAGTTTCTCCCAAAGCTTACATCCTACATCACTAAAGTACACCGTCAAACCTAGGAAATTGCCATTGGTACAGCCGTGTGGGTACAATTTTGTGCCATTGCAGTACGATGTAGATCTACCCGGGTTCTAATACCATTGCTCTGCTTTCTTTATGTTACTTTTTCCTGCTATATTCTCTCGGTGCAATTGATATTATTTTTCCATTTATGGTAATGACATAATATTTCCCCTTTAATTAAATCACCTTCAGTAAAAAAGAAAGAAGAAATGGATTTGAGGAAATGTATTAAGAAAACAAAGATGTAGATTATACTCAGCTATGGCCAAGCTGGCAAAAATGCTGTGTGAAAAGCAGCTTATATGGAGTTTCTGCTGTGGTCCAGACACTGTTTTAAATGCTTTATCTATCTATCTATCTATATATATATATATATATATATATATATATATATATACATATATATATCATGTCATTAAATTTACCCAAAAGGTCTTAGAGGTAAGTCCTACTATTATTATCCCATTTTACAGACAAGGATAGTAAGACACACTTAAAAGTTCAGAATCATTGATCTTGACTTTTTTATATACACACAGAATCATAGTTCACAAACATGTAGGCATATCGTACATAGCAACCTGTGAAAACCCAAATCGAACTAAAGAAAACAAATGGGGACCCAATAAGCAATGTTGCCATTGAGGGGGCGTGAAGATCCCTCGCAGTCAGGGCATCCAGGTGAGGCCTTACAGACCTCCTCAACTGGCCCTCTCAAGCTCTGCTTTGACTGAGGGGGGCAGGGCACTGCCATCCTCTGCCTGACCTGGCTCAGAGGGCACCAGCTCCCATCTTCAGGGAGAGTGGGCAGGTGCAAAGGAGAACTGAAAGCCTCTTGGCCTGGTGCCCTGGGTTCCACACTTGATCTTAGCCAAAAGACCGAGAAGTGATGAGCCCTGGGTTCCAGTTCTCCCCGGGATCTACTCTCAATCCCCTAATAGCCCAGGAAGCTAAAAGATTTCAAGGTCATCCTGGTTAACTAGCTACACCCTGATAGAATCATGAAACTGGAAGGGATTGCAAAGACTCCTCCCATTTGAAGGAGGACAACCCAGAGGCCAGAGAGTCCAAGGTCATCGAACAGGTGAGGGTGGAAGCAGACCCTACCCACCCACATGGAAGCGAAGGGCGGCCTCACGTTTCTAAGATCAAGGCCAGATCTTGGCAAGTGTTTGTTGAGGGAGTAAAGTGATAATCTAGGCGTCTGACCTAGCTCTCACTTCCCTGCCACTGTCCTCTGCCTCTTCCTAAGGTAGAGGATATAAAATGTTAAAGGCACCAAGGGCTCTTAATAAATGCACTTTCCTGGGGCCACCCCCGGAGATTCTGAATCAGTAGGTTTGGAAAGGAGCCTGGGAATTTGAATTTTAAACAATGCTTCCCCTTTTCCCAGCCCCTGCGAGCTTCTGGGTGGATACAAAGGTGATGTCGATGCAGGTGATTTTCCTCTGTAGCTTCCTCTGCTGCCCTGGCCACACAGCACCCCCTGGCTGAGAGTCCTGGCCTTGTTCAGAAACGTGTGGGCTCTGGCCCTCCTCTGGGGCCATTCACCGGGCCAGGGGGTTGGGCAGAGGGGCGGGCCTGGCTCCCCTCAGCATCTCCCCTCCAGGGCCCACCAGGCTTCGTCTGGGAGAGCTGATGAATGTCCATTACCACGGCAGGCCCCATAAAAAGGATTATGGGGTGTTGCTGAGTTTACAAGCCTGTTCTTGTAAAGCTGCCAGACTTGGGGTGGCCATGGCCCCTATGGAAGAAGGACGAAAAAGAATTTTCCCTCTGCCTGGTGCCACACACCCAGTCATTTTCATGGGAACGGTGGTAGCCTAATTGCAAGAGCACTAGACGGTGAATCAGAAAGACCCTGATCAAGCGGACAGACTGCAGCTCACAGCTGACCCACTGGAGCTTTCTGGGCCTCTACCTTCCCATCTGTGAAGTGGGCCTTTCTCTCGCCTCCCAAAGGTGTTTGTGAGGATGATTCAAGCTAAGCCTTTGGCCCACATCGGAGCCAGGGGTGTCTCTCTTTGGCAAAGCTGGAGAACAGAGGTGCGCTGGCACCCTCTGCTCCCATCACTGCGCTGGCCACCCCTGGGAGAAGAATGTGGTCTCATAAGCCAGGCCAGGGTGGCAGCTGGGGAAGAGAGAGGTCCAAGGGCAGCCCCACAGATCCTCAGCCTCTTTGGCACCTGGCAGGCTGGCTTCCTGGCTGCCCTCACCCGTTTCCCGGCCTGGTTTGTGTCTGGTGAGAAGCGCCAGGCTAGCAAAGGCTGCTGGCCCCGCTCTGTGGGCCGGGCTGAGGTCCCAGGAGCACCCCGCCGGTGCTTGATCTTCAGCACGCTTTCGCCTGTTGGCCTCCAAACCTGGATTGTCTGCATCAAGCCCTTTCAACATGATCAAACACAGAGTCCAGAGCTGGAGCAGAGCTTGGCAAGTGTGAGGCGCAACTGGTGTTTCACATGAGCATTGATGCTGTCAATAACCAGGCAGCCCCAGAGCAGGGGGACCGAGCCGCTGCTCCCCGGGGAGCTCCGTTAACATTTCCCACCCAGGCACGCAGATGGGGGTTTGAATCTCATTGGCAAAATACCAGAGAAGCAGTCTGCTAGTGGTGCCGGTGAGGGGGTAGGGACAGGGGCCAGAGCCTCGGAGCAGGGGTGCAGTCAGGGCCTGATGACTGTGGCCCAGGTCATCTGGGTCCTAAAACTATTGACAAAAGGTTCACCACTCCGTGTGCCTTGGGTTATCCCTCTGCAAAATGGCATAACAGTGACCCCCTACCACATAGGGTCACATTGTGGCAGCCCTGTGCCTGGCACTTAGGCCACAGTCGATACACATGAGAGCTGCCATCGGAGTCATAGGCAGGCAAGGAGCCATGTGGACGGTCTGGGGTTCCAGAAGCATCTTGGAGCACATCACCAAGGAGTTTCCTTATGATAAATCCGTGGAATCTTGCCTCGATGAGAACTGCCCATAGCTGGGTGGCCAAGATAATGGGGGAGTCTGGTCAAAAACCCTGCTGGGGGAGCAGAGGTTTGCAAGGAGGCTGGGGTCAGGCAGGGCTGAGGAAGAAGCAGGGTGTCCAGGCAGAGGTATCAAAGGGCTAGATAGAGCCCAAGTCATGGCAATTCCGCTATCGTCTCTTCTCCATCACCTAAATGATGTCCAGACCTCACTCGGGGGCAGCCTCGCTTGTCTCCAGGTCCCACAGGCTGAAGGGACCAAGCTCAGGGTCACCCAGAGGCTGGAAGGGAGGTAGCGATGGGCCTGGCCCAGGGGCCCCGGACTCGGAGGTGTGCTGGACCCACACCAACTCATACAAACTTGCTCCAACTGGTGAACCTCCGCGTTCTGTCAGGAACCTCCCAGGCCATCATTAAGAAATTAAATGGCATAGGGCAGCCCTGGGTGGCTCAGGGGTTTAGTGCCACCTTCAGCCCAGGGTGTGATCCTGGAGACCCGGGATCGAGTCTCACATCAGGCTCCCTGCACGGAGCCTGCTTCCCCCTCTGCCTGTGTCTCTGCCTCTCTGTGTCTCTCATGAATAAATAAATAAAATCTTTTTAAAAAATTAAATGACATAATATGCAGTTAAATACATTATATTCAAACGAAGGTGATAATCAAGACTCATCATTTTCTAAGCATTTGGGTACACTTTTCCTGTCAGGAGGGCACCTGAGATCATTTATGTCCATGGCGTGTGCATGCTGGAGTGCTCCCCTGTGGCGCCCAGCGGCAAACATCTTCCCAGCTCTGCCTTCCAGAATATTGCCTTGGGAGCTTGCAACTGGCCGAGAGGGCAGCTTTACACCTGGGAAGTCAGCAACCCCTCCACATCAGGGCTGATCTCCTCCAGAGCTGGTTGTTACACGTTTAGGAGCGAGCCCACCCCCAAAGGAGGGATGGGAGGCTGCTTTTCCCTAGTGGGATTTACTTCCACCCCCAGACCTCCAGGACTTATTTTAGAACCACCGAGGAGTCTCCAGGATTGATGGGACCCATTGTTCCCCCTCCAGTGGGGGGCTCCGCCCCCCATTGTCCTCGGGCCCCGCCCAGCTGCTCAGAGGCTCCTCAAAGACGGGGAGTTGGGAGGGGCCTGGCGGTCAGAGCCTTGGACCCAGGCCGGGTGTCTATTGTGAGCTCCTGAGGATCTCGGGGTTTCCTTGTCCCTGGGCCTCAGAACCCACTGGGGAGCGTCCTGTTTATGGTAAATGATGCTTGTTTGCTTTGATTTCTAGTTCAGCCCCCCAGGCCACTACTGTGTCCCCATAAATTAAAGGCTGCTTGTATTTGGGAGAATTAAGCAATACTGCGAAGCCCTGGGAACGAGGAGGCCTTCAGAGAGAGCAGCCGTGGTGTGCCTCTTGTCCACACCGAGACTGGACCCTCTGGCTGGTGTCATTGGACTTGGGGACCAGGGTGACGCCATGTCTGCTCTAAACCCACATACTGGTTAGAAAAGAAAATAATAACAAAGCTCCATCACCCCTGGCTTTTCCCTTCCCATTTCCAGGCTTTGCTTAAACTCCTCCAACTGCCCAGGAGCTGCCTCCTCCCCCATCATGCCCCCCAAACTGATGGGGGAAGGGGGGGTCCCAGGTTTTATCCCTTAGGGTCCAGCGCAGGATAAGAATAACGAGGTCCAGGATGCATCTCATCTCAGAGTTTACAAAGCACTCTCCCATGCTTGATCTTTTTTTCTTCTTTTCATTGCGCTAAAATGCACATGACATAAAATTTACCATCTCAACCATTTTTAAGCGTACAGTTCGGTGGCCTTAGGTGCATTCACACTGTAGAGTGGCCATCCCCATCATCCATCCCCCAAACTCTTTCCCTCTTATCAATCAGAAACTCTACCTATTAAACTGTGACTCCTCAATCTCCCTCCCCTCCGCCCTCCCAGCGCCTGACCATCATTCTACTTTCCGGCTTTTTGATTTTGACTACTCTAAGCACTTCACGTAAGTGGAATTATATAATATTTTTTGAGACTGGTTTATCTCAATATAATGTCCTCAAGTATCATCCATGTTGTAGCATATGGCAGAGCTTCCTTCCTTTTTAAGCTTGAAAAGCACTCCACTGTGTATCACATTTTCGTAACCCATTCATCAGTCCGTAGATACTTGAGTTGCTTCCACATTTTAGCTTTTGTGAATAAAGCTGCTATGGACATGGGTGTGCAAATACCTCTTTGAGACTCTGCTTTCGATGCTTTGGGGGCATCTACTCAGAAGCAGGATTGCTGGCTTGTGTGGGAATTCTATTTTCAATTTTTTGAGGAACCTCCGTACTGTTCTCCACAGCAGCCGTACCATATAACATAACCTCCCCACTAACAGTGCACAAGGGTTCCAATTTCTCCATATCTTTGCTAATACTTTGTTTGTTTGTTTGTTTGTTTGTTTGTTTTGATAGTAGCCATCATGGTGGGTATAAGGTGGTCTCTCATTGGGGTTTTAATTTGCATTTCCCTAACGTTGAGCCATACTGAGCATCTTTTCATGTGCTTGTTAGGCCATAGGTATATCTTCTTGGGAGAAATATCTCTTCAAGCCCTTTGCCCATTTTTGAATTCTACTGTTGTTGAATTTCAGAGTTCTCTCTGTATTCTGGAAATGAATCTCTTGTCAGATGTATGATTTGCAAATGTTTTTTCCCCATTCTGCGGGGAGACATTTTCACTCTGTGGATGGTGCCTTCTGAGGCACAAAATGTCAACTGTCATGTGATTTCTTTCAGGAGTTTTATTGTACTAGGTCTTACATTTAGGTTCTTGGTCCATTTTGAATTAATTTTTGTATATGGTGTGAGGTAAGGGTCCAATTTCATCCTTTGGCATGTGGATCTCCAGTTTTCCCAGCACTCTGTTGAAAAAACTGTTCTCTACTCATGGAATGGTCTTGGCATCCTTGTCAAAAATCATTTGACTATATATGTGGGGGTTAATTTCTGTGCCCTCTATTCTATTCCATTGTTCTATATGTCTGTCTGCATGCCAATAGCACACTATTTGAATTACCACAACTGTATGGCAGGTGTTGACATCAGGAAGTGTGAGCACTCCAGGTTTGTTCTTTTTCAAGACTGTTTTGGCCACCTGGGGTCCCATCCCATGCATGATTTTATTATACATGTCAATTCAACAGATATCTACTAAGTCCCCACTCTTTGCTGTGTTCTAGGCCCTGGGGATTGGACATGTCTAGTCCTAAGCTCTGGTGTGGTGGAGTTATGTTCTGGGGTGACATCGGACACAGGCAGGGCCCAAAAAACAGCATCTCCATTTCACAGATCAGCACACAGAGGCTCAGAAAAGTGAAGGAACTTGCTGCCAAGTCAGCAAAGTTGGGGTGAATGCAGTCTGAAATTTCCAGCTTTCTGACTCCCTCCCCTACCTCAACCAGCTTCTCTAGTCCCCTATCCCCAGACAGTGGTAAAAGGAGGAGATAGAGAACTGGGTAGGGCTGCTATGCCCTGGGACTCCAAGGGGGCCATCTGAATGTCTAGAGGGGGTCTTCAGAAAGTTTTCTGTCCACGTGTGATGGAAGACCTCTTCCAGCTCAAGAGACCTTGGGCAAAGACCAACATTACTGTGTGCAATCTGGTGGCCGTAGCTCAGAGTTCCCTTGTCGGGTCCACTCTATCCCTTCCTCACAGCCTCTATCATTTTTTTTCTTGCATTATGGAAATCTGTGGATAGGGACTTGACATCCTGATTGCTCTTGTGCTCCCTGGAGGAGGCAGCCAGCCCTGATGTATGGTCTGTAACTTGCATGAAACCCAGCACAGGGCCCAGCACACATAGGAACTCCAAAATGCTATTGTGCAAAAGAAATGAGCACCCTCCCCTTCTGTCCAAAAGTGGCCTGAGCTGCCTCCATCAGATGGAAGGAATGTCTCTGCAGTGACCTGGTAGGGATAGAAGGCCTCAGGGCTGGCTGTGACTTAGAAGAGTAGGAGTATATATCTTTTTCAGGTTCCAGTTGAAAGGGGAGCATAGAGCCCAGCCTTAAACAGAACCTCCTACATCCATCCCTGGTGCCAGGGTGCTCCCGAGAGCTGCATGTCTGGGTGGTATCCATCAGTGGGCACAATCCTTGCAGGGAGGACTGGCACACACATCCCCCAGCAGAGGAGGAAACCAAGGTCCAGAGAATGGAAGCCACTTGGCTGAAGTTTTAGCCTCAATGAAGCAAGCACTTTCCATTCTTGGCCGTGTTTACCGTGGACACATGGATGTCCAACTATCTCTCTGAGGCCTTGCTGTCCATTCTGTTGAGTATATACCCAGAGGGGAATCTCTAGATCATACAGTAATTCTATTTTTAATTTATGAGTAACCACCATACTGTTTCCATGGGGGTTGCACCACTTTACATTCCTGCCAGCGGTGGCTCATCACGGCCCTCTAAGGTGGGCTCTCTCATCACCCTGCCATGGGTGTGCAGACTGAGGCTGAATTGCCCAAGGGCTCCGTGTGAGAGGTGGCAGCCAAGGTTCGTAAACCAGCCTGGCTGCAGAGCTGGTCCTCCTCCCCTCTCACCACGCTGTGCCCTCTGCGGTGGGGCTGGTCACCCCGACTTCATGGGCTTTCCCGCAGGATTAACAGAAGAGGGCCTGTGGAGCACTCTCACACCAGGCCAGGCACGGGGGATGCCCAATAAGGGGCCCTTTCTTCAAGGGGAAGTAGCATCACAGAGCACTTTTGAGTTTTCAGATCAACACCCAGATCCCAATGCTGGTTGAGTCCTTTGGCTGTTCAAAATTTTTAACGATATAGAGTGTATGTGAAGCAAAGTCTTAAGTGAACAGCTCAGTGAATGTTTTTATTTGTGTGCATTGGGATAGCCATCCTCAAATCAAGAAATTGAGTCTTTCTGGCACCCTGGAAAGTTTTCTCTGTCTCCTCCCAATCAATGCTCTCGCAAAAGTAACCATCAGCTGAGAAGTATATATGGACATTCACTCAATGTGTGCTGACTGTTGTTGTTGCTGCTGTAATCATCCTTGGCCCCCTTTCCAGAACCTTCTTCCAGCCCAAGGCCACACACTGAAGGGTGGTGCCCAGGGCTGGTTCGATAAGTCCGTGAGGCATGTAACCCTTCATGGGAAGCCCTAAAAGCCCGTTGTCAGCACCCTCAGCTCTTATTTGGGGGCCTGAAGGATTCCTGGTCTTTAGAGCATCCCTGGGAAGATGGCTGCACCTCGGAATGGACAGACTGTCCGCTTTTGCGAGTGAAGCTTTTTCATTCGTTCCCATTCTTCAGATTAAGAAACTGAGGCTATCTTGGAGTCCATGGCAGTACAAGCTGCTGTGACACTGGGAGGTCCCTGGGAGTTGTTGCCAGTAGGTCTCATTTGGGTCAGAACGGTGACCTATGTGGACAGAGCCCAACCCCTGGCCCCCAGGACTGTCCTCTGGGTTCCTTCCTGAGGTCATCGTCCCCGGGAGTGGCTGGAGGCGAAGCCACTCTGCCAGGACAACCTTAGCTCCACACGGCCCCCGGTCTCTACCACTCCAAAGGGCCTCACCCTCCCTGTTTCCCATCAACGCTTCAGCGTGCATGAAATATTGGGAAAATAGGGCTGAGTATTAGGTAATGACTGTCCAATTTATTCTGACAGCAAGAACCAGAGGGAGGAAATAGACATTGGTGATTTTACTTAGGCCCTGACAACCTTAATTAATCTTCACTCCTTTCCCAGAAAGCAGGGGCCTCCGACGGCTGTGCTGAGCTCAGGCGGAGGCCTCGAGTATGCTGACCGCCCGTGGTGGTGTGGACAAGGCCGCCAACTTGGGGAGCCCTAAAGAACCCAGCCTGGCTCCCAGTCAAACCAGGAGTTCATCCTGGGTCCCTCCAGGCAAACTCACCAGCCAAAGCCAGCCTCCCCATCCTCCTTAGCTTCTCCAAGAGGGGCAGACAAAGCCAGAGAACCTCTACCCCCTTCTCAGAAGGGAACACTGAGGGCTGGAGAGGGGCCTCATCTCACCCAAGGCCACAGTGAGTCAGCCCTGTGGTCCTCTAGCAACTCAGAGGGCACCACACCTCAGCAGCAAGGATGGCCATGTCCCGTCAGTGGCCTTCAGGGGGACATGTCAAGGAGAGAGCGACATGATTTGGATCATTTGAAACCTGGCTTCCAGGTGCCATCCCAGACACCACTGCTTCAGAGTGAGCGCACCAGTTCATCCAGGTTCTAGTCCCTGAGCCAGGCCGTCAGGGAATGGACAAGGCTCACCTGCCAGCATCCCCACCCAGACTGCCTCACTGGGAGCCCCCACTCCATCTCTCGATTATCCCACAACAGCTTCACTGACCTTCAGCCATCCCCCAAATGGGATTATGTGCTTCACTGACTTATCAACCAGTTCTGGGCACCACCCCCTTCAGTGTGTGGCTTTGAGCTGATGGAAGGTTCTAGACATTGGGCCGAGGACGATAGCAGTAACAGCCAGTGCGCGTTGAGTGTTTCCATGTGCTGAGCCCTTTATTCCTGTGTAAGCGCTACAGTATTGTGGGTCCTTCAACACCTCTGTGAAGGGTACACCTTTATTACTCCTTTACTCAGAAGTAACAGCTAAGATTTGGAGAGGGTCAGTCAGTCCTCCGAGGCCACCCAGCTGGTGTGGCAGAAATGGATCTCGAGGCTGGTTCTGGCTCCCCAGCTAACTCTTCTCCCATGTGGCCCCAGGGCACTGTCCCGGCCTGTGTCTCAGCTCATCCATCACTGCTCTCACACACGGAACCCTGGGGATCCTAGGTCAGGTGACACAAAGACAGCCACCCCTTCCTGACCTCATCTGAGCCTCTCCAGCCACTGTGCTTCCCAGCTCCCTGTGCTCTGCCTGGACTCTGTCAAGCACCGGGGAGGCTGGCCAGGGAGGCCCTGCATACCTGTGGGCAATTAGGAAGGTCCCCTAGGGGTGGGTGACTCATCCGCCAGCTATGTGGGGAGCCTGCAGGGAGGCCAAGGGTGGACCCCCCCTGCCTGTCCACTCTAATTTCAGGTGGTTTTCTCCAAATGACCCCATGGTTCTCAGGCTTGGCATGGTTCCAGGGGAAGAAGAGAGAACTGGACATTGTGCCATCAGTGGGAGGCGTGCTGCCCGTACCCTTTCCTCACTGGGTCCCTTTACTGGTCTTATGAGCCTCAGTGTCAACCCACCCCCATGACATGGGGACATTTGCACCCGCCCCATAGGGAATGTCCAGAGGCTCCAACCGCAGGATCGTGAAGATGCTGTGCGCTGTGTGCTCCAGGCGATCAGCTTTACTAACAAAATGTAAATGATATTTATTTAATAGCGTTAACCAGAGAGGTCTCTGGATATTGCCCAAAAAACCACAGGCTTTGGAGGCCGATGGCACAGGTTTGCACTGGGCTGTGCCCCCTCACCGCCTGGATGTTTCTCAGGCTCCAGACTCCGTTTCCTCATCTGTAAAATGGGCTTCCTAATCTTTGCCTTGCAGGATGGTTCTGATTCAATGACCCATAATATAGGTAATCTAGTTCAATAGAACAACCTAATGAAATGGAAGCACCTGTAGGTGCCTGGAACACCTCGCCGGTCAGTAACTAGCACTACCTTTGCCCACCCGTTGGGGCTTCATTTTGGAGCAATCTTCGTTCTACGGAGGAGGAACCGAAAGCTCAGAAGGTTGAGTTGTCTTGTCCCGGGTCACACAGCGGAATCAGAATTTGACCCCAGCCTCGGGTGAGGAGAATGCCAGGGCGCTGGAGGTAGGAAGAAGCCGGAGTCTCGGCCTTTGCCTCGAGGCCTGGGCCCGGGGCCACCTGGTGTGCCCCTTGGACCCCCTCCCGTCCCCCCCGCGGCCTCCCTGCCCAGGCCGCCCCAGGCCCCAGTGCCCAGTGCGGGGGGCCCGCGCCAGCCCTGGCGCCACATGAAAGGTCCCACGCTGCTCTGGGAGCCGGCTTCACACTCAGGGACGCCTTCCCACAGAAATGTGTCAAAAAGTCAGTTTGATCCCGTCCGCCCTGTGTGTTCCCACAGCCTGGCCCGCCTCTCCCCCCCATGGGCCGCCATCTGCCGCTCCCCGCCTGAGGTCTGCGGCCTCCCAGTGGCTCCAGAGGCGGGGACATCACTCCAGCATTTTCCATGGATTCATTTCCAGCAAACAGAGGCCTCACCTCCCCACCTCACACGGCTACGGGGTGCTGGGGCGGGGGGAGGCGAGCCAGGGGCAGGTCTCCCCACTCCTGGCCTTTCAAAGAGGTGATGCTCCAGGCTGGGGAGAGGTTAGGGCTTCGCTGCTCCATCCCACACCAGCAGCTCCTCGGGCTGTAGCTGCTCCCTGGCGGAAGCCCGCTGCTTAAATGCACCCTGGCAGCCAGGACCCAAGGGAGACTCGCCCCCCTGGACAGTCAGAAGAATGGAGGGAAGGACTAGCTGGGAGCCACCCTGGGTATTTTCCACTGGAAAGATGTGCTGGAGGGTGTGTTTGCTTCTGAAGATCTCAAGAACAGTGCTCTGGCCTGGGGGAGATTGTTCTGGGCAGACAGGAGTGAGACCTCAGGGCTTTACACAGGTGAATATCCCAGGGATACCCAGAGAGGGAAAGAAAGAGAACCACAGTGGCCACTTACGGAGCGTTTCCTATGCTCACCTCCTTGCTAACATATGTTGTCTTGTTTAATCGCGTCTGCATGTTCGTTGTACAGATGAGGATGCTGAGGTGTGTTTGCACAAACCCATGCAAACTTGGGGGCATGACTTCTGTGTAATCCCTGCTTCCTGGGGTTCCTCAGACATGGGATTCAATGTGGCTGCAGCCCCTTGGGCTTGAACAATACATAGTGGTGTAAAGATTTGAAGCCCATGCCTGGCTCAGACTCCGAGAATCTAACCACTGCCTTCCAGCGGCGGCAGCCAGCTGGGCCACTGTGATGAGTACTCACACCAGTACTGGGTGAACGGGGAGCCTTTCGCCAGGCCTTATTATGCACCCAGGGCCGAGAGAGAGGGGGGACTGCCGGAGGGAAGCCAGCTCCAATGGGAGACGGGGAGGCCCTCCAGATCCTGCTGCATCTTGGACATTAGCAACCTGGCCGGCGTCACTTTCCCTAGAATGTTCGGTTTCTTCAAAGATGGCAAGTGCCTAGCAGCCGAGCACGGAGAGAGGTGGCGGGGCCCAGGTATGCTGGCCTCCCAGGGAGACCAGAAGCCCCCGCTAACTCCTCCTTCTCCGGCAGGGCCCAGGCGGACTCTCTGGGGAGGGAACTTTACAGAGAACCTGCTGGGTGTCAGAAACCCTTCCAACAATAGGGAGTTATTGAATCTCCTTTTTGAAGAGATTAGATCTTGTCTGTTGCTCAAAATGGCAGAGTTGGGACCTGTACTCCACTCCATTTGACTAAAGTTGATGCTCTTGCCAACAATCCAGGGCCTCCGAAGGGCAGGGCATGATAGGGGGCATCCACCACCATGGGGGTACTCAAGGACATCCCTTGGAGAGAAAACCAACCCTAGATACCGTCGCACCCCCGAGACTCTCCTTAGAGTTACAGAGAGCATCTGTGGCACTGATGATAATTACATTAAAATAATCATATTGGGAGCTATCACTTCTCGAGTGCTCAGTGTGTGCTAGGCAGTGCTCTAGGCACGTTATATCATGAACTAA